>NC_091502.1:14698894-15323894 GCF_947461875.1 Haliaeetus albicilla | reverse complement strand
TATCATACTGAGTGCCATGCAGAAACAAGGTCAAGAAAAAGAATATCACAATAGAAAGAATAATGGGGAAAACTCTGGAGACTAAATTGAAGGTTTTTGTGTGACATTAATGGAAATATAAATATGCTTATTTTAAAAAGTGTCTAAACAGAAGGGAGTTGAACAGAGAAAAAAGAAAACAAACAAAAGAAACCCAGAGAACTATCACTCATAGTGAAAAAAGGAACTACCTCCCATGGTGAAAACAGAAAGTGAAAAGCAGCAGGATATAAAATATTAGGCCACACACTGACCACATATTGGTCAGGTGTCAGACTCAAGTCTTGTAGTGAGCTGATGAGGTACAGGTCTGCATAAGCACTGCCAAAGGTTTTATAGCTTTACAAATAACATAAGTTGAAATCATATGGGAGAATATTAAAATAACTTAAGATGTATTAATGTTATGTGTTAAATCTTAATAGTGGGTGTCTTAGAGAAGACATTCAACTCAGATAAAATGTGTGAGATTTAATGAGAATATAAAGAAATCTTAATTTCTATGAACCTAATAAAGTGGAGGATGATCACTGAATCATAGAATAATTTGGGTTGGAAGGGATCTTTAAGATTATCTGTTTACAATCTCCCTGCCATGGGCAGGGACACCTTCCACTAGGCCAGGTTGGCTAAAAGCCCCATCCAACCTGGCCTTGAACACTGCCAGGGATGGATGGGACATCCACAACCTCTCTGGGCAAGCTGTTCCAGTGTCTCATGACCCTCATCATAAAAAATTTCTCCTTATGTCCAGTCTAACCCTAACCTCTTTCAGTTTAAAGCCATTGCCCCTTGTATTGTCACTATATGCCCTGGTAAAAAGTCTCACTCCATCTTTCTTATAAGCCCCCTTTAAGTATTGAAAGGCCACAGTAAGGTGTCTCTGGAGAATTCTCTTCTCCAGGCTGAACAACCCCAACTCTCTCAGCCTTTCCTCATCAGGGAGATGTTCCAGCCTTCTGACCATTTTTGTGACCTTCGCCTGGACCCACTCTAACAGGTCCATGACTTTCTTGTACCAGGGACCCCAGAGCTGGATGCAGCGCTCCAGACAGAGTTTCATAAGAGCAGAATAGATGGGGAGAATCACCTTCCTTGATTTGCTGGCCATGCTTCATTTTATGCAGCCCGGTATACAATTGGCTTTCTGGGTTGCAAGTGCACATTGCAGGCTCATGTCTAATTTTTTATCCACCAATATCCCCAAGTTCTTCTCCACAAGGCTGCTCTCAATCAATTCATTCCCCTGTCTGTATTGACACTGGAGATTGCCCAGATCCAGGTGAAGGACCTTGTACTTGGCCTTATTGAACTTCATGATGTTCACATGGACCCACTCCTCAAGCCTGTTAAGGTCCCTTTGGCTGGCATCCCTTCCCTTGAGCAAATCAACCCCACCACTCAGCTTGCCATCTGCAAACTCGCTGAGGGCTCCCTCACTCCCACTATGTCATTGATGAAAATATTAAATAATATTAGTCCCACTATGGACTCTTGAGGGACTCCACTCATTACTGCTTTCCATGTGGACATTGAGACACTGACTAACTCTTTGGATGCAGTCATCCAGCCAATTCCTTATCTATCTAACAGTCCATCTATCAAACCCATCTTTCCAATTTTGCAGAAAAGAAAGTTGGGGGACCACGTCAAAGGCCTTACAGAAGTCTAGATAGATGACAGCTGTAGCTTTTTCCTTATCCACTGACAGCTACTCTATTGTAGAAGTCCACTAGGTTAGTCAGGCATGATTTGCCCTTGATGAAGCCATATTGGTTGTCTCTAACTACCTCCCTGTCTTCCATCTGTTTCAACATATCTTCCAGGAGGATCTGCTCCATTAGGCATAGAGGTGAGGCTGACTGTTCAGTAGTTCCCAGGGTCCTCCTTATTGTCTTTCTTAAAAATGGACATTATTTTTCCCTTTTTGCAGTCACTGGGGACTTCACCTGACTGCCATAACTTTTGGCATATGATGGAGAGTGGCTTGGCAACTACATCAGCCAATTCCCTCAGAACCCTGGGATATATCTTGTCAGGTCCCATGGACTTGCATATATTCATGTTTCTTAGGTGGCCTCTAACCTGATCTTCACTTATGATGGGAGGAACTTCATTCTGCTACAGCCTGCCTTGAGATTCAGGGGCTTGAGAGATGGGAGAAGAGAGATTTCCATTGAAAACTGAGGCAAAAATATTGTTCAATACGTCAACCTTCTCTATATTGGTTGTCACTGGTTCTCCTGGTAATTTAAAGGTAGTTGGAAATACATTTCCATTCTGCAAATAAAAAAAAGTTGTATTTATTCAGACTTTTTGAGATGTCATGGAAAGTTAAAATATTGAATTTTCTTATAGAATGCATCTGATGTAGAAGGTTTTTTTTCCCAAGATTTGTATACGTACACAGAAATGTTTTATTTTATTTTACAGACATTTTATTTGATAATATTTTACTGTTTTGCTCAAACAAAAGCACTTCCTTAAAGTGGTAGATTAACTTTATCTTACTGTATCTTATCTTATATGTATATATATATATTCCTAGATTGTATATTCATTTTAGTTTAAAATAAGGAATACAACAAATATTTATGTCAAAAAATACAGAAATCAGCACACTTGCCATGGCCTTAATTCATTAAATCCTTGAGTGCACAGTTAAATCTATCATTAATGGCAATATAATTTCAATTTCGTTACGCTGAATAAAATTGCCATTCTTGGTACAAAAGTGTCCATGAAAATAATTGTCAGTGAGTCATTACCAGTCTCTGCTTTACAAGTACAGGAGGACATGGACCATGTCTACACCACAGAACTGTGTCATCTGTAGCATTTGCAGTTTTAAGTGGCTAATAAGCGTTCAGAGCATTCCATGAAAAATGTGTGTGTGTGTGTGTGATTTACTGGTCAAAAAAAGCATGCAGACCATTGTTATTTGGCTCATGTTCAAAGCATTTAAGATTGTTTGTACTCAAGCAGTCTGTTTTGTGTGCTCAGGGTGAGATAAGACTTGAGCTACTGCAGCCCTCGAACTTGTGCAGCCTTACAGACAAGATTGCTGCAGGAAATCTCTGAGGCGTTTAAGATGCCACCCACCCAAGTAGGAAGGAGTAGCTGCTCCCCTCTCTGCTATTCCTATGGGCAATGCAAAAAGAAAGAGCTTGTGAGTGCTTCTCATTTGCTTGTGAAAACCCAGTTTAAGCACCTTCACCAGTAGCCAGAAACCTGGATGATTTCATACAGAAACGTGTGAGAAGACACACTGTTTTAAAACTGAACAATGAGAGTAGTAACCTTTGGTGATGGGGTAAATCACAAGGAGCTGAGAGGTTTCTTCTGAAGCTCTGGCAGCCCTTTCTGGAGGACTGTCTGACCACAACCCAGGTAACAGCGCAGTGTGTGCAATAGACTGTATTGCTCTACGTATTCATCTCCACCTACTTGCAGAAAGGGCTTATAGGTAAGTGGATGTTAAGAAAGAGAAAACTAGTTAAATTTGAGTGGTGTGATCTTAACAGGTATAAACTGCCTTTGCTGGCTGGTAAATCAATGCAAAAGGATACTACCACCTTCTGTCTGTAAACAGCATTTAGATGAAGAGGATCCCTTGAAATTATAACTTAAGTTTACACTAAAGACAAACTCCGTGAAGCTGTAGTCACAGCTGGAAGCTTTCTCAAGCAGAAGTACAAAAGGCTGTAGCTTAGCTCCTAGATTTCTATTGCTTGGTTCTGTTTGTTTTGGTTATTTTTTTTCATTTGTAGAGAGAATTATTCAATATAGTAATTTTCAGTTCTCATGTTTGCGTACGTCTTGACATACCCTAGAGCATAAAGGAAACCTCTGCAATGTATTGGAGCAGAGCATCCTTGAATTTCTATCAAAAAGAACAATTATCAATAGCTTAGTTTACAGTCTTTGCTTTGCTAAAATGGAATTTTAATTAGGTAGAGATAAAAGCACTTAATTTCGCTATGTGAGAGACTTATACATAAAATACTCCTTTTTAGCTGTAATATTCACTTTCATACAAGCTGTTTAGTCACTCTTCTTATGACCCCAACACAACATCAGCTTCACATATGCAGAACATCAAAATCCCTGCTGCTTCAGGTGGATTTTTCTGTTATCACTTCTCCCAGAGTGGCCTGTTAAGCTGGATAAATATGCTATCGTTTTCCAGTGCATAATGCAGTTGTTAAAGGAGATACATAAAATCTACTATCTACAAATCATCCATTTTTGCAAGGCACATAAAAAAGAAAAGACACCAAGAGCATTTGCAAGTAATTAAAGTGGTTTTTGACTTTTTTTGTAAACCTAAATTGTACTGCATTTTGTGTTTGGTAAGTATGAGCCTGCAATGGCAATCTAGTGCTTACATATCTATACTGCTCTTTGCAATAACTCTTCGATTCCTTATTCTTCTACATTCAGTTAGTCAGGATTGTCACAAAATGTTTAACATATTTCCTCATTAAATAAAGTCCATCCCTTTTTATGAAAATGCTAAATTTATTAATTCCGTATACATTTCTTTCAATCTTCTCTTTCTTCCATTACTTGGTCTAATAGCTGATATTCACTGAAACAAATTCACCTTGGAATGAGTCTAAATATTTCATAAGCTTGATTTAATTGCTGTCATTTCCAATAGCTTCTCTACTCAGGGGACACTCTTTTTATAGGAACTCTATTGGATTTTTTACTGTCGATAAAAAACTTTTTAGACATCATTAAGCTAGATTTTAAGGGTGAATGATCCTCTAGAGTTTTTCTCCTGCTGGCTGTTTAATTTCAAATCTGCAATATTTATTCCTCTTGCAAATCTTAGATTCAGTTCAGGTTTAACAAACAAAACAATGGTCAAGGAATATTTATACCCTCACCTGTTTTTATTTGTATGTTAACCAGCATTGTCTACTCTGCTATGGACAACTTTATTTTCCATACACACTTTCAAAGTATGTAACTGAGGAAAAAAAAGAGTATATGAAGAGGTTCCATGACCTAATAATAAAAAATCATATTGTAGTATCATATTGATTACTTCTTTCTGCATATTGTTTGGTTTAATTATATTATAAACTCTTTACTGAAATAAAGTTTAAAAATGCATTCACTTACTGTACTTCACTCTCTCTTTGTAAGATTTTTCAGTCAGAAAATAGCAAATTATATTAAAACTTGTAACTAAGTCTAAGATTCTATACCTTCTTTGGAAATCATTATATGAAATATTACTTATAATCTTTCAAAGTTTTCCATGTGTATGTATGTTTATGTGTTCAGATAATGTATTTAGCCATAAATATATTTAGCCATAAATTCAACCAGCCAGATGAAGTGATAGTATGCTTGTTCACGTCTGCAACAGTATGGAGAACATACACGTTTGGCCTAAAACTGCCAAATGGATTATCACTTACAAAAAAAGTAATGAAACTACTTTAATTTAGAAAACAAGAAGGAAGATCACAGGGAAAGGTAAAGGCAAGGAGCATATATAAATAAAGATCCCTGATTGCTCTTCTTCTGAAAAATTGCTCTTGTTATTTTCTGACTATACGGGCAGAAGATTTGGAGTCTTGGGATAAAAACATTTTGCTTTCTGTAAAGCCAAAGCTTATGTAGGTAAGTGTTATCTTACGGAAAATTGGACAGTTGTATTTTCTGATGATTTAAAATATTTTAAAGTTATTTCAGTGACCTTTTAAGAATGATGCAAAACACAAAGTAGTAAAAGTATTTCTATTTTTTCCTGTTATTTGACAAGTGCAAGAAATTATTCAGTGATACAGCATACATAGATACGTACATTCGTACCCATACAATTGGTCTGACATTATGCATGTGCAAATTAATCTGCAAGTTGGTCTTACAGTACAAAATATTAAAAAAATATGATTTTCACTTCCTTTTCATATTTTATCTTAGGATATTCAAGCAGAAGTGGATACCCAAAAACCATCCAGATCGTATTAGTCACAATGTTTTCTACTTTGATCAAGCATCTCATTCTAGAATTAGCTTTATTTATAATCCATTTTAAATTGCATAGAGATAGCTATAAACAACATCATGTGTTCCATAAAAAAGCAAAGCATTGTAACATACATCAGTGGATGGGACCATCTGGAGAATCAAAGGGGTTTGGCCTGATGGGTAATATAGGAATTACATAATATGAATGACTGAAGTTCCCTGTGGTTATATCCCTGTTCTATTGGTTCTGGCCCTTTCTGGTAACATCAGATCAAATGTCTTTTGTGTTAGCAAGGTTGTCAAAAATACCTGTCAAAAATACCTCTTAATAGGAAAAGTTGGTTCACAGGTTGTACCTGTAAGGTCCCGTGGAGTCTGTACCTCTGTTTATGGTAGCAAGTTGTGTGGCCCAACAAGGGTGGGTTTGTACATCCAAACAGTTTGCACCAAGGATCTGATGTCTACACTATGTGTGTTTCATAAGAGTGGAGTGGGTTTAGTCTGCTGAGTCTGAGCACCCTTTAGCAGTTGAAGTGCATTAAATACACCCCTGGAGTAAACCTTCTGGTTTAATTTTGTCAAAAAGGATCTAGTTTGTGATCTGAAACATCTGAAGCTTGTCATGGAATGGAATTGTCTTTCTCTTGTGGGCTCATTTCTCAGGGTTCATTTTAGCATCTAGCAGAAGTTTTGAGTCTCAAAAGCAGTTCACATGCACATATATCATTCCTTTGTTTCTCCCTCTTATTATGCTCTGAGAAATTGTTTTAAACATTTTTTAATATCATATAACAATTTTCAACAAGCTTTTTGGGGGTTGACATGTAAAAAATATCACCCAACACTTTTTTAAACATATGGACAGACGCTATATGTTAAACACTTATAGTATATGACATTCAACAAATAACCCTTCTGTTCATGAGAAAATATGTCTTTGTTCATATGCTTTGCTTCAAATCACATCCTGACCTGTAGTAAATAGTACAGAACCATAACAAATAATAGATAGACATTTTATGTTATAGTAATAAATATAAATAAATACAAATTTTATCCTAAAATTTAAAAATAATTGGCTGGACCAAAGTGTGAAAAATGTGTACTGAAATAAAAGTCAAAGAAAAAAGAAAAAACCCAACCCCCCAAAAAGACTTAATTACTTACAATGAAATAATTGTAGGCTTTTCAAAAGTAATTTAAAAATCTTTATCATGACTCATAGCTACAGTGAGATCCAAGAATCCTTCCTCTCCCCTCCCCTCCCTTCTCCTCCTTTCCTTCCCTTTTCCTCCTTCTTTGCACTATATGTGTATTCTATAACAGTTCATCACTACAGTATTTGAGAGCCTTCTGAGAACTTCTGAAAACCCAGTGGTTTTTTTATAATTATTTTAGACATAAAAATATAGAAAGAAAATTAAAGGAAAGAATGCTTCCGAAGAATTAACATTAGAAGAAACTATGCTTACTAGAGAAAATGGTCTAAAATTAATTATAGTAAACTCTCCCAACATTGATAACTACTGAAATAATAAACATTTTATGGAAGGAATAGTTTGAGACAGCGACTGTACCTTGTAACATAATATGTGCTATGTAAATCATATACCAGTTCAGGTAATTACTCCCACACTACTAAGCATAAACTGTAGTTTATCTCAAGCTTTACCCTGACATATGATATTCCAAAATGATATGCAGGTAAAATACTGCAGTAAAAATGTGTGAGTGTAATATGTTTAAACTAAACCATTAACTGAAAATTGGGACCTTATTAATCATTTCCACCATAAAGACAAAGTGATGATGGAATTCCTGGTGTATTACTAACATTTTCCCAGTCTTCACAGTCAAGCTATTAATTCTCTCCCTGTTTGTTTTTGAGGTTGCTCTTTTTTTTTTTTTTTTTTTTTTTCCCCCGCCACAGAGATGGTTGCAATTCAAACTATCCCCATACCTCTGCCTGTATGATACCCAAAGAACCACCTCCCACCACAGCCTTATACAAGGTTCCCATAGTAAAGTTCATGGAAATCTGGGAGCATAATTCACAGGGAAAAAATGATTAGAGGAGACATCAGAAGGAAATATTTTACACACATATCTTGAACACTTATTGCAGTGCCTCTCTAAACTGTTAATGGGTAGCTGGTGTTGTTCTGGAAGTGTGACATCATCTTATTTTGGTATTCAATTCTGTGACAGGAAGAAAAAGAAATTGGGTTTGGGACATAAGTTCCTACTGTCCTGACTAATTCATCCATACAGAACTCCAATGCCATTTTCATATTATTTCTACAAAACAGAAGACATTAAACCTACTGGTGTAATGAGCCCCTCATGACAATACTTCACCCCAACTCCAGCTGTGATGGGTCAAAAAATAACATAACTTATATGACTCCAAGCAGAAGGAAATGAAATATTTCACTTAGAGTCATTTTGTGAACAGGGCTGAAATGTGATATTCCACATTCCCAGAGGTTTTTAGTTTCAGTTGGGCATTGCACTGTGTTTTGGGAATGAGCTACAAGCTTCCTTCCAACCACCAGTTTAGCCAGAATAATTCTGTCTCTTAACTTCCCCATGGGAACAAACCCAAATCCTTTTCTGTTTGATCCTGCTGACTGAAAAGCAATGCAGACACAGATACCACAAAACCAGTCAAATGCTAACCTTTGCTATTGTGAAGCTCTGTGAAATAACTTGGATAGCAAAGCTCATCTTTTACTATCTCTCAGTTTATGGGCTCTGTTTTGTGCATTAATGTCTGTTATTCTAACTATTTTCTCCATCATAGAAGTCATTTGTTAGTTCGGTTTTTTTTGTTTAAACTTACATTTGTCATTAATCAGGTCAGCTGTTTTACTCAGCAGCTTTCTTATGGTTTTATCCAATCCCCAGCACAAAATAACCAGGGAAGTGTTTACATTAAGGAAAAAAAATCTTTTATAAATTTGAGGGAGGACAGATGCGCAGCAGCAGAAGCATAATGAGAGGACAGAAGCCTTAAATTGAAGTGCTTGGACTTTGGGGGTTATTTTTGTAACAATTCTCTGTTAAAATGTATAGATTAATGCCATTTCTGAGGAGGCATGACATTCCCAAGAACCTGACTTGAACTTTCACTGGCAATACAGTCAGTGGCAAGACAAGAAAGAGAATGATAGTTATGGGCCAAAATCCATACAGACAAAGAGTAGAGCTTTCTATATTCCAAAACCAGTTTGCTGAAGTAAATATTAAGAATTAAGTATGCTTACCTTTAAAATGAATGATACCATTCAGAGTCAGTGTTCACTGTGATTTTTATCTGTGAGGGTATGAGGATACAGGTAAAACAGATCCTGTATTAGACTGGTTTATATAATTAGAAAAAAACCCCAGGTGACTTCCTAGGTTCACACTCTTGTAGTCTGCTTTGAAATAGAAGCAGCAACTTTTGAAGGGAGATAAAGGTTTAGGATAGTTGCCCTAAGTGTAATATACTGTTTCTTTACAGGACAGTTGAGTAGAAAGGATGCTAGGCACCTGTGATGGAGTGGAAGGTTGACAGCAAAACAGATGAAAGACATGTTAAGGTTATATACAAGAGAGAGAAACAGACATAAACCCACCCAATTTGCAACACTACAGGGTTGACCAGTGGTGGGACAAGTACAGTGTAGAGAAGATCCTATGTATTGAGCCCATGACTGAAAGTATTCAGTAGATTTGTGCATTTGAAAAGAAGCTTTAAAGCTCTTTCTTAAGAATCAGGATTGTGAGAGCTTGGTAAGCGGTCATTTTGTAAAAAGTTGCTCACTTAGGGCTAATTATTTGGTTTATCCTTTATCAGATGTCTCTTTGAGCTCACTTCAGTGTATTGTGGTTGTTCATCTTCACCAACATAGGTGTCTGAAGGCACTACATTTTGCTCTGGGGGGTGCCATTTGAAACATAGTAAGGGAGATCTGAAAATGTATTGCAAGATATGAATAGCATTTCTTTAATAACTTTTTTGGGTTATGATGAAATGTGATTTCTAGGGGTGTACTATCAATGACATGTTTTGCTTGTTGTCTACTAAGTTTCCATATATTTCTTTGGGAGGTCATTCAAAGATACAAGCTGGAGAATAACTTAGTGGTGTAGTTTTCTTTTACTCAAATGACCTCTGTATCTCAAGCAAATGCTTTAATGGCCTGGCTGTACATCACACCCTTTTTGATGTTTTTCAGATGTTTACTGGGTTTTCTGATCTGTGCGATATGTAGCAGTTTGCAGTAGGAGTTCATAGTAGCAGTTTGTCATTTATCATCTCTTATGCTGCCCCTGGTGTCTGAATTAATAGCAAGTAAGCTGCAGCTGAGGTTGATGCAGGAGCACATCAGAACTGGATGAAGGAGAGATGGTAGGTAAGTGAAGGTTAACACATGGTAAGTCAAGCACAACAGATGTTACAGATGTTATCTAAGTATGTTAGCTACATTAAAATATAGTTATTTAGAATCAGTTCCTTTAAATGGCTCATGAAATTGTAGGCATATTATGAACTACTTATGTGCAATATCTTGACAGTAGTAGCTGTGCAGTCTGGTGAAAGTGTCATTTATTTAAGGTAAATTTTCTTGTGGATAAGAACATATTGTATGAGTGTCTCACTGTGTTTAAACTGGAAATCTAAGTGCTGGTTCTTAGTTGTTGCTGTGTTACACATGAGATGGGCCAAATTAGTAGTCATGCTAGTGTTTCTGCTGCTCAAGCAAATGGGACATCCCACAATTCATACAAGTAAAATCGGACTTCGATATTTTATAAATTTCCTTTTCTCCATTTGATACAGTTCTGGCATGGGACTTTCAACCTTTCAGTCTATCAAGAACTGTGAATCCAATGTGGAAATCATTTGCTCCTCTTTCAGAGTGTAAATCATTTCACCAAAGCCAGAGTCATGAATTGTCTTCCCAAAGTTAAGGATACGCTTTGGCAGTCAGATCTGAGTGCATAAGACTTTCTAATACAAAGGCCTAAACTTCACTAGCAGCAGCAGGACTTTGATGAGTAATATCATTGAATAGAACAGAGAATTTGGGAGAACATTCATAAACTCCTCAACTGAGAGCCTACTCTTCTCCCATTAAAGTGAATACAAACATCTCAGAGTTTAGAGATCTCATGGTCACAGCCATATTGATGACAACTACATCTAAGGCCACTTCATTTCTCTCCTTAAATTAGTGAGTTCTATATCTGCTGGTTCTGTGACCTGTACTCTTCACACATTTAGAGAACAAATGTAATGAAATAGGGTATATAGATACAATTATGACAGTATTAGGAAAACGATAAATGCACTATATTTATTTATATATATCTCAGTGAGAGAGCAAAGGAGAATAACATATTTCTAGAATGCCAACAGAGTGTAGATGGTAAAGCAGTTGCATGGATATATAATCAATAGCCAGAGTAAGAAAGGATGTCAAAAACACTGATAGTACTGTGAGTTTTGTAACTGGCCATTAATAGAAAGCTCTTCCACCTCCAGGCTAAAAGGGTCAAAGTAAATCTACATCCCAGGCTGCAATAAACAGGACATTTTACATCTACTAATATCTACCCTGCATTAGGGACTGTTATCCTGCTGAAGGATTTGTCCTTTGAATAAAACATTAAATCAAAGTCCTTTCTGCTCTGTAGGCATTATGGATAACATGACTTGACTAAAAGGAGAGTAATAATTATCAGAAATCTCCATAGACTACTGACTTGATGTTTATCAACTGTACAGAGTGGATAATGAAAGCAGTTTATAAAGACTTTGGCATCAAAAAGTTTAATACACAAAAAGCAGGTGGGACTTGTTAGGGACAAATATCTCATTCTATTTCAAACACAGACTCAATCTATAGAGAAGACATGGGCTAAACCAGGAAATTTCTAAAGCATCTAAGTGACTTTCTGTGTTCAATGTGTTCTATTGACTTTCAAAATTATGATTTTTATGACTATTTTAATATTTTTACCTAGCAAAAGGGGGTGGAAAAATGGTGAAAACAGACAGATTTTAGAAACCTGAAAAGAGATTAAAAGAAATGTGGGGCAAAACTCTGAGTAATTTTTCATGTTAAAGTAGCTCATAAACAGAAGATGAATGATTTACCTGTGTTCCCCTGTCATATCTAATGCTCTACGTATTCATGTACATTCCAAAGCTATAGTCCATTAAGCATATTGCCATTTCCCAAAAATTAAATGTATAAGGTTGCAAAAGAAGTTATGTGTATCGGCTATCATGATTCTGTGATACGCTGTGGAAATTTCAGTAGAGCTGTACAAGGTTGCAAAAATGGAGCCCACAAATAAAGTTGCAATACACCAGTTTTAAATGGGGAAAGACTTTCAGTCCTAAACCCTAATTTTTAGACATGACAGAATTTGTAAGGTGGCCTGAAGTCTTCCAGTCTTGCTGTAAATCATTGTCAGATGCAAAAAAATAATTGTTCCAGTCTGAAAAAAAATTTAGTTGTTTATGGCTATTGTATTCACACCTAAGTTTTTAAAAAAATGTTAACAGAACACAATAATAATCCTTATGACAGGTTTTGTTTGTTTGTTTTTGTATTTAAATCTCTTGTATACTTAAAAATAAACAAATCTTTATAACATGTATTAGAGTTTTCTTTTCAGGTATTTGTCCCATTGTCCATTCTTATAGCTATTTCCTTTGTGGTCTCAATGGCCTAAACTATTGCAGAATACTTTTTTCCAGGGCGCATTTACTGGAACTATTGTGATCAATCAACAAATCTCCACAATGGAAGAAGGCTCAGAAGAGACTGGCAAGGACCATGCTCTGGGCAAGCTCAGGGAAGAACCTGACTCAGGAATGTTTGACTATTGCAAAGGAAGCTAAATTTATCTGAGTACCCAGAGGACCAGAGAGTAGCCTTTGGTTTAGACAGACAACTATATCAGTGGATCAGCTGGCTATATCAGTTAAGTGGATCAACTGGTTGTTTAAATAGCCTTCCTTGAGTTAATCAATAGAGATACTTAGATACTGTCTTCCTGAACTAGCCAAACCAGTGACTGAGGTTGGAAGGGACCTCTGGAGGCCATCTGGTCCAACCCTTCTGCTACAGCCGGGCCACCTAAAGCCAGTTGCCCAGGACTGTGTCCAGGAGCTTTTGAATATCTCCAAGGAGATATGTCCTCAGTAATTACATTAAAAAACATAGCGGGATGCATATGATTAATTCTCAGTGTACTCTTAGATTTGTTTTGGATTTTCTTATTTTCTGTTTTCTTTTTTTTCTTTTTTTTTTCTCCTGTTCACACTGACTCCCAGATTAAAACTGTGACTCTATAATGCCCTAGTGGAACTAGGGACTGAGTTAACGATCTATTTGATATTTTTATTTGTAATCGTTCTTGCAATGTGGTTTCTAGTAATGAAAGCCCTTCTTCTGCTTTCCATTTTCAAACAAATTCCTAGAAGTAAGGACACTTGGGAACTGTCAATCTTTTTTTGCATAACTAGAAGTAGTCTGAATATGATCTTGTACCAAATGTAAATCAGCACTTTTCATCTTGCAAACATTCATGACAGAAGAATTTTGCATTCTACCAGTCCATAATTTTTTTTGAGTTTCATATTAACCTTATTTTATTCTTGCAATCTTTACGTTTTGGTTTTAAAGATTTTTTTCTCCCTCAATGGCCATTTTCTTCCCAGAGATATTGCCATCGCTTTCTCTAATTTCAGTAAGATTCATCTGAGACAATGATAATGTTCTCTGGACGAAATATGCTAATTCTTTTTTTCCAGGTCAAGTGTAGTTTTTCTATGAAATAGAAAAGAAAATTATGTTGTAACAATTTAACCTGAACACAGAAGGATGGTTTTAATCCACTGATTTTTTTAAGAATGGGACGTCTTTTTTTCAGAGCAATAGACTATAGATGCAATGAAAACACAATACTTTGGCTCTTGAAATATCAAACTGATGCAGCACAAACACATGATAAGGCATGTTATATTATTTTAGAGATATGTAGATATATTTTATTATGATGCCAGTAAAGACTTGAAAATACATAATCTATCATGAACTCATCCTTCTTTTCCTAATTGTTCTAGGCCTAATTTGATTGAAACATGAAGAATACTAACCAGTCACATATAATGCAGTAGGATTAAAGGTTTTAAATCACATGTGCACTTTTGAAAATCCAGCCCATCCACTAATATGAGAAAGGAAAGCAAATTACAAGTTTTAAAGCGGGGATCATTAAGCTATACAAAGTGGGGATCATTAGGCTATATATTATCTCTAATTGTTCATTCTTAAACTATAAAGAAGAAAAGTGAAAAAGCTGCATTTAAGTAGCCTATAGATTGTACAGTGACACTGTTCTGCAACCTAAAGTCAAACAAACTCAAATGACAATTAAACCACAATTCAGAGTGATTAAGTATTAAAAGAAGCAGACAAAACCGGATTCTACTCAAAGGTTAGAAGCAGCAAAAACACAAAGCTAACATCAGTTTTATTTATCTGCTTTTTAAATCTTATGGACTAGTCTTCATTTTATATTAACTTTAGTTGATTTTTCCTGGCATGATGTTTTATGGATGGTTTGCTAAGTTTTAATTCAAATTTAAAATGCTAAAATTTCGTATGAAACTCTCATTCCAACTTTTGAGTGTTCAAGCTTAAAGGGGACTGTTAACCATTGCAAACATCTGATAACCTACCTACTAATGTAATTCAGCTCATGTGTGGCAAGTAAAACTGCGCTATAATATCTGATCATACTGTTATTTTGTAATCTATGATGAATGAATTGGAGAAGGATTACTATATAATGATATGTTGCTGAAAATTGCATACAGTTTAACTTAATGAAATATGCACACATAGTTCTGTTTCAGGATGTAAGATTATCTAAATCATCACAGAACTTACACCCAATTATTTAGGAAGCAGTAGCACAGTAGAGCTAACCTACTTCTTTTAGAAAATAATGAAAAAATAATTCATCTGTTCTCAGTCAGTCCCACTATGCAGAAGAATGTTTTGTTGTTTTGACTCATTGGGGTTTTTTAAATTTCTTTTAGGCCTTCCCAACCATCAGTTGAGGTTATACACTGCACAAGCACATTAGTATTATGTTATGCATATAGACTTGTCAGCAATCCTGCCAGTTGTCATTGTATTTCCCAGCAGGTTGGGTGGCTACAGTCTACTTCCTAGTTACCAGTGACTAATTCACAACAGATATTTCCTTTTTTTAAGGAAAGAGATAAGCTTACTAACATCAAAAGAAGGATTAAAGAACAACAGTAGAATAAATAAAAATTAAAAAAAAATTACAAAGCGCTAGCATCTTATGTTTGAATCCTATTTGAGATTTTTGCTTGTTTGACAGACCCACTAATATCATTAAGCTGATAAACAACATATTAAAAGTACATTTTTTAATGTTGACAAAGACAAATTCCTAAAATGATCCCAACACTAATAATCTACATTAAAATAACTTGGATTTTGTTTTCCATCTACACACAGTTCTATTTTGTTGTTGGTTTCCAAAACTGATATGTGAGTGTGCTCTGTGGAGTGGAACTAAGGTTTTAAATTCATTTTCTCCCATGTTCCAATAAAAAAAAAAGTAATTGCTATTAAGATTGTGTTATGAACAAAACCTTATTTTTCATTTGTCTCCTTCCTATAATGTGAAACTGGGGCCTGTGTCCATTTTATCGATAATAATTCATGATGAAAAACCTACCACAAAGTCTGCCTTTGTTTCTAGATGCAGCAAACAACATCTAAAAAGTGAAGAGTTATTGAATAAAGAAACAGAAAAACAAGTACAAATTCAAAGAACAAATACAAATTCAAAAGCTTTCTCCTTGCTTATGTAAGATACTAGAAGGGCAGTAAACATGATGTTTGCTGCTGTAAAGATACAATGTTATTATTACAATCTTATTACATACTAATTAAGAATAATCAGAAGCCTCTGTACAATACAGACATGAATGGAGATGGTCATTCTTGTGACCAAGCTGTAAATTGATAGATTCCTGTTGCAATAAAGAAGGGATGCATGCCGATTGCTGACAGACTTTGAATTAAGGATAGATAAAATAGTATAGGCGAAAAGAAAATAAGTCTGAACAGCTACCTAAACTATAAGATTATCCAAACTGAGCTAAAAATTCACTTTAACTGTGTCTAAGCTAGTAAATAATCTAATTTCAAATGTTATTATCTTGTCTCATCTGTATGTTCAAGCATCTTTTCTGCTTGCCGTTGCTTAACATTACTTCATCGGGCCATATTAGGAGTTCATTTTCAAAAACATCCAATTTTTCTCTCTTTCAGTTAGTCAAGCACCTGGCTAAATTACAGTTGAGTTAATGGGCAGTCCACAGATTACTTATGTCTTCTAATGAATCAGGGCATGATTTAGCTCACCTAACTTTAGACACCTACAGAACATTTATTCATCTGACCTATTTTAGGCAAGTACATTGCAATGAAATAAAACTCTCCTTTGGCATGTTCTTTTTCCCAGTTAAACTATAAAAGTTTATTCCCAGTCAAACTATGAAGGAACATAACTCACTCAGACATAATTATTTACATTACAGACTTTACATCTGGCCATGTGAATCCCAGCCAGGTGTCTGATCCCAGTTTAGTTCATGGAATCCTTGAGTCTGCCAAGTTACAAGCCAATATTTGACCCAAGTGACCTATTGCATAGAATCTAAAAAACCAAAATCTGTATTTTTGGGAAAAGTATGTT
The DNA here is from genome assembly GCF_947461875.1 of Haliaeetus albicilla. Classification (NCBI taxonomy): domain Eukaryota; kingdom Metazoa; phylum Chordata; class Aves; order Accipitriformes; family Accipitridae; genus Haliaeetus; species Haliaeetus albicilla. Next base: position 15,307,055 of record NC_091502.1, on the reverse strand, counting down.
TGGCTCAGTTAGACTTACTGTTTCACTGTACCTATTATGCTTGAAGAGTTTAATTTCTTTTCTGAATTCTGATAAGAAGAGAATTGGTCGAGTAAACGATTGAGCTTCATATGAGAGAAATCTCCTGGAATATCAGCCTGTGAACTGGGTACCTCAATGATTTAAAAAAAAAAAAAAAAAAAAAGAAGAGTAATGAAGAGATCTTGAATAACCAATTTAAGAATACAAAAATAAAATCTGGAAAAAAAAAAACCAAACCCACTGATGTGTCATGATGCTGTTGTAAGAACTGGCCACTATGCACAAAAGAAAATTTTGACACTTCAGTTAATATTGCCACCTGCAATAGCTAGATATTGTCTTGCAGTTGACTACAAAATTCTGGTTTATTCTAAAAAAAAGCCATTTTGTGATGCTAACTAAATGTCTGCTGATTTCTGGACTCCCTGAATGTGAGAAAACAAATTGCTGAAGCCACAGACTCAGATTTGAGGACACATGAAGAGCTAATAAGCAAAAAGTGGAAAGTCTGGAAGTCCAAGGCTACAAAAGAGAAACTTTAAGAACACAAATGGAACAGGGTCAGGATAAAACAACTGGACTTTATTTTATGGAGATGACATGAGAGATGGGTGGAGCTGTATCTAGGACTAAAGCTAAAGGAGCACACATACAGAGGGACTGTTATGAAGGTATGGGTGTTATGCTGTGATACCAGCCAGAATGCATCTTCTAACTTACGGCACCTCAGCAAAGCAGGGGTGGAAAGTAGCATCAGAGCAGCCATAAGACGTAGACATTTTTCTTTTTCCCCAGACTGATAAGAGGATTATTTTCTCTAATGAGGACTGATCACATTTCCCAGGACTTGTAAAATTGCAATTGTAATTGTCAGAAGAGTTGGAGAAGGCTCATTTTCACTTGGCAGGCTATTCTCCAGTGAAGAAATGTCACTGTTTCCACTCTAGTTAAGTAAAACTTTCCTCTTCTCATTTTCACACATTCTTATTTCTACTTTTCAGCTACTTAGAGAAGAAATTCTTCACATTTTCTTCATAGTTTCGTCCATCAAACATTGATATATTTTCTTTAAATGATTTACTGCCTAAATACACAGCTACTTAGTTTAAACTAGGAAATCAACAATACAGATTTTTTTTCAGTGATTCAAAGGACTTAAGAATAGCTGAAAAAGAAACAGTAGAAAGGAAGGATTAGGGCTGAGACAAACAATGAATCAAAATGACTTACTTAGACTATGGCATCTCAAAATAGGTGACAGAACTTCTTAGTATGCTAAAAGAAAAAAACAGACCTGAATGAAGAGGGAAAACCTTGCCCCCCTCCCCCCTCAAGTTGTCTAAATCTTATATTTTAAATGATTTGTCAGACAAATATTGTAAACTATAAAAGAAAAAAACCCTGAATTTTAATCTCTAAGACTAAATTAATTATGCTAAGGCAAAAGCAAACTAGTCTACAAACTTAGAGCCATATTAGTGTCACCAGACAATGCAGCCCCAGACAGCAAGATCATTCTCCAAAACTCAGACAACTCAATATAAAAAACTCAAAATTTTACAGGATTAGATGAATGCTGCTGATAAGGCACTATTACTAAAAAGACTGTTACAGTCAGGACTGTGAGAAAACAAAGAAAAGTAATCGTACTTATCTGTGCATTATGAAGTTCTTATTTTAACAGAGGAATCCCACTAAAAGCCTGGGTTGTTTACTTATTCATCAATATACAAAGATGTAATATAGCTCCATAACCCAAAAAGTTCAGGATTGTTATATAATATCTTATTTGGTATCTGTTTGAAAAAAATATATATACTTTTCCTCTCTTTTGTTCTTCTCTCTGTCTCCCTTGTTTTTGTCTTTTCTGTTCACTGGCCTTTCTTTATCAGCCAGAAAACCTTGGCTGGAGTAATACTGGACAGGCAACCCAAGGCAGCTTTTGCTCATAACACTGGCACAGAACAGGTTCAGTGCTCACTAGAAGCATGGGCTAAATTCAGTTTTTGAGAGGTGACAGAGCTGATTCTGAAAGAGAGGAAGAAAGAGCTGGGAATTTGGTTGGCAGAGGTAAGATACCAGGGCTGGAAAGAAGAATAGGGTTTGAGGAGCTGTGAGGGTAAAGGAAGCTGAGAGGGGTCATTGAGGGATCTGGAAAAATCAGTCACAGTTTCAAAGGCTGGAAGGGTGAGGGGCTGTTATGAGAGAGTGGCTGGGAGAAGTAAGGAAAAATTGGGAGGAGACTGCTGGAAGCTGATGGTGGTGGGTAAAGCTATGTTTTTTTCTGACTGATAAAAAAGGTGTTAGTGCTTTGATTTTATTTCTTACTTTTTCAGTGATAAGTATTTTTAGAATAGTTAATTAAGCTATTTGGGCCATGATCCAGCAACATTCTTAGGGCCATGAATTAGCTAGGCTCTTAGGCATATGAAGAACATCAAGCATGTGGGAATACTCACAGGCTTATGGTTTTATATACTCAAGTCCATAGATCATATTTTAAGTGATGTCAACAGAACTATTAATGTATATTTTTATCCTAGAAATAAACCTACTTTCTGTAGCTATAGCTCCAGGCTAATTTAATTTTTTCTGTAAGGAAGCATGGTTTAGTCTGTTTGCCAGAACTAGATCTCAAACATCTCTAGCGTGTTGCAGCATAAAATATGAAAGGAACATGCATTTGCCATGTCTCTTTTGTTCTCAAAATAAAAAGCAGCGTTCTTGCATTTTCTGGGAGTGTTAACAGCTAGAGACTATATCTCACCATATTGGCCTTGTCCTGCAGAATGTGGAATGCTTCCCTACATATTTTCAGGTCCTGTTATTTAGGGGTGAGTATTGCACAATATCTGTTCAGCGTTGTAAAACCACTAGCCTGTATAATCATGTTATCATAGAATCATAGAATGGTTTGTGTTGGAAGGGACCTTTAAAGATCATCCAGTTCCAACCCCACTGCCGTGGGCAGGGACACCTTCCACTAGACCAGGTTGCTCAAAGCCCCATCCAACCTGGCCTTGAACACTGCCAGGGATGGGGCAGCCACAGCCTCTCTGGGCAACCTGTTCCAGTGCCTCACCACCCTCACAGTGAAGAGCTTCTTCCTCACATCTAATCTAAATCTACCCTCTTTCAGTGTAAAACCATTACCCCTTGTCCTATCACTACATGGCCTTGTAAAAAGGCCCTCTCCAGCTTTCTTGTAGGCCCCCTTTAGGCACTGGAAGGCTGTTATTATTATCACTATCATATTTTAACAGCTTCTAAAGCCTTCATTATTTTACCATATATCTATATACAGCCAGTCATCTGGTTCAGCTGCTTACTTGATTCTAAATCAGCAACTGAAAAAGCATGCTGGTGTCTCTGCTTCTGAACGTGTTGCTTGAACATAGCACAGAGGCGACTGCTTGGCTCAGCAAAGGTAGGACGAATTAAAACCAGCATCTGCACCCCCATCAACGTGTTGCATAAACAGACAAATATGTCACAAATGAAGACGGGAGAGAGAACATTCAGATCTTGAAGAAAGAAGGATAAATAGGTCATAGTTTAAATATACTCATCTGAGTGAGGAAATAACTCTGAAATTTTCAGCTAGCAATAAAAGGATGCACAGATGCAGGAGACAACTGTTCCATGGAAATGACTTGCCATCTTAAAAAAAAAAAAAGCCCATAAATAAAATATTTGCATGTCTTCATTGGAAAAATGCTAGATTTGAATTCAAAATTACTAGGGAAGAAAATACTGAATGTGCTGCATATTAACAAGAAATCCAAAATATTTTTTGTGTGTTTGGGGTTTTTTGTTTGGTTGGTTTGTTTGGGGTTTTTCTTGTTTTTAGTTAGTTTGTTTGTTTGTTTTTTAAAGCTAGGCTTGATTAAACATATAGAAAATACCAAAGCCCTAAAACCTATATCTCTCAGTCCTAAAGAAAACTGTTCTATAGTTCTAGCTATATTTAAACAGTTTTCAGAACTGAGCAATATCTTTGATTATGCCATTTCAAAAAAACACTGCAGGGACATATTGGTAACATATAAACCAATAAATTTAATTTTGTTATGGTGAAATTATTGAGTATTATTTTAAGTGATCAGGCAGGAAAATATTTAGAATAAACACACTTTGATTAGGCTCTTCATTTCCAGTTCTGAAGAAAATGGCAGTCTTCTAATCTTATTTGAAATCTGTGAATTTACCATTGGATTTCCAACAGTGAAATTTGCTTGGAAAATGGAAGGGTTGCGGGAAGGTGTTAGGAAAAATTTCTTAAAGATTCAGGAAGTATTTTATACCAGACTGTAGAAGGACTTTCACAGTTTCAGTTGAAACCCACCCAGTGTGCTAGGGTTTTTTTGTATTGTGGAGGTTCCTATCCTATACCAACTTTCCATGTAAAGGCAGCTTTTCTGAAAAATGGAAGTTCAAAGTATTTCCTCTGCATAATTAAAGCACTCTTTTCTGAAACATATCAGCAGGCAAAGCAGTGAGGTTGAATTTGAAACTGTTTATTCAACTTTTCTCTCCCATATCCTGAATGAGAAAAGAGTCTGTTAATTCTTCAAAAAGCAGAATGAAATAATCCAAATATACTGAACCATAAGTTACAAAACCTACACCGCTTCATGATTTATCTCATATTACTTGCAATTTACTATTAAAATTTAAAAATGAGAACAGTCCAAAGGGATTATATATGTGCTTCAAGAATAAGCACATATTTGCATTTACAAGGAGAGGGAGTAAGACAACTGTTAAGATTTATACTCATACTTCATTCAGAGCACTGTAAATTAAGCCTGTAAAGTCAATGATACTGTTCAAATTCTGTAAAGTTAAAGCATGATCATAAGTCTTTCCAAGATCATGAAAAACTCTTACACTTATGTGCAAGGTTCTGAAAACAAACTTGATTGTGATTTTGATTACCTCAGTTCTGTGAATCTTCAGATATCAGAGAATCGTGGCACCATGTAGATTGAAAGGATCCTCCAGAGGTCATGAAGTGCAACCACCTGCTCAAAGCAGGTCTGCCTGAAGCAGGTTGCTCAGAGCTGCCTCCTGAATAACTGCAAGGGTGGAGGTTCCTGTGAAACCTCTGACAGTGATAGACTATACTCACAACAAAAAAATTTTTTTCCCTGTATCCAATCAGTATTTCCAAGTTTACAACTTGGGTGCATTGCCTCTACTCCTATCACTGAGTACTGCTTAGAAGAATCTGGGTCTGTTTTCTCTACATTCTCTTATCATGGAGTTGAAGATAGGAGTAACCTCTTTCCTTTCCTTTCCTTCCTAAAGCTGAATAAAATAATTTCTCTCAGACTTTTCTTATATTTCATATTCTCCTGATCACCTTGGTAGCCCTCTGTACTGGACTTGCTGGTCATTGTCTTGATAAGAGAAGTCAAAGTTGTTTATTTTGATGTTAGCAAGGCCAGATTGGTGAGACATGGACTGCCTAAGTGTGTGATAAGACAGGTGTGAAATTGGCCAGACTACCATCTTCAATGGATGGTTATCAGCAGTACCAAGTCCTACTGACAAATAGTGACTCATGGCATCCCTCAGGGATTGTAGAAAGAACAGACATGTATATGTTATCAGTACATAAATAGAGATGCATCTCTGTTTGTGTCTGGAACCTTGCTATATCAGAGAGAGAAACAGAGCCCCAGAAGGGGTTAGAGACTTCTACTGGTCAGGAGTGAAAATTGTAGTCTTAAGTAGGTCAGAATTGTAGGCAAAATTTCATCTCTCAGAAGCACAGATGAAGATCCAACTATTTCAGGAACAGACATGGACCCCTAAATACCCCTGACCAAGGGATGACGTTTTGTCTTTGTAAGAAATAGAGATTAGATTGCATTAAACGTAAGGAACCAGTTTCAATGAGTTCAACATTTCAACAGAAGCCTGTTACAGCAAAGATGGAAATGGAGCCCAAAGATGGGAACACAGGATCTGGTATACTCCAGATGTAGAGAGGGAGGAAAATCCCTGTGCAGAACACAAAAATGGGTGATATGGAATGCCATTAATTTTGCCTTTTATTTATCACATATTTACATTCTCATGTAAATGATGGACACAGAACCTTGTATAAATCAGAAGCTGAGTTGCCACCAGTGTACTGTCCTGGCTCTATCTTTACCCATATAAAATATGTCAAGGGAAGAGATAGAAAACTGGACACTAGGTCTATGGTGGAGTCTCAAAAATCTAACAGATGCAGTGAACTGCTGTCAGTGATGTAGATACATCTTTGTGCATATATGGGTTTGCATGCAGTGATATGTTTATTCAAAGGTTACAGCAACCCTGGACACCAGAGAAGTGATCATTTAAAATTCTGTATTTTGGAAATAAAGGGCTGAGTTGCAAATGAACCCTAAAGTCAGAGATGAGAATATAGTTTACCATTCATAGGGAATATGGAGCCATTTGATATTGGTGAAGAGGAAAATATTCTGGTTACAGCAGATATAAAAAAAATTCATATGCAAAAGATAAAGCTATTGCTACAAGACATGGTCTTGTTTGAATCTAGCTGTTAGTCTGTCTGCTGGTATTAGTGACCAGAAAATATACTTCTATGTATCTACATAGGTATGATGCTATGCAGGCCAAGGTATCACAGACATGTATTCAATATACAAATATGCTTGATTTTTTTAGCAGCCCCAAGTATATAGAAAAGTTGATAGTTCCCAGTAGTTTTCAAAAACTGAGATTAAGTTTTAGTAAGTATACGCTTTTTAGGTAGCTGTGCAGACTTAGAAAATGTGCTTAGATAGCTACTTACCTCAATGTGAGTTTGGAGTACTTCCCATGACAGTGATTTTCATGAAACCTGTGCCAGCAATAAAAATCTATTTGTTTCTCTCTCTAGACATGCTACAGTTCTGCCTATGTGAAAAGTGACCAGGCATTAGAACGGGCGCCTGCCTATGTTGGGGTAGGCACTGAGTCCATGTATGCAGTAACAGAGATGGAGCTCTTTGTATAAGGCAAGGTAACAGAAGTCTGCCTGGGTCAGAACTGTGTTCTTCTGTACATCAGAGATGGTCATTGACTCCTGGTATTTGTAGAGGTGACACAGTGGCTTTCCACAGCTGAGTGGGGGTGTGTGTCTGCATGCACTAACAATAAGCAAGGGACCACTAATTTGTGTGTCAAAGAACAGTGTTTACACCAAGACAGGGATGACTCCAGGTCTCTGCCCAGTTCAGAGATTTGTTTCCAGAACACTGGAACAGGTTGCTCAGAGAAGTTGTGGAGTCTCCATCTCCCCTGAATAAGGGAGACCCTGAGAAACCTGCTCTGATTGACCTATTTTGCATGGAGGCAGTGAAATAGACAATCCCTTTCAACATCATCCATTCTGTAATCCTGTGATTCTATACAACTGCCTTGAATATATGTCTCTATTATATTTGATTATCCTCCATCTACAGGGGATAGATGTCTGATACTTCAATCATTTGTGTGTTAGTGAAAGGCACGGAGCTCTTGTACATGTTTGTCACAGAGCTACATAGAAATGGATTTCACAGAGTAATGTAGAAATAAGGGGCTGAGGAAGAAACCAGGATCAGTGTATGGTGGTGCCATGGAACTGACTAAGCCAAGAATGGAGCTCTGCCTATTTAGAGATTTATATAGAAATATATCTTTACGAGGGTCTGTAATCCACCTCTGGCTTTGCCCAAAGTAGTGATGATGTTGCAGGTATTTGATGCTATGTTACAATTATTGCACAGGTAAGGAACTAATACTGCAATCAAAATGCTTCAATTATAGGAAAGGAGCCCTGATTATTTTACTAGTCATCATAGACATTTATTGTAGAAACTGTAATATGACTATTTGACAGATTGTTTTCTGTATGTTGTGATACAGGAGGACTTCTGACTATATAAAAAATAGGACTGGAGTTCTGATTAGATCAAAGATGTGGATAGTTATATTCTTGTGTGGACAGCTGTCATGGAATTCTGGTTGTCAGAGCCAAAGGTCGAGTGCTAATCAAAACAAAGCAAAAACATTAATGTGAAATGATTATGATTGCTTGATACAAGAATAGAACCTTCATAAGACCACAAAACTGAAAATAATGGAAGGTTAATAGTTTAAGAATATATCTGTTCCCTCCAGTTCTACAAATGACTACAGAACAACCAGAACTTCTTAAATTTTCTACCTTCCTAGAATATAGTAAATCAGTTTTATACAGACATTAGGTCTAATTTATTATAGCTGTGCAACTGAAGACATTAGGTACTAGTTAGTAGTACTAAAAACCAGGACACATTATATATTCAGAAATGCATAGAATTAACTGAACACAAGACATTGCTAATAACTCGAGCCTGATTATGTGCTTAGGATACTCACTGAGGAACTAGCCAATTAAAATAACCAGGCAGAAAAATTCATTATATAGTACATAAGGAGCAGATTCAATATATAAAAATAATAGTTTATAATTTTTCTAATAGCAGTATAATTTTTTTGCATTTTGGTGGTTAGACTGTCAGATCAGAGGATACAATTCACCATCTATAGGGAATGTGGAGACATTTGATATTATCAAAGAGGAAAAAAAAAGACCCTGAAAGTGTCAAATATAGATACCTAACAAACAGCATGACAAATTCAGTCCTGAATCAAGGTCAACGACCAGACCAGGACTTTCAGACAGTGACTGTTGGTCAGCCATTATTAATACAAACTGGGAAACAATGACCAAGAGTAGACAACCCTGTGAAACTCATCAGTGACTGCAGGGAACAGCTCCCTGGAGAAGGAAAATATATTATCAACATCTACTGACCAACACTGATAGGCCATTATTGAACTGCTGTTTCTAAATATTGAGTTGTATTCCACCAATTTATTCTGCTTTGAGCTCTTATTGCCTTACTCTATGCCTTAACTATCTGTTGTGGATTTCTTTTTGTTAACTAGGGATTTGGAAAAAATGGATTTAAATGTCCCAGTTATTAAGTGATTGTCAGAAGCTGTTTAAACTTTCTAAACAAAGCCACACTGAAATGACAAGGGTAACTTAAAAAGTAGATATGTTACGAGTGTACTCATGAGAGTACTTACTTTAAAAATTAAGACAAAGCATAATAATGATAATTAATGAAGATCCTTGATGTCTGACAAAGATGTGTATCAATGGCATCCATGTGACATCAAGAACTGGTCAAAGCATTAAATAGGGATGTAGAAATATTATGTTGCAATATTTTTCAAAGCAAACACAACCAGAGTGTGATAATGGCCACAGAGGCTTGCTAACAGCTTGATTAGAAGCAGTGTACAAACCCAGGTGATCCATCCTCATTAGTGAAGAACAGAGAAACGATAGCAAACAGTTGTAGATGCAGAGAGATTAAAGCTGTATAAAGATGTTTCATCCTGGTGGTATGAAGGGCAATTTGAAGTGCTGGAAAACATACATGAATCAAGTCTGTTTACTATGGTAGGAATTAATTCAATGTTTTCCCAAAGTCAAGGTGAATGACTAGTAACTTTCTGTAGGGACCAGCCAATAGATATTTTTATTTTAGCATTAAGTAGAAGAGTCAGTAAATAAGAAGTCCAAGGAACAGATCCACAATGTTTATGCACAATTTCCCAAAAATACCGCATAGTATTAGGCATCTATAGTGTATGGAATACAAATTTCAGAGAGTCACACAGTCTCAGAATCACAGAAGAGTTGAGATTGGAAGGGACCTCTGGAGGCCATCTGGTCCAACCCCTCTGCTACAGCAGGGCCACCTAGATCCAGTTGCCCAGGACTCCGTCCAGGATCTTTTGAATATCTCCAAGGAGGGAGACTCAACCTCCCTGGGACACCTGTGCCAGTGTTCAGTCACCCTCACAGTAAAAAAGTGTTTCCTGATGTTCAGAGGGAACCTCCTGTGTTTCAGTTTGTGCCCATCGCCTCTGGTCCTGGCACTGGGCACCACTAAAACCAACCTGGCTCCATCTTCTTTCCACTCTCCCTTCAGGTATGTAAACACATTGATGAGAACTCCCCTGAGCCTTCTTTTGTCTAAACAGTCCCAGCTCTCTCAGTCTTTCCTCATAGGAGGAAAGTCCCGTCATCATGTTTGTGGCCCTTTGTATGACTCTCTCCAGTGTGTCCGTGTCTTTCTTGTACTGGGTTGCTCAGAACCGTACACAATACTCTAGGTGTGGCCTCACCAGGGCAGAGGGGAAGGATCACCTGCCTCAACCTGCTGGCAGTAGTGCCTAATGCAGCCAGGATACCATTAGGCTTCTTTGTGTCAAGGGCCCATTGCTGGCTCGTGTTCAACTTTGTGTCCACCAGGACCTCCAGGTCCTTTTCTGCAAAGATGCTTTCCACCTGGGTGGTCCCCAGCACATATTGGTGCCTGGGGTTGTGCCTCCCCAAGTGCAGGACTTTGCACGTCTCCTTGTTGAACTTCATGAGGTTCCTGTTAGCTGGTTTCTCCAGCCTGTCAAGGTCCCTCTGGATGGCAGTGTGACCTTCTAGTGCATCAGCCACCACTACTCATGAACCTCTTCCACCAAGGGTACATCTTTCTTGGTCCAGATTTCCCCCCTTATTTCTGGGACCTGGGATTCATGAAGGCCAGTCTTGCTAGTAAAGACTGAGGCAAAGAAGGCATTCAGTACTTAGGCCTTTTTCATGTCCTGTGCACCCAGGTCCTCCATCTTGTTGAGCAATGGGCTCACATTTACTTAGGCTTCCTTTTGTCAACTCTATGCTTATGGAAGCCCTTCTTGTTGTTTTTGACTTCCCTGGCCAGATTCAGTTCCATTTGGACTTTAACATTTCTAACTTCATCCCTGGATTCATCCCTTCTATCCCCAGGCAGAACTTCCATGCACTCCAGCTGTTTTCTCACGTAAATGGCAACTCTCCCTCCTTGTCTTCCCTTCCTTTCCTTCCTAATGAGCCTGTATCCCTCCATTGCAACCCCTCAGTCATGGGAGGCATCCCACAACATCTCCACTATCCCAACAAGATCAGAGCCCTGCAACTGCACACATTTCTTTAACTCATCATGTTTATTCCCCATGCTGCATGCATTAGTATACAGGCACTTCAGAAAGGCATCCCAACATATTGAGCTCGTGGAAAGGGTTTGGGGCATTTCTCCATAATGGTGCTTTTTAGGCACTTCCTTGTTGACATGCAAGTGCTGGAGGTTGCCCCGGTTAAGTCCCTTTTGGCTGATTTTGTTATTCCTTTCCTGTCATATCTCACCATGCCTTTTGCTCATTGACCCTGTCCATAGCTCTCTCACAGGGCTGCGGGTTACTCTCTCTCTCCTTTGTCATTCTTAGCTTAAGTAGTTGTTAATTGTTTCTACTCAGCTTCAGAAAGAAGGTTCCATACATAACATAGGATGCAACTAAGGAGGCAGAATATTTGTAATTAGAATACCTGATAAGTGGATACTTGAATAGATGGATTATTAGGAGTCTGATGTGAAAAAGTGGTGGTGTGCTTTCTACAAACTTTCTGGTTACATAACGATAGGTAATAGTTCCTGTTACATATTTTAATGGAAATGAAATATTTCAGCCTTATATGTCAACCTTTGCCTATTAATAACATGAATAAATTCATTCTCTGATATTCTTTCAGAGATTATTTTCTGTAGGTATATTTCAGTTCTACAAGTTGTCTTTGAATGATGAAGGTGGAATCAAAACTAGCAAAATAGAATAATAATTAATCTGATCTTTTGTCTCAGTTAATTTCCAAACATTTCAGGATCCTGCCAACAGTCAGGCTGAGGGTCAGCACAGCTTATATAATTTCAGCCACTGGGTTAACATTTCACTTGTCTTCAAGCTACTCATGAAATACAAAGATCTATACTCTTTCTAACCTACTACACAAAACAAACCTCAGTCTTACCTGGGTCCCTATTTGGCTGCCACTCCCTAGTATTTCCTAAGCACCTTAAAAAGTCTATTAAATTCAGGACATATATAGGACCTTACAGAACTCATCTGTCTGACTGTCTTCTTTTAAAATATGACAGAACAATAGTTTACAGCAGTCGGCTGAGATGTGCAGAGGTTGGAGCTGTTCCATTTCCAGTAACCTCTGCAGGTCCCCAACCTCCCTCTGATGAATTACTGAATTAATGACTAAAAGTTTCCCCTACTAAATAAATCCGAAGTGTGTTTGCCTCTACCTAACCAAAATATCACTCAGCAGCAGAAAAAGTTGAAAAGAGCAGCAAAGAGTCATGCTTCACAGGAGAAAAAATTCTTGACAAGCAAATCAGTGTGGCTGCCTTTAAATCCTCTATTTATGACCTTTTCCTTTTTGCACACAGATTGAAGAATATTTGCCAGATGGATTGCCTATAAATGTATGTTATTATATAGCTTTGTACACAGCTACTGATAGCACCTTGCAACAGCCCTTTCTTTCAGTGCCTTCTCATTGAACATCCTTTCTCCAAAGTCTCCAAGTGAACTAAACTGAACAACATTTCAGCCAAAACTGTGTCTCAAGCTGAGCATTTCAGCAAAAGCCCACCACTGATTCTCCCTTTTTCAAAGGCAAATGTTATGTTAAACAGCATGTGGATGACAACTTATAAATATTCTACACTTTAATTTACTTAATCATTGAAATCTATCCTGTAGTATTGATGATTCCATTAGAGGAGTGTTACTCAGCTATAGAAGTTGGAAACTTTGTCTACCCAATACTTCATCTCTTTTATTCTGACAGAATAGCTTTAAATTTATAGTGTCTGAAAAACAGTCTTTAAAAAACAGTGCACTTTCTTTGTTAATACATGTGTATGTTCGTTTTTTCTTTTTTTTTTTTTTTATTGAACACGAGTGACCTTACCTTAAGAATAAGATAAAGTATTACATGCACTTTGAGGCATTCATATTTCAATAGCTAAAGGAACCAGACGTGAAATGCAAGGGAAATTAAAAATAGCTTATGATATATGTGTACTGCTTCACTGCTGGTCACCTTTTGTACAAATATAATCTCCATATGATTAAATCAAATCCACATTGGTCTAAAATCTATATAAATAGCTATAAAAGACAGTTACTGAAAAAGGCTATTTCCTTTAACACAATTCTTTATTTCAGACTTGTTAAAGGCATTGTAAAATGCAGTACTTAGATAATTTTCATTTATAAGTAATTTATATATGCAACCTGTTAGAAATAAAACTTTCTGATAGTGCCCATAAAAGTAGAATTAGTAACAGATAGCACTGCACTAATGTCTGCAATTTAATATAGCTCCTTAATTGGATACTACTACAGCAGTGGACAATTTAAAACCCACAGAATTCAAATTAAGTTGGCAAAATTTCATCTCCATAAGCTCACTATTTAGACCAAGTGATCTGTATACCCACATAAGTCCAAAAGTTAAAAAACTTCCACTCTTAGAAGTGCCTTTAAATAAACATACTTTATCACAACCTTCTGTTTTCATTAAACAGATTATTTTATTATTTTGGAAATGTATATTGTCAACATTAATGTGATATGTGATAAAATTTCATTCTAACTCATGGATTATATTTCAAAATCAGAATACAATGGTGGCCAAACCAGTTACATTGTTTTGTGTCTCAGTGTCCCTCAGTAAGGTCTAAATGATCACATTTGTCCTTTTTTTATAGTTTTTGGTGAATTATTCAGTTTCAAAGATAGGTAAAAACTGAAAAAAAAATTGTTAGGGCAATTTTTCAAACATTATTGTTCTCTGTTATTAATACAGTTGATTTCTGGTAATATAAGTGAAGGACTGAGATATTGCGGAGTATATAAAAGGTCTTGGTGAGAAATTCTGGACATAAAATGATGTTTTCATAAAATACATTGACGTTTTAATAAGCAATAACCAAAAAAAGAAGACAGAAATTACAGAACACTCAAGATTAGTAAAATAAATGTCATTACACTTTAAAATAAGTTTCAATTTGAGCTGTACAATTCCATCATCTGCTCTGTTTAATTGATGTAAAAATAACAATCTGTGCAAATGTTATATTTTACTGAATAAACGTGTAAGGCTGACCAATTCAAATATAAACCTACACAGCACTGGCTGCAAGACGAGTAGGCTCATTAGGTAACAATAAATTCTTCCAAACCGTTAACTGCCATGATGCCTTTTATCAAGAATTTGGTAAAGGGAGTAACATATTGCAGTCAAAAGAAAAACATGGCAAAGGCTTATATTTAGGCCAAAATGAGACATAAGGAAATAGCATAAGAAAATAAAACTGTAAGTAGAGAAGTTGAGAAGCTTGTCAGGAAATAACAATCTGCTAGCTGTGTTAGAAAAGTTTGGAGGCTGAAGAACTGTGGGGGCTGTATTAAGTTGCAAGGCCTCTGAATACAGCTGTTTCCAGGTGGGGTTTAACTGGAGGGAAAAATTAAGTGGGCTGTTCGATAATTTCTGAACATGAAAGAACTGTGATAAAATACCTACTCTGTGATTGGCTTCTGGATTATTAATTTTCTTGATGTTATAGCAGTTTGAATAAACACAGTTGCCTAAAGAAGAATTATTCCTGTGACTGGAATGTACTTAATATTTTCCAGTTAAATATACATTGTTTTTTGTTAACCTTTAGATATTTCTATTTCTTTAGCATCCATAGCACTTAAAATTGTCTAAGCTTCTGCCCATTTCATTTAAAGTGAAAAACACACGCACACATGGTTCTGTCTGGAACCTGTCTTTTGACTGAAAAGTTTTTTGGGGTCTATCCTTTGGCTTTAGTGATCCACCCACTAAAAAAGGGTCTGCCTGATAAAGATAAGGATTTTTTCCATTGACACATGGGTACTGAAACCACCATGGGTTCATACAAACTTATCTTAGCAGTGCAACATGGGAATTCCTGTGACAGTTGATGGGACATTTAGAACAAATTGTAAAAATGAGAATCAAGGAAAATGCAATGAAATGGATAAAATACATAATACCAGACTGCCTATTTATATTAGATCATTGATTTTGCTCTGATGTTCAGCTATTTGAATTTCATTTGTAAATATTTTGTCTTTCTGAGAAGAGCAGAGGCTTGCTTTTTGGTTCACAGGATTTTCATGGAATTGTTTCAGACATATCAAGTTTATTACAGAAGATTACTTAACTGCTTTTAAAACTGTCACACTGGAAGAATTTATACAATTTCCTTGCACATTTAGGAAGCTTATGGTATAAATAAATAGAACTTTTATTTTAAGACACATCATCACAGTGACAGAATAAGCTCAGGACAAAACATAGTTCTTTGTGTTGTAGCATTTGCTGTGGAATGCTTTATTTTGGTAGTCTAAATGCAGTACACATGCATCTATGCATATAGATTTAAGTTCTTCAAATGTCTAGGGCCTGGTCTAGTGCACCCTGAAACCCATAGAAGCAATGGATTTCAGTGCTGAACTCAAACTCGATTAAGAGGTCAAGTAAACCTTTGGTCAAATAATCTTCACCAAATAATTTGGCCAAGCAAAATCCTGGAACTCTTTAGAAATGTGAAGAGTCACTTCTATTTCCTTGAAAATGACAAGGTGAGTAGGCATCACTGTGAGCTTTCTAAAGATGAGCGGTTTTCAAAACAGCTATTCCAGAGTTCCAAGTGGAGTTTAAAGCTGTCCTTCCCAGAAATCACTGATGTCTTAAGGCCAGAAAGATTTAAAAAATCAAGTGTATATTTTACTAGTAACAGATTTCACACTGAAATCATGTATACCAAAGTTTTAATCTTCAAAGCATTTCTCAAATATGAGCTAGTTAATTCTTGTGGTGTTATGTTGAAATGGATAAGTGGCAAATTGAGTTTTATTTGAGAATGGGAATATAAGGAAGAGGACTGATCTACCCAAGTCAAAATGTAAATCTGTGAAAGAAATAGTCTAACTTTATGTAAATTCAGACCAGGCTATCACAGTGATGCTCAATAGACTTAAAATATCTTAGTTTATCTTGAAATCATCAAGAAGATCCATGCTTTCAGTCTGTATGTTCAGTTTTAACAATGTCCTGATAATGACTGTACATTTTGTCCTTTCCCAGTGAGCCTTGGGGACTCACCACATCTCAGAAAATGTGTAATTTTTTGCAAGGACAAACTGTACAAAGGAGGAGATTTACTAATGCAGATCACTGATCGATCACTCAAAGAAATCTTGTAAAAGTACTGTTTGTGTTAGATGAAAAAGTAGTAAATGAACAGGATATGAAGGATGTAGAAGATGAGATTGTGAGTGAGACACTAGCAATAAAACTGTAATATTTTCTAGAACTGGAGGGAAATATGTGAGTGATATCTCAGCCCTATTAAAATCAATGGGAATTTTCTTCCTTTGACTTAAGTTTCATCCTGAGAAGTCACATGCAGCAACATTTTTCTTGTTTTATTTAACCAAGAACATGCAACCAAAAAGAAAAATGTATGTATATAAATTTCTTATTCATTTTTTAAGCTGGAAAAATTATATTGCTAAATGTCTCTTTCAGTGAAATACAACATTTACAATCTGTTAAGTAATTTCATTGTACAAGATAAGGATGAATAGTCATTCAGGGAAATTAACACAACTGTGATATTACCTTTGATGGTGTTTCAGTAGATTAAATAATTAACATATAGAAGCAGGGTTTACACTGGGTTGCTTAAAGGAAAAGCGTTGGCCTTGAATTCGGTCTAAATTTTAAAGTATTTGAATTTTTCAAACACACAATTTGGAAAATTTCTGTAAAGAAGCACAATTCTTCTCATAGTTAAGAAAAGAGAAACCTGTGATTACAGCAAATAACAACAATAGAAAAATATATATTTAGGCTAGAGTAGAAATAACATTCTTTGTTTTGTTGTAGATTTCACCATGTTTATATAAAATACTAGATGTTATCCATGTTCATAACAAAAAAAGAATGTCCCCTTTCATAGAGACCTTTCAGTGTTTTTTAATTACTATTCCTTCTGACTTTACGGAGTGTAATGTATTATTTAGTGCCTCTACATATACCTCGCTGCAGTAATTATGTGGAACTGACATAGCTATAGACACAAATTCTTAGAATTCAGATTATTGTCTCCTAGATCACTGCTCAGAATTCAGGTACTATTCCCCATGAGTGATTAAAATAGATGAAAAGAGGCATGCCTGTAATGACTGTGACAAAAGATGTGGCATTGTGGACACTTCAACCACATTGCCATGGGAAGCCATCTTAAAGAGAGGAAAAAAAAGCCCTTCTACATTGTCACATATGGAGTATATGTAAATATCAAGCTGTACTTCAAAAGGCAAAAAGAAAAAAAAATCACAATATGCTTAACATTTTTCCCAAGAGTGGATTTAACGAGGATCCCAGGGGAAGGATTTTAGGATCTGTGAAAAATGATGGTCATGCTTTGAATGTCTGTGACAGTTGAGGTCTGTTCTCATTTACTAAATAGGGTTTTTATATGATGAAGTTGAAATAGAGATGTGGGGGCACGGTGTGAGAAAGAGAAAGATGAAGAGCAGAAAGGACTTCAGAACAGAAGTGATGACAGCATACAAAGCATATAAAAAGTGTATAAACTGGTGTTTTGGTTTGTGTGGCAAGGTTTTGGTAGCGGGGCAGGTGCCGCAGGGCTGGCTCCCCTGAGAAGCTGCCGGAAGGTTCCCCGTCTGGGAGCCGGCCCCAGCGCTGGCCCAGGCCGAGCCCGTCCGTGAGGGCGGTCGTGCCTCTGGGAGAGCAGAGTGAAGAGGGGAACCTGCAGGGAGTAGGGGATTGGGATGGGAGAGGAACCCCTCTGCGGGTACCGAGGTCAGGGAGGAAGGAGGGGAGGAGGAGCGGGGGAGGAGGGGATGCCCCCCCAGCCCGTGGGGAGACCAGGCGGCAGGCTGTGTCCCCCCAGCCCAGGGAGGGCAGCCCCCGGGGGAGCAGAGGCCCACCTGCAGCCCAGGGAGAGAGGAGCCCACGCCGGAGCAGGGGGTGGCTGCTCCCCAGGATGGCTGGGACTCTGTGGGGAGGCACACGCTGGAGCAGGCTGTGCCTGAAGGACTGCAGCCCATGGGAAGGACTCACGTTGGAGCAGTTCATGAAGGACTGCAGCCCATGGGAGGGAGCCCACGCTGGAGCAGGGGAAGAGTGAGGAGTCCTGCCCCTGAGGAGGAAGGAGTGGCAGAGACAACCTGTGGAGAACTGACCCCAACCCCCATTCCCCATCCCCCTGTGCTGCTGGGAGGGGAGGAGGTAGAGAAAATCAAGAGTGAAGTTAAGCTGGGAAGAAGGGGTGCAAGGGGGAAGGTGTTTTAAAATTTGTTTTTACTTCCCCTTATCGTTGTTTTGATTTGATTGGTAATAAATTAAATTGACTTTGGTTTTTACCCAAGTCACGACTGAGTTTTATCACGTGACCATTATTGATGAGTGATCCCTCCTTGTCCTTGTGTTGACCCATGAGCTTTTCTTATATTTTCTCCTGCTGATCCCACCGGAGGGGAGGAGTGAGCAAGCGGCTTCGTGGTACTTTGTTGCCGGCTGGGCTTAAAGCGTGACGGCTGGGTAGCACTCATGTCCTTATGTCAATCCTGAAATAAGAAATATGGAACTTCCTTTTGCTACCCAGGTGCTGGGGCAAAACAAGAAATAACAAAAATAATTAAAATTGTTCCTCTGGAAAAAATTCCACTGTCCTTAAGGAGTTACACTCTCTGTAATATCCAGGAAAGTGTGTGGTACATAAAAGAGGTGATTTCTTAATGCAGTTTTCATTAAAATCAATGCAGGGGAAGTCCTAATATGCAAGACACAGGCCTGTCATCTAGCAATCATAGTTAGACAACTTTATATTTGCTGTGCCACTGTAGCTACCTATGTCTGGACATTAGACCCATGACAAATGCAAGGAAACATAACTTCTCCCAGCTGGTAATCTTGTCTTTGCAGTAGGCCTGAAGCATACACAAAGAAAATTATCCCAGCAACGTGAAGTTTCTTTACCACACTCCTGTGCTAATTTCATTGTGAAGCTGAGCCTTTAAACAAGGCTTTGGCAAAATGTAGCACGTTTTTATGTTTCAAAGGTTCATTTCTTTTGCCCCGGGGGCAAAAATGTAGACAAACTGATCTCCCTGGGATAGCAATGGAAAGAGATACAGGTTATCAGAAAGAGAATGATGAAATATACATGTAAAATTATCAAAAGGTAGGCATCTTTCCTGATGATTGTAGCCTGAACTGGCTTCATCAGTCAGCTCTGAGAAACTTTGAACACTCTTTCATGCTTTGGTCTTGACTATCGCTGTCCTCAAGAGCTATTTTGTCACAGGTCAATTGCTTGTAGTAGACAGAAGATGGGTTCCCCAGAGCCCTGCATGGTTTTAAAGACTCAGAATTCAAGTTTCTTCATTCATGAGGTTGGTGATATTCCTATTGTGTTTAATTTCTTTTCTAAGTATGCCATTTCTTCCAAGAAAGAAGGGCTTTCTGAAGATGTTACCTCTTTGTAATTATATCATGATTGCTGAAATGGGTTATCATGTCCCCATAGTGACTTGTAGTAAGACCAGGTACTGCTCAGGGACTATGTATTATGGCTAGAGAGTTCCGGTATTCCTCTTAAACTGCCAGTTTAATTCATGGAAATAATAGATTTATTCTAATCTAAATTTAGACACACTTTATGCTGAGAACAGGCTTTCTACACCATAGTTTGGAAGATCCCAGTTCAAAAAAATCACCTAATCTCTTGAGGCTAGATTCACAGTGGGAATTAAGGTTTAGCATTCCAAAGCTTAAGTTTCAGACATCCTGTTGCTTAGAGGTTTTCTTAACCCCAGGTATTAGGCTTGGATCTAATAAGGAATGTAAGCATTTAAAACATACCTTTGGGCAAGTAGTCCCTAGGGTGTACTTTAAACCCCTAAATTAGACACTTAAGTTTTTTATACTGTGCATGTTACAGACATAGAATCCAAGGAATTGGATTTATTTGGTATGTTGATTGCAGACTCTATCTAAGCTAACCTTTAAAAAAAGGCTGAAGAGAAATATATCAAAGAAAAATGTGGTAGAAGTGGGATTTACATCTAAAATTCACTAGAACATGGTGAGTAAAGGGAGTGAAAACTCCTGATATACTTTAGTACTATGATAGATTAGCAAGCAGTAGAAGTGGTACATCTGAGCCCCTGTGCCAATTATTTATGGACATTGTTTAATTCTAAGATACCTTGGTGTTTAAATGATTCTTATTTTCAATTCCTTTTTATACCTGAAAAAGTTGAAAAAATAGACAAGTATCTGGCTACACCAAAGAAGGATGGAAGACAGGTTTATGTATTTGAAAGCTCATCTGTTTTACCTAGCTATGTCAATATTCTAATAAAAGATACTTCTTTTATTACAAACCTAGCATGTTTATGTCACTAGACCATCATGGCTACAGCAGATCTAAAAAGTTGAAGAAATAGTTTTTCTTAATAAACAACATAGTCAAGTTCCACAATACCTTATTTTGCATAACATAATTCCATAATTTATTCCATATACTGGATAAATTTGATAAGATGCTCAGCACCTTGGAAAAGCTGACTATCAATTTAGATTGCTCCAGCCTAACCTGCTTAGAGAGGTATATCAGACATAAGTTATTGTAGTACTACTTAAGCTTCTACACTGCTGCATTCTCCCACCCATTTCAGCCCTCTTACCCATTGAGCTTGTGCTTGCATGATCTTTGCAATGAATATTTTTACTCTAGGAAAAAAAATTACTCGGGTCATTATACTGTGTCTGAACAGTGTTGGCACAGTAGTGAGGTTTTCTTTTTCTTATTCTGCCCCTGTGGTGAGCAGGCTTCTGGTGAACAATAAGTTGGGAGGGGACACAGCCAGGATAGCTGACCCGAAATAACCAAAGGGATATGGTCATACCCTATGACATCCTACTCAGCAATAAAAGCCCAGGGAAAGGAGAAGAAAGCAGGAATGTTTGAGGTTATGGTGTTTATCTTCCCAAGCAACTGTTAAGTCTGCTGAGGCCCTGCTTTCCAGGAAGTGGCTGAACATCTGCGTGCCAATGGGAAACATAAAAAAAAAATAAAAAAAAATCCTTTTTTTGCTTTGCTTGTGTGTACAGCTTTGCTTCACTTACTTACAAAAACTATCTTCATGTTGACCCACAAGTTTTCAGTTTTTGCCCTTCCAATTCTCTTCACTACCCCACTGACAGAGAAATGAGCAAGCAACCTGGTGGGTGCTTAGCTGCTGGCCAGGGTCAACCCACCACAGTCATTCTTTAAAATATTACCCAATAATAAAGAACTAAGGCATGCATACATTTAATGCTAACTACATATGAACCAGAAGAAAAAAATCAGGGCTGCATAAAAACCCTCTCAAAATCACTGGTGATGCCACATAATCTATTACTGAATATAAGATTCTATTAGGCAACAGGTAACTTTTCCTGCAGGAAAGAAAAAGCCTGCTAGTGGATGATATAATATCACATGCAAGTTCTACATGACTTTTTGGTATGTTATGAGCAAGGAGATATCCTAAAAACAATGGAAGAATCAACTTGTTTAATCATTTGAGGACTTTATTGATAAAGGCACAAAGACAAGTCGGACACTTCTGGAGGAAAGTGACCAATTTATTTGTACAGGTCTGCCAGAAGCTGCGCTTCTTGCTTGTATTTATCTCCTGCTATTATAGACTCACAAATGATTGCCACCTGTGCGCTGCCAAAACCACTAGTCATGTACTTGGATTAGCTAAACTAATGTAATCTAAAAGGTATTTTTCATTTATGTGTTTGAATACATCAATAAATCCAAAATGCACAAGGACTCTCCCAAGGTATTTAAATCACAGTATTTGTCCTTTGTATAGATATCTGTCTCCAGAGGACGATTAATCTCATGTTAAAATGACCATCTAAGATAAGTGGGTTAAACAGCCCTCTAAAAATGTGGAGGTACCTATTCCTCTCTAGTGACTATAGGGGAAACTCTCAAAGGAGGGAAGTTCCTCCGTAGGTAGGCAGACCACTGCTTAGAAACTAGCCTCTCTGCTTTGATTGTTTGAAAAACTTAGTGTTATAATGTAGCTCTTTAAATGAGTTTCTTTGAACAGACTATTTGAATAATGCTTTGAATGTGACTCTTCTAACTTGCTCCCATACAGGTGTAGAAATGCTTTCCTTACCAATCAGGTCCAATAGGAGACAGAAAGACATTGTGGAGGAGGCTCTGCTCTGAGGAAGAGAAGTGGAGAAGGACTCAGAGTAGGGCTATTCCAGCCAGCTTTCCTGAAGTACTGCTGAACTGTTTCAGAAAGAAGACTTTACTATTTTCTGTCACAAAGCTGCTTTCATCAGATCGGTGAAAACAAACCTTATTTTCCACTTTGTGAATACAGCTGTTCTGTGGGTCCTTCATTACTGTAAATGAAGCAGGAAACAGGGAGATCTCAAATTCATTGTTTTTCCTGCCTGTGGCCACATGAAGAAAAAAAAGAAACGTTCCAGCCACTGGAGTGTAACTTTCCTCTTTGTGTTTTCCTACAGATTTCATAAAGAACTAACAGATATGGTCCGAAAGAAACCCAAACAGTTCCTGAAGCTACCAGTTCTGAGAGTCATGTTGCCAGAAATAATGCCTCTAGCATGCAGCCAAGTTATGGAGAGACAAGTTAAATCTTAAATGCATTGATCTCCCCTGTCAGACTCCTCTCTCCCCCATTGATCTCCTGCGTGTCTTTAAGATTAGTAGCTTTCTCATGCAGTGATCACTTTCAATCTATGTTAATAAAACATTCAGCAAACTAAGGTCCCTTTTCCTGATATAAATAAATCCTGCAGGAACCATTTGAAAATTTCCTAAAGGACCATCCTCAATCCATGATTGCTGCTCCATCAGCATCAAAACTTCCTCTGGGAGTTTAATGATTTTTTCTGAAATATGGGTTGAAATTAAAAGGTAATAAATATTCAAAAACAACAACAAAGTTTAATTTTTTTTAATTGAAACTGAATGTTTTGATTTTTTATTTCTTCATATCAAAACCATGGGTTTTCTTCCAGGTTATAAATTAGAGAATCATAGGATCACAGTACAATACAGGTTGGAAGGTACCTCAGGAGGTTTCTAGAGCAACCTTTTGCTCCAGCCAGGGTCCTCAAGAGATCTGACCAGGCTTTTCAGGGCTTCATATAGTGAAGGCCTAAAAACCTCCCAGGGTGGAGACTGCATAACCTCTCTGGGCAACCAATGCTAGTGTTCAACTGTCCTTAGGGGCAAAAAAGTTTCTCCAGTCTGAACCTCTATTTCTTCTCTTTCTACTCACTGTCTCTTGTTCCTCAATGTACTGCTCTGAAGAGCTCAGCTACAGCTACAGCTCCTTGATAACTTCCCCTTGGTCACTGGGGGCTGTTGTTGGACCTCCCCAAAACAGTCTCTGCTCCATGCTGAACAAGTCTAGCTCCCCCAGCCTCTCCTCACAGGACGAGTACTCCAACCCCCACCATCTTGGTGGCCTCCACTGAACTCTCTCCGTTCACCAGCGTCATCTTTGTAGTGTGGAGCCCCAAACTGGGCACTGTGTCTACAATCTAACAAGTGCTGAGTAGAGGAGAATATTCCCTTCCCTGAATCTCCTGGTTCTGCCTGTTCATACAGCCCAGGTTGCTGTTAACGTCTTTGCTTCCAGGACAGCCTACGGGCCCATGCTCACCTCTGGTGCCCAGCAGGACCTCCAAGGACTTTCCTGCACAGCTGCTTCCCAGGCAGGCAGTGCGCAGCCTGTGCTGTTGCAGGGGCTTGTCCTTCCCAGGTGAGGAGATTTGAATTTGTCCTTATTGAATTTCTTCAGGTCCCTGCTGGCTTACTCCTCCAGCATGTCTTGCACACCTTTGAATGGCGGTGGAGACCTAGAGCCCATGTACTAGTGCCCCCAGAGTGGTGTCATCTGCAAACTTGATGAGAATGCACTCTGTCATCTTCTGGTCCCTGACAAAGATATTAAATGGGACAGTTGCGGGACAGAGCCCTGTGGTACTGCACTTGTTACCAGGCTCCAGACAGACAATGTCCCATTAATCACCACCTCTGAGCATGATTATACAATGATATTTTAAGCCACCTAGTTGTCCACCCATTCAGGCTGTAAAATCACAACTTGGAAACAAGAATATTGTGGGATACAGTGTCAAATCACCTCCTTCTCCTTCATTTTCCCAGAAATCATAATATATGTTTCACAAGACAAAACCATAAATATTTTGACTTTGTCAAAGAACATTATTTTGAATGGTTCAAAATGTTTCTGTCTTTAAATTTCATGGGAAATTCTGACAATTTTTGGACACTGAATTAGAACCAAACCAATTTGCCTCTGGAAGAAAAATTCTGTGTTTTGACCAGACATATTTAATACTGCATGGGGAAGGTGTCTCTGCTGGTCCGTGGGACAATTTTTATTGTCCAGGTGAGGCATACTGGGAAATCTTTATTTCCTTCTAACAATGCCTCATCCGTCCAAACTGTAGCATTATTACTTGTACTGGAGTTTTACTCATAGCAATGACTGGCTTGGTTTATTTTATTGTTCTAACTTTTCTTTTCCTTTCTGAATTGCTACAATTCTCAGTAAAATTTGGCACATCACGGCTCTGACCACTAATTTCCTTTGTATTATAGATGAGGCAATAAATGGCAGGACTATAAAGTATTTAGGATGTTACTCCCTATGCCTTTGCATGTAATTTATTTACCATTTCACAGTGGGGTGGTGGATGCTCATGCACTCATGCTGTGTGCCTTACATGATTGTGTGATAAGGCATAATTGCTATTTAGTAACTCTGCTGAGACCTGGCTTTTTCTTTGCAGAGCGAAGGCCTTTGCTTTGAAAGGTCTAACAGAAGCACACAAGTCCTTGCAAGGAACAGAGCTAAGGCTGGTGCTCTAAAAAGAATACTAATCCTTAGCTAGATGGACTGTGGTTTATGACATGGAGCATTGATTATTAACATTACTAAAACTTTTTGTCAAGCATCTTAAGGATTTTAAAGATATGTAAAATCCTAGAGACTTACAGGTAAGTTGATGTATGTTTTAAATACCTGTGAACTAGGTAATTGTGTTAGCTATTCAATTCAAGGAGGAAGAGCTGAAGTCATGGTACACAGCTAAAGGTGAGGCCAGGTCCACGTATAATTAATGTGTGAAATTGTAGAAGGAAACACTGGTGGGAAAACTAAAGCAAATATACTCCCATGTTGTGCAGAACCTCAGGGCTGTCCTGGGGCAGGCACTCGGCCAAGATCTTCTCCTGTCCACTTTCACTTAAACATGGCTTTTGCTTCTTTATTACCCCAGACACTAAATATTTAAGTAATCTTTGGGCATAAGTACAGCAGACAATGGAGCACAGTCAGAGAAAACTGGTTGCAGAACTAAAAGCAGTAAAAGCACATCAGTGGACTATTGATGTTATTTAGCCTTGCTGAGGGCCAGAGCAGGATCACAGCTCAACATTAGCTTGGCTGGATCTCTCTGAGGATACAGGCTTGCCCCTCTACCCTCTCTGCCTTGTACTCTTGTGGAGGAACCCTCCTTCCCATTGCGAGTTCAGGGATATGTGGCAGTGTGCACAGTACACCCAGTACACAGCATCCTTTTTAACCAATGTATTAGCTTGTGGGAGCTGTTGTTTATCACTGGCCACTGCTGGCCTCTTGTTTGTAATTCATGGGTGGTTGAGCTGATAGATGGGTGAACTTCTTATTTCTCTGACTGATTGTAGTTCTACAAAGGTCAAGGCATAGAAGGCATAGCCTTTTTGTAAGCTCATATCACTTTACCTGCACTGGATAAAAGCAGATTGTAGAATGATTGAAATGCTGATTTGCCATCGGGCCATTTAGCTTTTGAAGGTACTAGCTGGTTATTTAGTTTGTTCAAGTAAACAAATGGAACCTGTTAAGGAATACAAATATCCCCACCATTCTTATCAGGGGGAAAAAAAAAAAAAGTTTGACTCTCATTAAAGTTCAAGCTCTTTAATTAGTCTGTTTGTGGAACACCAAGAACACTTTAGTTCTGTCCAAGCCCTCTGTTAGAAAATTTAGTGCTGTGTCTTCGTGCATTAAGGACAAATTTGATGAAAACCCTAGTGAGTTCTGCTCACCAGTCCTAGTGGGTCTGCAACAGAATTTTACTCTTAGAAGTCAGGAATGTAGCTTTGCATGGTAGTGATACGCTCTGCTGATTTCTTGTATTCCTCTGGTAATTTCTTTCCTAACAATGTTTGCTTCCTTCTGAAGCTGTAGGCTTTGGGGAATTTTCTGTAACTGTCAAATCCCATTCCTTTGTCAGTAGCATTTCTTGCTATAACAGACAAACTTTGTTTATCCATTGCTCTGAAAGATGCTTATTTCAGTTTTATCTGTTTGGACTACCTTTTCTATTTATTAGACCAGATACTTAATTAATATAAATCCATTTGTAGCTAGATTATTTGTTAACTTCTTCTTCTCCAGTCCCTGCCAATTCAACACTGTCCAGACAATGTTGCTTTCACTTCCAAGCTACTGACAAATATGTTGAGGGCTGGCAATTCCACACTTAGCAGAACTGAGTTAAGAAAAAGAAAAACTCAAAACATTTTTCTTGCAGGAATCCCAAGTCACTAATTTCTCCCTGGGAAATAAACTTTACTAGGAAGCCTTTTCATCTTTTTAGATTAAACTGAGTAAAAATGTATTTCTTACATTTTTAAAAACTTTTGCCTCCTAGAAAATAATAAGAAAGTATTTACCAGTTTTTACATGCCTTACAGACTTTCTATAGAGAAGAGAAGAGAGAAGAGAGAAGAGAGAAAGGGAAGGGAAGGAAAGGGAAGGGAAGGGAAGGGAAGGGAAGGAAAGGAAAGGAAAGGAAAGGAAAGGAAAGGAAAGGAAAGGAAAGGAAAGGAAAGGAAAGGAGAAAAGAAAAGTGAAAAGAAAAGGAAAAGAAAAGTGAAAAGAAAAGGAAAAGAAAAGTGAAAAGGAAAAGAAAAGGAAAAGAAAAGTGAAAAGGAAAAGAAAAGAAAAGAAAAGAAAAGAGAAAGAAAGAAAAAGAAAGGAAAAAGAGTGCAAAAATTTATACACATAAATTAGATTTCCCCAGTGTAGGTGCAACCAGAGATTGTACAGAAATATTATATACTTGTTAAAGACATGTAACTGGAACAACTGGGAAGTCATATACTTTGCATTTGTTACAAGTTATCTTTCATATCAGACATCACAAGACTTTTTATGAATAAATGATAAAACTATTTTAGAATACAGAAAAACATGAAACTTGAGAAACTCATTTGGTTTAAATAATCAAACTCAAGAATACATACCAGCCTTCAACAAAATGACCATAGCATGGTTTAATGTGTTAGTGAAGATTTCCATAAACCATATGCAAAGCAGTTAATGGTTTAGTCAACACAGGAACATCTTGACATCCAGAAAAGCCTGCAATCTTGTGATTAGTGATCTAATCATCTTGGAAAAAGAAAAATGTGGATTTGACTTATTTGAGCCTACAGAGGGGCTGAGTTTGGTTCTCTGGACTCTTGTAGAAGTGACACATATAGATGTCTTTGTGAATGTGACAGGGCTTCAACTTCCTTTAAAACAAATCAACACACTTTATAGAGAAAGGGCTTAACCAAATGACCTGTTTAGGGCACCTAGGCTTGTTGTCATTAGCTGAATTACAGCTAAGACTAAAGGCTATATACAATCAGGTACAAAATAGTGGAGTTTCAGAGACAACTTTGTCCTCAGCATCCCCTGTTCAAAACATGGCTTAAACAACTTTGGCTCTGCCTGATGGACCACAGACCCACCACAGTAGGCTGTTTTACTTTTTCTGGGAGATGGGAGAGGTGGGTTAGAAACTTTTCCATCAGCATCACAGGAAGACTGTCTATCAGCTAGGTAGTGTTTTTATGTCTTTTTATACCATCTTTAGAGCTTCTTTATGTCACAGTGTGAGGCAAGAGCATCAGAGCCCAGGCCTGTCCTGATGATGACTATTCATTTAACATTAAGAAAGGTCCTACTCATCTTTCATTGTGTTATTCCAAAGTCTGTTTCCTGAAAAAACTGGCAGTAATCCAGGTGTTCACAAAGATA
Organism: Haliaeetus albicilla; assembly: GCF_947461875.1. Classification (NCBI taxonomy): domain Eukaryota; kingdom Metazoa; phylum Chordata; class Aves; order Accipitriformes; family Accipitridae; genus Haliaeetus; species Haliaeetus albicilla. The sequence continues at coordinate 15,278,816 of NC_091502.1, read as the reverse complement.
AGTGAGACCAAAAATGGCTGTCATCTATCATTCTTTATCACCCTAGGTTGTTTTTAAATTGTTTTGAGGATGTAGGCCTGACTAAGCAATTTAATGAATGTGATCAAGTGTTTCTTTTTTGCAGAACTTAGTGGTTGTGCTCAAGTTTTTTCCTGTTTTGAATATTCATTCTACCTAATTTTTAGTGTCTAATTTAGGGGTTCAAACTAGGAGACTGCCTCCTCTGAGCACCCCTTATCATTAATGGAAAAAACCATAGATGGCTCATCTTGGATTAATTCCATGTATCTAGGGCAGCTTAATTGCTGGGTTCTCCATCTTTTGAATGGAGACAGTGAGAGCTAGGCTGTGCCTTCAGAGGGCTCTCTCCCTCTGGAGGTGTGAACCTCCCTCTATCGGAGTACAAAAGCAGCTGGAGTGGACTAGCTTCTGAAGACAGGCACTTACATTTAATTTTCCTTAAGTTAGTCTATGCAATTGAATTTACTCATGTGTGAGTTTCATTTTCATTTGGACTTTTTATACAACTTTCTTTAATTTATTCTGAAGTGGCTCACTGGGAAAACTTTTTGATTATGTGTTGTTTTGAATACTCCACTTTCCTAAAGCCTGCCCACCAAGGACCCCACACATTTACCTATGCCAATAACATAGCTAGAAGTTCAAAGAGCAGGGTCAGAGTGTCTCTGACTGAGAAGTCCTGGGAGTGACATCCTGAACATTAATCTTGGGCACAATCAAGATAACTTGTTAAAATTTAGCACAGAGCTAAGCGAGGAGGACTATGACTTCTCTGTCACTGTTAGAAATTGCAGTTCTTCACATAAATTGTTTTTGTCACAGAGTATTTCTGAAGTGCAGTTGGACTGCACTTACAATTGGATGTAATTACCTCAGAAGACAGATACTTAACAAATATTTCCCTTGGGAAGATACTGTGAGACTTACCTGTTTACAATGAGAAACTAGACCCTAATTCTCTCCATCCTTACACACATCCTCACATACATCTAGGTTAACACTCCAGTCCTTTTCATATCTATCTATTCAATGCCTTTAACAGTTTACGCTGTTGATGCAGTGGTCTTTGTAGTCCTATTAAAATCCTAAAACTCGACAGCCAGCGTTGGTAGGCTGAAACTCCCTAACAGCCTGAGTTTGGGGACAAAGCCTTCATTTTTTCTTGCAGCTGATACAAGTCAGACAAATTCTTCACTGCCATTATGGTGCACAAAGATGTATTCAGGATAGACGTGAGGAGCCATGCGTCCGTGTGGTTGCTGCCCTCATCAGCAGTGGTTTCCATACTAAGTCATGCTCATGACTAAGTCAGCCTCCATGATCTGCTGCATCCACCCACCAAACTTATCCCAGCTCTGTTTCATTTTCAGGGATGCAATGGAATGACTATTAAGTGGATCTTGTAGGTGATGTCGTCTTCCTTTAACATTGTGGGATCATTTCTGCTCAACAATTCAATTCAGATATGTTGCCTTCCAGATCAATGAATGCCCTTATGTTTGGGGCATAGAGGTGATCATCACTTAAAGAGCTGTCCAGAAAGGGAGATGATTTTACTGCTTTAGAAAAATTTTCAGTATGCAACATTTTTCCTTTCAATTCTATCTCTATCTCTGTCTCTGTCTCTATCTCTGCCTCTGTCTTTATGTCTCTCAAGAAAATATATAGAAATGTATATCTATTTGTCACCTGGTAATTAAAAGAAGATTCTAGTTCAGGTGTTGCCATGCCACCAAAGTATTAATTATACTTTAAATTCTCTAATATAATTTTTAAAAAATGGGCTGTGCATTATTGTGGCATTTTGCAACTATGACTTTTTTTTATTTTCAAAAATATTAAATGAGATATTTGAACATATTTTTTTAACTGGAGATATTTATTAAGACCAAATATTCCTCTCAAAAAAATATTGCATTAAATTAAATGACATTTTTTCAACCAGAAAACCTTTTCTTCAAAATATCTCCAGTAGTTCTAGAGGTTTTTGCAGGAAAATGTTGTAGTAGGCCCTGTTAGGGTGGTAGTGGTACACCCCAGTAAGACTTCCTGATTTTCTGCATGGCTACAAATTTGGCAAGATTCCCAATTCCTAATGCACCGCTCCTAGAGGAGCTGAGATTGCAACTCAGCTACTGGCATTGAGGATGACACTTTTTGATCTAGCTCTTCTTTCTTGTATAAATAATAAGCTCTATTTTTTTTGTTATGTTTGTTTACTGAGACAAGAGGCTGTTGCATCAGTCTGTTGTCTGCAAATGGAAGAAAGCTGTTTCTTCATATACATGCTGTAAACATATTGTAGTTATTTTTTATACATGAAGAATATCATGTGCCCACTTTCCCATTGCTGTAATTGGTTTATAAATATGATAATAAAGAACAGTTTTAGACCAAATGAGGAAAATACCTCTCTTTCCTGTACTTTCTGGTACAAATTGGAAGCAAGGAAGAAAAATTCATGTTACCTGACAACTCTGGTCATAATGAGGACCGGCCTTGTACTATATTGTCATCACTGGTGTCTTAAGTGTGATTTACAACTTTCATAATGCTTCCCCTTACCCATATCTTCCTTTCCTTCTTCCCTCCTTCTTTCTTCTTTTTCTTCTCTTGGAAATCACAATTCTATATTATTGTCTTGGGATCTGTCAAGCTTTTCCTAAGGTTTATTATTTCAGACCTTCATCTTTCCTTCCTTTAACTTTTACCTCTCTTAATACTCAGGCAATGTTTCAGCTTATTTGATAATATATCATGCATAGCATAGAGACACTGCATCTAAATGGCACAGAGATCAAGTTTCCTGTTGGAGAGGATAGTATTTCTAAAAGAGGATACATGACTACTTGCAAACATACAAAGCACCGTGGAAGAAATGTTAAGGGGGACAGCCAGAGGGAAAGAGGTATGCGGTGTTTTTCAGAAGTGCCCTGAAGAGTAGCTCTTCAGCATACACTGAATACATGCTCTACATGCAAGTTTTTGGAAAAGGTAAAAAAAGTGGTTAAATCCATTGTGATTGGAGGTTTGGGCTCTGAATATTCTCTGCACAGAAGGGAAAAAGGAAACACACTGAGTTCTTTTTTATACGAAATGAACTTCTTTGCAGAAGTAATCAAGCTGAGAGCTGTGTGGTTCAAAGGTAATTTGAGTCACGCATAAGGGGTATCCTCAGTAGTGACTGAGGGATAGTGAAGAATGGACCTCTTAATGCATGGCCACGGGGAGCCAAGTAGACACAGGATAACAATTTTAATGGTATCCAACTGATTAAAGAATCTATGTTTAATTTTAAAAAAATATCTTAAGTTGCTAAGTACTGAGATACACTGAGAGTAAAAGGAATGTAGAATCCTAAGTAACTTCTGGGCATTTGGATACTTTTTGATGCTAAAAATATATTTTATTCAGGGTAAAGACCAGGGGAGTAGCTTTCATTTATCTTCTCCCATTGTGAATCTTAGGTCAATGGAATTACACTGTTATAAATTTGGTAAAATCCAGAGCAGCTCTCTCCCCTGCATTTTCACCTGACATCTATTTATTAAAATCTGGATTTTCTGATTTAAATTTTAGAAGCAAGGTGTTTCATGAGAGCTGAATCTGGTGTCATGTGCATTCTTGCCTGTGTAAGTCCTAAGATCTTTATAATGTACCCAACTTGCTTTAACACCTGATGGTGAACAAAGAAAAAAGGAAAACTACATCTAAATAAGAAGTCTGTATGGAGAGGAATAGTGATCCTGAAATGTATTATTTCACAAAGGAAATAACCGAGTGTTATAACACAATTTGGAGTATTTCAGTTCAAATTGAAAATGAAGGTTTCTTTGCTTATACAATTGATTATGTGAGGAAAAAAAATCTATCAAGTGTACTAAGAAGAGACTAGCATTCTGTTTTAGTTTTTTTAGGAGTAAAAAAGTGCTATAAAATTCCTTAATTTTTCCAAGGGTTTAATAATCCAGAGGTTATTAAACTGTGGCCCAGGAAATGCTAGTGACTTAATCCAATCCACAGAACTATAGAAAATTCTCGGACATGCAGGATTTTCTATTAAATTTTTTATGTTATGTCATGTCATGGTCTACAAGAATACTGGTGGTCAATAGTGGTCTGTTTTTGCAAATAGGATGGGCACTATTCTCAGCAATTTAAACCTAGACATTTTGGTTGGCTGTTGCTCCTGCCAGAAGACACATGTCTCTATATCTTCATTTTACCCAATCAGGGTAGATAAGGGATCAATGTACTGCATTCATTCATTATACTCTTTAGACACAGATATTCCTGACTTGTATTTGGATTTTGAACTGCTCTGATTAGTTTTTAAATTACTTTATGCCTTCAACATGGTGCTCAATCACTGTGCTTCCAATAAAAGAGCAAAGAAAATCCTACAAGTCAACCTCTGTATCATTAGAAGCACAAAATCATGATGTTAGGATGGATTTCAATCAGAAGTGAAGTCACTGCACAACATTATTAGAAAAACAAAACATTGTATGCTACAAATAGCATTCATATTCCCAAATAAATTATTAATAAGAGAAACTTGCCTTTTCTATTACCAGTGGAGCTTAGCCCTGTAGATTGTAGGCATTGTTTTAAAAGGGACGTAAGAGCTGATCCAGCATCATACTGTTAAAGTGCACGCTCTAGGCTAAGGAGCCCAAAGAGCCTCAAACATAAACCAGCAGTACTGAAATGTATTCAACTCTGGGGACTCCAACAAATTGTCAAATTCCTACAGCTTAGCAATTCATCATATACCAGGTTGCAAGTAGCTGTCCATACATGCACTATGACAGGTGCATAGTAATGCAGTTTACCCTCACCCTTTTTCATTGTTAATTTACCTAACTTGAATGACCTCTCATTTGCCATGGACTGAGAGTGTGCACTGAGAGTGTTAGAGCTGCTCAGTAATGTGACAAGCCATGATGGATTTAATTATAAATTTGAGCTTTAGAAAATAAGGTAGTAAACTGCAAAGCTACCCATATTAGCTGTGAAAGACATCCCTATCCATGAAGATGTATTTGTAAAGAAGCTACTCTAGACCTTCAAATTGTACTCAGTTTCTTGGTACATTATAATCCTTTCAGGTTTTGACTGGACATAAACAGAGGTACCAAAGTATCGGAAGAAACGTTATACCTGAACTCCACGTCTGATTTGCACATCTGTTTAAAAATTAGCTAATAAGGCTCGCTGTGCTACAGAGAGTCCTGCTTTTTCTGTGGGACGATCAGCAAAGTTTTGCAACTGCCTTTTCCTGACAATAATGGAGAGTAATAAGGATGTTATTAGAAGAGTCCCTGAGGTCATAAATAGCAAAAAGCACAGAAGCCTGAAAAGATGGCAACATAAGCAATTGAAAACAGTATGTGGTGTGAACAGCCCACAAATGTCAGACTGTGCAACTTTCAGCTGTGCTGAAAAAAACAAAATTCAAACCAGGAGAAAACACTTATTCTGCAGATACCATATTTGGAAAGGCTTTCCAACATCAGAAAACAAAAAAAATTGCACTGAATTAAGAGAAACAAATGTTATTCTTGTCTGTACTCTGCAAGCACATTCATTTAGGTATACACATTTTATTGTGGTGGTGCCAGGTGTGTATTCAACAAAAAAAAAGATGGGGGCTTACTTCCTTTCAAAGTAAACAGCACTAGCATTCAGGAGCAATAGTCATTGGGGTTGGTAATGCAAAGTCCAAGGGCACAGTCAAGCATAACATAACTCTAGATGTCACAAGTAAATAGTAATTAAAACAAAAGCTGTATCTGGCCATAGAAGCTTTTACCTCCCTGTCTGTCTGTTCACCAGCTAATGCTGAGACAGTGTAAGTAGATCATATACTACAAGAACTGTAGAGATATTTTCCAATGAAACAGTGTTTCATTGGAAAATGTGAATTGGTTGAGTATAAAGTATTTCACTAAAAACCTCCTGAGCTTTAAGGGAGCAAGTCTTCACTGAAAGCCAGTAAAGGCTCACATAACTCTGTCCAGATTCCTGGCATATTACTCCTAGTGCAGCTGCTCTTGGACACCTAATGCACTAGCGCTAAGCACACTGCCTGTATTCTCAACATTGCTGTTGGTACCTGGCATTGTACCTGTTATATTTGGAAGAACAAACCCGATTCTGTCAATAAACCCGGTTCCTGTCACGGAACCTGGAAATGTCCAATTCCCAGTTTCAAGACAGCCTGCCTGCAGGCTTTCCCACACAATGGGGAGCAGAAAAGTACCTGTGTGCGCTGAGTGATGCACGCTGCCTGACAGTGCACGCTTGAGAGGATGACTTTCAGGACAGGCAGCCACTGCAGAAGACAGACAGAATTCCCAGGACTTGCAGCTCTACCCAGATTGCAGCTCTGGCCCCGTGGAAGTGGCGCTCTAGATAGACCAATGAAGCAACTGTAATTTCAGACAAACAGTCCCCAGGGATTCAATATTTAGGACTAAGGTGTTCAGCTTTGGAGGTATGACTGCATCCCGTGTAACGGTTCCATGAGACAGAGGGTTGGCTTCTCTGGAGAGCAATGCAGTTATTCCCCTGTGCTGGTTTTGGCCCGGATGGAATTAATTTTCTTCATAATAGCTAGTATGGAGCTATGTTTTGGATTTCTGCTGAAAACAGTGTTGATGACACAGAGACGTTTTCATTCCTGCTGAGCAGTGCTTACACAGAGTCAAGGCCTTTGCTGCTTCTCACCCCACTCCACCAGCGAGGAGGCTGGGGGGGGTGCTGTCCTGGTTTCAGCTGGGATAGAGTTAACTGTCTTCCTAGTAGCTGGTACAGTGCTATGTTTTGAGTTCAGTATGAGAAGAATGTCGATAACACTGATGTTTTCAGTTGTTGGTAAGCAGTGTTTAGACTAAAGTCAATGATTTTCCAGCTTCTCATGCCCAGCCAGCAAGAAGGCTGGAGGGGCACAAGAAGTTGGGAGGGGACACAGCCAGGACAGCTGACCCAAACTGGCCAAAGGGATATTCCATACCATGGGATGCCACAAATAGTGTATAAACTGGGCGGAGAGAGGGTGGGGGATGGCCGCTCGGGGACTGGCTAGGTGTCGATCGGTGGGTGGTGAGCAATTGCCCTGCGCATCATTTGTACATTCCAATCCTTTTATTATTGCTGTTGTCATTTTATTAGTGTTATCATTATCATTATTAGTTTCTTCTTTTCTGTTCTATTAAACTGTTCTTATCGCAACCCACAAGTTTTACTTCTGTTCCCAATTTTATCCCCCATCCCACTGGGTGGGGGGGGGAGTGAGTGAGCGGCTGCGTGGTGTTTAGTTGCTCGCTGGGGTTAAACCATGACAGGGGGCACAAGGAGTTGGGAGGGGACACAGCTGACCCCAACTGACCCAAGGGATATTCCAGACCATATGATGTCATGTTCAGCAATAAAAGCTGGGGGAAGAAGGAGGAAAGGGGGGATGTTCAGAGCTATGCCATTTGCCTTCCCATGTAATGGTTACACATGATGGAGCCTTGCTTTCCTGGAGATGGCTGAATACTTGCCTGCCCGCCCATGGGAAGTGCTGAATCAATTGCTTATTTTGCTTTGCTTGCATTGGGGCTTTTGCTTTACCTATTAAACTGTCTTTATCTCAGCCCATGAGTTTTCTCACTTTCACCTTTCTGATTCTCTCCCCCATCCCACCATGGGGGGAGTGTGTGAGTGGCTGTGTGGGGCTTAGTTGTCGGCTGGGGTTGAACCATAACTTCCCCTCACACTCACACTTCTTTAACACCACATCTAGTTGCTCACCTCTAACTATTTTCTGCAGCAGAACAAGAAAATATCTGAATTCCCTAGAAAAGAAAAATAAAGCAAGTGGTTTTCCAGCCAGCTGCACTTGTCACACATTTTCTGTAGGGTAATAAGTATTCTTACATCTCAGACTCCATCTAGCACTCCTAGAAATATACTTTGCGGAGGTAAAATTTTTCTGACGAACAGAAGTTACAGACACAGCTCTGGCTTTTTCTGGCTTTGTCTATGCATGAGTTTTGTGCTGAGGTTGATTGATTTAGAAACAGATCAGGTTAATCAATTCAATTCTATTATACTGAACCAAAAGGGGTTTTATTCTCCAAAAGTGATCTGCTTCCTACCCTTATCACGAATTTAATATCACCTAACTTCAGCTATTTAAAATAATGAGGCAGACATAGTATAAACTTATTTTCTAGGGCCCATCCACAGCTGATAGGAAGAGATGGACATCACCAGTTCTGCTTTTGTCAGGAACTGTTTTTTTGCAAGATTAATCCTTTCTGGTAGCCTTCACTCCTGTATTATGGACAGCTTTGACTAGGTTAGATGACAAGCTTAGAGTAGTCAATTATTCTTTTAAACATCTTAGGCCTATCCTTAAGAACAGTCTTGTTCTCTTTGTTTTAAAATTTAATCTCTCATGGATTATTCATGAGTGCATCCAACATTCAAGAAGCAAAGCAGTGTGCAATACTAAGCAGAGGACCACGTCGAGGAACCTGCTCCCGCTAAGCTCTGTCTAAGCCCTGCTGTGTGGACTGCTGGGGAGCTTCCTTGGTGTGTCGTCTTTGCATTATGACTCTACCCAGGGCTGAGAACAATTCCTGGAGAATATTCTGCTGAACACACAGCTGGAAAGACAATTTTCAGGCTGTACAAGTTTGCTTTTCCAAGGTATTTCATTAATTTTTCTGTTGTTTCCTGCACTATCACCTCTCTGCAGCTTGTATCAATTATGGCAATTCACAAGCAAAGCTCTGTGCAGTTCCAAGCAGGACACATGTTCTTACAAGAGATTTAGAGGAGGGTTTCTCTGATAGACTGCAGTCCCCTGTTGACATTACTGAGATTTAAAGTTAGACAGAGATATAGCAAGTGAATTATGAAAATGAATAGATTTGTTCAATAGCTTCCCTTTCATACCAAGGTATTACATTACATTTACCTTTTACTTGGAATTCTGTTGGAGCATAATTCTCCTGCAAAGGAGTATATTCTTCAGCAAATTTTGTGACCTGGGAATCTGAATCTCAGTAAGAGCTAAACCTTGTATGATAAGGGCCCCTTTTGCCTTCATTTTAGGTGTTGTGAAAAAAATATATAATGCATAATAGAATGAAGTTATTTTCTTTAAGTGTTCATTATGGAGGGCTACATTATACATCACAGCATCAATAATGGCCAGTTCCTCAGGACTAAGCACGGCACACAATCTAAGATAATTATGCATGATAAAATGAAATACTTCTTACAGGCTATTTATACAGCATCTCCTTTATGTAATAGAAAGGTGACTTCTAAATGTTTGAAAGCTTTCCAAGACCAGACAAATTATTTTTTTCTGGGATCGGGCAAAGTATCAGGAAACCTCTCAATCAATAATTTAATTTGCCATTTCTCAGGATTAATCCTTTTCTTAATGACTTTTTCCTCCTTGCACTGATATAGAGTCTAGATAGTACTGCAAGACTGCAAAGCCAAAGAAATATATTGTTTCAATGTTTTAAATGATAATGGTGAAAATAATTCAGACTGACTGAAGACAGAGGCACTAATGCAAACTAGGGCAGTCCATGGCTACTATAATTATTCTTAAAAACTTTCTTTGGTGTCAGTGGAGGAAGGGAGAGTATACCAACAGTTAAATTTCCATAGAGTACAGTGGCTTAGTGATCTTTTACCAGGGCAGAAATGGTGGATAAAACAGATTTGTTGGCTCTGCATGAGATTCTTGAGAATTCTTACAGTTGAAGGTAAATCTATGTGCAAGGAAGTTTATAATCATAAGCTTAGTTTTGGTGGAACTGGGTGCTTTGCCACATTAGAGGACTTCAGAGAAAATTTGTATATTGGGCAGCGTTAGCCCTTGCTTCCTTGGGACCAGCTATTGGGTTCCTCATAGGGCTGAGCACAGTGGTAACATACTTTGTATTACACATCTATAGATGATGGTGAGCTCTGGGTGACAACTGCCATGTAAGCACAGATTAAGGGGTGGGTTGGTTGGTTTGTTTGGGTTTTTTTTAGAATCCTTAAAAAAAGAAAAAAAAATCATTTACTTATATGGATCTAGACCATTGCTACCAAGAGTAACAAAAAAATAATATGGAACAAAGACTTCATCTCTAGGTTCCCTAACAAGGGAGTACTATCTGGGAAAGTTCAGTGGAACAGACTCACAGGAAAAAAATCAAGAAATAATTTTTTTAATTAACAGAGATTTACAATATTAGTTACTTTAAAAAAAAAAAAAATAGAATCCTGCTTCTATGGATGCTCTTTGTGCCCTATCCACAGAGCTAGACATTTTTTAATTAATGGAAATTTGCTCCCAAAAATGAATTTTAGGGGGATATAAGTTCCTAGTACATTTGTGAGAAAAAAGGGATTTCAAATTTTGTAAATATAATTCATTTTAATATTTTTTTTTCAAAATAAATGTCCAAACATTGCATTTTGACATCTGTAATGCAATATTTTTTTATTTGTTTTGAAATGTCATTTTTCAGTTTTTAAACTGAAAGGAAACAATTTTTCAGTATTTCAGAGGCAAATGAACGAACAATTTCAGACTGATCCAGCAGCAGTTTATTTTTGTTTATTTTATTTCAAAATTATGTGAATAAACTACATTCCACCACTCAAAATGATATATACACTGTATTTCATTTTGGGACAAGTCAATTTTTTTTTTTTTTTTGTGGTATTTCAGCTACTGGAGTTCTCAGGCATGTCTGCCTTTGTCCCAGGGTCCTCTCATTTTTCAAGGGCCCAGACCTGAAAAAAATCTACGTAAAATCCAGTGAAACACTGCCATGAACTCAGCAGAAGTTAGCTGAACTCAAGTTGTTTGGAATTAAATCCATTTGGCATGCAAAACTATCATTTCCCCACCTTTGGGACTACTCTTTGATGCCACTTGTTACAAGAGAGGGCTGCTTGTAAATTGTTCTCACTTACAGCAAGGGAGAAGACTAGCACGATTTTTTTATAGGATTAAGAGAATCAAAGTGTTGCCTAAAGTCACTCTTGCACCCTTTTTCTCTGCTCTTTTTTATAGGTATGATGGAGCAACTTGGCCAAACAACATTTCATGGCTGAAAAATCAGCATCAAAGGAATCATTAGTTAATTAAGCATAATGAGCTCTCTGACCCTGGCAGAAAACATGGCTATTTTTCATTAAAAATGAAAAGTGGTCAATGTTCTTTGCGTGCTGTAGCATGGAGCCACTCCAAAAATGTAATTAAGCCTCAGTGGTACTTTTGTCAAATTTTCCCCATTTATGGCAACATGTTTTATGGATTTGGCTATAGAAAAAGGAGTTTGTCTCACTTGAATTAATGGACTTTTAGGCTTTTCAAACCCTAATGTATTTTCCCCATTTTGAACCAATCCCACTTAAGTAATGTGAGTATTACAGAAATAGAAACATATAATAGTGTAGATGTTTATGAGCTAAAATTTCATCAGGTTTAACATGTATTAGCTAGCTTCTTGCTAAATAAGAACTCACCTCTGTTAAGTGTAAGAAATTACACAAAACAAATAATTTAATTTTTCAGTTGTTTTTTTGACATCTTGTGCAGGTCAGTTTTACTGCTGATACTCTCCCTCTTTATTTTAGTTCTCTCACATCTGAGCCAGCAAAGAAGACATTAAAAATAAAAGGAAAATAGACTTTAGAAACTGTGACTTAAGCAGGGGTACCCACGTATGCTAAATATGAGGCACCTGGGAGTCTTGCACTTAAGGTAAGAGTGGAACTCAGGAAGTCTTGGCTTAGTTTCTATTTGCACCACAGACTTACTCCATATGCCTGGCTTTCCCACTGCAACCTTGCTGCCAGGTCTTGACTGGCAGCAAAAAGTTGATTCAAATTTGAGGAGATTACTGCAAAAATTCTTGGGAGAGATATACTAAACTTCCTGGTGTTCTGGGAGCTAATTTTTCACTCTCACAAATGTGAACAAAGTAGCTTAAAAAGCAATGTTTTAATTAAGGAAGTAAAGAAAACTATTATAACACAGATGAACATGATAATGATAACCAACTCTTGAAGCATAATATGCTATTTTAAAGTGTCTTCTCTAAAGAAAATCTTAACTCTTTATGCTACACCTAATGCCACTTTTTGCCTTGCAACTTGCTTCCACAAGCCATGCTTTGCACTGCACTGGTACTTCACAAGCTGATCAAGGTAACTTTGCAGCTTTAGTTGCAGTTTTCCGTTCTCAGCACAGCTGGTGCAGCATTGTGAACTAACCACAGCCTCTTTATCTCACAAAAAAATCTTAAGCAGTTTCTTCTGTCTCTCATAAAGGTTGCATATGGTCCCCTGCCTTCTTACTCTCTTATCCAGCCTTTAGCCTTTGTGCTTCAGTTCTGGAAGTAAAAGCCATCAGTTGTGTGAGGGCTCACCACAGGCACATTCAGAGCTGCCTGGTACAGTTCTGTGTTACTAACCTTTACCTTTGCTGTAAAGCAACTTCTTTTTACACCCAAGTGCCTCTCAGTTGTTACATCTCTCCGTGTGCAAAGCAAACATGTTTTATTTTCCTCATCAGTCCTTTTTATCTCTTTCTCCATCACTCCACCAGATGTCAACAGAATGACCTCCCTTTCCTGGACATACCTCCGGCTAGATTTTTAGGTGAAGACTTGTGTGGGTTTCACTTTCTATTTAGGCCTCAACATCAGCAAGGTACATGTTCTTCTACCTTAATGTTCACCCAGCTGGCTGATCTGCCTAGTTTTACCCTGGATATTTTGGTTACCACAAAACCAGCTCAATTTAGCACAAAGTTGTTGGGTTTTGCTTGTTCTTAATGAAGAAAGCACATTGGTTTGAGTTTTACATACAGGAAGGGGAGGGGGAGAATCAATGGTGAGATGAGGCTACTCCTGAAGGGGATTCATCCTTCAGATAGTTTGCCATTTCTGAACTGTAGTATTGTAATTCATATTTCTCATCGACTACAATGAATGTACAATCAGCTTAGAACAAAATCAGGTCTCCTCAGCTCTGGGCCTTTTGCAAGCAGAAGCCATCAGTGATCAAGTTTTAGTCTTTTCACCATGGCATCGGGTTTGTTGCCTTTTTTTTGTTGCTTTTCTAGAGAATCGGTGTTTTTTGAAAAATAGCGGCCAATATGTTCCCCAGTCTCTTGTTCAGGTACGTTTTGATAACAGTCTTCAGCATCCTGGATTTTGAAATCCTCAGAAAATGCAAGAACTGGGCCACTTTTGCTGCCAAAAGTCAGGACTTGCCTGGCTCCAGCAATCAGTTAGAGAGAGCAGCAAAAGGTCTTGGTAACTAAAGGGGTGTAGGATGCAACATAGCCACAGTTTTGGGAGGACTGGCAATACTGATGTCATGTGGGAATGAGCACTGGACCAGGTGACTTGGGAATCAAATGCTAAACCCCTTGGGAAGGAGAAGGTTTAAAGGATTGAGTGAGGACTGAATTGGTGTAAGTAAACACAGGCAGCTTTTCAGTGGAAAATTGGGGACTTTTGGACAAATCAGGAGGCACAGGTGAAGCATAAGAAAAGTGGAGGGCACAGCTGAGAGGAACTTTGTTCTGAGGTCAGGAGAAGTACTGTGTTTAATGAAAACTGTGGAGCTCTGAACTAATGGGCTTCAGGGCAATTTAAGGAGTCTAGGGAAGTAGGATGGTAAGAGGGCACCGTGTATTATTCCTTTGGTTGAGCTCTTTCCACTGTGCAAGGCAATGATCTGAGAGCATACCTCAAGTCATCCTATAGCTCTCCTCAAGAAGGGCTGGGCACTTTCACATCCTCCTCATGCTCCTTCTACTTCAGAAAAATGATTGTGCCCTCAGGGCTTCATTTCTCTGCACCTTAATTCCACTTCTTTGAATTCTTTGGGTTTAGCACTGCAAGCTTTCTGGGCAGAGCATGAGCCTTGTTATGAGATATACAGAACCTAGCATAATGTTTTCGTATTAACCAAGGATTCCATTGTTGCATTCCTTTTTGTTGCCAACCCACTTTAATGTTAGTTTGACCTGTGTGTATGTTATTTTGTTCTACATCCTTTTCCTGAAATTCATCCTATTTCCAGACACATTCTGACTGCAACCCTTACACCTTTTGTTTGTCTTATTCTCACTTTTTTCAGCCTCATGTGTTAAATATTTATGCCTTTCATCCTTCTGTATGATTCATAATTATCTATCGCTACTTCTCCATTTCCTGAATGTAAAATTAACCTGCATGGGTAATATATGGCAGTGGTAAAGTCTGGAGCTGTGACTTGACACCCAATAGGAGAATGGACAAATGACAAGTCACTGTTCTAATCCTTCATTATCTCAATGAGTACATTCCAGAAGAACCAAATAAAAAGCACTTATTCATTTGTAGCAGCTGATCACTGGCAGTAGAGGAGGCCAGAAAAGAAAAACTATATTTTCTGTAAAACTTCAGGGATTTTGAAGTTGTTTACATTTCTTTGTGGAAAGAAAACAAGAGGGTTTGGTTTTGTGAGTTTTGGATGTTTTTAAATCAGAAAAAAATAGAATATTCTGTCTCCAACTAGTGAATAGATATTGGCAGCGGTTGGGATTCCTATGGGCCCTGAAAGGTCCATGTTCAGGTTCTTGCTGGTGCCTAATCATAGGAATTCTCTGGATATACTCAAATGACAGAAATAGAAAAATTGCTCAAAATTTGTTTTGCTAGTAAAAAAATGGCTTTTCACACAGAAGGACTGAGCATCACAACACATTAAATCTCCAGGTTCAAATCCCACAACAAAGTCAAAGGAGCAAGGATTTAAATCTCATCCTCCTACATGCTCAGAGAAATCCTCAGCTATTGAGATAATTCTACTGTGGGAAAAAAAATATCTTTTGTTATTTTCCAAAATTGTATTTGGGACTGAAGTTGCTTATTCAACACAAGTTTATTCTAACCGTACTGTTTTTGTATTGTGTTATGCCTCCAAGAAACATTAATAAATCTCAAAGTATTATAAAACAAAGGAAAGGCTTGCTCGTTTTCATCAGCTCTCTGTTGCAGTGTGTATCTGCAAACTAGCTGCTGCTTGACTATGTGGAAGTAAAATATTACTGCCATACTCATTCAGGTCCCACTCCTGGGAAAACCAAAACTCTACTCACAAAACTTTTTTACATCATTTCTTGCATTTGTCTTCACCATGCATACATTTACACACCTAAACTGAAGCATGCAGATCCTGAAGATAAATCATTATTTAAACGTTTGATCTATTTCAGTACCATCAGGTAAATTTCTTTCAACATAGGTAGCTGACACTCATGTACTGGCAGCTGCCTTTTTGTGATGCTCAACACAGAATAGCTTTTTAGAAGGAAATAATTTTTCCTTACTTCAAGGAAGATTTCTGCCTAAAAAATATAAACCCAGGATGTTTGACATGATATAAATAATAAGTACTTGGTTGTCATCTAAGGTAAGCTGCTTCATGTTATCCTGGTAACTTTCAGGACCATGTGTATGAACTGGAGTGATATAATTTATTTTATATCCATTTGCATTAGTAGATGGTATAATGTGTCATTAATGTAATATAAGAAAAAGGTTTTGATACACTAACAGTAAAAACATGGGAAAATACAAGATTATAATGTATTTATGTGGTATTCTTACCACTTAAAAAAAAAAAACCAAACAAACTCAACTGCATGCCAGATTATGTCAATTGAAACTTACTTTCTAGTACCTGAAGAAAAAAAAGTTATGAACTATCAAGATCATATAACAATTACATATAACAAGATCTGTAACAATTTTCTTTTGGTTTGAAGGTATAAATAGAATTTAGTCTTGCTTCCCTGCAGAAACCAAACAACTTTATAGTCTATAGATCAGGAAAATCTAAGGAATAAAATCCTTAGAAACAGAGTTATAAAAAACATGGAATATTTTTCATTGGAAAAATATTATTTCATCCAAATGAGAATATTGTATGGGTCAGAAACTTAACTGTATCTGAACAGAACTCTGAACCCTTTTACTTGGAAATCTATTTATTATGCCTAGGCTAGTGTTTGACTTATTTAGTTTATGTCTGAACAAATCATTTATTCTTAAAGGGCAGTATCAGTTCAGGTATAATATTTTGATTCAGCTTAAATGAAATAGTTTTGAAAAATTCTTTTATTGGTCTTTTAAAATAAATAAATATTCCAGTACAGTGTGATACCTTTTTTTCTGAAAAGTTGATGTTTCTTAGTAAACGTAAACACTGAAATTCAGCCTGTTCTTCTGTGAATATTTGCAGTTGCCTAGTTACAATCCAGTGATAAATATTATAGGATATGTAAGTTCTTTCAAATGACAGACTACAGAAGATGAAATGCACTCTGCCTTTGGAGTGTAATCTCATTGGAGATAGGCACATAAGTTCTTGCGTAGGATAAGAAAAGAGTTAGCTGCCTCATAAAGACAATCTGATCCATCCCCATACTGAGCTCATTACGGAGAGAATCATCTGGAAGCTCTAAGCATGGGAAAGAGGAGTGGCCTTTCAGTTTCCTTCTTTATCCTCAGAGCAGACAAATTTTTAGGGCTACAGAGATGCCTTTAAGCCCTCTCAAGAGTCCAAAGCCCAATTGCTTTCCAGAAGGTAAATGACTACTGTTATTCTTCCAAAGAACTGTATTTGAGCATGGAGAACAAGGTCACTATTCTGAATAGGAGACACGTCTTCCAGAAGAGCAACAAACTGCCTCTTTTTCCTGATAATTTCCTGGTGACTGAAACACATGGTGCAGAAGAAGATAAAGATTTTAGACCTTCTTTAGTTGAAGGAAAAAGGGAATATAAGCTCCTATCTCCTATGAAAATATCCAGATCACTGAACTGAAGATGAACTAATACCCCAACTCAGCTTCTCCTTTAGCAATCACCCATTCTGGAAAAACAAGCTAAAGCAACCAACCAACCATTAGCAACAGCATAACCAAGGATGATCCTGTTATTATTTTCTTTGCTGAAGCTAAAAAGACTTGCTAGGAGCTGCTTGCCTTGTGAAAACACCAAGTCACACTGACCAAGTGAAGTACAAATTTGACTGGAAGGATAAAAAGAATATTTTGGAGGTCTTCACACTCTAGAGAGATAAAATATGCTGTGAAATAAATGGTGTGGGTAGTTAATGTTACATTGCAATAATGTGTTGTTTCCTAATTATTAGATTTCCAGTCTAATTACCATCACCAGATTACCATTTGACTTTTAACAATCTAATCTTCACAGTATGAGTTTTATTTGCTATTTTTAATTGTCCTTCATAAAACAAATATTTACTTTCATAGAGCAGACTGCTTGTTATATGCACTTACAGGTATATCTTTTCAATGGCAAACATACTTTTAATGGATATGGATTGTATATTGTCTGACAAGAGAACAAAATTTTGTATTTGAGAAACTCTAGGCCAAGACACAATTTGATTTAAAAATATTTCTTTCTTTTCAGAGAAAATATAAATCTTGCTTTGTATATGTGGTTTCTTTGTGTGAATAATTCCTGTTACAGATCAGAAAGTCAGAGACATAAGATAAGAACACAATCCCTATTCCAAAGAATTTAATATCAAAGTAGTGGCTTAGTAACTAAATTAGATAATGAGAGCTTATCAAGTTGCATATCTTTGTCTACATATTCCTTTTTGCTTCACTAAGTGGTGTAAACCAGGCCTCGATTCCACACTTTTACACACCTGCCTGATTTTACTAGATAATTCAAAGAATCTATTAAAATTCACGAAGTTAAGCAGCAGCTGTGTAAGTATTTGCAGGGTCAAGGCCTTGTAGTTTAAATCTTTACTACATGTGTATGCAGAACTTAGCAATAGGGGGCCTTGAAGTCTCATTTGCATCTTGGCAGAAACCTGAGAGCAATTCTTTTGCAATACTCCAAACTCTACCTTGGAAGCCCTTTGAGGAAAAGGAAGAAAGAGGGGTACAAGCCTTCCTGGAAAGAGAGCATTTTTACAGACCAGCTACATGAAAACTACTTCAAAAGAGATTTTCAAGTAGAAAGCTCTGACATTCAAAATACATCTCTATTTCTTAGCTTGGTATTCATTGGGAAATTTTGGATTCTCCATGTATAAATTTTCCTTTGATTGATATGAACTTATATAAGAATATATATTTTTTCCTTTTTTACTCTACATTTGTAAGCCCAATTCATTTTGCTAGCAGTAGACAGCATGTTTACATTTCGTTAGTATTGTTTATCATTGTATTTTACTAGAAACTCACATGCACGACAGTAAGCTGTGCAGAAACTAAGTAAACCCCTGAAGATCCCCAGGAGTCTGTGTGGAGGAGAGGCTGGGGATATATACCAGTTGCAGGGACTTGGCTCTGAAAAAGCAACAATTTGGGAAGTGACTCAACTGCTGCCATTCAGAAATCTCAGTCAAACCCTTAACATTTCTGTAAAGGTGATACTGTGTGTTTTAGCCTCTGCTTTGATTTTTTTTACCTCCTTTTTCATCTTTCCTGTACCAGCAATGATCGTTTTACCAAAGTGGGTGTGTGTGTAAAGTGTATGAGATTTTGGTGCCTCTGTAGGAAAATTTGCTAGATGAATCACCTGAAATAAAAATAGGATGAAAGTAAACATATCAAACTGCTAGGTCAGGATTTTAGAGATCACTAACAAGGATGTTTATTAGGTTTAAAGAGTCAGACAAAAATTCTATGTGAACAATAGACTTGCTAAAATTTGATCATTCCAAAACTGGCGAACTCAATACAGATTTACAAATACTATTAACTAACTTTACATAGATACATATATAAAATTATCATGCAACATATATATCATATGTGTGATTATCATATCATATCATATCATATCATATCAGATCAGATCAGATCATATCTTATCAATGATTATAATATAGAGATGATATAACAAGATATATGTGCAAGCTTTTGGAACAAAAAAGAGGAGAAATTAAGATACTTGTTCAGCATATGAGGGCTGCAAATTCTCTGTTTTCAGAGACTTCAACCTACACTGGTAAGTCTTAACATGAGTACAAATAGTGAAAGAGCTCCTAAGAGAAGAACTTAAAAAATTTCAATATTATGAGGGAAGGACATTCACCTGAAAGCTTCAAGAATTTTATTCAAATCTCTGTAGAGGAAAAGACTATGTTCATACTTTACTGCATCAGTCTAAAGGCAAATGACATTCTTGGATGGTAACTTTGCAGTTCCCCTTTGGAACTCTACCAGTTCACAGTAGTATTCTACTTAAAGAGTTGTTATAGCAACTGTTTTACTTGTTAGTACATAATAGTAACCTGAAACATTGGATATCTACGTCCTGATGACTATCCCAATGGATAGAAATGCCATCAGGAAGGACATAAACTTGAATCTGGGTCATAAATCCATTTTAATCCTCTGGATATTATGGGCTACTTACTGAAAACATCATGCTATAATGCAGGGGGAATAATTCTCTCGGAGGTCCCATTAATCTTTTCGGAGATGGACCCAGACTGAACAGATTGTATATATGAGGCCTGGAGTAACTTGATAACATCGGCCTCAACATTTTTCATAGTTCCTCCCCTATGGGATTCAAGTACTTACACGACCCTGTGCTCCAGCCACGTGCTAAACCTGAACATGAGAGCCCCCTCTACATTGTTTTCAAGCTTTATGAACCTCAGGGTCCACAGGCAGCTATAATCATGCAGCCACTGGGTGAGGACAGCTGTCTTAAGGTCTGTGAATACACAACTCCATCTCCCCTGCCCACCTTGCAAACTGTGCAAACTGAAATGCTTTGGTTTGAATGGTACAATTTGTGTCCAAAGTTGCATCACTTTTTATTCCTTGTTTCCATTTGCAAGGAAAATTGAACACATTCAGTTGGTTTTGGATACAACCTATTCCTGAATGGGGACTACAACAAAAAAGGTGAGAGTCATCTCCATATCTTTGCAAAGTGTACAAAATTTCACTTTTCTCTTTAGAAATATTCGTAGAGCCTCTTCCCCTCTCAACAGTATTCCATTTCTCATTCGTTTCATCCCCCCTGTGGTTTCCAGCCCCCAATCTCTTTTCAATCCATAAATTTACTGGAGGGAAGAAGTCTTGAAGTTTAGATGATAAGAGAAGTAAAATCATATTCTCAGAAAGTCTAAAAACTTTTCAGTTTCAAGAACTCTTTCTTTCAGATGTTTCCCTTCTTTCCCATTCCTTCTCAGTGGAAATCCATGCAAGTTAATTGCTCCCCTCTATAAGAATCCTTACTCAAGCAGGATTTAAATGTGGCTGTTCATCTAAGTTTCAACACAGTGGAGAGACTACTTTATACCAGAGTTCCACTCTGGGTTCTGTTCAAGATATTATTGTCTATAAAGTCTTAAATAATTTAAGATGCTGTTTCTTCAGAGATCATTTGCTTTCTATGCCCCATCATGTTAAGTGAAATCTGAAGAACTGTAGAGTCAGGATGGCATTTGTACTGTCCACAAGAAAGGGATTCTCTATATGTGTCAGAAGGTGTGAATTCAGTATGCACACCTTCCAGGCAATCATCTGTTGGATGCTTATATCTTGAATCTTGTCTAAGAAGAGCAATAGCATCTCTTTGATCAGCCTCTCTCCTCCCAGGGATATAGATATCCCATTGGTAAGCGATATCTCTTCATGAATGTTCCTTTTTTCTTTAGAGTTCTATCATGGGTTTGAGCTTTTGTAGTTATTACAGGACTATTCAAACCCTTAATGTAGCCCATAATTTAGAATATAGTATTATTCTGGTAAATGGCAATCTGCTCCAGCTGTTGAAATTGTAGATGCCTTTCCTTTGTTCAGTCAATTATACAATATGTATATGTTATATGAAATAATCCAGTCTTCTATTTTTATGCTTGCTCTGGGCATAAAGTATTTTTAATAGGAGACTTAGCACTCTGAAGCCTCTAGGAGTATTCAGTAGCTCAGAAGCAAACATTATAAAGAGAAATATTTTTTAAAAAAATTTATAAATTCTTGCTACAAGATAAAAGAATTATTTAAATAGCTTGATTTAGATAGTTGACTTGCAAGCATTCTTCATGTTCCTAGGTTCTTTTCAACAAGATAGTGTTTCTTAGGATTAATGAGGGGACAAATGTCACACATGCATCTCTACACTTAAGTGATTGTTCAATAATGATATTTGTATAAAGTTATCTACAAGACGAAGATGGACTGGGATAGAAAGAATCGTATCAGATGCATTTAATATTGCTCATGGCTTATACCTATGTAAGTCAGGTTGCAGTCAGCCTTATGTTCTAATTTGCAGAACACTTAACACTTTGAAGCTTGGATTTTTTACTGAATTTTCTTTCTTATAATTGATAGATATTTTCCTTTTCTTTTCTGGCCTTTTAAACCTTAGCTATAGGTAGAACTGAGAAAAACTGCATTTTTCTCCTTGTAGGAAATCTGACAATTCAACTTCTTGTTTGAATCCAAAATCAAGATGGAAATTTGAAGTGTTGACTGTTTCACACAAATTTAGAAATTGACCCAGAAATATACTGAGTTTGTTTAGATATTTTAGAGCTAAATAAATTTTCCCCAAATTTGAAACATTTCTTTTAGATCTACTGAGTCACAATTAGGGCATCATAGCAGCCAGAGCAGCTCCCTGTGGACCAGGGTGCTGACCCCAGTGACAGGCATCAGGCACCTCCATGGGGACAGGAACGGGCCAAGGCTGGGTCAGGACATCAGCATGTGGAAGAGCACCTGACCGTCATCAGCCCCTGGCATGGCTGCACCATGATGGGAGCTTTGCTCTGGTGTGGCATCGCATGTGCCAGAGTGGGCCTGGCCATGACATCCCCACGGCATGTTGAGAGCCTCCTGCATGGTGACTGGGGGCTACAGCAGACACATGCTACATCTCACTATTGTCTGTCCTCATGGTTTGATAGGACATACCCCAGCATGCTTTTGTCCGTTCAATCTGCCACTTTTTCAAACAATTTCCAGGCACACTATGACAGTTAAAACACCTCGGGGATCACTCTCAATAAAGAGTTTGCATGCAGCCTACTTTGGAAGTAAAAGAATTTGCTACTACAACCATGTGGACATTTCTCTATGATTGTCCTCAATACCCAGGAACATTCCTGGTCATAATTTATTTAACTGTCATGGATGTACCCCCTGAAATTATGACTGTTCTGAAAACCCTCACTGGATCAGTAGAATTTGCAAATCTGCATTACATCATGGGAATGTAATCTCTGTGAAGCTGACTGTCTAGAATATGATGAAGGCACTATCACCCTGCCATAAGGCAAGGTAGCAGTGGCAATAAGTAACATAGCATTTTACTGAATTAATTCAATATGAACTATTTGCAATCATCAAAAAATAAGATATTAAACTTTGTATTGATTTTTACCCTATCTTGAATCGAGTTGTGTCTTGGAATATGAACTGCAGAATTTACTAGTTACCTCTTAGATTGGTGTTCAGGTAATTCTAACCTAAGACACATAGATCTTCCACCACAGCTCTTTTATTCTGTTTTATTAACCTATTTGTTTTAATACAGACTCATAGGCTATGTTAAAGGTACTACTCAGAATTCTCTTTAGTAATCATCAAAGCATAATAGCCCCAACAGACACTGTTAAGTGACATTACTCTCTGCATTTTAATAGTAATGGTAGTCCTACCTTTTAGCAGGATACAGTGGGCTATGCTCACATTCCTCAACTTCTCATTTATATGTTAATAACTCTCAAATGCATTTATTTGATTAGCATTCAATATTTTCTAGTGAATCTAGGTAAGCCTAGTTCAACAGATAATACCATTCTGTTATTTTCTTCTGGCCAATCTTATTAATTGTAATACTGTAATTAAGCATGTTGGGAAAAAAAAAAAAGTAGGAACACACACAAAATGAACTTGGTGAAGATAGATACATCATTGAACCAGAGGGAAATCATGAGAGTATATCAGAACAACTGGATTATTGAAATACTAAAAACTGTATGGAGTGCTACAGTACAGAGTGTGAGATTATCTACTTGTGAACTAGTAATAAGAATTTCTGCTATAAATGCTGATATGTTAGTTGGAAATTAGAAAGGAAGAAAATCACATTAGAGTGAGTTAACCATACACTGGATGCATGAAAAAGGTGCACACACAACACAAGAATATCTCAGCAGGGGCATTGCCATTAGAGGTTAAGAAGTACTAAAAGTATTGCATGAAGCACCAACAAAATGTCATCTGCACGATAGGTGCAGTTCTGATCACATTCACTAAGTGGAAGATGAGTCTAAGTAGAACAGTTAAGGTTATTAGGAGGAAAAGATAAGTGGGGAGTCCCTGTTATGAGACGGAATGCAATTAATTTGGTTCTTTCGCTAAACTGAATGAGAAACGTAGCAAGGATATTGTCAGTGTCCATCTGAGAAGGTGACTATGTGCCAAGAGGAATAAATAAAACATTAACATTTCCAGAATTTACCAGAGTTTCTCTGCCTTATTTCAGCATTGCTTGAGTACTACCCAGTCTTTGACTAGACAAATCTTCTGTGGTGACAATAAGGGAGACATTTGAGTTGTGTGAATTGTTCTGACACTTTACGCAACTCCTTTTACAATATTTAAATGTGGGAGAGAAAGCTGGGAATGGGAAATGAAGGTGCGAGAATAACCATTGAGCAATGAGGTGTGATCATGGAGATCAGAGGTCAGGTCTTTTGCTGGGGGTATGTGTGTATGGTTACCCATGAAGATGTGTGTGATCATGGTATCTTTGTCACACTTCAAATGTCTCTGTAATTTACTGTGTGGCTTCCTCTGGAAGAAGAAGAAAGAAAAAAGTTATTATGGATATAACCTAAAAGATGCAATTCTCAAAATAACAAATTGGCCCATAAATTTAAGATAAAAATCTAAAGAAAGTATCTGGCCTTGCTAGAAGTGAGATTCCGAACATCCTCTCAGAGATGTATGGGAGAAAAGGTACTTTCATATAGAGATTTATTGGTTTATCAGAGAGATTATATAACATGTTTGTCCGCAATAGCAGATGATGGGACTGAGACGTGGGGTGCATGCCTTTGTTCTCTTCCATAAATAACTATGCAGGTTGTTATTCATCCATCTTTCTGTACATACCAAAGCAGCAATAGGTGGGTCTGGTTTTAAAATTAACTTGCTCTTTTGAAACTTTAGACTTTTACATTACTAGGGGCAGACCACATACTGCATCATCTAATTAGTTTAAGATGTTTGATGCAAATGTTACTATTTAAAAAAGACAGAAGTAGAGAGACAAAGAATCATGAAATAGCTGGGAGGCACATAATGCAAAACTAAAACCAAAAGAACAGCAGTTTCTTTACCAAAAGTGATATTGTTTAAGTTGAACCATTCCATTATTCAAATAAGATTGCTTAAAGTTAACATGTTCTGGTGGTTTCTGTGGAAACAGGGTCAGAAAGCTATAGGTAGTCAGTGTGCAGCCGTTAGCTGAGAAGGAGAGCTCTCACTTGCAGATTTCAGGAGCTGTCTACCTGCTGGGAAACATGCACAAAGAGGCAGCTTCCAAAAGTAGTCTGCAGGGTTTCGGACTGGTGGAAAGGATGCAAAGGTTAAAAAAAAAAAAAAAAAGGAGGTAAAAGTCTAAAACTTATGAAAAATTATATACATATATATATATGGAAAAATATGTATTAAAAATCAAATAATATTAAAAAGTAGAATAATTTTACTTTACAAGATAGCAACTTTTTAATTTTGTTATATTACAAAATGGACAGTTCAGATAATTTGGTATTTTATGAGAAATTTAATTGCAGTCACAGCAGCAACTGCTAATGAATCTACAGATAACCATTCAAGCTGTAAACTGATTAGCTGTGATACTAGTAGAGTACCTGTCGCAGGCAGGACAAGGTAAAAGACAACCTGTAGTGGATCTGGATATAGGGATTTATTTAAGAGCCAACAAGATGACAGCTTTTATCCTATTTGGCTACTTCATATACTTACTCACTCACCCCCCCTCAGCACTATGTTCACTAGATCTTAACTTTCCTTCCCAGCAGGGAGGTCACTGCTGGTCTGGGAAGGTCGGTCAGAAATTCGTGTTCGTCCATACTCACAGTTATCAGTTCCAGGCATCCCTGGCATCCTGGGCATCCTCTGGTGTTCCTCTCCATGCATCTTCCCCATCTCCAGAGTCTCCCCACTTCTAGGATCTTTAGTCCAGCCAGGGTCTTCACCTTTTTCTTTCAAATCAAATCAAATCAAATCAAATCATTAATTTTGGAAAAGACGTCTAAGATCATCACGTCCAACTGTCAACCCAACACCATCATGTCCCCTAAACCATGTCCTGAAGTGCCACGTCTACGTGGTTTTTGAACGCCTCCAGGGATGGTGACTCAACCACTTCCCTGGACAGCCTGTTCCAATGCCTGACAACCCTGTCAGTGAAGAAATTTTTCCTAATATCCAATCTAAACCTCCCCTGGTGCAACTTGAGACTGTTTCTTCTCATCCTATGACTAGTTACTTGATAGAAGAGACTAACACCCACCTTGCTACAACCTCCTTTCAGGTAGTTGTAGAGAGCGATAAGGTCTCCCCTCGGCCTCCTTTTCTCCAGGCTAAACAAACAACCCCAGTTCCCTCAGCCATTCCTCATGACACTTGTGCTCTAGACCCTTCACCAGCTTCGCTGCCCTTCTCTGGACACACTCCAGCACCTCCATGTCTTTCCTGTAGTGAGGGGCCCAAAGCTGAACACAGGACTCGAGGTGCGGCCTCACCAGTGCCGAGTACAGGGGGATGATCACCTCCCTGCTCCTGCTGGTCACACTATTTCTGATACAAGCCAGGATGCCGTTGGCCTTCTTGGCTACCTGGGCACACTGCCAGCTCATATTCAGCCGGCTGTTGACCAACAACCCCAGGTCCTTTTCCACCGGGCAGCTTTCCAGCCACTCTTCCCCAAGCCTGTAGCACTGCATGGGGTTGTTGTGACCCAAGTGCAGGACCAGGCACTGGGTCCCCTTCTTCCTTCTAAGACCATTTTTTGGGGAACCCTTCTTTTCCACCACTCTCCCTTAGTTTTCCTCACCTAAATAGTCTATGTGAAGAAGCACATGTGATCAGCTGACCCTGTCTTATGTCTCTTTAATAACTGAAGGTTTTAGGACCTGCCACTTTTGTTCAGTGCAGGTGTTAATAAAAAAGTTGCAGCCAGCCCGTACTGTTTGCAGCTAGCAAGTAGCAGGCTTCTGCTTGAGAGTTCAAAAGTTCAGTTTTGGACACTCACCATACACACACACATAGATCCCAATTATCTGCTGGCATTCATAGTTTAAATTATTTTTTCACCTACAACAGTATCACATACAACACATAGTAATACATGCATTAATGTATATTCTCTTTAAGAAAGACATTCAAGTAAGACTTGATTTTGAGAAGACAGTGTCTTCATGCTTTCTATAAAAGAAGTTAGGGAGTGAAATAGAAAAGAACCCAAAAATTCTGCTAGATTTTTAAGAATTAAAAAGAGAAGAGAAAAATAAATAAAATGTCTGAAAAGGAAAATTAAAGTGACCAGTCAGTGTCCTCTGACATTCCTCTCAGTTCCCACATTTTCAACCTATCACATGTGCAATAAAAGTTGGGGTGTTTTTCTTTTTTCCCCATATTAAAAATTTACACCACCTAACTATTCAAAACTTTGTTTTCTGGATGTATGAAAACATCTCTGAGTGTCACAGGTGGAGCTAAGGGAAAAACAAAAAGGGAAAAGCAGAACTGATTTTCCTTTTTCAACTTCCACACTTTGGCATGGAGAAACTTCTCATGATGGCCCACCGATAATGTTTGGCAGCGGCAGCAAAAATTTCCTTGGTACAATAAGGAAATGGAAAACACATGACAGCAAACAAAAGAATAGTTTTGTGGTGGGTCAGGACACAAGGATTTGCTCCCAGATGATCTCTCACAGAAAGAAATCATTCTGTTCCTGCCCTGCACCTTCTGGTTGAAGACACAGTGGAAGCTCTCTAGCTATGTGAACCCAATAATGGGCATGAGTTAATATGCCTTGTCCTTTAGGAAAGCATAAACCCTCTTCCTCTGCATTTTTTTTAAATGATCCTAAACAAAAGCCTATTTGGTTTTATTACAACAACATTGTTGTTTGCCCAGGTTTGCAAATGCAACACAGGAAAGTAACATCTTCACAAAATGCTGTCTTTGTGTTCTTGTTTTCATGGTTCCTTTCCTATCGTTTACTATTCAAAGACCACTCTGATGCAGGAACTTGTCTGACTGTTTGCTCTATGCTGCTTTTATTTAATCTCTCCTTCTTCCTCTGTGACCTTTATTCCCATGGGATTTTTTGAATATTGCTCTTCTCTGAGTCCCTGCCTCCTTGATATTCATCCTGAATGCTAGTATCACTGCAGCTTCTGTTTGGCCTTTTACATAGTGAAGGGGTGAATGAATCACAAGAGACCTGAAACTAATAGATGCTAAAAGGTGTGATAAGAGTGCAGAGACCTCTCTTTTCCTTTTTCACCCCTAGTTATGTATTTTCTCTGTTTCTTGCAGGTTTTATGCAGGTGTATTTTTCAAGGTAGTCAGGCCTGCTGAGATGTAAAATGAAGCAGTGACAAAAAGTAGACTAATGCATAAAAAATGAGATGGTGACACTGTAGTTAAGGTGCTTCTGTTAGAAGCAAAAGGAAGTGGGAGAACTCTGCAAAGATTAGCACTCTGTGACCCTTTTAGCACTGTGTGATCTCTAGCTGTTTTGGTTTTCCTTAAATCTTCTAGAATCCTATAATTACCAGAGAATCTGATGTGTCATTAAAAAAAAGATGAACAAGAAGAAGCAATTTTCTCATCCCCGTACCTACAAAGAAGATCTTGTCAAACATAACCGCCTCTACAAGCTTAAAAATGGATTGCATTTTGAAAAAATTCTGGATTTTGTAGCCAATCTTTTTTGTAGGTATAATAAACTGTTGATCAGGAATATCTGAAATAGAAACTCTGCTCTTTTATGAGTAGGTAGCAATGGGCATCTTTGTGTTGCATTAGAAGTTCAAATGTTGTGCAGCTGGTACAGGATTTTTTTACAGTATGATATTTTATCTATCAGAAAAACTTTGTCAAGCTGAGGTGTTTTTAAAAAACATAACTGAAAATTTTATTAGGAAATTATTCACGTCCAGATATTATTCTCAATGAAATGATACAATAGGCTGTGAAAATGGAGGTTTATTTTCAAATTGGGCAGAGAAAAGGCTTGGTTCAAGGGTTTCTTTTTGATGATCATGACTTTACCACTTTCTTATTGATTTGTTCATATGTGGATGATAAATTCTGAATGTTAGGGGTTTCATTCTGATGAAAACCAAGAACCAATTATATAGGTTCCACAAAGTTTTGGGGGCCTGAAACAGAAAGCCAAATGAGAAACTTTTGCTAAAGACAGTGCTCCAGTATCCAAGACAACATCAATGTTATCCTCAAAAAGTTGCTTATGCTCTGAACTTGCAAGACTGCACCTAATGCATTAACCACTTTTATATGACAAGTAAAATTGCACGGGGCAAAAACCATTTCCTTATTCAACTCTACAGTCTTCCTTTTCTTTATATGCTTTAATTGGGGGAAAACTTTATTTCACACTGTTGCTAGGATAAATTCACTGATTTCCTTGTGATACTTTCAGAAAGTATGATGTGAAATCCAAATGAGGATCTAGATGTCTACTGCAATTTAAGAGAATCATTTAAATTTGCTCTTCTAATTTGTGCAATTTCATTCCTGATTCAGAACGTCCATCATTTACATTATGCAGAAATCACATAGTAATTATGATGCCTCTAAAATATGTGTGTTCTACTATATTCTGGAAGTGCCAAGTATATAGATATCTTGGTACTTAGCAAACTCAAAGCCTGGGAAGTGCAAATCAAACTAAGTTTGATATTTGAATGACCTTTGATAAATACACATGACATTTGGATAAAATAAATGATTTTAAATACCTATGTCAGAGTTAGTAGGGGTCTAGTAAAACGTTGTGTGAGTATGTCTCTAGGCATACACATATGCACATATACACAAGTGGAGACACACATACATATATAAAATTAAATAAAAGCGCAGAAATGATTAGTACTCTTAGGATTTCTGGCAATAATAAGACTTTGGAATTCTACCTACAAGTATTCTACTGGACAAGCCTTTCATAGTAATTTTTTTATCCATGTGCTATTACTAATCATATTAAACCTCTGAGGAATTCTGAATGGTTTCCACTAAGGAATAACTAAACAACTCTCTGCTCAGCACTAATCAAAACAACAGAAGCCACTAGCCCACAATGAGGCTAAATGGAAATACCAGCAACTGCAGCTGAAGGCTTAACAACATAAGTTTGTGCAGCATTATGACTCCGAAACAGCCCTAGAGGGGGGAAAGACAAAAAGATGACAAGAGGAACATTTTTTTGTTTACCTAAGTAGCTGGCAATTAAGAGAGAGAATTGGAAAGAGTTCTGACTAAAAAGAAAATTTGGGATTTATGAGCCAAGAGTATAACTCAATTTCTATACAAGCAGCTCCTTTGCAAGTGCTGCTGAAATTTTCTGTTCACACAGACCAGGGACTCTTACTGGCTCTTTGCAATTGCCTCCCTCTCTGCACATGCAAGTTTTTTGGTTTTTGTTTTTGTTTTTTTTCATGGACAAAGTGTGTGCAATAAGGCCACAAGCAGGTTTCAGACATGGGAGTTGTTAGAAAATACTTCTGAATCTCCCAACTGGCACACATCCACAGTGCTCAGAGAAACAACCCTCTTTGTATGTAAGTAAATGGCACCAAATATGGCCTTTGACATTATTTCTTGTAATCTGCCCCTCATATTGCCTAACTGCTGAGGGAAAAAAACAAAAACAAAACAAAACAAAAAACCAAAACCAAAACACATCAATACCCTTAAAGCTACTGTGGAAAAACTGAACAGACAAGGGAGAAGGGATGCAAATGTCAAGAAAATTACTTTGAACCATAGTTGGTGCATTTTCTCATTTCTATTTAGCTAATCCTGGCAACAAAGCTCAGCTAACTAAAGTTAACCACACACTAATCTTGCCATTCACTGCACAGCAGTCTTGCATATATCAGAACCAATTTCAAGACAAAAGACTATACTTGCTACAGTAATTTCTGAGAATTAGAAACTGTTTGTTTCTAGTTAAGTATTCTTTAAACCATAGAATGAGTTCTGCCCTGTAGGAACATGTGTTGGAAGAAGTGGAAAAACTAACAGGATGTAACAGAAAGCTAAAGGTCTGTTACAGTTTCCATCTGCAACAGGCCTGCCATGATGTGTTCTTTAACCACGGAATTTATTTTAAGAAGAATAAATACTCTGTTACAAATTTGAGAGTTCCCTACATTACAGTTGCCTTAAAACTTAAAACAGAGAAGACATACCTCAATACTTACCAGTTTCTAAATTTCTTTTCAATAATTGATACTTTGCACTTACAGAGGATCTTTGATCACAGATGATCAAAGAACCTGAGAAATGTTGCTGAGTTAATCCTTGAAATACCTTTGTAAAGTAAAAAAAAATATTTTCCCACCTAAAAAAAAAACCCAACAAACCCCAAACCCCCAACCTCAAATATGCCAGAAAATGAAAACCAAAATAAATTTTTGCATGTGAGAAGAAATATCATGGGGCCAAACTAGGTTTAGAATGTAATGAGTTTCTTCCCTTGTTAGTTGTAGGTCAAATGTGTGAATTAATTTTAAATTCTTCAGCTCCATATAGGACTTCTTCAGTATATATACCCCAAAACTTGTCTGCTTTTTTCCCAGCCATGTGCTTTGGTCAAATGTAATCCCTTCCCTGGTCTCTCAAACCTCACTGTGATTATATACCTTGGCTTTTTTGGTTGCAGTGACCATGAGATGGTGGAGTTCAGAATCCTGAGAGGAGGGAGAAGGGCAGAAAGCAAGATCTCAGGGCTGGACTTGAGGAGAACCAACTTTGGCCCCTTTAGAGATCTACTTGAAAGAGTTTTATGGCACAAGGCTCTGGAGGGAAAAGCGGTCCAAGGAAGCTGTTTGGTATTGAAGGACCACTTCCTCCAAGCTCAAGAGTAGTCCATCCCAACAAGCAAGAAGTCAGGCAAAAAACCCCGGGAGACCTGCATGGATGAATAGAGTTTCTGACAAAACTCAGACTAGAAAGTGGATGCAGGTACAAGTAACCCAGGAGGAATATAGTGACACTGTCTGTGCAAGAAGACACATGCTTAGGAAAGCCAGAACCCACCCAGAGTTGAATCTCACACAAGATATTAAAGGCACCAATGGATTCTGTAAGGACTTAAGTATCAAAGTAAGACTGGCAAAAATATGGGTCCACTGCTGAATGAGGCAGGCCTCCCAGTTTCAAAGGACATGGAGAAGGCTGAGGTGCCTTTTTCACCTCAGTCTTCACTTCTAAGACCAACTTCCAGAAATCTAAGGGGAAAAGTCTGAATCAAGGAAGATATATCCCTGGTGCAACAGGGTCAGGATAGAGAATACTTAAGCAAACTGGACATGTGTAAGTCCATGGCCCATGATGCAAAGCACCTGCAAGTGAGGGGGCTGGCAGGTGTCATGGCAAGACCACTATTGACAAACTTTCATCAATCATTGTGATTGGGATAAGTGCCTGAAGACTGAAGGGAAGTAAACATCACTCCTAAACTTCTGTGATAAACTTCTACAATGAAATGACTGGACAAGTGGATGAGGGGAGAGCAGTGATATTACCCACCTGGACTTCAGGAAGATCTTTGACACTGTCTCCCATAAGATCATCACAGACAAGTTGTTGATATACAGGCTGGAGGTGAAGACAGTGAGGTGACTTGAAAACTGACTGAATGGCCAGGCCCAGAGAGTAGTGGTCAGTGGCACCAAGTCTAGTTGGAGGCCAGTAACAAGGATTGTTAGACCCCAGGTGTCTATACTGGGTCCAGTCCTGTTTAACACCTTCATTAATGATTTGTATGATGGGGCAGAGTATACCTTCAGCAAATTTGCAGATGACACAAAACCAGGAGGAGTGGCTGATACACCAGAAGGTCATGCTGCCATCCAGAAGGACCTCAACAGGATCACAGAATCATAGAATCATAGAATGATTTGGGTTGGAAGGGACCTTTAAAGGTCATCTAGTCCCAACCCCCTGCAATGATCAGGGGCAACTTCAACTAGATCAGGTTGCTCAAAACTCTGTCCAGCCCGACCTTTCCAGGGATGGGACATCTACGAACTCTCTGGCAACCTTTTCCAGTGTTTCACCACCCTCATCATAAAAAACTTCTTCCTTATGTCTAGTCTGAATCTACCTTCCTTTAGTTTAAAACCATTACTCCTTGTCCTATCGCTACAGGCCCTATTAAAATGTCTGTCCCCATCTTTCTTATAAGCTCCCTTTAAGTATTGAAAGGCCACAATAAGGTCTTCCCAGAGCTTTCTCTTCTCCAGGCTCGTGAGGGTTCTCATCAATATCTATAAATATCTGAAGGGAGAGTGTAAAGAAGATGGAGTCAGGTTCCTTTTTCAGTTGTGTCCAGTGCCAGGACCAGAGGCAATGGGCATAAACTGAAACACAGGAGGTTCCCTCTGAATATCAGGAAACATTTTTTTACTGTGATGCATTGACATAGGCTGCCCAGAGAGGTGGTGGAGTCTCCATCCTTGGAGACATTCAGAAGCCACCTGGACATAGTCCTGGACAACTGGCTTTAGGTGGTCTTGCTTGAGCATGGGTATTGGACAAGGTGACCTCCAGAAGTCCCTTTCAACCTCAACCATTCTGTGATTCTTTGATTCTGTGACACGGTTCAAGTGCCATGGTAATAACACTTCTTCTACTGCAACTCCAGACAGGGCAGAGCTGGAAGCCTACATTAAAGTATCTTGGCTGCTGTGAAGAGTTTATGGGAGCTTCATAACATATACTCTTACTAATTCTTCCCAATGCATTAAAATGCTTTTATTTGTAATAAGAAAGGGAACTCCACAAGGAAACTATAGAAAAAATCATTAAAAGAAAAAAAAAATCCTCTGAATACTTGTCCCTGCCAAGGAAATTCTCTGCTGGTGCTGTAAGAACACTGAGGGCACTAATAGGCCTTAATGGCCCTGGCCATCCTCACCTGGTTCCCTTGCCCACATCCTGCCTATGGGTCCAGGGGGCCCATTCCAGGGTAGGCCTTAGAAGACCTGTCTTTAGCCATGCTTTAGTTATCCTCATGTCTGGTCCTGTCCCCTGCTGCACTGAGTGGGCTTCCTGGGTATATCCTGGCCCCAGTTCGTTACCTCTCCTTGAGAGATAATCACGGGATAGCCAACACAATGTGTTACCACACCAGCTTTTCTTTGCTGCTGTGGGACTGCACCCCATCAGTGAGGCCACTGCCCATGCCAAGGTCACTCCTGGCTCCTGGCATACACTCACTTATGGGGAAGTCCTGCTTCTATGCTTCTGGGCTGGTGGAGAGCCTACATGACTTCTCCACTTTCCCTGTTACTGCAGACACTCTCTCACTGTCTCTCAAGACAGATTTTTTTTCCTAAGCCTTTTTATATCTTTGGGTTTTTAACTAGTTTCCCCTTTAGGGAACAGCTCATTTCTAAGCTATTGCCATGTCTGATTGACACCCAGCCAAGCCCTCATGAAATTTAGAGTACTATCTTGCCTTCAGAGTGAACTCTCTCTTAGGTGATACTCTTTAAAGAGCTTTTGATCTCCTACTGCAGAGCTCTAAAACTTTACTGTTGACTTCTCCTTTTGCCCAGAATTAAAAATATAGCTGAAATGTTAAGCATCTTTTTTTTTTTTTTTTTCCTATTAGAAGTGAGCAGAATAGTAAAAGGGATAAGGATGTTGAATGCATATGACATAAAAAAAAAAAAAGATACATGATGCATGTAAGTAACGCAGTCTACTTTTTGACATGAAAAAAATCTAAGAGCAAAGCAAGTACTGCTAAGAAAACCCAGACTCTGAGGCTATGAAGTGCAATGTAAGGCATGTGAAGCCTGCCTAGCTTTTTAACATGTTTAGTATTCACTGAGAATAATAGTAACAAAATGTAGCTAAATGCAGAGTCACACCTTATGGAATTTTTATCTCCCTTTTTATTTTACCTTCTCTTTTTTCAGAGTATGTGTTCTAAGTCCAAGACTAACTTTCATAACTAGTGAGCAAGACATGAAATTATGAAAAGCCAAGATTTCAAGAAGAGTGCAGCCCATAACTGTTTCTAGACAATACCGATATAGCGTACTATACCTAAACTGGGAATGGTTTAGAACATAGTGGGAGCATGAGCCATCCCTGAATCATAATCTCTTTATACACAAATCTACAAATGAAGGCCCATTAGATAGAAATAATCACGTCCATGAATACTTAATATTCTACTTCGAGCAATTAATTTTCTGAATCCCTTATTCAGAACACTATTCCTTTTCTACCTGAGCTTGATTTCTTGAACACATGTCATAGGACCACTGGATTCCCCACAAGGTCTTCCTAGAAACCTGAAGCTTTCTTCCTAAATTTTAAGTACTTAATCTGGAATACTTCTGATTTCATGCTTAGATGAAGAGGCAATAACAAAAATGTCAAGAGGTTGTCAATAATACAAGACACACTTCAAATCAGGTGGTTAGAGAAGTGGGCCTTGCCAAATATGTAGCAACAGGGTGGTTAATATTTCAGTAGTAGAAACTGTTGGTTTGCCAGTTATTGATGGTGTTTGCACTGCTCAGAAGAACAACTGTGTTACCTTATTCTTTAATAATCATTAAGTTGCTTATAACAAAAGCACAAAATTTCCTTTAGCTACTTCTCATAAAGTGCTTCTGACCATACAAGATGCTACCTATGACAGTAACTATGTGTTTTGCATATGTTAATAAGTAGTCTTAACAGTAATAAACAGCAGTTTATTATCAATCATGGCCAATTGCTACAGTGTTGCTTCTTTGCTACAGCTGTCAGCAGAATGAAAGCACTGGAGCAGAATTCAATTCCCCAGTATCATGTAGAAAAGCAACTCTTTCCTGTACTTCTAGATTCTGATCCAATAATTACCTCTGCAAGGAAATACATCCATCAATTACATCCATTAGATTGCACGTGTCTTGGCAATGCTGGTGGTTTATACCCACTATAATTCAGTTGCAGAACTCAGCCCACAGTGAACTCAGACTGTGCATCCTTTTATTAACCTTGGAAATCTAAGACTATCCTTGATCACCCAGTAACAACATCGTATTATACCTACTTTTGTACACACATGTCAAAGCACAGGCTAAGCCTGTGCTAACAGATTGTGTGAAAAAGTATGCAGAATTAAATACTTCCAAAATTATCTCCTACCAGAGCCAAGAGTAGATTTTGACTTCTTAAAAGCAATCATTATTTAAATTAAAATGTAGAAATAAAAATTGCTAGGATAATAACCGTAGAATTTTGGAAATCATACTCTTCATGCGCAATGCAAGTGTAATTTTTTTATAAATAGTGAAACCTCTTGTTACTTTCTACCTCTTTTATCTTTTGTACTATGGTATGAAAATTTAAATTAATAGAGGTGTGAATAAATAGAAAGCTATAATGTGATTATGAGACATCTGAGAGCAAGGCAGTAAATAAATGGATTTAACACCTGTTAGTACATGCTTTCATTGAAACTCCTTGTTACGTGGGAAAAGAGAAAAAAGACTGTATTGCTTTCTATACTGAATGCTATATTGAACTGGTTGTTAAAGTTGTACTGTTATTATGGTTCTTTTAAACAATCACTAAATGGCTCAATACAGTATTTTTTATGCCCTAGAGAACAGCGAAGTTACCTTTGGGTGGTAACAAAGCTGGATTACAATCATCATCCCAAAACTCAAAACTCTAAAGCAGAGTTTCAGGATTGTCGTGGAGAGTAGGTGCATAATTTGGCTTAATATTTTTTTCTTTATTTTTAAGATATTTAATGGTTTGAACATCATTTGACACCAATTTCAGTCCCATAGAAATTTTAGTTTAATGTCTGTGACAAAGCTAGACTTCTGTGTCCCTTCTGTCAAGATGGCACTGAGAACCTTCCCATAAACTGTACCTTAAGATGGGTGAAGATTGATGTTCTGAATGCTGCTCAGCTTCTCATCAGATACTCTAAAATTCCAGTGTCAGAAACTCAGTATTCATAGATCAATCTAATTCAATTGCATCAGCAGAGGATTGAATTTGCAGTATGCTTTCACTACGATTGGACTAAGTGGATCAAAACCATTTAATGTTATCTATAAATGCACCTGTTTTTGCTTTATTTATTCTTTTTTTTTGATGTATATATTTGGGGGTTGTGTTTTTTTTTCAGTTGAATTTCATTAGTATGTCTTTACCATGCACTTTTCTAGCACGTTATTCTGTATACTCTGTTTGGTCTTTGCTTGATTTGCTTGCACTTTTGAGATTAAATGACATGGGCTATTATGGAACACAAGTTACACAAGCATACAAACACCACAAATGGATAAATGCAGTGAATAAACAGAAATCTCTTAACAGATGCTTTAATTTGCACTACATAAATTAAGTACAGAGATCTAAAAATTAATTAAAAATGTTGATTGGTGAGACTAAGAGTTATAATTAAAGCTGTTTTTCATGGGTGGCCTAGCGAAGAAACTTTACTAAAATGGTTTTTACTATTTTCTGTGTAAAGATGCATTGCAGCAGGCACATCACTTGAAAGGAAATCTGTTAGTGAAGTGCAAGAGTAAGGATTATGTAAGTTTAATTTTATAACTTTAATTTTATAAGCACAACAGACAAGTATGGCAACTTGTGTATTCAGCCCACTAATATACAATTCTGAACTGTTAACATGCAAACTGTATCATGGTGCTCTCAGCATTTCAAGCAAGACCATATCTGTGTTCTACTATAGAACAGAAGGCCAAATTTTGTAATGCATTATATCCTTTGAAATGTGATGAATTAATCACACTAATTGATAATATTGTGTCTGTCTTTGGTGTCTCTGCTTTGCTTTGCTCAGTCCTGAGCCTAAGCTGCTTTTATTTTTCAGAAGCTATTGCCACAAGGTAGACAAATATTTCCACATAAAGAACCCCCTTTTTTTTTTTTGGTTGTTTGGGTTCATCCTTAATATTTTATTTCCCATTCCCTCTTTTAATTGTAGCTCTCACCTTATTAACAGCTATTATGAGCAAGTTATAGAATGTGACAGGAGCACCCATGAAGACCAAAGATGATTTCCATTCCCCATTTTATTTCAATTCTTTTCAGAAGGATGTCTAGTATCTTCAAAGTTTTGGGTCAGGTCCATAAACTGTTGAGGAGTCCGAGTGTTGGTGTGCAACTTCTCTATATAAGAATCACATTCCTGCAAAAAAAGAAATAATAAAACCAATCAATCAGAACCATAGAAATCTTAAGCCAGCCTAATGATCAAACTATGTAATTAAAAAGAAGTATCTAATAGAAAAAGTTGCACTCTATTTCATTGAAATGCTGGGGGGTTGCAAAGTATAATAGGCATCTTAATTAATAGACGTACACCTTCAACCAAACCCACTAGTCTGAATACCTTTGGAATTTGGAAAAATGCAGATTTCAGACTAGGTTTGGATCCTAATGGTCCAGCTGTGCTAATTAGAAATACTGAATTATTTATCCAAGCATGTCTCTTAAAGAGTACAAAGAATGCAGAGGCATATATTCCTTCTTTAGCCACTTTTCACTGATGTGTGCCGTGTTTCTCAAAAGCTTGCCTTGCCATCTGCCCTGGAGCCAGGGAACATTATATCAAGTGTAATTCTTACAGGATTTACTATGATGACATATTGCCCATGACTGCCCTTATGGAAAATGCAAAGTTCCCCAATGTAAATCAGACTTAAAGAAGGTTATACGCTCATCCTGGTAATCCTGTTGTGGCCAAATAGAGTTCTTCACATAATTCATTTCTGCAGTAATTGTGCAAGCATGAATGCAATGCATGTTTTGCAGACACTGAAGCAAAACACAGCTCTGACCTTATGTATCTTTGCCTCAGGAAGTGGCAGTGTCCTAATGTTAGGATCAGTGTTATCATTTCCTTTTTCTTTACACTTTTTTTTCTTCCCCAAAATCTTAACAAAATACCTCTTATACTAACAAACTTTCCAAGAAGATCATTTATTTTGCAGCTAATTTATAGGGGAAGGATAACATTGATAGATTGTTATTTCTCCATAGTGTAGGAATTAATTTGTTATTAGTACAATACAGTGACAGATCCTGTTTAACTGGAGCATAAATGCAGAAATTTAAAGAACTAAAGCATCACTAAGTGCCATCCTTATTCAGAGACATTAATTTGCCAGGGTAATTGTTAAAGTGTATAAGCAATCATTCATCGAATGAAATGTTTTGGGCTAAGAACAACATGATTTACAAATGTGCTTATAATACAGTATTTAAATGGGCAAAGAAAAATTAAGCCAATAGGAGGCTAATTAAATTGAGACTATTAGAAAGAGGTTTCAAAATGTGCTCAGTAAGTATCTGAAAGAGAACATGAGGAGATTATATGAAAGGGTATTTTTGTCCCTCTGCAACATCATCAAGTATCAGATTGTTAACTGACAGGACAACCCAGCCACTCTGTTTTATGACTTCATATGATAAGCGGATCAGTTGCTTGAAGAAGTGGAAAGCCATATGTGAAAACAATATCATAACCTGTTTAGAAGTATCATATAAACTCTTTATCATTCAGCTCAGCCTTAGCTAGAATGAAGACAGAAATTTTTACAAAGGCGCTTCTTTACTCAGAAATTACTTGTGAAAGCTAAGACAAACAAAAAATAATGTACCAGCAGACATTGATCCCCAAAATTTGCTCAAGAGCATCTGAAAGTAACACTTTGCAAACAACTTAATTTGTTCTCTATTAGTCTGCTCTTTAGCTTTTTAATATCCACAAGCAGCAAGGTGATTGTCCATTAACCACAGACTAGTGAACACAGCCTAAAAGCTTTCTGAAAGTAAAAATAGAGAGTGCACTTGTCTATGTTTTTCTTCTACACTTTTTTCTTCTTTTTTTTTTCTTGAAATAATTAATTAGCAATCCCTACTTTCATAAAAGAACTCATATCCCCGGCGATGGGTCAGTGTTTCGACTCTTGCATAATTAAGTCAAGTCCACTGTGAGAACTGACTGTGAGTGTTCCAGATGTAGTTTCTCTCTTTGGTTTAGGTAATCTGAAAAATTCTGATGTTGTATGAAGGATAAAAAGGGCAAGGTGGATGGATGTTCTGTGTTCTTTCAATGCACAGGTACTAGACCAACCTTTTGTTCTAATTAGTCTAGATGAGAACCATTGAGAATATAGTCTTACAGAAGTCTGAATTTAGTAAATAGTGAAAAAGGGGCTTGTTTAATTTATCAAATTAATATATATGTAAAAAAAAAAAGTAATTTTCTTGCTGTTATGTTAAATGCCATTGAATCCAAAAGTACTGACAACAACAAAGGAAAACATTATCTTTGTCTAAGATTCACACTGGAGGTCAAAAATATTTCACTATAGTTCTTTTCCTGTTAAGGAAAAAAAAAAAAAAGAAAGGGAAAAAAAAGCCTGGAACTTACAGTTCTCACATAGCTAAGATTAAATAACACAGAATCAACATCATCTTATATAAAGAATACATAAAAAAATGAGCCACTGGGCCTTCTTTACAAAACAAACAGAATCAGTAAAGGGCTCAAGCAAAGGAATTTTTCCCCTTTGAAGTTCACATTTAATGTATCCACTTTTCCAAACTTGTGTATCCCTACTGTATTTAACCATTTGATCTTGAAGAAAAAATTTTCTCTCATCACATAGATATTAGTCATGCCACAGAATGCTTGACTAGAAGTTGCCTGCATACTACACTATGTAGTGCAGTATCCTAAGCTACATAAACTAAAATTAATTTTGATGTTCATAAACTGTCAACAAGAGTGCAGTTCTCCCCAGAATATTCATTGCATAGTGACTTCAATGAAACAATACTTATTAGCAGTATTTAGCCAGTACATGGCTTTGTGTCTAACTGCTTTCTAGTTTTTGTTATTTACAATGCAGCGTCTAGTAGTAGATAGTTCAGAATATACATTAAGACTTCATGTCACAGTCCAACAGAGGTTACAGATGACCAAGCTGCATTCTTGGAAAGGGTAAATTATTATCAGGACCAGGGCTAGACAGACCAGGGAGGGGTTGTGGTGAATTAGGAATTCCTACAGGCTAAATTAAGGTAAAAGGACACCAAAGGATCAGTTAAATGTTTTATTCATAGCAGAAGCAGCTGGAACTTGAAGGGCGCTAACAGTAGGTGGCACAGTTTCTCACAACAGGAACGGGCATGACACTATCTCAGTAAATGGTGTAACCTGTGGTAACCATATACATCAATTTAGGGAATAAGGAGATCCTTCCCACTGAGTCACGAGGTTCAGAGCAGCCCCCCTTCCTTTCTAGTCTCCTTCTCAGAGAGAAGCCCAGGGGTGGCTGGATCCATTCCTAGTCCCAGACTTCGTCAACGGTTTTATGTCTAAAGAGATAAGGTGTAGGGGTTATGGAAAAGGAAAGAGAGAGCAAGTCAGAGAGAGAAAAAGGAAGAGAAAATAGAAAGATTTCACCGGTCCTGGGTCCAACAATGGTCCAGTCAGCCAAGGGGTCCAGTTCCAGTGGGCTTGCATGCGTGGGGCTTCAGTTTGTGTCCTTTTTTCATCCTTACCCCTCCTTCGGGCCAGCACTGAAACTCATTCGGCTAATTAGGTGTAACCTTCGGGAAATGAGTTGGTGGGCTTGGGGGTCATTTGGGGAGTAACTTCTCCCTCCCTGCAGACGTGACCATTGTTTGATCTTTGGCCGTGCAGGGTGAGCTGCCCTGCTCAGCGTATCAGAACAGCATTATCAGAACACTGAGCTGTGCACCCTCCTGCAAGCCCTCCCAGTCTTGTTTGTGGATCTGTGCCAATGGGCTTCTTGTCACCTGGGGTTCCTTGCTGTGCAGGTTCCTTGTTATGCAGAGTTCCTCCTTAGGCAGAACTTGCCCCACCACAATGTTGGAGACATTAACTCTTTCGGTCTTTCACAGTTAGCCAAGACATTGGGGCAGGCTAACTCCACTTTGCCAATGAACTGAGGAAATTTCTAGAAAATAATAAAAATCTGTGACAGAAGATAGCATGCAAATATACATGAGAGTGTAATGGACAATTTGATTCACCTAGACTGTGTAAGAAAATCTCAAATGGAATAGTTAATAGTTAATAGATGACACGTTATGTAGTGGAGATCCAGCACAATCAATTTTTAATCAAAACTATGGCCTATATGCTTGTAATCAAAACCCTATTCATCACTGAATAATTTTAATAGAGCTAAAACAAATGTAGTCATTAAGGGACATTTCAAATCTTCTTAAAATTGCTTGACTCAAAGGTAGCTAATTGAACTCATTCATAGAGTTATTTTCAAATTTAGTCTTTGCTTTTAATCTGCCACTGTGAAATTTTTGTTAGTTTTGTTTTTCTTCACATCCAGTATCAATCCTCTCTAACTCATATAACCTTGTAATGCCTTTGGACTTTCTTACTATCTGCTATATCAAACCAGATTATTGTGACTGTATAACACTGTTAAATCGTATTATCATCTTTGCAATCCAGAACCTCTTTTAATATTAAAAAAAATGTTTTTTTGTTTTTTTGTTTTTTTAGAAAAATAGGGCAAGTGAATTTCATCAGAAATTTCAGTCAAGTGGTACAGACTGTAAGAGGGTAAGAAACCCCGCTTCTCACTGTCCCACTAGGACTTGTGTTGGTATACCTTACATCACAGAGTAGTAGATCTGGAACATACACAACTGCTGTTAGAAAGAAACTATTGTTAAAACATCGAGCATGGAAATGTCCACTTTCTATTTAATGAACAAGAATACCTGTTAAAACATTGCTGTAGAGTTTAAAGCTTACCTGAATTTTCTGACAGTCAGGATTTTCTATACTCTGATGAGGTCCACACAGAAATTTTTTTGACTGCAAAAGGATCAGACATTATACTGGTGTCTCTGGTGCAATTGAAGTTGTTGCTTACACTCATGAACTGCCTCAGTGAAGAGTCTGAGAATTCAAAGTGTCCCTGGGTAATAACCAGAATGTTTTGTAAGGAAAACACAGAGCAAAACTTAGCTATCTGGGCAGGGTTGTACTGACGGTCTTGCACTTTCAGTTTTCCTGCTGCCCTTGATTGGTAGGTAAACAAAGAAGTACAGTCTCCAGGTCAGCCAGATGACACCTTTCATGTAACACAAATATATTTTTTGTGAATAATGCAATGTAATGTTTTCAATTCATTTATCGAATGTAAGCAGTATCAGCTTAGAATTTTTATTATTAATTAAGAAATAAAAGGATTTTAAATGTTCAGTTTCACTTAACTGTAGACCTTAACTTATTTGTAAAGCTAGCAATTATTCCAGACGTCTCTTTGCTTTGAAGAAAAGGCAAAATACATTCATGCATCTATTTTACTGCTCTCAGATGCAACAGAGTGAAAAACCATTTTATCAATACTGTGTTGACATAGGAGTCCCCATAAAATCTTGGAATGCAGTTACAGGTTTAGTAAAAGTGAAAAATGTAACTGCATAGATGAACCTTAATAAATCATGTTGTAAGATACATGCTGAGATGAGCTAATAGATTTCTGCATGTTTTGTGACCCATTAAAGTAAACTGAATTTTTGGTTGCCACTGCTTCTCCTGAGTGAGGTTTCAGTATTTATTTATTTTCTTTAGAAGTGTAATTTTCAAATTTTCTTGTTCATCAAGTTTACTTTCAAGAAATTTCCTCATAAAATAATGTCACACCCAGTCTAAAGATATTTTTTCATTTACTTCAGCAAAATCTCAATTGACTGCATTATTGCTTTACATTTTACACATTTTTCACTAGAAATTTTTCTTAAAAGAAGTATTTTAAGGACTTTCTTTGATCATGTTGTTACGCTCCTTGCCAACAACTTAAACTGAAGTTAGGGACTTCAGTTTAGGTATTAAATCTGTATCATGCAGATACAGAGCAAGTGATTTATTTACAAAAATATATGTACAAAGTCCCAATTATCTGACCATTATTAAAAATCTATTGTATACTGAGTTCAGAAGAAAACTTGCCCAATACAAATACAAGCAAAAACTGTAGTTGGTACAAAAACCTAGTCTTACGTTAGTGTGAAAGAAAAGGCCACAGTTCATCTTCTGAAACTGTTATATGTTAACCCTCACATAACCCAGTGACTCTCCTTATATCAATAAATAATATCTCAGACCATTTTAAACATGACAATGCAAGAGAAAAATGATGTCATTTCTGGAAGTGGTTTTTTTTTTCAGAATTACCTGCCAGTTTTTCTTGTCTACAGAGAAAGCAACATATTATAAAGGAAAGGGCATTGGCCGGGCAGGCAGGAGGCCTGGGCCGTACTGTCACCCTGTGAGTTACTTGCTGTAGAGGTCTGAGATGACATCTGCCACCCTCTTCCCTCTCCCATACTGGTTTGTATTGTCTATTTAATTCATTTGACTCTTTAGGGTAGGTAAAGGGTGAAAACTAATTACGTAACTCCAAGCCAGGCAATTTGAAATCAGACAGATTGATGACAGGCACACTGTCTCATTTAAATTTTTGTGAATCCTTGCATGTTAAGTCAGAAAGGACTATGGGCTTCACCAGTGGGCCTTACCAATCTGAGCATCCTGCTTCCCCATGTAGGATAGATGCCTGCGTTGTCCAAATGTTTGTGTACAGTACTTCCCGCTACAGGGAGTTATTGATCTCAGCTCACACCTTTAAGCACTCTAATGCCAACAAATAGTAGTTAAAGGTGGTAAAGGCCTATACAATTGGCCATGTGGCTTAGACAACTTGAGTTGCAGAAATAAAAGTTTAGTGCCAGAGCAACATTTACTCATTCCTCATCTGGAAGCCCGACTGCTAAAGAGTCAGAAAATACCTTATTCTCCCTTATTCATTATCTTCCTTCATGTATGAATTTCTCTGTGTCAGTGCATGTTATGTGCAATTCCCAAAGTTATAAAGAATTTATAATGGTAATTAATTGTGATACAAAAATAAAAACAATAAGCACATCCAAGATTTTCAACAAATGGTCCTACTAATACCAGTGGAAGTGGCATTGAATAGCTAACCTCCATCCAGTATTTATATTTCTGTAAAAATCTGGCGTATACTGCTAGCAATCCTCAACAAAGAGGTGAATGTGGTTAAGATCAGCATTATTATATTGACGCGTGGGAATGTGAGAACCTGCACTGTTATTAGAAAGCAAGAATGTTATATAATATTACTGCCCATGCATTTGGTAAATACCAAATCCATTTAACATGTTCTGCTACCTACTCAGGGTATCTATCAAGACTATCCAGCTATCAGACT
The DNA here is from genome assembly GCF_947461875.1 of Haliaeetus albicilla. NCBI lineage: Eukaryota > Metazoa > Chordata > Aves > Accipitriformes > Accipitridae > Haliaeetus > Haliaeetus albicilla. The sequence goes on along the minus strand of NC_091502.1, from coordinate 15,234,104 downwards.
CTGAATTATTGTTGGCTGAGCATTGGTCAATAGCTAGCCTTAAGATAAAGATAGGCACACTACTTTATGAATGGCATATCACATCTGGTTAGGCAAATGAAGAAGCATTCCCAGCACACTGTTGCTAACTGCATTCAAACTGCAGATCGAGCTGCAGCAGGGCTGGTTTAGTATGCTGTAGAAGTTTCTGGCTCTGTGTTAGATGAAATTCCCTTTTCCCCAGCACTATTAGAATCCATATGTACACTTCCTCTAACCCCCTGCACCATAAGGAATGAGACAAAGAGGCAGCTGCCTAAAACAGACTGCCCCTGCTTAACCTCCTGCTTTCTGAATGCTTCAGTGTCTCAAGACCGTTTCCCTACCTAACCTTTTCTTTCCCTACGTTGAACCGCTGGCCCTTCCGTATGAAAATCAACACTTACACTAGGCAAGTACAAGGCAAAAAAATCAGAAACGTTCACCTTTGTTTGGTGAATGTACAATGTAATTGTACAGACAGATTTCAGTATATAAACTCTTTCAAATATATGGTATCTAATCTGTTTATAAGCCTTTTGAACACTAGCCCTACTTAACTGCATCTGAAAATACAAGGTAAAAATGTTGTACTGCACATACCAATTAAGATCAATTTACTTTTGCCTAAAATACAGCATTATTAATTTCTTCCCTTTGAGATATAGTGAGCCACATGACTTAAATAGGATTAAAAAAAAGAAAGAGCTGTGGTGGGCAGGTGTGAACATGAGCAGTCAAGAAAAACAAACAAACAAACACCACAAGGATTTATCTTTTTTTGTAGCTGCCCTTGTTAGCACCTGCTAAGGGAGACTACAGAGAGTAAAAGATTTCCACGTCCCCGGAGTTGAACCCTGCCAGTCAGAATAGAAGCTTGCTGGTTTAGACATGAGGAAATGATTTTGTTATTCCTTCTGGTGTTGCAAAAGATGCAAATGAATGTTTTAATGAAAAAAAAAAAAGCCCAAAGGCTACTACATGAGACTTTTCTGATAAACATTTAAACTCCTATGTCTTGACGTTGATAGGTTAATGGTAAAACTCAGATTCGTGGGAGCATGATATTCCTTTTATCTTTCACATGCTTGTGTATGTGTATATTTGTGAATAAAGAGTTAAAAGTTTCTCTTTAGCAGAAAAATAGTGTATTTTTTAATGTCTCCACACATCTGTTATTCCTCTGGGGAAGAAGAACCTAAATAAATGAATCTATTGCTGTCTGAGCATTAAAATCAATAGGTTTCTGTAGTTATGAGAAGAAACAGGCCTTTGTTAAACATTATTGTGTGAATTTCTCAAGCAAAAAGAATATAAACTGCATTTTTATGTATTAATTATAAAGAAAAAAACATTTTATTTCTCTTTTTGAAATTTCCTAATAAACATAACAGGCATTCACTCCATTTCAGATGCACTTTGTGCAGAAATTAGCCATTTGAGTGATGTTTTGAAAGCTCTGAAATTTGTTACACTGCAATGATAATAAAAAAGCTGTAAAAGCTGGAGTATAGTATGCTGAAATCTTCAGTGAAACATGTCTCTTTCTTCCTCATCCTCTCCAAACACTCATTTGTTTTTTTCCATCTTTCTTTTTTTAACTCTGACTTAATACTGAGCTGTCTGAAAGTGCCATTTGGGGTATACTAACACAAAACAAGTGTGCAATTTGTGTTTCCATTTAAAAATGCCTTCTTAAAAATGAATTTATGGACTCTGTATTTTACCAGATAGAAAGTTAATCAAATAAAGTAATATTAAAGGCAAACACTGACAAAAAATAAATGTCCTTCTTTGCCTGCCTGAGAGGTAAGATAATGGACTCTAGGGGAGCAGGACAGCAGAAAAATCAGATGATTGTTGCAATTCTTTTAGCTTTGTCTACATTATGCTTAGTAAAGCACAATAAAAACCTACACTGGAAAGAAAACTTCAGCCTGATGTGTGCCATGATTCTATTTTCTGTTCCATAGTCAGATTTTCTACTAGGCTGTTTTTTTATGCTGGTAGTAGATGTTCACCATTTCCTTCTAGTGTTCCATCCTTCCTCATTTAATGAGGACTTCTGATAGGTGATTTGAGAAAGAACAAGCTTGGAGAGCAATTAGTGAGTTCCAAACCAAAAATCATATCAGCTTCTGAACTTTTCTATTTTGTCTGTGCTAAAGGAGAAGATTGTTTTGGCTCCTGAGACAAAATGAAGAAATTTGTCTATATGCAAGCCATGAATTCCAGTTCTGGACCAATCTGATTTTTCTTTGGGATTCAGTTCAAACCTAAATCATCATATTTTAATAGTTTATTTGTAGATGCCACATGTGAGCTCGTTTTCTAAGCTCCCAATGTAGTCAATGATGATCAGCCATTACAAGTAGTAGAGCCTAGTTGGCATATGCGTTTACCCGGCACTAAGTGTGGGAATCATCTGCTTCAGAATTGCCTAGTACCAGCTGAAGCATGCAAAGATACCAAAAATAAGTGTCCGGGACTAGAAGATGTGGTCTGTCAGAGACCTGAACCCTAAAAGAAAGCAGCTGGAGACTGCTGGTTACCCCCCATAGTATTTAAAATGGCACTAGATATCTGCATTTTGGCATATTAATCCCATCATCAGTGCCTCATTTAAGGTGGACTGGAGTACTCTTTAAGCTGCATTGGCAGTAAAGGCCAGAAATTAAATTCAGTTGTCTTTACACAAACATTTATTGCCATGTAAGACAGCCTTGCTTGGCTTGCAACTGCTGCTTTAGAAGGGCACTGGTCTTCCCTAGGTTCTGTGTCATATCTGCTTGCCTCATGAGGAACTCTGGGATTATTTAGTCTTTTTTGACTGCATTTTATTAACTGCTGTTTGCTTTTTACACCAGGAAACAAAGGAAAGCCATCTATAAAACTACATTAGTAAAAGATATTTGAGAAGGGCTATTAACTAGTGAATAAATCTGAAACAGGCAGCCTTGGGGAACTCTTGTGGGATGACTGAACAGGGGGAGGCTGGATATCATCTTGATTTCTTTGATTTGTAAATCTTTTGTAGAGGACTAGAGCAAGTGAGTGAAACATTGTTAAAAAGAGAGAACAAAGCAATTTCTTGACTGTTAAACTTAAAAACACAGGCCTCTACAGGAAGCACAAGGGTGTTGGCGGTGAGGGGGAGGCGGGAAATGCATATTTGGTATCAGAGGTCTGTATGACCATTGTTGAGGAAATGAGAAAAGAGCAACACATGACTGAGAAACATAGAAACTTGAGGTCCAGAAACTGCTTGCAGAAGAAAAGACCTTCTAAGAAGCTTCAGGTTACAGTGTTTGTGACAGTTAAATGCTGTGTGTACTGAGGCAGGGAAATGTGTGTCTTGGGGTATGCATATGATTTTATACAGATCTGTAAGTCTCATTCATTAACTGAAGTGAAAAAAAACAAAAAAGGTACCTAAAACTCCTTGACATCCCTCCCTCCTTACTCACTTTTCATCCCCACAAACCTGGAGTACCCACAAAATGCAATATAGTTAAAAGACGGAGGGGTGGGATAGGAATCAGTACCGGTTCTGTGGGGTGATGCCACTTGGTCCACATAATCATATTTCTGTGGTGAGATAACAAAAACATATGTGCTGTGAATATGCCAGGGAACCTCCCTGACCAAAGGAAGCACAGGCACAAGTGTGCGTAGCATAGCAAGACTCAAATACAGCAGCAGAGGGAGCGTCCAGCAGAGCAGGGGGTGGTCTAACAGGGCTGCACTATAACTGCAGTAGTTCTGCAAGGTCTCTTTCAGTATCTGCATGGAGAATTGTTTAATTTGATTCATTGCCCCCCTTATCACAGTATAATTTTCTTTGCTGTGTGAAACTTTAATGTTTCTTTACAGATAAAATCCATCTCATCTGAAGGGAGCTATTTTTTTCTGAGGAAATAGGACTGCATTTCTTTGCTTGAATTTCAGTGTGGAGTCTACCAAGAACATATTATTTTTATGAATAGCGTATAAAAATCTGTTAGCTTGAAGAGTGTGCTGTAGTTTTTTATATGGAATATTACAGTTTTAATTGTTCTGGAGCCTGACTTGCCTATGCAGAAATCAGGTAATACTGCTACTGAATATTAGTGGACAATATAGTAAAAACCCTGTTGGAAGACCGCTGCTAACTCATCTGCTGAAAAAATGGCCAGGGGTGACCAGTTTAGGGCTTGGGTGGGGTGGGGTGGCTGTGTCTCTGAAGAAGACAAAATGACAATCTGTGAACTTCAGCAGTGAATTTTCAGTGATGATTACAATGAGACAAATTCAGACACAGCTTTTCGACCTTCTCTCCTGGAAGGATAAGATTCAGGATTTAGTGTTTCTGAATAAACTTACAAATACACCTTGAAGCTCAGGTGGGATAATAACATGTATATTAGTCTTCTGTGGTTTTCACCCTTTCCCTCTCTCTCTTTGTTTTGGGGGTTTTGTTTTGTTTTAAAAAAGGACTTGTGTTAATAGATTGTTCTCTTTCACAGACTTTTTTCAAATGCCTGAAAGGGCAGCTTCAAGTGATGGAAGAGTCTGGTTCATGCTAGAGCAGAGGCACAGCTGATAAGCTGGTACCATACAAGTGGGTTAGGATGCTCGCTCAATCAATCTATGTGTTCCCTTTGCTGGGGAGGAAGACTGCCTGCCCCATGCCCACCCCAGACCCACTGACTGCAGACACAGGCTCAACCCTTGGTTCAAGGTCAGATGAGATGGTTTGGTTCCTTGTCTTACTCCAGATGCTGCGAGCAAGAACAGGGCTCCTGACAGGCATCCTCATATTCTGCCCTCACACCATTTCCATACCTCAGCATCCCTTTCCCCTTCCTTGGACTTTCTTTTCACCACCCTTGTATCTCCCTTTCTCCTCTCAATTTCCCCCCAGGTAAACAGATCAAACCTCTTTTTACCAGCTGCTCCTAGTTTTACTTCATCCATTCCCAAATATGTTATTTCTGATCCCGTTACCTAGGCAATCTTGTCATTATATGGTATTACTGATGGTTACCTGGGTGCTGTTGGCCTTACAATATTGTACTCCTCCAAAGGTTCCCAACACTCCCCTCCAATTATCTGTGGAGTTTGTCATTTTCTCACATACCTCCCACTTAACCACCTGTGAGATTCAGCCATCCCTCACGACTCTAACGTTTGCTGGTTTCCCACGCAGGTACTTGTTATGTTCAGGAGCTTCTGGTGTCCTCTCCAGATTTCTACCTGCTCCATCACTTACCCTGAGCCAGGGCCTCCTCAGCAGCCTGAGAGTTCACCTGCAGCCATAACAACATGTCCACAGCGACTGATGTGGGCTGTCCTGGTCTAGCCTGTTTCCCATTGCTTGAAGAAGGCATGTAGTTGTGATGAGCTATGATGGTGGCTTGCTGAAATCCTGAAGAATTTTTCTTCCATCGCAGCCCTCAGGTTAAACATGTATCCTTGTAAATGGGTTGACAATGGGAAAGCCATCTCATCATCTCCTTAGTTTAAGGACAACTTTAGATATCAATGACTTCATTAGTTCTTGACTTCTCTGGTCGTTGTTTGTGATGGGTTTGTAACCTTCAGGTCTTCTGAGGGTTGGACTCTCACATATTCTATTCATCTCCTTGTGATTGGGCCTCTGAATTTCTGCTATTCACATCTTCTATCCAGAAAGACTGCAAAGTCTTCCACATATTTATGATGAGCCTTTGGAATGTTGCAAACTATCCTATCTAGTTGCACAGCAAACAAAACAACAAACATTTGTAAAAAACTATTGGTTTAGGTCCATCCCTACTTTACAGCAATAACTAATATGTATTTATGACTGATTTCAGTGCAGTTACCAAAAAAAGGATATATTTTTCTTAATTTATAAATCCCCAGACACTGCCCACTCATTGCTTCTGCTTGCACAGGCCTCCTGAGAAATATAGTTAAAAAACACTTATCATTGAGGCTGATAGCCCCAGGTGAACATCGTTCAGTAACCTGTATGCTCTTGAAAAAACTTTAAACAAACTTTTCCTTAACATGCTAGAAAACTGAAATAGCCAAGTGAAGAGTACATTCTGATTAACAGTGAGACAAGGTCTACACAGAGAAATAAAAATTATGAGGTAGCAAAAGCTATGTTTAATGGTGAAAGAGATCCTCTCAGATCTCTGGTATGGCGTTGTACTGCAACAGTCCTGGAGAGAAGCTGTGTGGCAGGTCAATGGCACGGACTTTAATTCTGATTTCCCTTTACTAATTTAACTGTGTGTTTCTGATATATTGTCATTCTCTTCTTTCTTTCTCGGTAGTTTCATTTTTAAGGAACGATGACTAAACAAACATTGCTGTGTCCCTTATTCTCAGGCTTGTCTCTTTCTAGCTTTTCTCAGTGCACTCTTCTCTGCCTTAGATAAATATTCCAGCCTCCCTGGTATCCTAGTTAGACATAATATAAGCACTCAGTAAAGATATCTCTGAATCTCCAGAGCATTCAAACTCCTGGCACCAGGATGACTCATTCAAGGAGTGTTGTATCCCTAAGTCAAAGCATGCAATCTGGCATTGTATTAAAGGGACTCACAATAATTGTGTGAGGAAAACTCCACCAGCTATCCTAAAATTATCTAACCTAAAGACAGGTTTTCATGAAAAAAGGCCAGCTACCTATCTCATCTGCCTCACAGTGCACTCCATGAACAACATGAGACATGAAACTCCCCTATTATCGCTGGCAGAACACCCCACACCCCACCTTCCTGGAGGGCTCACTGCCCTATGGTTTACCTTAATCCCACATTTAATTCTTCCCAGCTTTCTCTTGATGTATTGACACACAATTCCTTGCAGGCAGTCAGACAGATCTACACTTCAAAACTGTGCATCTTTCTTAGTCTTCAAATACATAAGAAGAAGTGGCGTAAGAGAAATAAATAAATCACTCCCCATGTTCACTGAAGATAGGATAAGAAGCAATAGTCTTATATTGCAGGGAAAGATACTTAGGACTCTGACAGGCTCGTGGCAGAAGATTAAAATCAGACATCTAGTTTTCATTTACCTTAATATACTGGACTGAATGCTGTGATAAGTCAGAGGCTGATCACTTGTGGTATCAGGCATCCCTGCATTAATGGACAGGGGAAGAGACAAACACTTTAGTGCTTTAACAGCTTCATCTATCTGATTTTGTCTGCCAAGGCAAATCTACCACAACCCTTAGTTTAACCATTAAGGTAAGACTTCTTAGCAGTAAGTACAGACAAACTTTGGAATAATTTGCCAAAGACATTGGCAGAAAATACATCTTAAAGTGTCTGTAAGAAGCAGGTTAAGTAAACATCAGTCAGGAGTCATTGATCCTGTGCGTGACGGGCAGCAGAAGACAGGGTTTGTCTCAGTGAACTCACAGACTGCCTTTCCCTTCTCTTCCTGTGATTGTGTGAAAAAATTCCTTCATTTTGACAAATTATCGTATGTCATCTAAGCCACCAAAGAGGTCTCTAACACTTTGTAACCAGTCGACACAAACCAATATGTCTTGACTGTTTGTTTAAGGGCTAAGACTCTTTCACTAACTCTGGTAGTTTTTTTGTAGATCAGTTTTAAAACATGAAGACCTCTATTTTTAAAGGTACCCCTTACCTTCATGACACTCCTCCATGAAGAAAATCTAATATTAAGAGCTAAACATGAACACTGAATACCCATTAATATTTATGAATATTCATTTCAGGTTTTCCATTTCTGCTACATTTTTCTTGGCTAAAAACAAATAAAGGAAGGACTTCCTATACAATATGGAATTGAACAGCACTTTGACCTCTAATTTTGAGTCCTTCTGTTTTGAAGTGACAGTTTTGACACAGACTGAGCACTGAGGTGAAGGACTTAAAATTATTGGGTACCTTAAAACAATTCTGTTTATAATTTTTTGATGTTTAATTGAAATATTCCAACTTGTTGAAACTGAAATTTTTCTAGATACTGTGTTAGTGACAGTCCCTCTCTTAAGTCAAAGTATCCTTTACAATTTTGAAACTTTTGAAAAATTACATTTCAATTTTTTTATTGGCCATTTTAGAAATCTTTGGGTGAAAGCAATATTTTGGTTTGAATTTTGCAAAATGTAGAGAAATTAATATTAAGAAGGTAAACAAATGATACAAAAGTAACTGACAGAAACACTTCTTTATAGTTAAAATTTTTAAGAGGTCATTCTTTTTATCCTAATTCCATATGCAGTTATTTTGTTGTTAACTTGGAAGGGTTAAATTAACCTAAATTTCTTTCTAATTTCAGTTGCGAACAATTACACTTTACCTTTTTTTCTTGTCCTCCCAAGATTCTTTATATTTAAATATGAATAATACTAACCCAAAGGTTTTTACCAAATGCACTATGAGAAACAAGTTTACACTTGTATCAAACTCCCAAAAAAGACAAAAGATGCCTTCAGATGTTGCCTTCCAATGTACCTAACCTTATCCAGTTAAATTTTCAAGATCCAGACATTGGCACTAAAAGTATTTAAAATGAACATCCAGTTAAGGGTTTTTTTTAGGATGATTTCTTTCCTGCATAAATAATTGCATGACTTTTCCCATTAACTAGAACAGTAAATGTTGAAATAGAAAAAAATTGTCTTGGACATTTTTTCTGCTTAAATTTAGTGTATATATACCTTAATAATAAATAAATGATATTTTACTCAGTGCTATTTATAGGGTCATGTTAATAATTCTACTATTTTAATAGTTCCAAACAGCTAATCTAGAAGCAAAACCAATAGGTGACCAATTAGACACCATAACAAGCAAGGAATGAACTAGCAAATTCAACCATCAGCCAATAACTACAGGGCTGAAAATTGCTACTTCAAACTGTTACCGTAGTAGTGTTGCACATCAAATACATTTTACATAAACTGAGGTCAGTTCATTATACATCATATGAAGAATCAGGCCAGATTTTTAAATGGTTTTCCAATTAATAGTTTAACTAGCTATATATCAAGTGACAAAATATATTCTTAATGTCCTCACATCTAGCAGTAAACAGCTTTTTTTTTTTTTTAAAAAAGGGTTTTTTTTCACCCTAGTAAGTTTTATATCCTAATATCTAGACCAAGGACAGCCAGTTAATTCTAGTTGTCTTGTATGAGGGGAACTCTTCCGCCTTGCCTATTCACAATCACCAACATGTAGCCAACGACATGTTTGTGTCACACTTAGATGTATACTGTGCATAGTATATTTAGCTTTGTTTGTAGTCTTGTTTTGGAAAGTGCCAAGTTTTATTTTTGTAGCTGTTTAAAATGAATACTGTAGGCAGAAGATAAAAGGACTTGCCAAGCTGATACGCTTCAAATCAGTGTGTTTATTGCCAATGCTATTAATGCAAATAGTGGAGTACAAACTAAAAGCACAACATTAAAAGCAAGCTCCTACAGCTATGCCCAAATTCTGTAAAAATATCACATAATTAATAATTATCCAAATGTACAATTTGTTTTGTGACTTATGCAAAATAGTTCTTCCTGACATTTCATTTTATTGCTTCAGCCTGAGTTTCTCTGCTGAGGTTTGTGACTGCATATTTCTATGGTAACCCTGGAGGAGGGAATGGAAAGGTGCCCAGGGAAAAGAAAGGAGGGATGCTGCAAGAAGGAAAACAACATGAAACTGAGAAAAACAGCCAATGAAAAAAACAAAAGGAATTGCAACAGCTTTTCTAGGAGACTAGACCCACACAAATAACACTCCATGGACAAATAAGAAAAATAAATTACAGGCATATTTTGAATGAAAGCTCTGAATACCCTTGTGCTAGATAAGACATCCCCTTTATTATTAATGTACATTTAATCTGGGGACAGTGGAAGGAAAAATAGGGGAAGATGCTGGGCTCAACAGGTAGTTTTAAGTAACCTAAGATCAATGTCTATGTTCCCTCTATAATTTACAGTGAATTGAATTGAAATTTTATCTAACTTTATGCACCTACGTAAGGGTATATAGGTTATGGGCATTCTCCTATATAGCTAAGGGAGACAGTCATCTCCAAGAGGTGATTTAATCCCATCAAATATGTCCATTTCTCAACATTGATTTTATGAGGTGACTAAGTCTTAATTCAGGTAGGTGAGTTAGGCACTTAAAATTGCTATCTTTTTTTATTCTAGTGGGAAAATAATAAACTTGTGCCACTACCTCAATGCATGGGTTTTTTAGTAACATCTATCTACCATTTTAAAATAACTTAAGCATCCAACCATTTTAATATGTATTGATGTAATTTGGCAGGAGGTGGGAAGTGAAAAGGAGAAAAAAGTGGAGCTACTCTACAGAGTTTTTCATTTAGACGAAGCTGTCCATTTAAGCACTGATGAACTTAGGATGTATCTAGAATCTCAGCATGGTACCAGATATTTAAGGCTCATTGGACTGCCTGTGGCTGTTTACAAAGGAAGGAGGATCTGTGCAAGAGCAGGTTGTCTGGTTTCAGCCCCCTTGCTACATAGCTAATGCCAAACAGAGTCTCTGGCTGCTGAATTTGACACACTGTGACACACGGAGATAATTGAAATTGTGCACTTTCTTATATAGGCCATCACAGCTCATCACCTCCATATTATTTTACTCCTAGATGTCCCTCATCATGAGGCATGAGGATAATAGAAGGCAAGTACTTGTCGACATCCTAAAACAGATAGTAGATCATTTAAAAAAATGAATTATCTTACATCTGACCTACTCTGGTTAATATTACCCTTTTCTTCCCATGGCTATTATATCAATTTGGGTATTTGTATTTTTCTGCTAGATGTAGGAGATCATCAGGGGGTGTCACACAAATTGCTCACAAGGACTGTTAAGCAGAAACACTCCCAAGCAAGAGGAATTCTAACATTAATGCCACTGTCGTAAGTATCAGACGACCCTTTCTGATCCTCTGTCATTTCAGTTTTTATTCCAGTGAATAATTTAAATGAACTGTGTTTTTCCACTGTTAATTAAGTTGACTGGTGATATTTTGATTTTGAGAAAGAGTGAACCTATTGTTTTGAGAGCTATGATGACTGTGACAGAGTCCGCCTTCTTCTTGATCTCAAAGTCATTGTTTATGTGAATAAATGCTGTCTTAAAATGTGTAAAGAGGTGGAACCAGGTCTTAAATCACTGTCATCCATCAACACCAGTGCCTGACTACTTGTTTTTTTCATTATCTTGTGTATAAAAGCTCAATGACGTACAAAAAAGGTAGGGTGGAAGAGAGAAAGAAGGCATCAAACAGTTCTCTATATTACCTATTTAATGAGAAAACAAAAGTGGGAAATAACAGATAAATGAGTTCCAAAGCTATTTAGAGCAGATTTCCCAATAAATAGAATCCTGAAAGCAACTTTTACTTTAGTGCCTATCCTAATTATCTGCTCAGCTCTTCATCAGACACAAAAGGACAAATTCATATTTTCCACTTGAATGATTTCTTTTGTATTTTTATGGGGAAAAAAAAAAATCAAGGTATCCAAGACAGTAGTACAGTTTGCACACATCCTTTAAAACAAATAAAAAAATGTCTACTGGATCTGAATATATTGCACATCACCCACTACCCCACCTATTCAGTATGGATCATTGTGGATAAAAGCATTCAACTGTGTAAGAGCACTTGGTCAGTAGAATAAGAGAATGTACAAAACCATAGATACTATCCTTCCCGGTCAAGGCCTTAAGAAAAAAGTAATGTATCCTTTCTGTTCTTTTCATAAACCTCAGCAGGACAAAAATATATACAGAAAACCTGGTTGTTTATCTGTTATATGGAAAGGAAAAGAAATAACACAACCAAAACCAGACATGACCATAGAATCATAGAATGTTTTGGGTTGGAAGGGACCTTAAAGATTAACTAGTTCCAAGCCCCCTGTCATGGGCAGGGACACCTTCCACTAGACCAGATTGCTCAAAGTCCCATCCAACCTGGCCTTGAACACTGCCAGGGAGGGGGCATCCACACCAGATTCCAGTGCCTCACCACCTTCACAGTGAAGAACTTCTTCCTTACATCTAGTCTAAATCTACCCTCTTTCAGTTTAAAACCATTACCCCTTGTCCTATCACTACACTCCCTGATAATGAGTCCCTCCCCATCTTTTCTGTAGGCCCCCTTTAAGTACTGGAAGGCTGCTGTAAGGTCTTCCCGCAGCCTTCTCTTCTCCAGGTCAAACAACCTCAACTCTCTCACCCTATCCTGATAGGAGAGTTACTTCAGCAGTCTGATCATCCTCGTGGCCCTCCTCTGGACTTACACCAACAGGTCCCTGTCCTTCTTATGTTGGGGGTCCCAGAGCTGAACACAGTACTCCAAGTGGAGTCTCACAAGAGTGGCGTACAGGGGGAGAATGACTTTCCTTGACCTGCTAACCGTGCTTCTTCTGATGCAGCCCAGAACGCAACTGGCTTTTTTTGGCCGCAAATGCACATTGCTGGCTCATATTGGTTTTAGTCTACTAATACCCCCAAGCACTTCTCCTCAGGGCTGCTCTCAATCCACTCATTGCCCAGCCTGTATTTGTGCTTGGGATTGTCCCAACCCATGTGCGGGACCTTGCACTTGACCTTGCTGAACACCACTCATCATTGGTCTCTACTCTGACATGGAGCCATTGACCAGAACCCTTTGAGTGCAGCCATCCAGCCAATTCCTTATCCACTGAGTGGTCCATCTGTCAAATCCATGTCTCTCCAATTTAGAGACAAGGATGTTGTGCGGGACAGTATCAAATGCTCTGCACGAGTCCAGGTACATGACATCCGTTGCTCTTCCCTTATCGACCAAATGCTGTAACCCCATTGTAGAGGGCCACCAGATTTGTCAGGCACTATTTGCTCTTAGTGAAGCCACGTTGTCTGTCACCAATCACCTTCATATTTTCCATGTGCCCTAGCATAGTTTCCAGGAGGATCCACTCCATAATTTTGCCAGGTACAGAGGTGAGACTGATTGGCCCGTACTTCCCTGGGTCTTCCTTTTTCCCCTTTTTAAAAATGGGGATTATGTTTTCCCTTTTCCAGTCAGTGGCAACTTCCCTGGACTGACACTACTTCTCAACTATGATGAAGAGTAGCTTAGCCACTTCATTCGCTAATTCCCTCAGGACCCGCAGATGCATCTCATTGGGTCCCATGGACTTGTGCACCTTCACATTCCTTAGATGGTCTTGAATCTGATGTTCTACAGTAGGCAAGTGAAGGCAAGTGAAGGCTTTGCCTTCTGCAACTTTGGTGGTATGGCTGGAGCACTTGCCAGTGAAGACCGAGGCAATAAAGTCATTGAGTACCTCAGCCTTCTCCATGTCCTGGGTAACAAGGTCTCCCGTTTCCTTCAGGAGAGGGCCAAGATTTTTCCTAGTCTTCCTTTTATCACCAACATACCTACAGAAGCTTTTCTTATTGCCCTTGATGTCCCTGGCCAGATTTATTTCTGTCAGGGCTTTAGCTCTCCTAACCTGATCCCTAGCTGCTTGGACAATTTCTCTGTATTCCTCCCAGGCTTCCTGTCCTTGCTTCCACCCTTCGTAGGCTTCCCTTCTGTGTTTGAGTTGTCCAGGAGATCCTTGTTCACTCACGTTGGCCTCCTGGCATTTTTGCCTGATTTCGTCTTTGTTGGGATGCATCACTCCTGAGCTTGGAGGAGGTGATCCTTGAATATGAACCAGCTCTCTCGGGCCCCTCTTCCCCCCAGGGCTGTATCCCATGTTACTCTACCAAGCAGATCCCCGAAGAGGCCAAAGTCTGCTCTCCTCAAGTCCAGGGTAGCGAGCTTGCTGTGCGCCCTCCTCGCTGCCCAAAGGATCTTGAACTCCAGCACTTCATGGTCACTGCAGCCAACACTGCCCTTGAGCTTCACATTCCCCACCAGTCCCTCCTTGTTGGTGAGAACAAGGTCCAGCATAGCTCCTCTCCTCGCTGGCTCCTCTATCACTTGGAGAAGGAAGTTGTCATCAATGCATTCCAGGAACGTCCTGGATTGCTTATGTCCTGCTGTGTTGTCCCTCCAAGAGGTATCGAGGTGATTGAAGTCCCCCACGAGGACCAGGGTTTGCGAACATGAGGCTGCTCCTATCAGTCTATAGAGGGCCTCATCTACTCAGTCTCCCTGGTCGGGTGGCCTGTAGCAGACCCCCACTATAAAGTCACCTGTCCCTGCCCTCCATTTAATCCTGACCCATCTGCTCTCAGTCAGCTCCTCATCCACCCCCAGGCGGAGCTCCATGCACTCCAGCTGGTCAGTGACATAGAGGGTGACATCCCCTCCTCGTCACCCCTGCCTGTCCTTCCTAAAGAGCCTGTATCCTTCCATTCCAACACTCCAGCCATAGGAGCCATCCCACCACATAATGACACTTTTAGATATCAAATTACTGAAATCTTGTTTTATTAAAAAGAAAAAAAGTGATTTTTAGACTTGTTACCTAGCATGAAGGATATTTTAAACAGGATAATCATTCACAGGACTTAAAAATTTTACTTCATCAGCATAGTTTTGGTCTAGTAAAACCTGCTGACTTAGCTTAAAATGTATGTCTAGGTATGGTTAACAAAAAAAAATAAATAATGTCTCTAGTCTTCTCTAGAAGACAAGAAAAAATCATCTAAAAAAAAGAATAACAAATAATATACCTTCTTCACAGAATACCTTGTTATTATTAAATAGCAAAAGACTAAATGCTGGCTGTATATTAACAGGAGTTAATAATAATTTCTAAGACAATGTAACAAATCTTCATACATGGTGCCACAACTCGGTATTATGCCTTGCCTCCTCACAAAAATTGCTTGATTATGTAGGACATAATCCCACAGGAAGCAAACAAAATAATAGCTCGCTATCATAATCACATCAGTTGTACAGCCTGGTTGTCTGCCACATCTCCACCTCTGTGGAGGTGAACTGCAGTGTGCTTTCGTGCTCTCTTGCTCCCTTTCACATGTGCACTTGACCTACAGCAACCCATGAGTTTCACAGTAATTGGCAGGACCTGTAAGAGTGATAAGCAGGGACACAAGTCAGAGTTTCCCAGCTCATGGTCTCTCAATCATTAATGCTTTGGTAGGTCAGGGAACTGGGCTCTCATATCATACGATCAGCGTCTCAGAGGGATCTCACTGGATGATATACTCCTCCTGCTGCTACGCAGTGCCAATATCTCCATTTCTGGAACATGGTATTTGATGCATCATACGTGATAGACGACTGCATTAGTGTCCATGACACATCAAGAGAATGAAATGTAGGATCCACTGCTATAGATGATAGTAGCTTAGGAATATGTAAGCATTTGATTCTCTCTGTCTTCGTGGCTTACTAAGATGTTGATATGAAGGTTCAAAAAGGAATCTCTGCATGCAGCTCAAAAACTCTTAAACTTTAAAATAGATACTGTTTTTCTTTGGGGTTTTTGTTTGTTTTCTTTTGATACAGTTAAGTATCGATCAAGAAAGAGGGAAAAAATATTTAAAGATCAGAATCAGCTTTTTATTTAAAAATAAAGCATTGCTTTTGTAATCACTTTGTAGTTTTTCTTTTCATGCAAATATTCTGAGTCATATAAGGAGCCCAGGATTGGGTTTATAGCAATCAAGTAACATTTTTTAGTTTTCTGTTGCTAAGAGTTGCAACAAAATAAAAGAGTATTAAGCATTTCTTAAAAAAACATATTTTGGAACTCCCAATACCTATAAAGATGAAGAACCTAGTTACAAAATACCTGTAGACTTTGCATCTGCTCAGCCGTAACTGAATCATAACACATGATACTCAAATCATTTGTGTCATAAGCACTTTCATATGAGTCACCAGAGCAATTTTTAATTAAAGTTCAGTGACAAAACCACCATACAAACTCCTTTTATATCATTCTGCACACTGTACTGTTATGGTTTTTGAGGTATGTCCAATTTAAATGATATGTTCCTGTCACTCTAAAACAATTAGCTATTTTTAGAAGTTTTCATGTTACAGAACTTTGTTTTCACTGATCACAGACTTACATCTCTGGAGTGAAACACAAGCAAAGTTCAATAGAGTACAAGCTATGCTACATACTGCACCATACTATACATTACTCACCAGGGCACAACAACAGTGCACAGAAAATATAAGGCAGAAAATGAAGGATGCAGTTCTGTTGATATCACTTTGATGGAATACCAGGACTCAAAACAAATACATATTCAACTCAACAGTGACTCATACATTTCAAAGTGAATTGGAAATTTGGGTAGGCAGAAAATAATGATCCATGTGGGAATTTTACAGGAGGAAGGAACTTTACTGTAAAGCCCTGCTTAAAGTCTGAAAAGGCCTTCAAAAGTTGTGTAAGTTATGAAAGTGAATTATATTCTTCCACATTTTTCGTTAATAGACAGGAAGGGTAATTAACACCCTGCTAATTTTAACAATTGCAGAAATTGTCAGTTTTGCCAAGAAGCAAGATAGAAAATCCTAGCAGGAGAAACAGAAAATATAGCATTGATTGCCAGACTGTGGTCAATCCATGGATTGCTGATGGTCTGTGAAACCATGGAAACAGATCACAGGGTATCCAGAACACCATGATTAAAGAGGAACTCGCAGCTGGCCAATCCCTCTACTGACTGTGGTTCTTAACAACAGCTGATGGCCAACAGTAATACCAGTCAGGTAATAGTATATTAAAGGCCACTACACTGTGCTTTCACTTGGGTCATGACATGCCACTTAAGTCCATGGTATGCACTCCTCTTTTTCTTGAAACACAGGGTAGTGGTCTGTTCTTCACCATCTTCTTAAGCATAAACTCTTGATATGTGTCTGTACCATACCTGTGTGCTGCATGAAACTTTGGAAATGGTAGGGTTTAAAGGAAGAAATTTTCTACATAAAATGCATATAGAAAATTTGAGCAAGTGGAAGATATTATGAGTCCTGAGGACAAACAAACAAACAAACAAACCAAACCAACCAAACAAACAAAATTAAAAAAAATCCAAACAACCCAAACCGAGGAAAACCAGCCATCACCTCCCTTCCCTCCAAAAAAACAAACCACAAAACTACCCAAAACCCATGTCATAATGTTCAAGATTCTGGATTTAAGTTTATTTTGCAAGCTTTGATAAGCAAATGATTGTCTTTTGAAAATAGATTATATAGAAATAATCTCCAAATGTAAATGAATATCTAATAAACAAGCTATGACTATTTGACTCTACTTTTGGATGTGACTTTCTCTGAGTTCAGCATATTGAACCATTTTCTAGCCTGATGACAAATGGAAAAAAAAGAATAATAAAAAAAAATCTTTACCACTTAAATTCAGTTAGAGAAATGAAGCCCTTAGCTTTTTTTACATCAGATAAAATCTACATTAGGTAATAAAATTTATTTGTGTTTTTTTCACTTCCACAGTTTTTCACTGACATATAAAATTTCAGAGATTAGAGAAAAGACATGGGATAGTTTCTTCAATGCAATTGGGTTTTGATCCTGTCAGGTATGAAGGTGTTCTAACATAAAAGTAAAGGACCCCTGGAAAATTACTGTTCAAAATGGGAAGGAGACAGTGATACTGTATCTCTGTTCATACTTTTATCCTGCCATGAAAATATAAAGAAGAGGATAAAAGAAAAGTGTTTCCAGGACAAACTTCTTCAATAATGTTTCCTCCTCATTTTAGTGGATAATTGTAACCAGGGCTCAGAGAGTTGTAACTGACAGCAGAATATCCAGAAAGAAAAGATCAACATAGGAAGACAGGGCTAGGAGGAATTTCTTGGTTCATTCATTCCTACTGTGCAAAACATTAGTCATGAGTTCAATGTTTTAAGTCCCTGCAATAGCAGAATTTTTTTGGTGTGTCAAAAATCAAGATTTTCTTTGGAACAGGATATCTAAGACAAGGCAAAAAAACTGTGATGGAACCTGCTAATATAAGTTCAGGGAATCATATATTTTGTTTATAGGTTAGCTTGCAAGGGATTTCTGAAGGCCATCTGGGATTTCTGAAGGTAATTTCATCCAACTCCCCACTCAGAGCATGGCCAACCTCCAAGCTACATTTAGTTTCGACTTTAGATCGCAGTGAAGCATTGAATATCTCCAACCTCTCTGGGCAGTTTGTTGCAGACTTTGACCACTTACATGGTGAACTTTTTTCCCTAACATCTATTCAGAATTTCCGTTGTTGCAGCTCATGTTTGTAGCCTCTAATACCTTCAATGTGCACCTCCAAGAAGAATCTGGCTCTCTGTTCTCTACACTCTCCTACTGGGTAATTGAAAACAGCTCCCTTTCATCTTCTCTTTTCCATACTGACAAAATCAGTTTCCTCAGTCTTTGCTCGTACATCTTGTCTTCCAGCCCCCTAAACACCTTGGTGGCCCGGCACTGGCTAATTTCTCTATGTCAATGTTTTTTGAGTACTGGGGAGCCCAAAACCGGGCATGATACCTTGGTTGCTACATCCTTAGTACCAAACAGTGAAGAATCACTTTGGCCTGCTGGCTACACTCTTCCTCACATAGCCGAACATACAGTTATTCTTCATTTGTGCAAGGACACACTGCTGAATAATGTTTGTCTTGTCCACTGGGACACTTAAATCCTTTTCTGCTAAGCTGCTTGTTAGCCAGTATGTCAACTTTGTTCAACTTCATAAAGTTTCTGCAAGCTTCCCCAGTTTGATACCATCTGCGTACTTGCTGAAGATGCACTTCATCCCATTGTTCAGGCCAGCATCAAAGCCATTAAACATCAGTCTCAGTATCAGCCCTTGAGAATGACTGAGATTCATTTCTTTTTCCAAACCTGAATAGTACTGTACCTCATATATGTGATCAGGACATACTGACCAGGCTGTGGTGCTGCTTCAAGATGAAAATAAAGACAGGGCCTATAAAACCTATTATTTTATATAAAATCTGTCATTGAATACATGCAGAGAAATCCTTCATCTGGTCTCTAACTTGCCCCTGTTATGTCAAATACAGGTTTTCTCCTTATTATTCACCATCCTTCCATTGGATAAGAAATTACTCCCTACTCTCTACCACTAGTTTCAGGAGATAGATGTTTAAGTATTTTGTATGCCTTTTTGTGACAAGGTGCAAGGACTCAGAACTGCTCACTCTCTGGGTTAGTCAATATACTCAACTAAGTGGAATAATTGTCCTTTAATAAAAAAGTTCATATTGTATTCATTTTCTAAGCATAAATAAGCATCCTGTGCCTTTAGTTTGTGCTGAAGAAAAGGCAGCAGAATGCCGGGTCTGAACTAATATATATTGGCTAATGCTGTCACAGGGATTTTGGGCATCTCAGTTTGAGGGCAGAGTATTTTTATTTATTTTTAATATTATGTATATGATTCATACTGTCAAGACTTGTTAAACCATGGTGTTTACCCAGGTTTCCATCTTCATGCATCATTTTCTAGACAAGCCATGACTTCAAGCTTCGAAATTCTAATTAGAATTAGGAACACTTCCTCATATGGAAAATTACTGCAGTATATCAGAGGACACTCATGGCAAAATTATGTTGTTTATTGGTAAAATAAAATGACTCCTCAGATTCAGAATAAACTACATATATGAAAATACACTTCATCAGTATGACTGAAATTTCACTAGAAACTTCTGCTGAGTTAACTGCTAGTCATGAGGAGCAGTGTAGGCTTGGCCTTAGAGATATATTTTAGCCTTCCACACCTTGCCTTTTTTTGTGCGTGTATGCATTTGTGTGTGTACACATACATACACATGTGTATGCATTTATTCAGAGCAGTATCTTATTGTTTACTATTTGTAAAGTAAAATAAAATTCTGAAATGTAAAGCATCAAATTAAAAAGTGCCTTCAGCATGAAGTAACATAGTCATAGCAATTACAAGTCCAGGTCAAGCATGGAAAATTCCCAGGACTCCAGTATACAACATATTTTTAAAATTAAGAAATTATTTTCATTTAAGTGATGCTGAAGTAAGAAAATGTATTATAATTATGAAAATATAGGCCTTTTTTTTCTCTCTGTTGTTCAGAAAACTCTAAATTTTTACATTTTGTGGTCTATTTCATTGCTGTGTCTAGTTATTTCAGTCGTGTTTCATTACTCTGTTGACGTAGCAGAACACAATATTACTGGTACAACTGAATGTGTCGCATCAAAACTATGGTGCACCAGCCTGGGAAATTAAACACTGATTTTTATTCTTTTTTTTTTTTTTCCTTTCATGGAAAAAAAAGGCAGAGATGTAATAAAACTCTGAAGATATTCAGTTAAAATTATATTTAAAACTTCAAATTTGTAATCTCTGTTATGGGTCATGTGCAAAACATCACATCTCTAGCCAAACACATAGCAAAGTTGCAGTTTCTGCTTTGCTGTTAATAAGGGAAATATCCATACAGCAGGCTGCCCATGTTTGGGAGGGAATATATGACTTAAATTTGATCCATTCAGCAGGTCCCTGTTCAACATCTATTAAATTCATGCAGCTCCCTGTGATTGCGAAGGGAAGAGAATTGCCACTTCATACAAAAATCTACCTCAGCTGCTCTCACTTCGAGGCAGATGTGCAAAATGAGCTGCATGCAAAATTTAAGGAACTAAAGAAATTACGATGCTGTAGGGATACAGTGATTTAAACGTAATGCCCAAAGTGATACACGTTTTCTGCTACCTATGTTTCTGGAAGACTCTTTGTCCTTTCTTATCTTCAGGAAAAGTTGAAGAGCTGGAGAAACAGGGGAGATGGTGAATTACTTTCTTTATGGCAACATATACCTGGTTTTCAGGGAAATTTACTTCCAGGAGCTTTCTGTCTTTGCTTTCTGTCCGACTATTGTTAGATTTCTGAGAGACAAGTAAAAAATTATGATGATGGCTATGGTAGAAACACTTAATATAGTAAACCTCCAAGAGGAATAATGTGACAAAGGTGGCAGAGTCACAGTTACAAACATTGCATTTCTTTGTGTGACTGTAAAGTGATCAGATATATATGGGAGCCTAGATGGACAATAATGCTGAAAAAATTGCTATTGCTTCTATTCTTATTCTGGATAAATCTCTAAACTAAGTTGCATTTGACTTAAAAAATGTGTCTCAGCAATGTTTTGTCTATATTAACTGATACTATCCTAATCAGACCTCCTTAGCTAGCACTTTGGAAGCTAGTGAAATGGCAGAAATTCACTCAGGATTTTTTTTCTCATTTCACCTCTACTTATTAGACTGAGTCGATGTTATGCTTGTTTTTATGATGACACTTTAGTATTCGCAGTATTTACTCCATCTTTTCTTTTGGAAACAAACACCACCACCACCACCACTCCCCAAAACCCCAAATGTTTTACTGAACTGTGAACAAATCTATTTTTCTAAAGAATACTCTGTGACAAGATTTAGTTTTCTTTTGCTGTGCTATATTATGACGAGTATAGGAGCTACACCTAACACTGGGGTTTTGCTGGAGCACCAAACTCCTCATGAACAATACTTCTTCCCAAACTATTGACTTGTATTTGTGAGTAATCATACTGACCCCAAGAGAACTTCTTGCCTGGGACTCACGCTGTGGGGTTTATACTATCAAAATTCTAGTTTAATATGGGTTAGATTAAAAATAAAAGCTTTGAAGAATATGATTCTTCCATAAATGCCAAGGTAGCTATATTTGAAAGATACTGATTCTAAGATGTAATGCCACTTAGAAGATTTTTGTCTTAATCAGTTAGCTCCATGAGCTAAATGCTGTGAAGAAGATAATGGGACAGAATATTCTGAAAAGGCAGAGAAAATATGCAACAAAGGCTGGTGTGTGATTTGCCTATATGGCATTTTCAAGAAAACGGTGGAACATGGTCCAAAGTTGATACTGATTTATTTGTGTCTCATGGACAGAGATATTAGCTTCACTCTCTAAAAAGAACATTTACTGAGACTACAGCAGCCAAGCATGTACAGTCACATGCAAAATGCTGGTATATCAACTATGGCCATGGTAAATAAGAAACCCCATTAAAATAATCACAAAGCTAATTGGATTTCAAGGCCATTATTTTAAACTCACTTCTTTGAAACCAGGTTATCTACAATCCTACTCTGTTGTAGGGGAAAAAAGGTATCTAGATTATAAAAAGGGTGCTCTGTTAGCTAAGGACCATTATTTGGCAACAATCTTCATGCTATCTAAAATAATCTACAAAAAGATACTGCTTAATAGGAAGATTAGATTGCTGACTACCTATATATATCACTGCTCATGTTAAAACCAGGGATATAATAAACTTATAAAACAAAGTAAATATACAATTCTAGAAAGTCACATAAGGACTATGGAGCTCTAAATCAGTTTATGGCAAGCATATGGATGCAAAAGCCAATAGCCTCTCACTAACTGTCACTGTCCTGCTTGTGATCAGTGAACAATAAAGGAACAAGAAATAAAATGTTTCTGCAGCTTCCACAAAAATGAGACAAAGGAGTGCAGTCATCAAATCTGGAAGCAGAACATACTATTAACAAGTAATGGATCAGATGGTACCTATGAAATGGACTGAGCAAAGTGATACAGTGATTCTTATCCAGGAGATAAGATAAGGTTCAGTAGCCTTGTGAAGCAGGTCTAGACCACGAAAGGGGTAACACCCTCTGACCAGCCATAGACTCCCCCTCTCTTTTCCTTAAAAGTTCAAAAATAGAACCACTAAACTTTCATTCAAAGCAAAACTTAAGATATTATTAACTACAGATGACATTTGGAAAGATCTGATCTAAGCTAGTTGAGGAACAGAATTCTTTGGGTTTAAGTCTGAGGGGTTTAATTTATATAACACTTTTAAAAAAAATCACCTTTCGGCTCTCTCTTGATCTCAGGGATGACTGTGCTCACAGAGTTCACTGTAGGCAAGCACAATCCACAGTGAATTCAGTTCTTATCTCAGTACTCTCCTTCCCCTCTAATTAATGTAAAAAGTCCACATTAAATGTATAGAGTATAAATGTTAGACTAGAACACTCTGTTATTCCCTATGTTTTATAAGAAAGCAAAACATCCTGACAGACCTCAGAATGGAGTATATCCACCCAATTTTGGTAAGGTGATTATAGTTGGACACTTACTGTAGACAACGCACATCCTAGTCAACCACATTTCATTTTTCACTAAAAAGCGGGAAATGAGACAGGTTAAGGAAAAACAGTTCCATAACAAGAATGCTGTCTATCTCTTAGTAGCTATTAAGGGTTATTCAGAGCCCATAAACCGAAGGACTTTGTCCCCTTACCATCTCTTAAATTAATGTTCCTACAATGAATTGTCAGGTATTACTTTATTATTTGAATGAATTTAGTTCGTTATTCTTCAGTTAATTGGGTATTCAGTTAAAATCAAGTTGGCTGGAAACAAAATACTTTAGCTAACAATAGTATTAAATAGTTTATTGGCTTGCATTAAAAAGTCTATAAAGGATGACCCTGCTCATTACAAGCCAAGAAAAATTTGATGGTTGAGTTGGATACAAGCCATTCACACTATTCTTTCAAATTTAGTTACAAATTAAAGCCTTGGTCATGCCAGCATTTTAAAGAGAGGAGAACAACCTTTGAAGATTGTCTACTTTTTTGTACCGCACTCATCAGAAAGTATTCTTTCTATCCTCCTTTGCTCTCTATCAAAAAGTTTTTGAGAATTGACTGGTGACTGGAAAGAATGTATAGGTAAAATTATCCCTATTCTTCAGATATTTCAAACCTTCACACTAGTAAGGTCAAATTGGTGAGGCAGGAGCAGAATTGCTCTCTTCTGTTCTGCTGCAGTGGTTCTGGGAATGGGTAAGAGAAGATGACCAACCTCTTCAGAACATCAGAGCATGTCCCCTCTGGGAATGCCTCAGTCAATTGGGAATAGACGGTACAAGGCAGTGAATAAACAAAGTTTGACTTTTTCATCCACATGTTGTCTCTTGTAAAGTATTTGTCAGATGTCCTGGGTGAAGGATTTCAAGGCTATATTTTGTGTGCATTGTGCTTTTGTTGATGTAAATTGCAGGATGCAAATTGCAGAATGCAAATTTGCATTCTTCTCAGACAAATGTTGCTTTTTAAGTTATTAAATAAAAAAAATTAGTAATAGAACAGTCAAATTCAACTATTCAGAGATGTCTGCAGTAACAATCAACATATTTAGAAAGAAGAAAGTCCTAAAGTCCTTCCTGCCTTCATTATTCAAAGGACTGAGTTCTCCTTAGTTCTTGGAAAACAATTTAATTTCCCCATCTTGACTTTTATAGACTATTACTTTCAGAAAATATGGAATATAGTATTTGCAGAATGTTGTTGCAATTAATCTTAACTGCTTTCAACTTGCAAAGCAGCTATTGATGTAAATATTGTTTAATTATTTTTTTAAGTTTCCCTGAACTTCTTAAAATCTAATTGACAAGATAAAAATCTCATGAGCAGAGAATTTTTTCTTTCATGACTTGAAGTATTTCAGAAATGACAGTGTATGCTGTATTCTGCAGGAGCTCAGAATTCTGCCCACTTTATTTCTAAAGAAGAATTGCCCCCCCAGAAGAAGAATTTTCTACATAAAACTATGGCAAAGGATTAATTGCATTTTTCATAAATAAAGAGAAATAGCTTTTCTGTGGTTCAGCTTCTGTTCTGGGTCATTGTTTTCATACACTCCACTAACTAATCTCTCTCTTAATAATATGGTATCATGACGTAATCCACAGCTCAGGCTTTCTTTGCTAAAGCAAAACTGAGTTCTCTGTTTATCAGAGACACTGTTTTGCCTAACTTGCAAACACCAGATACAGTGCCTCTGGTTCCTGAAACTTGGCTTAATTGCAGGTGCTGAGTTTTGAAAGAGATGCTAAGGATGTAATGTTGGTTGCTAGAATGCTGAAATACTTGGAACTACACATCCTGACAGTACTCCAAGGTACCATATATATTACAACTTCGACCTTTTACTGGCAGTAATTATGCGTTATTTGCATAAGTAAGGTCATTTTAACAACTTTTTTTTGAAAATACAAATAGTAACATTAATGATTTTTGTACTATTGCATGTATTTCACTTAGCGTTATTTCCTATAAACTGAAGTAGAATGTCAGAAAAAGGCCAGCAACAGGATGACAAAAAAAAGATCCCCATTTTCTGTACTGTCCAGCACCTAAAATGAGCAATTCCCACATTTCCCATGAGAACCACTAACCCTTCACCTGGGAGTAGATTCTGAGTTCTCCTTAATATTAGAGGAGAAGGAAATTTAAACCTGTGGTAGTGAAAAAATTACACTATTTTTAAGTCTTTTCAGACTTCGTCTGATAGTATTTCAGAGCCTGAACATCTGTCAGTCCAAAATTGTAGTACCAATTCACTGCTCAAAATTGTTCAAAACTATTAAGATGTCCAACAAAGGCATGCAATCCTTCTTTCTTTCTTGGGCTATACGCACTGTGAAATTAATGAGGCATGTAAAATTTT
Source organism: Haliaeetus albicilla (assembly GCF_947461875.1). Taxonomy (NCBI): domain Eukaryota; kingdom Metazoa; phylum Chordata; class Aves; order Accipitriformes; family Accipitridae; genus Haliaeetus; species Haliaeetus albicilla. The sequence continues at coordinate 15,208,543 of NC_091502.1, read as the reverse complement.
GCATTACAAGGCATTACAGTCCAAAAAAGACATTTCAGGTACAGCTCTATTTTAAGTAGATGATAGCGTCTGCCATGATACACTCTGCTGAAGAGAAGTTTGTGCTTTGAAACATTAGGAAAAATTTTTCATTTTCATGCCAATCTCTACAAGAGCTTTGGGGAAACATGACACTTCATCATCATCATGATTTTTTTTTCCTTTCCTGTAACTGAAGAATTTTAACAAGTAAAAATCAAGTCTAGGGTTTTTTTTATGTATAACTTTCAAGGTGATTACATTCCCATTAGAGATATCTGTCATTCACAAAAAAAGTGTTTTCAGTTAAAAATTTTTGAAAACATACATTTAAATTTCAAAATGGATGTCAGGATTCTTGGGAGAGTTCACTATAAATACTACAGAATACGATAAGTTTTCCATTAAAATTGAAAGTTTCAGAAGTCCAAAGGCAAATAGAGGCCTCCACAATTATTATTTTTTATATATATTTTCCATTGCTCATATTTCATTTTACATTTTTTAAATTTCTGTGGCCTAAAATTTGTGTTCTGTTTGCATCAGAGGTGGCTGCACAATAGACATCAAAACAGAATGTGATCTGCTGCTCATACAATCCAAAGGAAAAGAAATTCTAAGTATCTACTGGAGGATTTCCTCCTCCTTGAATTTATTAAGCTCAGGTACATAGAATAAAGCAAGGAAAAATCTGTTTTCTCTTTGGTATCTGAGTAACTTTTGGTAACTAGGGGCTTCCCACCAGAAAAGGTATGGAGTTAACCTGAATTAGCAGCATCCTGATGAAGGCAAGGCCACTTCTAGTTTTAATATGAGTAACAAATCTTATTAACCCCCCCCGAGAAAGTCTAACATATTATGTACTCTTGTATTAGATATATTTACACTTTTTAATATAAAAAGATAAAGTCTGAGTTAAGTCATCTAATGCCTTAGAAATAGATCTTTGGTGATTAACTTATTCCTCTTTCCTTGGACATTTTGACCTGACAACCTCTTGTGCTCTGTTTGAGAAGACCAACTTTGCCATTTTTTTTTGTTTTAAACAGTCCTTTCACTTTCTTAGTGGCAAAGAGATGAAACACACTGTAGTAAAGATGGAAGTTGCAGTCCCTGGGTTTCAGTCTGGCAGTTGCAATACAAAAATAAAAGTGATATTTCACAGGAATTGTTCTTCTATCATCTGTAAAGGCATTGATTAACTTCTTCCCATTAACCTGTGGCCTCAACATTAAGCATAAATAATACAGGGACAGCTACTGAACTGTTAAAATGTGGTTCATTTTAGTTCCTTAACTTCCATTCTCCAAGCTGAAGCTTTTATGTAGACATTTCTAAAGGAAATATATAGTATAATCAATACACAAGTTTGCATGGAGTATGAATGAGAGAGTGTGTGTGTGTGTGTGTGTGTGTGTAAACACCAGAAGAAATGTCACAGTAGGGTTTAAACAAGTGGTGAACATGCAGCCAATAAAGACACTGAGAGCAGCCATCCACAGATAACGAGGAATTGAGCAGAGTGCTGATGGCAACAAGGCCACACAAGAGCTAAGTCCACAGCACAGATGTGGGGCAATCTCAATGTGATACAGCTCAGCGGGACTATATGCCTTTGTCAAGAGCATGTAAAGGCTGCAAAGAGCAATGCCACTCAAGATGAGCCTAGAAGATATGAAGAGGAATCAAGAGGCAGCATTTCTTGTCCTCTATCCTATCACACATAATAACGATCACAATATTAGAATGTACATGTCTCTTTTTTTGCATGAATAGGAAAGTGAGTGAAAACTCAGTATTTTGTATGATAAAAATCATCTCATTCTCTCTATACTGTCACAATTTTGCTACATTATTTACATACACACACAGCATCAGATACATAAATCTGAAAAGTTTTGATATGAAAGGGATTTTTTACACTGTCCTCCTTGAGTTCTGATCCTCAGAGGAATCTACTTGCATTTTAGCTGCACTGGCAACACTAATGCATTCAGCCCTTTCTTACCTGGAATGCCAAGACCTGAGAACAATTCCATGACAGGAAGAAGACAATGCTTAAAATGCAGGTTCCCACCTGATATAAGAAAAGTTGATAGAAGAGCAGAGATTTTTAGCTTCTAGTTCCAATTCTACCCAGAATTCAAATGCCCATGTGCAGTGACTAACTCAATACACTGTTTACAATTACTCTGAATTTTTTGAGTAACTTGTTTTTCTATCAGCAAAATACATGGCAAACTATGAAATGTTTAGGGCTTTGTGTATTGAATTGTTTGGGGAAAAAACCTGAATGTAGTAACTAGTTCTGATTTGACTTTGAGTTGTCACCAACATTTGAATGTGCTTCCACTTTTGACAAATCCTAACTCAGTTTGACTCTAATACAGATGTATACAATGTATAGGAAATAACAGTGAAGTCTGTCAATTCTCATGCGTAAGCACTTCAAGCTGGTCAGCACTTAAAGGCCAGAAGACTTTTTTCTTTATACCATGGCATTGCTCAATTAGGTGCTCTACAGAGGATTTAAAATGTTCTTTTTAAGCATCATCTATAGGCTACTGTCAGAGACAAACTACCATATTAGAAAGATTACTGATCTGTTCTGGTAATATAATTGAATTTCATATGTTCTTGCTGTCTCAATATGTGTTACTATTTTTCTCCATACCAACAACAGGATCAATGTTTCTCCTTTTAGGAAAGTTTACCAGTTTCTATTCTGCAGTGTTGCACCTTTCTGTCTATGTAATTAATTCTTTAAAAACATAAACGTATGAAGCAATTATTAAATGTATCTAATCATTGATAGATAGAGAACTGTCAGAAAAAAAAAAAAAGATACCTAGGAACAATAAAGCTCTGATGATATATAGATGATCAGAAGCAGAAACATACATACTTATGAGTGTTCTCACCACTTTAACAGAAACTCATGGAATGCTATGAATTACAGGTTTAGAAACTAGAGGAATCTCAGCTTACTGCCTCAGATGGTGCATTAGTAGAAAAATCCTCTGAAGACAGTATATAGCTCAATATTTTGGCATTTCCCAAATTACCTGTGAAATTCTTACTCATTAAAGAACATTTTTGACAAACACAAATGGCCTGGTCTACTTTAATAATACAATGGTGAAGTCATTGGATCTGCAGCCATGTAACAGAGGGAAGAATTTGGACCAAGTGTATACATAATTTTTGTCTGCTAAAAATTCTGTTATTTTTTATTACAAAAATTTGATGATGGTTAGGATATTTATTTCATTATATTTACAGTAGTCACTTAAAAGTGTGCAAGAATATTGTTTCAAGTATTTCAGTAGTGCTGCAATGGAGCTTTCACTCAATAATCACGTCTGATAAATAGCTTTATAAATCTCACAACACACTCAAGGAAATAAAAGTTCTTCAGAGACCTTTTCCTACAAGCATTACTGCCACATCTAGCAGGACAGCAATAGAAGTTTGACAGGACTCAACAAAATTTATGTGACAGCTTCCAACAGGAAGTTCAAGCAAACAGTTTCTGTGAATGATGAAGCTGAAAGAATTTAAGATATTGTCAGAACAGGAAAAGCAGTATCCTTTTTCACTGAAATTGTGTAAGAGCAAACGTTACACAGTTAGAGTGGATCAGAACCTCTAGTGTATGACACCTCTTGGTTCAAAGGCATAATTTCAAGTTGGCAATATCATGAAATGAAAACAGGTATGAATAATGCAGACAACAAATGAGCAATTAACATACACTTTATGTTTATTAATCCCTGCTCTGACACATCATTAAAAGGATGCTTGAGCTTTTGCCTTTTGATTTTACAAAGTCTTTGCCAGAAAGCAAGTTCCTTAGGAAGTTCATCTCTCATCTGATTTTGGAACATCTGCACAACCCACTGATAATCCTCAGCCAGCTTTACTCTGTATATTCTTCATGATTGGTGCTTCAGACCTTCCTAGGCACCCCATGTCTCCCTTTCAAGCTTACCATTTCTGCAGACTGGTGCTTCCTCTTAAATGATGCTTATTCCCTGCTGTTTCTTGCCCTAGTCTACCTTCATTCCTATCTTTTAGCTTCAGTTTACCATCACAGCATTTTTTTTTCAAAGTTTTTTGCCAAGCTTCTGCTCTTTTCTCCCTTCTGAACTGCTCTCTGTTCACTAGCACAACCACAAAGGCATTGGATGGCCTTTGATCTTCCTGCTTTGTAAAAGTTAATTTCAACTTTAAGCATATTTGTATTTTAAACCCACAAACTGAGAACTTATGAGTTAACTCCAGACATGTATTGATTACAATGGTATTTCTGCTAGCTCTTTTTAAGATGCACTTCCCTCACAATGCTTAAAGTCCTCGCAAAAATCCTACTGGAGTTATTAACATAGTTTTTAATGAATCGGACCTCATTTGACTGTTCTTAAAGAAATTAAAAGGAAATTCTAATCCCTGAGAAAAATATTCAACATTTATCAATAAGGCAGAATGCATTTACTGTTACACATTTTTTGTAAAAATATAAACCTGCTGTTAGTTCATCTAAAGGTCATCAGTATCAGGAAAGCAAATGCTTCACATTTCTTATAAATCTCTAAGTTGCCAAGGTACTTCTGCAACACACAGTGAAATTATTGACCCTCATCAGGTAAACGCTTCAGCAATCAGTTTCAAGTCACAACCTGTAAAGCCTGCAAAATACGTAGCTCTTACAATAATCAGAGATTTAAGACTTAAATGCTTAAAATGTTATGCCCAAAGAACATAGAAGAGCTAACACAATAAGACAGTTTCTACCAGAACATTAATGGATGACTGAAAAGTGCAAACCTATCTTAAGAAATTCCCAAATATTCACACTATTCATCATATTGTTTAACAGGCAAATTCTGATATGGAGTGTCACTAACCCTTTCAGTTCAGCTGGCCAAGTCACAGGGGTAGGAAAGGGCAAAGTGCAGGAAAAGGCACAAAGCAGTAGTGACTGGAGAGAAAACTGTGGATGCTATAGGATGCTCCCCAAGGCCCATGAAAGAGAAAGCACTGAAAGGAAACAGTCCCTTAGCCATAATACTGCACTGAACTGTGACTGAACGCTGCATTCAGTGTCCTTGTCTTGCTTTCTGTCACAGCCCATAATCATTCACTAAGATATTCATTTGTTGCATCTAACGCTAGGGGAGAGTCTCCTGGTCTGGTAGGCTCCTCATTTTTCAAGGAGAGCACAATGTGACTGAAGGTGGCTTCAGCTTTCTATTTCCCCTCACAAGCATTAACTCCACATACCTTATGTAGAATGCTTTGGTATTTGATATTTTCTGTCACTGGACCTACCTCTCCCTACATTAGTATCAGGTTTTTGTCCCCTATCTTCTCTTTCAGTCACGATTCCTGTCTGATCTTCCGCCCCCCCCCCCTTGTTGCAGCATCTTCATTTATGGCAATTCCCCAGAAATCTATTTTGTTCTTTTCAGAGACAGAGAGCTGAACTTTAGCAAGATACTTCATTTTTGTTCCGTTCTTTGCTCAAGAGCTCTGTCAGAGATCACTGCATGCTCACTAAGATTTCCTGCACTTTGAAACCTAGCACTTTATGATCTGGGCTTTTGAGATTGTCATTAAAAAAATAATGCTTTATTGATCCCATGATTACTTTATTTACCTTGCTGTTTCCTGTTTTTAATTACAACAATTGGGAAACTGTCTGAAGTGTTTCATTTGTCAGACTAAATAACGCCAGCTGTTTAGAATGAAAACATTCAGAAAATATGTGGGCTATACTACACTTACATGAAGAGTGCAGTCCAGTATTTCTCCACCAAATGATTCCTGTAGACAAAGTTTTTATATTGGCAATTGCTATTTTTAAAAAAAAACCCAAAACATCAGTAAATGACGCTAATGAAAAGGTAAGTGAAATATAATTGCAGAGGAATCATTTGGGTTTTAACCATATTTTCCAGTGTATAGGCTGCATACAAGTGCTATTTTTGTTGTCGCCTTTCACTGTTGCTTCTTGACACTGCAATTTCTCCTGTTACTATCCATTTCATGCCAATGCTTCTGCCACGGCCTTGAGTGTGACTGTTACTTCTGCACCACAGGTGGTGGTGAGGGCAGCAGCAATGGCACCTGTGAGAGCGAGAAAAGAAGTCATGAGTAAAGGAGCAGCAGAGATTTCAGCAGACACCTGATTAACCTCATTGCTTTTTCAGGCAAGAGGTTATTTTTGACAATGATGAATTATACACAAGAAATTATGATAAATCTGTCATCTCTTTTCCTTTCATTTCCCCCTTCTTCACTTCACAATGACAGAAAACAGGGAGCTGCTTGAAACTTCAAGAGGGTGCAGCTGGCAGAGAGCTGAGCAAGATGTTTCTGGAGACTAGCTTATTGGCTGAACAATACAGTCTCAGGTCAACCAAAATTACTTAAATTAATCTAAAAAAGGAGATTATTTAAAAATTCCAAAATTATTAATTTGAAAAATTCCAAATGAATTTGAATAATGAGTAATTTCTACAGTATTGTGTTCTGACAGTTCCCTTTTGAAATGTTCCTGAATTACATTTCTAAAGTGGGAGGTGGGGAAGGAAAATCTTCTCAATCTACATTCATTTTATTTACTTTTTTAAACTGAAAAATATGCCATTTTATTTGTTTGGGTTAACTTTAAACAAATAACAATAGGAATTATTCATTGGGCTCTGTAATGGTTTGTGCAAACCTATAGGAGTGAGGAGACATATGAGAGAGATAAGAGCCGGCATCAAGTTGCTCCTGAGCAGAGCTTCTAGCTCACCTCATTGACAGGCCAATAGTGAGCAGAAGAAGTTGGTGTAGAGGTGCTCAGAGAGGGCTTAGCTACAGATGTTCTGTTCCCTGTGCTTTCAAAAATATTCCATGCAACTTTGGACATATCATTATGGGGCCAGTTTTCCAAAATTACTTCAGTGACTGAGTATAAATATTTATCTTCAAAATCCTATTCAGTTACTGTATAATCAAATAGGTACCTAAGTTTGTGTTCTGTCTTGTTGCATTTTGGTTTACAATGAAGTCCCACAGGTAGTCAATATTTTGTTAGCCTGGCACTGCCAGCTTTAGTCATGGAAGAACCACACAAAACCATTTCATGCTGAATCCTTTGATGCAGTCAGTAAGGAAGGTGTTCCTCCTGTGCAACACTTTCCATTTTCCTTAAAGTTGTTTCCTCTTTCTACACCAATTTCTAGTTAGATGCAAGATTCCTTTGTTGAAGTGACCAAAATGTTCTTTTACCTCTCTGGGCAGTATCTTACTCACAGGGCTACACCTAAAGACTATTTTGGACACACTGAGCCCTCCTACCAAAAATAACCACTAATCATGGAATTCTAAAGATTGACTAGGCTAAAGAGAGGTGCCAAAGAAAACTTGACTCTTTAGTTCAGTAACCAGCACTTCATGGAAGAATCTGGGATTAACTGGCTGATCTAATAACTGCATCTGAGTATGGGAAGCAGTTACAGCAGAAAATACATGAAACATTTCTTAGCAAAAATCAGGGAAATGCAGATCCTTCTCTTTAGTGGATCATAAGAAACACTTGCCAGCCTTTTCACTTGATTCCCATTTAACATGATACTTTAAAAAATCTCTCTCTGAAGGACCCAACTCTCCCCGCTCACACTATAAGGAACATTGATGTGTCACCTGGTGCTGTGGATTCATCCAGGCAGGCAGGCACTAAACAGCTGTGAGCTGTGCTGGTGACTATGATAATATTCCTCCTGTGAACTCAACACTCCTCAAAAGTTTGCAGTTCTTTTATGCATTCATCCCATTTAATTGTGAATTCATCAATATGGCTAAGGTCTATATAATTCCTACTGTAATAGGTGCTCATAAATGGTTCCCCTCAAACCAACTTTATCTGAATCTTTTCTCTATAAAAAAAAAACCCAATCTGTAACAACATGTAATATAGTTGGTGCTTGCAAGTCAATGCATTTGGAGGGGGAGGGGGAAGTAGAATAGTATTAAATAGCACACAACCAAACCATTTTTTTTTTCTTATGTACCTGTACTGAAATAGTTAAAATATGAGAAAACCTTTAAATTAAACTATGACTGATCTCTTCAACACCGTCATATGGTGTTAGTCACGGCATGGATCAGCACTGAAAACTTGAAGTCTTCTGTGTGTCTTCATTTCAGCCTTTATTATTTTTTATGAAAGGTAGACTCTCCCTAGACTCAAGCCATTAAAGAAAATTATGCATGGATTTCCTCCATCCCTTTCAATCAACTAAGTATGTTCATATCAGTGTTGAAATAGAAAATTAGTTTCATAGTACAAGTCTAATGATATGATAATTGTTTCTTATCAGTATATAACCTTGAAATATATAATAGGGGAATCTGTGTGTTCTTAAAACCAATTTTGTGTCAACTTTTTCCTGGCACATGTTACTGTTATCCAATGTAACACAATACTTTTTTTGTTTAAAAATGCTTGCTCATACCTTTATGCATAATTTCCTTAGTTCCCATAAAGGTTTTCAGTTTATTGCAAGCTTTAAATTTACAATTCCCTCTGAATAGTCAACAGGTTTTTCCCTGGAATGACACAAGCAAGTTTTATACAAAATATTTTCATGATTTCTCTTTTAAGTTTATCTTTCCACGTCCTTTTAACTAAAGCCTGAGCCTGATGGAAAACTACCAGACAAGACTCTTAACAAGCAGCAGCAATGAACTATGTAAACATAATATAACAACTTATTACATTTTTGGTTTTTTATTTTGTCCTTACATTTTAGAAAAGGCACTGAATGGAAGTTCTTTAATAGCAAAGAGGAAAGTTTGAACCACTTATTTATCTACATATATCTTTTTTCCCTGACAAATTGGATTTGTGTGTTTTGATCAAATGTTTGATTAAGCTACACATCTACGCATTTATTCTGAATTTTTAAAAGATATATCTCCGATTTCCAAAAGTAGGAAAATATAACTTCTAACTAATTTCCACAGTGCACCAAGATATCAGTACTGTTTTTAAAGGGGTGCAAAAAAGTCCGAGAAATGGAGCACGTAATTTACATTGAAATTTTTAAATTTTTTTAACATTATTATTTACATTTTTTACAATGGACAAAATTAATGCATTCACAGTGTTTGGTAGAATTACTATTCTTGCCTGTGAACAGGAGTATAGTTCATAAAGGTAAATTTTTTTCATATGGGTAAGTTCTATTTGAGTCAGTCAGAATGGACCAACATGAAAGTGCTATAATTTACATCTGTTTACTTCAGAAATTAATAACAATATAAATAAATGCCAAAATTGTTCAGAAATTAGTTGTCTGTTCTTAAAATCTTCACAGAGTTCTAGATAATTTAAATAACTAATCTGCTTTAGTAACCTAGGAATTCAATGCAATAATTTAGAAGAAAGTTAAGTGACACTACAAATATTTAGTGAAATTTAAATATCCATTTAACCTAAAATTGGCTGTTACAGGTGATCATATTAGGTCCTTTTCCTAGTCAGATTCCAGGTATGCTTACATGCAAAAACTTACGCAACTTTGCTACGAAATGGGACTCATGAATTTGAACAATGTAGTATGTTGCAGACACACATGCTAGATTATTAGCATGAGAAAGATTAGGTTTATTCATATGGCCTGCTCTTTTAAATAAATTGGTTGCAGCTGAATGAAATTCAGTTTACTGTCAACTTCTCCTGTATTTGTTGAAGATATTGAAATGAGCTGGGTTTAAAAGGGTCACTGTCAGTTTCTTTTAAAGCAAGAATAAATTATTCTGTTCCATCAAAACCAAGCCATACTATATGATTCTCAATGCACAGTTCAATATCCTTAACTTTCTGGAGTGCTGAAAGGGTTAATTACTTTGAACTCTCAGTATGAAGCAGATAATGAAAGATGGATGAATAGAAGAGACAAAAATGACACAGGAATAGACTAGAGAAAGCATAGCATTGCCACTAAATTTTGAATTAGGACCCAGGAAGCTCTGAGCTTTGCAGCTGATATATCTGCAGAACATAACCCAGTTCCCGGTACGATGCCCACTCTTTCCTCGGCCGTTTAACACATGTGCCCATATGCAGCTTGGGTGGGACACGAGGGCAAGGCCCTCAGCTTAATGCAGCTCTCAAGCAAAGGTGGAAAGGTTCATGCTCCACACCCTGACACCAGTTATCATTTTGGATTGTATCCTGATTTTCATAGCTTGGGAAAGTCATTAATTTTTGCCTTCCAACAGTATTGTCCTTCTGGCATTTTTGTAGCAGAACCTGTTCCCAAAGCTTATCCTGAGGCACAAGATATCCCTAAGGAAATTTTCCATAATTCTGTTTGTGTTGTGCTACAAGAAAATTCGGTTCCTCTCCTTGGTTGCTTTGAAAATAGGCAGTAGTTATTGTTTATTTATTTCTCCAAATCACACTGTGACATTTAACTTTTTTACTTGTTTTATATTCCATGTGCAATTAATCTGTTATGAGATTTACCATCTAAACTCTAACATTGTGCCAACAGCCTTTTTAACAACAAAAAATAAAGGATATAAAAAAATGGCACTAGAATGGATTTCAGAATTTCAGAATTTGAAGAAGAGTAAAGCTCCAATAATGTCTTAGGGTCTTAAAGCCAGATCTTACTTATAATTAACCTGTACATTCTGAAGTTATATACTATCGTAACTCACAATAGCTTCTTGCTAGACTAAAGCAGTGAAAGGAAACCAAACAGTTCTGCACCTTTTTACATGCCATTGGAAAGACTTATCCATACTAAGGTTGGAAACAGTAATTAAATTAAAATAATAACTACCTCCTCTACCAAAAAATCCAGTTTGTTTTTTTTTTTTAAGATTATAAAGAACAGATATACTCTTCGAGGTGTAGGTCCAAAGGCAGCACTGTTGGTCCAAGCTGAAAGAAAGGAAAATTAAATGTTAAAATAACTTTTCTCAGAAAGATTTTCGGTTTCACTACAAATGTGATTTACATTTTAGAAATGTATGAGCCCCAAAAGAAGTTTAGCCCTGAAAACAGTCTTTCTTGCTCCTTTTTGCTGAGGAATATTGGGGGTTTTTTAGCCATGAAGTGTTCTGTCACATGCCGAATACACAATAACTCTATCAACTACAGATGACTTGTCAAATACAAACACAATCCATCTATCAAAATCCAGCCCCATACAAAATGTTGATGCTAGTGGGTTTTTTTGTTCCCCTTCTTCTTTTCTCAGTTATTCGTGAAAAGGTTATTTCCACTCCTGCAATTTAATTAGTAATGTCACAACAGAAATGTATGTGGCGGGAGAATTTGGAAGTAAAAGTGAACAAAATACTAACCATCTAAATACTCTGCATCAGTAACTGAAGGTGACTAAAGTAAGCTGGAAGAAAAGCCAGGATGCAGGTGGCATTGGGAACAGTTTTTAAATAATGCTATGTTTCAACAGCACAACATATGTTTTCACATGGATTTCAGGAAAAAAAAAAAAGTTGTCTATGTATTATTATTATTACTATTGTATAGTAAGATGCCATTTTATAATCACACTTTATTCTGTAAATTTATGATACAGGATTCACATCAGTTAGTCACTGATACAGAGATGGTAAGGATATGAGTAGTTATTGTTTAAAAAGGATTTGTTTGCATTTCATGAATGAATGGCCTGAGTGCAGTAAAATTGTCCTGCTCTCTTGACTTAGAGAAGGTAGCTGACACACCACTGAGTGGCAGACAGCTTTGACCCACAGAAATAGATAAGTAAGAATACTGCTGCTGCTGAGAGTGACTGCACTAGCAGTTAGGGTAATTACACACTAGCAAAAACCCATGTGCTCTTTTACACACATTTAACAAAACAGCTTCAACCTTAAGCTGAAACTGTTTTCCCCATGTATGATCTTTCCTCATTGTGCACTCCCTTGTTATCAACAGTGATCACATTTTACAATAATCTTTGATTATTAAAGATCCTATTAATCTGAGTAATGTATACTCCATATGAAGACCACAGCTGGAAATGCTATAGCTTCAGAATGAAGTGTGTAACTACAAGTATTATATGTAGACATGTGGACAGATTAATAATTAGTTTGGCTCAAACCAAGAGGCATCAGTTGCTTCATGTCAAGTAAATTATATATAACAGCATTTTCTATGCACTGGCTAATATTTCTAGTACTATTAAAATAGCATGATAGGAGCTATGTCTCCAAATCAAAGAATTTCAGGAAAAGAAGGTAAGTTCTTGCTCAGACAAAATACAAGGACATTCTAATAGCACAGGCAACAAGAACAGCTGCTGCACATAGTCCTCTGTTACCAGCCACTGCACTGTATATGGAATAACTTATTAGAAAGCTTAGAAGTCTTTAAGAGCAAAGAGAAAAAGTAAACCATTTCAAATATCCTCTTCCTGATGTGATTCTATAGTCAAGACCATATGAATAGTTCACAATGGGACAGCTGAACAGCCAAATGGTGTAGTTTGTATTTGAACTTCAATAAATCCAGAAAGTAATTTGCTGTGAATGAAGAAACTTGTAATAGCAAAAAAAAAAAAAAAGGCAAAAAAAAAAAAGCTGCCCTGCAATAGCCTTTTCAGATATGGAACTTGCATGCCGGAAAAGTAGAGGTTATTTTAAAAAACAGTGAAGACTCATGAGAAAGGGAGTTGTCTCTGCAGAATAATCTGTTGCTTTAAACTCAAAGTAGTAATTATTTTTGCAAAGTCTTTCCATGACAATTCATTGCAGTTTTAAACAACTTGTTTCTTTTTTGTCATTTCACACAACTTGTATTCAATTTTTTGTGTCAAGCTTATTCATTTTATAGAAAAATATTTTTCGCTAGTAAGTATTCAAGTGAAAAAAGAACACTTAAATGTCTGTTTTTATTGGTTTCTTTTTTAATTTATAGCAAAACAGCCCATTTTATATTTTAGACAAAAGTCAGCTAACTCTTCAATGCACTGCAGGAATCTTGATGAACATTGCAACTAATGTTTATGCAGCCAATATGAAAATAATATTCATAATGACAACCCATAATGTTGTCTGCAAGTATTCGTATTACTTACATAACATTTCCATGTTGCATGGTAACAGTGCAAATATCGATTAAAACAACCAGAAGGATTCACATATGCAACAGAAGTTGAACCTCCTGTCTGCCTTTCTGATAGATAAGGAACATAAGACTTTACCTTTACCCTAAACAGAGAGCAGGTCAGTGAATTTAATGTCATTAAATAATGAAAATACTACGAATCATATCCCTTTGTCATTTTTAAGCATTTACTTAATCACCACAGAGACCACGTAAGCACATAAAAGCCTAAAAAAACCATGAGCTCTCTTTCTCATTAAAAGATATGTAAAGTATTTAAAAAACCACCTTATTAAGCTTACTGTAATTTTATAGAGTACATACAACTTGAATACTATTTTAGGAAATACTTCTTTGAGAGTTATGTATTGCTTGCCAAATTTGTTGTAAAGCAATTTTTAATATCTACCTTCTCTCTCAAAAAACAATTTTTTAACTAAAATAATGAATTACCATTAGAGTACAGAACACTGGTTTGCAAGTCTGGTGTCTGTTTCTAGTAAAGTCTCAAAACAAATGTAGCAAAGTAATCAAATATGCTCTATGTATTCTTGTAGAATGTTAGGACAGAATTTTTCAGCAGCTTATTATGTGTGCAAATACCACATGAATCAAGACAGATAATCAGGAATTCTTTGGAGCTAATGCTTAGAGCTTAATCTTCTTTTAGATCTAATAAGGAAAAAAGGACTAAAAGAAGCCAAACTTCCACATTGTCTACAGGCTTAGAGGCTGACTTCCATGTTCTGATTGGTGGGAATTTTCACTTATTACTGGGGACCATTTGATTTTGAAATGTAGATACTCAACTGTTCTTAATCTTCCAAGTTTTAAAAAAATACATTGTTGCTTCTATAAGTCAGAGGATATGGTTCACAATAGCAATAACTTTCTGAAATCAGTCATTACTATAGTTAACTGCTAGATCGTTACAGTATCTTTCTTCCTGTACTTGAACATGTGAGTTAAAAAAAGTCACGTAAACAGTAATCGAATTATTTCATTTAGAAAGCTACCTTAGTAAAGACTAATTTGTCTTAAATATACTGCAACTAATGAAACACTGTAGATGTAACTAGCATACAGAATACTCTAGGAGAATGTATTTTTCCCCCTGAAGAGATCATGTTGCACCTCTTTATCCTTCAGCATTATTAGTGATGCATAGGTGCAAAGAAAATAAATCCATGTCGTCAAAAAATTGTATGCATCTGGATTATTCACACCACTATGCAGCATTAGCCAATAATGCAATGTAATCTGAGAGACCTTAGGCCAGACTTGCAAAGGCATTTAGGTGCTTAAGGATGCAGGTAGGTTCCTACTACAATTTTGAGGAGCCTAAGCATCAATTTCTTACAAGAATTAATGTCATCTAGGATTCTGCACAGTTTTGAAGTATCAGTAGGTACTAGTTTACCTGTTTAAGTACCTAAATGCTTAAAAAAATCTGCTGGCTTATTATTCCCTCTTGAAGCAGAGAAGAGTGGCATAACATTATGACCATGGGCCCACAAAAAAAGTTATTATAAAACTCATAAAGATGGGCATACATGGAGTTGCAGCTATATTGTGGCAAATACCAGTGTATGATTTTTCACTCCACAGTCAATAATAAGGTATCTTGTGTCTTTTGCTACAGAGGCAAATATGAATCACTCTATACTCTGCATGCACATGAATAGATGCTGAGAACTGCAGTGGGTAGTAATTTGTGCTAATGGTTTTTATTTTAATACTGAACATTGGGGACATCGATTATAGAGTACGTTAACAAATACGGCAGTCAGTTTCAGATATGTAAAGAGCAGTTTCAGGCATTAAATGTAACTTAAATGAATGACAGTCATGTCCCATTAATAGTTCCAAGAAATCAAAACCAGTCCTATTTACTCTATTGAGACAGAAAGGTAGACAGAAAAATCAAAGCACATACCCTCTCTCAAGTGCTCATTTTCTTCCTGCCCAAATTACTCTACCCATTTATCACTTTTTTTTCCTGCCCTGTCTGATCACAAACATTGGCTACACAGCATTCAAATGGAACCTCGTGCAGCCAGACAAATGGGGTTTTAAAGGTAGCCTTATTCCCCTGCTCCTTGCCTGTAAACAAAATGTAGCCTTAAATTGCCATCCATTTCATAGTATTTCAGACATCTTTGAAAACATGATATAATTTCCTTTCTTCCATGGAGAGTTAGATACTATGTGGAGAGTCAGATAATAAAACAGACTATTTGGTAAAAAATCCACTAGACTTCTTAAAATTCCTCTTCTGTAAGCTCAAAATATTTTTTTCTGCAGTGAAATACTCCTGAAGCTGCAGTGAAAATATTCTGTATTCTTGTATCATTTTGGACTTTTTAAATGGGTGGTAGTGTTGATGGGATGGAAATCAAAGCATATACTGCAAGGAGAAATAACCATAGGGTTTATTTCCTAGCTAATGTTTGCACTAGGGTGTTGTAAAAAAATATTAATAAATAGCTCCTTTTTCATATACAATACTCTTATAATATAGTCCATTTGCTTTTGTAAACATACCAGGAAGCTTTGGATGACAGGTAATTCACAGCTTCAATATCCTCCACTAATTGAACCTGGATGAAATAGGGAGAACACTAATCAGAACTGATTTCAAATGCTGCTCACTTGAGGGAGTGAAAATGGTATCTTCTCCCGAGAGGAAAAGTTGATACTGCATTAAACAGACAAGCCCTGTGATATCCTATGTCTCTCAGGAGAAACAGGAGTCTAATAAACTGCAAAGTATTTCCCTGTTGAGTTAGAACACCAGGAGTAAGGAGCAAATTTTAATGAAATGACCTGACTGCAAATGTGCAGGATAATGGCTACCTTCCCACAGCACTCAGCTCCATTCTCCAGGCCTTATTTCTGTTCTCACTATAAAAGGGCTGGTTCCCCACCTTTACTCAGTTTGATAAAGGCTGAGTTAGGTTCTCTGGAACCGAATCTCTAAGAATAAGTCTCCAACTTCATTTCTGAGATAATTTTTTAGATCAGATCTTTATTGTCAGATCTTCCTATTAATTTTGTTACAAAGCTGTGTCAGAGTCTCTAGGAGAACTTTATATTTATCAATACATAAATATATAAATCATAGATCTTATTACTTCTAGAGTGACTGGAGAGGAATATTTACTATAGAGCAGCAGCTATCTGAAAGAGCAGATAGTGAGAGTCCAAAGAGAGACATCAGTGAAGTCTGTACCAAATTATTTTTGGAGGGCAGATGTGAAGCAGTGACAGTAAAGGTGAAGAGCAAACCAGAGAGCAGTCAAGCTGAGGAAGCAGCTTTGGGATTTCCATTGGGAAGGCAGAAAGGCATTCACCATCCAGAAAGACTGAAAACACTTACAAAACAAAAAAAGAAATGTAGAGCGACAATTGGCTTGTAAAACATGCTGTTTTTCACAGAAGATGAATAAGATAGAGATTGAACATGAAGCCCTGAAAATTGTTCAGGAAGCAAAAACAGAAAGAGTGAACTAACAGGATTAAAATAAATATCCTTCTTTGGAGTTTTCCGGCTGAGAAAGGTCATCTTGTTCAGATAGTTAGGATCAGGCCAATATATACCAGCTATATATAACACAGCTAAATTGTAATAGATACTTAAACTTTACGTATCAGTGGTGTGACTTCAGTGCTAGGAAATACCAGGTGGGATTCAGCCTATGATTACCAGATTGAAATTAAACTGGTATTCCATTCAAGATTAAGATACTTAGATTTATTGTTCATTGTTTAACAGTGACTAAGGTACATAAACTGCCATCATAGCCAATGGACATCAAGGACAGAGTTCAGAGGCATAAGCATTTATTTATTTCATTTTCCTTAGGTTTCCAAGACATCTACATGGGGCTAGTATGTAGACCCAGAATATGATACTGGATCTGTGGAAGACCTGTACCTTCTGGAACGTTACATGGAGATCAAACTCCTTTGGGTATCTGAAATAAGCACTTGAATTCTGGCCCCTAATCAACATCCTCACTAGAGTTTAGAAAATGATCCACCTCAACAACTAATGGGAAGCATTGGTATGTTTTGTCTTTAGCTGAAAAGCTGTAGCCTCTGATAGCTTCTAAGTTAAATTCACCAAGATGTCTTAAACATTACAGTATAACCAAATCAGCTCTGGACACTGGTACTCATGAACTGAGCACAAGATATCTTTCTATTTTAGAGACTGGAAATCACTTTCTAGACTCCATTATTGGCATTATCTTGATTTCCATGGACTATGCACTTAGTCCACATATAGATATTTACATGTTTCTACCTAAATTTGAGCCTACTATTCTATTTCACTCTGTTGTCTTAGTAATGTCATTGTGGTTGCTGAGCACTAGAGAGATTGCTTTCACTGTGTCACTGGTAGATTATACTTGCAGATGCCTTTCTACAGCCTCATAAAAGTGTAGCAACTGATAATGGAGACTAGTCAGTGGTGCTACAGAGCTTTTCCTTTATGGCATGCTGGGATAGTGTTTGGGGAGATAACTCAACTAGTGGACACATTTTTCCATTTTATTTATTTATGTAGCAACAACATAGGTTTTTTAAATGGCCAAAGAAGAAAGTAGTATGAAATTTTTTCTTTAGGTCCAGCTGACAACTCTATCAGCAGCAAAAAATAGGTGAGTTGTACCCTTATAAAATAAAATTCCAGGAAAAGTGGAAAATATTAACATAAAAGGAATTAAATTCCAATTACCCCTACATGCACTAGTTTAATGGACAGAATTAAAACACCCTGTTTTCTTCTGTACATGTGTCTTACATCCCATTCACAATTTATCTGTAGAGTAGTCTTGCTATGTCCCTTCTCCTAACACTTTTCACAGAATCACTCAGCTCAATATCCATTTTCTTTAGAGATCTGACAAACAGTTTAAAAAAAAGGTCTTGCATTTTGCTCTTCTCTCAACATTGCTACCAATAGACTGTTCCTTCTTTTTACTTACTGTAATCGATAGATATTGTTAAGGTCAATAGCTACTAGTTGTAATTTCATGGTATTTGGATACTTTAGACTAGACAAAGAACCCATTGTCCTAGGTCAGGGCCTATTTCATGCCATTGACTGTGGTAACAAAGTCAGATCTCAACATTGACATTTCATCAAAGTAAATGTGAGGAAATGTCTTTGCTGGGAATGAACCTAAGCAAAGATGAGAATTTCCTTAGAGAGATAGCTTATCTTAAAACTTGCAAGAGCCATTTCAATCACATTTCCTGTTTTCATTTTTTGTGATTTCTTTCTTATTGTTATTTCGATCCCAACTCTTCCAATGATACTGATATAAACTAACCATGTTGTGTACAGCAAGGAAGAATCCATTACCTTTGCATGATTTTGAAGAGAATCGCCACTGTAATTATTTCATAAACTTTTTAAAAAGGTATTAAAGGGAAATGGTCACGAAGGCTACACGATATTTTTTCTGTTTAGTATTTGCAAGATAAATAAGAAACCTCTCCACAGGTACCTGAAGTAAACAGTACGCTGTTCTGCTTTCTTCATGAGTTGACTGAAGTACCTGCTGTGTACTAAGAAAAAATAAATTTTTTTCTTTCATTGCATAACTTCTAATTTTATTCATAAAAGAGAGGTTTTTTGCTCTTGACACTGAATTCATAACATGAAATGAATTCTGTACTCTTTGTAGATGGTCACTCATTAGAGGGCCTTGAATCATCTTTAAACAAAGTCACTTTCTGAGAACAAAATAGTTTTTCTACAGAGGACTTATTTACTGAAAGTTTTTTTTCTGGGAAACTGGTAGAGCAGTTCTGAATTTTGACAAATTCTAGTTGAGATTTACTGTCTGAAAAAACCTTTACATAAATCTGGGAAGTTTCTGTAGAATATAAACCAAAATAATTTGTCATTTACTTACTTCTCTTTAATTCACATGCATGGTTTAAAAAGTTCTGATCTACGTGATAGGTATTTATAGGGAAATTACAGTACTTGTGCAATTCTTATCGACAACAGCACTAAAAACATCCAAATGCCCTAAACCACCCTGAAATCCTTCCATAGACAATTGGAAATGTACTTCTCAGAGAAACACAGAGATGGAGTTGGATAAACCCTGAATAAATTAATGGTTGCTCTTCTGCATGCAAATAATACATTGAGTGGAGTGATGAGTGATGACTCATAGCCATCTCACTTTTCTTTTTTAAAACTTAACTGGATTACAATGTCTAGAAACCTGCTGTCTGATGAAATAGGGTAGTGAAATGAGAGTCCTGCTTAGGCAAGCTTTTGCTAGTAATTCCTTTTCTCAAGTACTGTGGAGCATATCACTATCCAAACTATGTCTTGAGCATCATCTTTGACCTCTTGCTTGTCTTCATAGCCTAGCTATGTGCTTGTAAAATAATAACTGTATAAAGGGCTTAAAATTTCCAGTTTGGTTTCATCTTTATGCTTGCTACACCATACTCTGGTCATATCAGCTGCAGCTTTTCTTCTATTCATTAAGAAGACTCCTTCACAGATAATTTTCCTAAACTATTACTTTGTTTTGATCATCATCTGCTGGTTCTCATGTCTCTATTACATCACACAAGCTGCTTGTCTCATCGACTGAGCATCAGCAGTCGCATGCAGATTGTAGGTTCTCAGGGAAGAGATTGACTCTGTTCCATTTCTGCGAAGTTTGTAACATGAGGTGCTCTTGTAAAGTAGAAATTATTATTATATTTTGCATAATAGTAATAATAACGATGACTTTTTAAATAAATCTTCATAAAAGCTGTGGTACATATGACATTCAGGGAAGAGTTAATGATCTCAAAAGTGGCCGGACCAAGTCATGTATCCTCAGGATTGTTGGTTATCTGATGAAACCATCTCACTAACAAAATTGCTTCTTGCTGTGTTCTATTACATTCTTGTGCTGTTTTTTCCCCTGCAAATGAATAGCGTATCTAATTAAACACTACTCTCTTACTTTCACTTTGCAGGTTTATCATAGCTTTCATTAGTCTGATCTCATTAACACAGAAGTAAATGTAAACAATTTTAAGGCAGCATAAGCAAAAGTAGAGTTAGTCTAACTTAGATTAATTTTATGCTAACTCTAATCTGGCATTCAGTATATTATATGATAATTTGGCATTTCCACTGGGCTCACTGCTATTGCATCAATGTTCCATTTCTAAACCATGTTAATTTTTTTTTCTAATTTTCATTCCAAGCAGAGTAAATGAGAAATATTTGCACATCTGTCTTTTAGGGTATCAGTAACAAAACTTTATGCACAATCTAGAGAACAGTGTAATGAGCAATGTTCCAGGAGCAGTTCGGAAGTCATTGTAAGACAGAAGGAAAATACTTGCTGTATGTTTTCGTTAGTTTTCAGAATGCTTGTTGGGGTAATAAATTCATTATGGCCTAATATAGCTTTAATTTTCTTAGGGGAAGAGTTAACAGACAAACATAGAGTCAGTTTTCTTTGCTCGCTGCAGTTCTTCAGCAATTCTTTGTGCAGTTTTTATGATGTATCTAGGTCCAAGACCTGAAAGTTTGTACAGTGGGGTGAATGTATTTCTTTCTACTCTGAGAAGAAGTAGACAAGTATACCAGCTCAGGTATCTGCCAGTTATTTCAACCCTGACATGCAACTGTTCTCTTATTTCCAGTTCTGGGCTTCATTTTAAAAACAAACAAACAAACAGTTGTGCAATTTGCCATGACCAGTAGAGATCTGAGCTTCATAAAGTGTCAAAAACTGTGTGGTTCTGGCTTATATCAGTCAAATTCCTGCACTGGAACTTGACCAACAACCAGAGACAAGAAAAATCCAAAAAGCAGCATCAATAATAACACTGTAAGCTGATCATTTCAAGATCATACACTGCACTTGAAATCACAGATAATGCCATGATTTACCTGTCAAAGTCATAGTCAAGAATGCTCACATTAATATGTAAAGAAGAAACAGGTGAGCTTAAGCAGCAGTGTTTATAGCTGGGAAAGATTTTTTTTTTTTTTTTTTTGCCATCTTGCATCATTCTGTTATCATATAATTTCATTTAGGAGTCACTTTATTGCAAGGGAATGAAATCCGGGAAGGAATATACCCAAACTCAGCCAAAGCCTGCAAGATCCAGACAGGAACTTCCTATCTGTTTGAAGGCCTTCATACAGGAGCAGACGTAACAGTGTGGTGGGTTAACTTTGGCTGGCCACCAGGTGCCCACCAAGCCACTCTATCACTCCCTCTCCTCAGTGGGACAGGAGGAGAAAGTAAGATGAAAAAAATTTGTGGAGTGAGATAAGGACAGGGAGATCACTCACCAGTTACTATCATGGGCAAAATAGACTTGACTTTGGGGAAATTTATTTAATTTATTGCCAATTAATAACACAGTAGGATAGTTAGAAATAAGAACAAAAGTAAAAACACTTTCCCTTCATCCCTCCTTTCTTCCCAGGCTGAAATTCACTCATAATTCTTCTACTTCCCTGCCCCTCACCCAACAGGGTGAAGTCCTTCAGGAACAGACTGCTCCAGCATGGGTCCCTCAGGGGCCACAGATCCTGCCAGAAAACGTTTTTCCATGGGCTCCTCCCCACAGGTTGCAAGCTCCTGTCAGGAGCTCGCTCCTTTGTGAGCTCTCCATGGGTCGCAGCTTCCACATGCCCACCTGCTCTGGTGTGGGGTCCTCCGTGGGCTGCAGGATGGATAGCTGTGCCACTTTGGTCTTCCATGGGCTGCAGGGTGACAACCCGCTTCACCATGGTCTTCATGGTGCTGGAGCACAACCAAAGAACAGCAAAGAACAGCAAAGCTGTCCTTACTGACTGGAAGCTAGCCAATGTAATTCCAATCTACAGAAAGGGTGTAAGGGAAGACCCAGGGAACTACAGACCTGCTAGTCTAACCTCAGTTCCTGGAAAAATTATGGAGAAGATTATACTGCATACTATTAAAAGACAATTAAAGAATAGTGCAATCATCAGGCACAGTCAACACGGGTTCACAAAGGAAAAGTCCTGTTTAACTAGTTTGATATCCCTCTATGATAAGGTCACCCACCTAGTGGATGAAGGGAAGGCTGTGGATGTAATCTTTCTGGATTTTAGTAAGGCTTTTGATGCTGTCCCTCACAGCATCCTTCTGGACAAGCTGTCCAACTGTGGGATGAGCAGGTTCATAGTGCACTGGCTGAAGAACTGGCTGAAGGGCAGAGCTCAAAGGGTTGTAGTGAATGGGGCTACATCTGGCTGGTGACTGGTCACCAGCGGTGTTCCTCAGGGTTCACTTCTAGGGCCAGTTCTGTTCGATATATTTATCAACGATCTGGATGCAGGAGTTGAACGCACCATTAGCAAGTTTGCTGATGATACCAAACTGGGAGGTGCTGTTGACTTTCTTGAGGGACAAGAGGCCTTGCAGAGGGATCTAGATAGATTGGAGCATTGGGCAATGATTAATGGGATGAAATTTAACAAGTCAAAATGCCAGATTCTGCACCTAGGATGGAATAATGCTGGGCACAAGTATAAATTAGGAGAGGAGTGGCTGGAGAGCAGCCCTGCAGAAAAGGATCTGGGGTGCTGGTCGACAGCAGACTCAATATGAGTCAGCAGCGTGCCCTGGCAGCCAAGAAGGCAAACACAATCCTGGGTGCATCAAACACAGCATAACCAGACGGTCAAAAGCGGTGATTATCCCACTGTATTCAGTGTTGGTGCAGCCTCACCTCAAGTACTGTGCGCAGTTCTGGGCCCCACAAATTAAGAAAGGTGTTCAAGACCTTGAATGTGTCTAGAGGAGACCAACAAAGCTGGTGAAAGTGTTGGAAGGCATGTCCTATGAGGAGCAGCTAAGGAGTTTGGGCTTTTCTAGTTTGGAGAGAAGGAGGCTGAGGGGCAACCTCATGGCTCTCTACAGCATCCTGGGGAGGGGAAGTGGAGAGGGAGGTGCTGAGCTTTTCTCCCTGGGATCCAGTGACAGGACACATAGGACTGGTTCAAAGCTGTGCCAGGGGAGGTTTAGACTGGACTTTAGGAAGTATTTCTTTACCGAGAGGGTTGTCAAACACTGGAACAGGCTTCCTAGAAAGGTGGTCAATGCCCCAAGCCTATCAGTGTTTTAGAGGCAATTGGGCAATGCCCTTAACAGCATGTTTTAACTTTTGGTCAGCCCTGAATTGTTCAGGCAGTTGGACTAGGTGATCATTGTAGGTTCTTTCCAACTGAAAAAAATAGCCTATTCTAAATAGTCCAGCTTATTCTATGTTTTTATTCTATGATTCCCATGGGCTGCTGAGGAATCTCTGCTCCAGACACTGGAGCACCTCCTCCCTCTCCTTTTTCTCCGTCCTTGGTGTCTGCGGGGTTGTCTCTCTGTCATGGTTTAACCCCAGCCAGCAATTAAACACCACACAGCCACTCGCTTGCTCCCCTCGTGGCAGGATAGATGAGAGAATCAGAAGAATAAAAGTGAGAAAACTCATGGGCTGAGATAAAGACAGTTTAAGAGGTAAAGCAAAAGCCATACATGCAAGCAAAGCAAAATAAGGAATTCATTCACCAATTCCCATGGGCAGGCAGGTGTTCAGCCATCGCCAGGAAAGCAGGGCTCCATCACACGTAACGGTTACTTGGGAAGACAAACGCCATCACTCCAAACATCCCCCTGCCTCCTTCTACTTCCCCCAGCTTTATATGCCGAGTGTGATGTCATACGGTCTGGAATATCCCTTGGGTCAGTCGGGGTCAGCTGTCCTGGTCTTGCCCCCTCCCAACTCCTTGTGCCCCCCCAGCCTGCTCGCTGGTGGGGTGAGAAGCTGAAAAGGCCTTGGCTCTGTGTAAGCACTGCTCAGCAGTAACGAAAACATCCCTGTGTTATCAACAGTGTTTCCAGCACAAATCCAAAGCATAGGCCTATACTAGCTACTATGAAGAAAATTTACTCTATTCCAGCCAAAACCAGCATAGTGTCTCATATTTTTCTCATTCCGCTCTCTCACAGCTGTTGCTTAGTGTGTTTTACCCTTTCTTGAATATGTTATCATAGCGGTGCTACCAATGTCGCTGATGGGCTCAACTTCGGGCAGCAGTGGGTCTGACTTGGAGCTGGCTGGAATGGGGGTCTGTCCAACATGGGGACATCTCCTGGTGTCTTCTCACAGAAACCACCTCTGCAGCCCCCTCCCAGCTACCAAAACCTTGCCACGTAAAGCTAATACATGGTCACGCTTACCTCTTCATTTTACTATTCCATCAATTTGAATAGAGAAGGGTTTTCAAATCTGACATATTTTCTTACTAGCAATGAATAAATAGGTGAAATCAATAATTCTTCCTGTCAACCACAGAAGTAGACCTGTTTTGAAGAGGAAAGGCCAAATTTCTACCTCAATTAGAGCTGTGAGCCTGCCCCATGAATTCTATTCCTGGATTTCTATTCTTGGCTTTCTATTTTTGTATGAACTTGAACAAGTCACTTGTCTTCTCTCTGCTTAGCACTTTACAGAATTCTGAGGTTAAAATCAGTACCTAGTACATGCTAAGATCCCTACATGGAAGGTCCCTGGATAGGAATTACAATAATTGTTTTCTACTATGAATTTATACAATTTTTCATTTTGAAAAGAAATTGGATTCATCACTATTAAATAATACAATGCATAGATATCTTACTCTAGACATGATTAAGAGAAAATTATCTTAGTATGTTTAGGTGGTAGAGTAAAATTTGAAGAAGCATTACAATGAAATATACAGATACATTCACCTAGCACGTGTTTCAGTTCTTAATCTTTGCAGATTCCTCTCATTCACTTCTCATTTAGTCCATTGCAACCAATGGACAAACATCAGCTGGCTTCAACAGTTAAGGCTTTTTATTGTTTTTTTAGTACATGTATGTGGTATGCAGAGCTACAGCACATGTCCTAGAAGCTGTAGAGCCAGAAGGCTAGAACACTGTGTCTGCCTAATCATTCTTGTTTTGCAGCTTATCCATCTAAGCACTGTCCCATGCTAACATAGCTGTACTGGAGAGTTCAGGTATTATCACTGAATGCTTATGAGTTTTCCACTGAGTATCACCAATGTGATCAGTTTTAGGTCTGCTAGTAAATAAAATAGCAAGTAATATTTTTTTGAAAGTTCTATTTTGCTCTGAGCAAAAATATATAGAAGATAATACTTTTTTTTTTTTTTTTTTTTTTTGACAGGAAGATGAACATATGATTTAGCTTCCTTCTCTAGCAAGCATTAAATACAATGTATTTAGGGGCAGGTACATCAGTAACAGAAAGGATGCCATGTATCTGCTTCTTTAGTTGTGCCTTATAGTTGTTAGGTCAAGTCTGCTTTTGCCAATCTGTGCTGTAGAACAGTTCAAAACAAAAACAACAACAAACCAAACCCAACAGCCCAAAACAATAGAGAAACTAAACAAAACCAAAGCAAAACCCATGGACCATACTATGGTCTACTTTGAATGAAAAATTTCTGGGTTTTTTTGTTCTCTCAGTAAGGTTTGAGAAAGAATTTTAAGATGTTTGCAAGTGTTTTCTCCCCCTCAGACATACGATATTTTAGAATATTGTGCCAAACTAATTTTCAACACATTTTAAAGTGTGGTAATGCAGGGAAGAGTTGGGGGCTGGGGGAAGAGTGTCTAAAACAGTGTGCTGGTCAGAATCACAAGCAAGCAGCTTTTTGCACAAATGTGTTCAAGCAATACTTATGAAACATTACGCGTATCAGAGTAGAAGTCAAGACCAAAGACCTGCAAGATAACTCCAGTTTTCTGGAGTTCTGGAGTATGTTTGCAATAGTATATTTGAAATTTACTACTTTGAATGGATCTCAGGTGGTTTTGCTTATATGCATCATTAATCCACCTATATTCAGGCATTACTTCCTATAGCTATCCTTCATATTTCCCTGACTTTCCAACTTTTTACCTATAAACCTTATCATTGTTCTGCTGATAACAGAGTTATTGCAAACTTAGTCACTATCCTCAGTGGACTGCTGGCCTGAATATCACTGACCTCACTGGTGACATCAGAGGCTGAAACAGTTGTTCAGTTTTCTCACACCTTTGAAAGTACTAAGCTCTCTTTTAAAATGCTGCATTTTGTTAACACATTGAAGAGATACATACTAGAGAGAGCCACATCACCTGCAATATTCTTCAGGTGATCACCTGGTTGCTACTCTGCTCCAAATATGTATTTAGACTGGTTGCAGGTGATATTAATTTTTGATAAAATGCTCTAACAGAAATTATTTTTTTGCCCAAAGAGAGATATTTATATACAGGAAATTCCTAATAAAAATTCTTCTTTCTTGAGCTTGTATTAATTGATTGTTGTTGCAAGTAAAAAATTGGCTGGATTTACCTTCTTACTGCATCAGCTGGTGGGAAACTGCATCTTCCCTTGCACAGATGCTAAAGGGAACGGACAGACAGCTGAGAGGCAGGAAGAGTCATTGTACTCATAATGCGGATAGAAGACACAGCTCTTTAACTATGCATGACAATACTGTAAGACAGTTGTTGACAAAAAGGAGAAAAATGAGAGTATGAATAAAAAAAGGTTAGTTTAAATGTGTGAGGACAGCTTACAATTTCTCAGGGAGGAATTTGATCAGAAGTTGTTAATATTTGTCAGCTTTTGCTAAAACTGTCACCATCCGTTAAAGATACACCTGTTTAGGAACTTATTTTCCATCTCATTAAAAAGAAAGTGGTAGCTTTGGAGAAAGCTGGCCAGATGAAATCTGAACCTCACTGATGTTTCATGCAGATCTCCTGTTCCTCTTCTGGACTAGGATTTTAGCTGTTGTGCCCTTTACTTCCATTCATGCACTAACCAACTATTTCGTTGGTGAGATTTAATGTAAGTTGCAGCTGTGCACCTCACTAAAAAGAAACAGCTAATAGCTTAACAGTATTTACAGAGTTGTATAAGTCATGGTTTCTTTAGCTGTGACACTCCTGTGCCAATAAAGCTAACTTAAAATAGCAACAGGCCTTTTGTGTGCCCTGGGTTGACAGCCTAAAAGTGAAAGTAATATATCATCATCCAAACTTTAATACCAAATGAATAATGCATTGAAAACTAATTTTATATGAAGTCAATCAAGAAAATACACCTTTAATATTTAATTTGTAGTGATCAGTCTCCTCCACTACTTTGCAGCGGTGTAGAAGTTCTAATGCAAGACTGTTATGTGGAGATCTCATAAACCTTAAACCAGAACAGAAGCAGCCTGTTCAACACTAAGGCGGCTGTAACTCTGAGGAAAGACCGATGAAGGTGATATTTGTTTTCATGTCCAGTGAAGGTGATATTTGTTTTCATGTACTGGGAGTATTTACTGGACAGAAACAATGACTTCAGGAAATAAACATGTAAAACTCTGGGTCAGCCAATGCGTCACAGTCACTTACATGGCTTTAACTTCCAGTACAGCAATAGAATGACAGGTCTATGTGTTTACATTCGATTCCTAAAGCAGCCCACTGCAAATTCTCTCTTTCCGTCCCAAATGTTAGTCTACATTTTTTTTCTGTCCTAAAGACGTATGATTTTGAAAGAGTTGCTGATTACATTTCTTGTAATTAGTTGTCCCATACTTATATATTTATTAGAAAAGGATGGCTAGAAAATATTATAATAGCCTGAAGTCTGCATTAGGTTATAAAGGAATTTATTTGTGTTTACAATGTGTGATGTAAAAAGGTTTCTATTTTTTAACCTCTCCTATCAGCATGCTTTTAAATTTTTGCAAGTAAATTAATCTATCTACATGACGAAGTGCTCAAGCATGTAAATACCTGTGACGTGAGCTGAATTAATCTACTGTGATTCAGCACGAGAACTCAACTGCAACTAATAAAGACTGATGGCAAAGTGAAAGTTTCTGATTCACCTAATGAGCTTACTGGTGCATTTAGAACAATTCATCTGGCAAACCTTTTAATGTTTGCATTGGGATATTTCCATTTGCAAGCAGTTATTCTGATGTTTACATTTGCAATTAAACATGCTTTTAGATATATGAGTTTTGTTCTGCAACTTCTGTCATTTGGTTGAAAGAGTCTCTTAGTATTTCTTTTTTTTTTTTTTTTTTTTTTTTTTGCCTAAAATGCTTTGTTTACTTAGAAGGGAGAAGATAAGGGTAAAATATATGTTTAAAGACATAATTATTTAAAAAAAGAAAAAAAATCTGTTCCACTAACTTTGTGATTCATTTTAGTGGGTATTAATTACACAGAAATTGAGATGCACCCTTTGTATGTTTAACTGAGGAAAAGAGCAGGAGTTGCATGCCTACTGCTTTCTTCTGCTTAAGCTTGATCAGAACTTGATCAGAATTTGCTCAATCACAGTAGAAATGTGCCCACATATAGTGAACTGCCAGATGTGGTCAAAACCTTTATCATAAAGAGGTGTCATAAAGTGTCATGTATCTGGCAAAATGTGCCTGGGTTTTTTTGTTTGTTTTTTTTTTGTTTGTTTTTTGGTTTTTTTTCTGAGCTGCTACACACACAAGGATTTGGAGTAAAAACTTCTTCAGCAAACCATTAGTGCCAGGAGGACAGATGGAGGAGGAACAACCACTTATGGAAATGATCAAAGATGGCAGGACTCTCAGGAGACAGAAGTCACACTGGGGAGCAGACATTGTTTCAAAAGCCAGGGGTTAACACACAACTCTGCAATATGGATCAAAGCTCTGCTTCTCAAAGCAGTAGTTGCCTACATGTGCACATGTGCAACCTCCTGTTAAAGTCAATGGAGATAAGACACACAGTAGACCTTGTTTCAGCTTATCAAATGTATGGACTTAATTCATGTTCTCAAAGATAGGAAGCAAGCAGTATTTCAGGCACCCTGTGGTAGCTGGGATAGCTACACAGAGGTGACAGCTATGACCCAGGAAAGTGAGAAGACCTGGGTTAAGTCTTAAAGGCTGGCAGCTGAACGCCAGGCAGGCTGGGCAGTTTGGGCAACTAAGTTGATCTCGATTTGTCTAACTAAAACCACTTTGTTCATCTAAGATTTGCAAAGTTCAGCCTCCTTCTACACATTAAAGGCACAATGAATGTTTAAAAGTTGTCATTTTACAAAAAGAGCCCGTGAAACAGATGACCTTGCAAGGTCCCCTTGTGGTGGGCTGACCTTGACAGGACACGAGGTGTCCAGCAAAGCCACTCTATCACTCGCCCTCCTCAGCTGGACAAGGCAGAGAAAATATAATGAAAGTCTCATGGGTTGTGATAAGGACAGGGAGAGATCACTCACTAATTACCATCATGGGCAAACCAGACTCGACTTGAGAAAATTAATTCAATTTATTACCAGTCAAATCAGAGGAGGATAATGAGAAATAAAACCAAATCTTAAAACAACTTCCCCCCACCCTTCCCTTCTTCCTGGGCTCAACTTTACTCCCAACTTTCTCTACCTCCATCACACAGCAGCTCAGGGGGATGGGGAATGGGGGTTGGGGTCAGTTCATCATACCTTGTCTCTGCCGCTCCTTCCTCCTCAGGGCCAGGACTCCTCACTCGTCCCTGGCTCCAGCGTGAGGTCCCTCCCACAGGAGACAGTCCTTCATGAACTTCTCCAATGTGAGTCCTTCCCACGGGCTGCAGTCCTTCAGGCACAGACTGCTCCAGCGTGGGTCCCCCGTGGGGTCACAAGTCCTGCCAGCAAACCTGCTCCACCGTGGGCTCCTCTCTCTATGGGGCCACAGGTCCTGCCAGGAGCCTGCTCCAGCACCGGCTTCCCACAGGGTCCCAGCCTCCTTCGGGCATCCCCCTGCTCCGGCGTGGGGTCCTCCCCGGGCTGCAGGTGGAGATCTGCTCCCCCGTGGACCTCCCTGGGCTGCAGGGGGACAGCCTGCCTCACCATGGTCTTCCCCAAGGGCTGCAGGGGAATCTCTGCTCCGGCGCCTGGAGCATCTCCTCCCCTCCTTCTGCACTGACCTGGGGGGCTGCAGGGCTGGGGCTCTCACATTTCTCACTCCTGTCTCAGGCTGCAGTTTCTGTTATGCAGGGTTTTTTTCCCTTCTTAAATCTGTTCTCCCTGAGGCACTACTACTGTCGCTGATGGGTTTGGCCTTGGCCAGCAGCAGGTCCATCTCGGACCCAGCTGGCATTGGCTCTGTCAGACATGGGGGAAGCTTCTAGCAGCTTATCACAGAAGCTTCCCCTGTAGCCCCCCACTACCAAAACCTGGCCACACAAACCAATACAGCCCTGAACTTCCATTAAGTTCAATTTTGGCATTTAGCCTTAAAACTGTAAAATCAAATGTAATCCATGACTATGAAAAGATGTATTTCCGTATAGAAGCATTAACATAAGGTGTTCATAAAATAACTCACAAAATAATGAATTGTTGCTAATAAAAGAATTGTTACCTTTTTTTGAATACCCTGTTCAAAAATTCAGTCATTCCAATTGCACAGACTTATGTTTCTTACCTTCAGAACCAGTTCTGTTCAATCCGACTTCTATGCAGACAAAAAGCAAAACTGACAGCTAACGAAGAACAGGCCTACAATATCACTGGC
Organism: Haliaeetus albicilla; assembly: GCF_947461875.1. Taxonomy (NCBI): domain Eukaryota; kingdom Metazoa; phylum Chordata; class Aves; order Accipitriformes; family Accipitridae; genus Haliaeetus; species Haliaeetus albicilla. Next base: position 15,177,776 of record NC_091502.1, on the reverse strand, counting down.
TTATTTGTATTCCCACATTAGACCTCTACCTTGTCAACAGTGAAATCTGGCCTTGAATTTAAAGTTAAAGACAAAATAGTCCTAAACCATCCTTTCAGGGTTTTTTAAAATTTATTCAGTGCTCGGATAGTTTTCGTGTTTTGAAACAGTGTATTAAATTTGCAGGGTTCTTGCTGCCTTTGAAAATCTTTAAAGAGTAAGTCTCTCAAATGCAATTATTCACCCTCCAATGTACAATAATTCAAATAATCACACAAAGCCACGAGTATGACAGCAATGACAAATTTTTAAGCTGCAAAAGGAAAGATGCTTCAGATGTACAATTATTCACAAAAAAATGTTTCAAAGAAATACTGCAAAAATAAAAATGCATTGTAAGGATTTTCTGAGGATGAGAGATAAGATCTCTCAGCTATGCTTTCAAGGCACTAGAAAGAATGGTATTGGGTAGAAATCTTAGGAGAGAAAGCTTAATGATCACATAACAGAGGCTTGAGAACAGCTTACCGTTATTAATTTGTTCACCATTTATATCTATAGTTCAAAAGTGAGGATCAGGCTCAGTATTTTATTTATGGATGTAGAAGCAAAAATGTCAGCCCAAAAGACTTCAGTCCAGGAAGCTGACTGATGACTGACACTATTTTCTTTTATTATGTTTTTGAAGTGTAACATTTCTGACTCAGAAATTATGTTTTCTTTTTCAACATCACATCGTGTGGCATATGGCATGTTTTGGCCTGTAAGTAGAAAAGCAACAAAAAAATCCAGCCTTAGCAATGGAAATGATCCTTTTGAAACTGTAAGTTACGGGCATTCGCACCTGCTCTAAAATGACTGCTTTCCTTTGTTAACCATTTCCAGTGAGAATGAGGAAAGGAGTTATCGCTGTTTTCTTTGCAGATTCAGCAACAGCACATGCAACAACATTCAAAGCTGAGTACATACTGTATTTATGTAGTTCTCAAAGTTGGCCATAATTTGGACTCTTATTTTTGTTGTTTTGATTGGATTTGTTTTTTTCATGAGAAACTTGGTCAGTGCTGCTTCTGCTTCAGTCCTGAATCACAGCTTATTTAAGTATACAGTGTTGCATATTTTGATCATATGTGCACAGATACAATACATATTGATAGACAGACAGATAGATAGATAGATAGATAGTGTGTGTATTTGTGTATTTCAAAGTCTGGCTCTCATCTCTTTCCTATATTACACCTGACACTCAAACCTTAGCAGTGTTTCTTTCCCTTATCCCACTGCTTTAAGAAATCCGTTCAGCATTTTACCTTATGGCAATGAATAGCCAGCCATAAGCCTACTGTAATTAGAAGTTTGTTAGCAGCAATGGGAATCTAGATCAAAACTAGCTCAGGCACTAAGCACAGGTTATATCATCTAACCCCAAATCTTACTACATAAGGGAGTATGCAATCTGTAGGGACTATGTGGCCCATGCAGGTCACTACAGCTGCCACATGGGCTTTAACTGACCAAAGCTGGCTTAAGAACCTGTACAAACATACAAATGTGCTACAGCTCACCTGGCCAAAAGCGCTTCATGGCCTCTGGTTTGTTCTCTAACACAGCAATGTGGAAACAGAGCAACAGGTCCTACACCAAAGCCATTGCTGCTGCTCCGTCTTTCTGCTGTTGTAGCTGAAAGGACAACTTTTGCTTTTAAGAAAATATAATGTAATGCATGTGGTGTAGCTTGCCTGTTTACCTCATTCACTCTCTCCTTTCTTCAAATAAATATTTGCATACAAATTGCTTTGAAGAATATATTACCAACTAAGGATGGTGGAAAAAGAAATTTGAGTGAATCGTAAATCCACCTGAGTTTTTTTGAGGCTTGGAGATTTATATATAAAATGGAATCTTTTCACAAAACACAGCTCCTTTAAGCTGCCAGAGCTCCTGCATTTCAAGATGATGTCACTGTTGGAAAAATAAAATACCATTGAAAGCGGTATAATTAGTAAATCAGGGAGAAGTTCTTCTCCTCATGCTGACTTGGAAGTTCACTATTTATAAATGTAGTAGTTGTTGAAGGGTAAAGCAGACTGCTGCCAAATTAACTCAGTTTAAAAAACTTCAGAGTGGAAAGCATCGTGCAACAGCAAAATGTTCAGGAAAAAAATGAAATTAGGTTCAGAAAGAATCCAAGGAGGAATCAAAACTGAGGAAGAACAGTCTGAGGGAAAGAAGACCCTTTTGACGCAAACAGTACAGAGGCAAAAGCAGAGTTGTGCATGGGCATATATAATGACACTGTTTTTTCAAACAACTGTTTCCAAACCTTATCTGTTTTTCATGTAAATGAGGGCAAATCAGAATTGTTTAAAGAGCTGTTAGAAGAGATGTGTGGAGTGAGACAGAGATAAACAATTCCCAGTTATCTTCCACAGTCTCTGTTCAGGCAATCAGTGAAGAAAGCAATAGAAGGGACACATAGATTAGTAGCAGCAACTAAAAAATGCATGATTTACAAAAACAGAAGATGAAGAGAGGAGAAGGACATCTTATATAAGGTCTTGATTTTTATATTGTATAAGGTCTTGACTTTATTTCATAGTACTACAAGGCAGGATTGATAATTCTTTTTTTTTAAAGACAAGTCTTTAAAAAATATACAAACACACATATATAATACATACATAAAATTTATTTATTATTTATTTATTATATATTATAATCTCTCTTTATATATATAAATAAATAAAAACTTACTAGTTTGCTTTGCTGCTTGTTTGCCTTTTTGAGATTTTTTGGGATGCATTTGAAAATCCATAGTTGAATAGTGGTGCACTGAAAGACTTGAAACCTTCTCTTTAAATGAAATCCAAGCATGTCCACTAATTATGTATGTCCAAGCACTTAAACTTTAGTTAGAAAAAAACCTTGCCATTGTGAAACTCTGAATGAAAAGTGGGAACACTGAGTATGTTCTGTTAAATTAGAAGAAAACAAAGATGTGTTACCTCAATAATTACAGTTTTGTTAGCCCAGCATTAATCCTGAGGTCAATAGCTGGCTTGGACTTGACTACTAAAGAATTAAAGGAAAATAGAATAATTAATGGTAATCAACATATGTAAAATAGATTGTGTCAAACTAGATTTATCGCTTTCTTCTGCTTGTTTTTTAAAAGAGACTAAAGATTGCTTGGAAAAGGTAACAGTGTTTACATGCTGTAGTGGGAACTCTGCGGGACATTTGATTTGGGACCACAAAACATTTTGGTTAAATGGCGTATAATTAGAGTTGCACTTTTCTCATCATACATCAAAATTAATTTTTTAACCAGAAATTGTTAAGCAAGAAGTTCTCTGGTAGAGTGTTTCAGGGCCTGATAATATTTGCCTGAGCATTTTTATAAATAACCTGGAAAAATCCCAGCATATGTATCAATACAAAGAAACATGCCTCGGAAGTATTAGGTCATTCCTGAGGGAGCTGCTTTCTAACACATGGATTCTTTCACAGGAATTTAAAGGGGAAGGACAAATCTTACTGAGAAACGCTCCCAGCTATGCAATGGGAAGGAATAAAGCACACCCTGAACTCTCTCTTCTCTTCACACCCTGGTCAGTATGTTGGTGTAATAAAGGAAAGTAGGCATGAAGTCTTTTTGATCAGGGACTTGTCTTGTGGGATACCATTTGCGGTGATCTAATTATCAGAGAAATAAGCAGGCACACTATTAAAAATGTGATCTTGTTTCAGTACAGTATTAAACAGATAAGGTTCAGATTTCTGAGGAGATCATAAATTGCATGGTTGACATGGCAAGCACACTTGTAAATTTATGAAAAAGTTTGGAAAATTACAGAGTAAATGAACATGTGTTAGGTAGATCAGACAAAAAGAATAATCAGAAGGCACCACTGAATATGTTGAGATCACTTGCCTGTGAAGAGTGATCAATCAAAACCTATCAAAATTCCCTTTTCAGTTTGTGGATTTTGGTTACACTTTCTTATTCTATCAAGCAGTCCATTGTAGCAGGTAAGAAAGTCATAGTTCTGCTGTTTCGTTGTGAGTTACTTAGTCTTGCTAGAGCACCAAACTGGTGGTCTTTAAATGACAGACATAAAGCCAGAACCTGTGGAGAAGAGCAGAAACCTAACAACCTTCCTCTTCTCAGAAGTATTTTTCCAAAATTTCTCCATGTTCTGCCCACATCTAACTGCCATTTTAAAAACCTGTTTTAAGATGTGATGGATGGAGTAACCTACTCTATTACTGTATTTTCCATTAAATATAGCTGAGTTGCAGCAGATCACTTTTTGTCTATTGAGATCTGACCTTATTTTTTTAACCAGACACGATCCCCAAGAGAATCTTCTGCTTATAGTTGTAGGTCTTTTGCGCCAACTAATTTAGTCAGTTGCCTTTCTTTTGCATCTTCTCTACATTGTTGCATTTTTACATCATTGTTGCAATGGTGTAGAACATTTTATATGAGAACATTCATAATATTTTGTTTAGCTTCTTCCTCTGCCCGCATTAAACCAGTTGTTTGGTATAGGCTTGATTAGCCCCAATTAGTAAAAGACATTTCTGTATCCTGTGCAAGAATAACTCTCTGGCCCTGAGTGTTACTCTGGTTGTACCTTGCTGGCAGGAAGGAAGAAAACTTCTGCACTGATGTGCTGCATGATCTACTACATAACGAAAATGCAGCAAATTATTTTCAAAGCTGACTTCAAGGAAATGAAGAATGACAAGAGGGGTCCTGTTGTGTAAAATCCTCTTAGCTTTTGAAATGTCAGTTTTAGTTGTTTGATGAAACTGTGCATAAAGGAGGTAGTAAACAAAAGACATCTAATGAGGGCACACAGCAAGAATCGCACATTGGGAGTGGGTTTCTGCAGTGTGTTAATGCCAAGGTCCAATATTAGGAGGGCAGTTGCAGTACTGGGAGGGGTTATCCTTCAGGTAGATATTAAAATGGTGTCCCATCTGCTTATTTCTAATATCATTTTGAGATGATAAAGATCTCATGATACAGGCTGGAGGGACGTGGTGATGGTAGGGAGGATAGGGAATAGGGAATAACTTTGCTTCCAGCTGGCAAAATCATATTTTGTTAAATATTATCGCCACAAATTAATTGGCAATGTTACAAACATTCATGACTATACAGCATGCAAGATGTTATGTGGGGCTGAGTGGTGACCATTCTGGTCTGTCTAATAATATTCACTAAACTGTTTAATTGTGAAGTTACCTGTGGAAAAAAAAAAAAAAATCTATGTACTGACATACTTGCAGAAGCAACATTCTTTGAGTACACTTCTGCTTGTTTTAACAACAGATTCTACATAAAATCAGGTAGAGTTTAAGAAGAGCGAAAAGTTTAGAAGATAGGGTGTGTATTTAAATGCGTAATGATGGAATTACATGAATAATACTAGACAGACATTTTGGTCTTCTGCTTTTTTCATACATCTCAGTAAAAAGATGCAAATTCAACGTCCGAGCTGTATCTCGCAAGTATAAGCTGCAGTAACTGCAACAGAAATATAATTAATCACGGTCCCGAAAGATTCTTTCCATGGGCTATCCAGGACTTGATTATATAGCATGCAAAACTCCTGAAACTATACCTACTATCTGTAGACACAGTCCAGTGGGTAGGTGGTGAGACAGCTTGGCAGAACTCCCTGCACTGTTGATATTTAGACACAAGCTCTGAGTTATTAAGGATACACAAATGTTTTGATTATTCTGCCTGGAGAGGCACATGCTCCCTCTCAATTCCCAGGTTAGCAAAGCTACATTCTCTGTCTCAAAGTTCAGGGGAGACAATGCAAGAAGGGAGAAAATGTCATAGATGCCATGAGAAGATGCATCAGAATCAGACGATATGGAAGTACACAGGGAGATTGTAATAAGCAAAGAGAGACAGAAAACAAGAACCAGTCATGTTATGTTAGAAACAGGAAAGCAGCTAGAAGTTGCAATAGGGTACTTTCCACTGAATTAATTGGTAATTCATGATTGTCTTCTATTGGAACTCAAGGCAAGAGTTGCAAGTTAGTAGTAATGCTCTTCTCAATTCAGTTAGCAGCATCACTTTCATCTTACTGCTTCTAAGAAAGTAGAAACACAAAGAAAAAGCTCATTAAATATGTCCAGAGAAGAGAAGTACAGATGTTTAACTGTAAGCTTTTATAAATTTTGAAGGTTAAAGCTAGGCTTTTCATATTTCTTTTTGTCTAGTTGAGATGAATCTTAACAATGTTGCTATTATATCTGCATACTACCTGTATACAGTGTAAGTATATACTTGCACAATGAAAACAGTGAAAGTTTAATCACCCAAAGGTCTAAATATTTATTAAAAATCATTGCTTTAAACTGTTATCTATTATAATTTCAGGTTATTAAGTGCACTTACTAGATTCTGAAGAATGCTCACAGTTAGTTATAGACATGATATATAATCCATAGCTGTATTAGTTTTAAAGGATATTCCTTGGAAATCACCAAAATAGTAGCGTAAAATGAGTCCTTAAACATAAAAATGTGCTTATTACTTCCATGAGTTTGTATGTTGATTGAACTATAACTTTATAAATGCTATCATTCTTTAATACTCTGTATTATTTTCCTTCATGCTGTGAAAGAGATACATGGGTTAGTTACTGATCTGTAACGCATACAAGTTATTTGGAAAGAGTCATTTAATTGCAGAATGTAAATGTAAATATTAGTTTGTAGGTCCATGAAACAGATTATTTATGTGGCAGCCACTTCATAAACACAAAAACCCTCAACAAGTATTAATCAAAATAAAGAAAAAAACCCAAATCCACTATCTCCTTTAGATCTCAAGTGACCAGTGAAGACTTCAGCTTTAATTTCAGAAAACATACAAGTTTTAAAAGATTATTCTTAGAACTAAACGGCATTGTTACTGAAGGTAGGCATTTGAAGCAAAAGTTGATCTTGCACCAAACCCTAGTAAAAAACTAAATCAATATTTGAGATAATTTATCAAATAAATGAAAGTGTTGGTTCTATCTTTAAATAGATTCTGAAATATTCAGAGTGACAATTACCAGAATGCACATAAAAAATATGATCACAGACCTGAAGAAGTACAATTTTTCTGCACATGCATTAGCAGATTCTATATTCAAAATGTCACTATGAGCCATGAAATATAAATAGCAGCTGACACATGAATCTATCCAAACATTGGGATCATGAAAGAAAAGATGCATAGAACCATAAAATATCCTGAGTTGGAAGGGACTCATGAGGGCTATCAAGTGAAACTCTGAACTCCACACAGAGCAACCTAAAAGTTAAACCATATCTCTAAGAGCATTGCCCAAATGCTGCTTGAACACTGACAGGCTTGGGGCCATGACCGCTTCCCTGGGGAGCTTGTTCCAGTGGCTGACCACACTCTCAGTGAAGAACTTTTTCTTAATATCCAGTTGGAACTTCTCCTGACACAGCTTTAAGCCATTCCCTTGTGTCCTGTCCCCAAACACCAGAGAGAAGAGAGCAGCACCTCCCTCTCCAATTCCCCTCATGTTGTACTTCTAGACAGCAACGCAGCGACCCCTCAGTCTCCTCTCCTCTAAGCTGAACAAACGTGGTATCCTCAGCTGCTCCTCATAAGTCATGCCCTCTAGTCCTTTCATCATCTTTGTTACTCTCCTTAGGATGGAGCAATAATAGAAAGATTATGTTTTGTGAATTGGGAAATTCAGGTTTTATGTGTATGCTTTCTTTATGAATATTTATTTTCTTACACAATCTTTCTTGGGACTCATCTCACCCAACTTTAGATGGTTACGGTGTACCATACCAGTTCCTGAATCATTCACTTATACTCCTTTCCATGATCAGTGGATAGGAGTAGGCAATTTGAAGCACAATTAATCCTACTTATCTGACCACCTGGATCATGATTGCTTTCTTCATTAGACATTCTTTTTTCTCTTCAGTGATTAAAAAGAAAGTCTTCAGTGGCTACAAAAGGTATGAATGTCTATGTTATAGACATGTAAATGTAGGTGAGGAGAATCCCAGATTTATGCTTTGAGTATTAACTTCAGCCTATTATTTAATCTCCATAAAATGGTAAATATCACTACCAAGACTACTAAGAATAAGAGTCCAAACCAATAATGAACCTACCAGCTCAATGCTGTTGGGAAAATATGATGAGCATCACTAATAGGACAGGGAAGGACTTTACTTCCTTGCTATGCAGAAACAGCTTAGTGCTGTTAATTACTGTACCAGAGTATTTTCTCAATCCATTGACTTCATAGCATCATGACTTTAATGTCTGACAGGAACTTTTACAGTAAATTAAAACTTAATTTAGCTAAATTAAATTGTAGGAATCAAAGAATTTCATCCAGCAATTCCTGCATCAGCCCTACAATTTGTGTGAACCCTACATCTCTTGGAAATCCCACCCAAATCACTCACAAAAATAGAGGAAATTTCTTGTCACCAAACCATATTTAATTTTCAGTAATGGTACTGTTAAGTATCTACCTAAAACCTGGTTTTAATGTATAAAAGAAATAATGAAGAAGACGGAGGCAGACTCCACTCAGAGGTACACAGTTGAAAGATAAGAAGCAATGGCTATAAGCTGAAGTAAATTCCAGTTGGATACAAGAAGAAAAATCTCAGAATGAGTGGGTAAGGACTGGAACAGGCTGCTTAATGAAGCTGTGAAATCTCCGTACTCAGGGTCTTTAAAATTTGAGTGGACAAGGCCTTGCTCAAAGTGATCTAACTTTAAGGTTAGTACTGCTTTGAGCAGGAGATTGGACTAGATGACCTGTAGAGGTCCCTTCCAACCTAAATAATTATATGAATCTATAACTTTAAGATCTGCTTCTTGTTTGTATTCTGAATTAGTGTATTTTCCAAACACTAGCTACTCTAGTGTGTTAAAGCTTTGTGTCCTATCACAATTGTTTCTTTCAATGTATGAGCTTGTAGACAGTGATTTCATAATCTTATCTTGGGTATACTTTGCTAGTTTCCCAAAACTTGAGTTGCCCTTGTAATTTTTTTCTATACTATTTTTAATATTTCAATACCCCTTTTAAAGATAGGCACAAAAAAAAATGCATGTAAGTATGCTAGTAAGTCTCTCAAGTGCTGTACACAAATACAGCTGCCTCACTTCTATTTATTATTTTTCTACTTATGCATCTCAAAAACATGTTCACCTACTTAGCTATAGTGTTGCCCAGGGAGCTCATGTTCGCTTAATTAGCTACTATTTCCTCTAAGTCCTTCAATGTCACTGAACACCAGGACACCATTTCCCACCCTGCAAGTGTGACCTACATATTTTGTTTCTTGATGTATGCCCTTTCATTTGGCTCTGTTAAAACATATGCTGTCCAGAGAAAAGTAATTTTCTTAAGCAATATAATCTACTAGAGTTGGTCATTCTACATTACTTATCACTCACTAATTATCAATTACCAGCAAATTTGACCAGATCATTGATGAAGACGTTGAAAAGTAAGAACTAACTTTTCAGAGGCATCTGGTTATGCATCCTGTTGTGCAATGATACTTCATTTTTAATTACTTTCTGAAACATTTTTCATAGCTGATATTTAAGCTCTGTTGATTTTGCATAGCAGTATTTTCATCAGAATTTAAAGAAAGACAGGGACAACTGCTTTATAGCAGTTTAACTGTATTATGTCAATGCAGTTATCAACTAAACCTATCATGTAAAAAGACATCACATTTGTTTGACAAGGTACGTTTTCCACAAAACCATGTTGATTGCCATTTTAATCTTCACAAACAGAATCTCTTGTCACAGTGCCATCACTGTCCAAAAAAATAGCTTAATCATCTTATTTACCCCCTTTGAATATTATCAGACCAGATACACAGCTTAAAAAAGAAAACAAAAAAAAGAACCTCAGTACCTAACAGAGCTTTTTATCAATATTATCTAAGTTAAATAGGCAAACATTTTTCCGATAAACATAAGCCTTCTTTGCACTCTTTTGATACTATGGTTATTTTGATATTATGAATAATTGAGACAAGCATCTTTTGTACATCTTAAGATGTAATGACTTCATAAGCACGTCACTATAATGGTGATGCTATTTACCTTTTTTGTCTTCTTTAACTTTTTGTCTCTTCACTATTGATTCATTTATTCACCTAATCATTCATTCATTGGGCATGATAAGGAACATATAAAGAACATAACCTTTCATATTTTTTGAAAACAAGTAGCAACATCGGTTTTACTGTGTAAAATATAATTAATAACAATGACTTAAAAGCCTAAAATATTTGCATAGAAAATACAGAAATATTTCTTTGAGATCATTATTCATTTTCTAGATTAGTGAGACTGGACTGAATGACTTCTTGATTCCTGGGGACAAAAGGGACAGCCCATCCTTCCCTTGACTTATTGGTAAACCATTTCCATACCTGCTAACATTTAAAAATCAAAAAGCGGAGTATTACTTCTGTGGTGCAGTGCCCTATATTTCTATCTGGGATTATTTGGATCTGTGAGATAAAATCAGGTTAGGATTGTGATACATGCATAAATCAAGTGCACAGACTATGGCTAGGTCTCACCCGTCTCTCGGTCATACGATGTAAAATAGATCTGCACATGCCCAGCACCTATTTGATTTGTGGTGTCCAGCAGCCTGACCAGGCTACTGGTAATCTGAAAATTCCAGAGAAAAGGGATAGACTGCCAGTAAAAATGATAGATATGGCATGCATTTTCAGTTGTTTGGATTTACAGTTTCCCAGATTTTTTTCTTGTCTTATGTACAAAGTTAATTTTGTGATTTAATTAATATCTAAGGTCACAAACTGCAACTTTTACAGGAGTTTTCCAAACTCCCTGCATTCTAGGTTTTGCAAACATCTCTGGAAATGAATATTTATATATTGGAATGGAATGGACATCAAATATAAGTAAAATGGAAAAGCACCAGACAGTCTAACAATCAAGATATGAGTAAATAAAAAATAAAGATCAGGTAAATTATAATGAAGGGTTTGAATAGGATTCCAGCATTTTTAAATAAGACAGTCCTTTAAAAGGGCGTGGTGTCAGTTTCAAACTAGAGACATAAAAGGAAGTATTCTAAATAACTAGATATAAATATGGACATTAATTTACACCTAATTCTTTTATCCCTTTTAGTTCAGGGTAGCTTTTGAGAAAAAAACGACTGAATTAACAGCATAAAGTTTTACTGATGCCCTCATCAATAAAGGGATAATTTGGATGAATCACTGAAGTGGTGTATTAGGACACAACCAAACTGGAAAGCAGCCAGCTGACATCCTGAGGAGTCATGTAATAGCATACATTAGGTTAATATATAGATATATTATCCCAAAGCCCAAATATTTTATTATCCTAAAGTTCTTTATGTTGAGGCTGCCGAGAACATGCAGCAGAAAATCAAACTAGACATTGTTAGGAATATGACAATGGATTCTCATTGAATCTGGAATTTCAATAGAAACCTTGCTGAAATCTCCCTGATTCTTCGTTCTTCGGATTTTTTTATTATTATTAGTTCCCCACCCAAACCCACCCCCATGCCAGTAAATTAGTCTAATCTCACTGAAAATATCCTATTGAAACTTTCTGACCAGCATAGTAAAAAATCATCAAAAGGCTGTCGTTAACTAGTTATACTGGTAAGCCTGATAGCCAAGGGACAAACCTGAACATGTTGGAGTGCTGTTATTAATTTGTTTTATATGTGTTCAGTACTGCGTAAGACATGGTTCTACTCCAGAGATACTTGCAGTCTCAACAGACTAACATAGCAATCAAATCCAATGCCCTGTTCCAAATTAGAGACTTTATTGGAGTGACTGCTGTGAATATGCCTATTTTAAACCAACTAATAACCTAGGGTCAGTGTCATGGTTTAACCCCAGTAGGTAGCTAACCCTCCCACATTCAGCAAGACTGGAGGGAGAACTGGAAGGGTAGAAGTGAAAAAACTCATGGGTTGAGACAAAGACAGTTAATAATTTTTAATAAATGGAAGGTAAAAAAAAAAAAGACAACCCGGGGTGGAGGCAGGGGGAACACAAGAAAAACAAGTGATGCAAATGAAAACAATTGCTTGCCACCAAGTGACCGATGCCCAGCCAATTCCTGAGCAAAGGCAGCCCCCACCAAGCTCCACCTCCCCAGTTGTATATATGCTGAGCACAATGTCATACAATGTGGAATATCCCTTGGGTCAGTCGGGGTCAGCTGTCCCAGCTGTGTCCCCTCCCAAATCCTTGTGCCCCTCCAGCCTCCTCGCTGGTGGGACGGTGTAAGAAACAGCAAAGGCCTTGGCTCTGTGTAAGCACTGCTTTGCAGTAACAAAAACATCCCTGTGCTATCAACACTGTCTTGGTCATGAATTCAAAACATAGTACCATGTGAGCTACTATGAATAAATTTAACTCTCTCCCAGTCAAAACCAGTACAGTCAGTGAGTGCTTCAAAAGTAAAACATTATTTAAGTGTTCACTAAGAGCCCTTGTACTGTCAGTTGCCAAGTTAAGGTCCCACTGAACAGTGATAAGAAGGAAAAGCTGTACCAAAATCTGGCTTTTTGCTGGAGAAAAAACAGCACAGCATGCCCAAGCAAGAGGAATTTTAACTTTTAATTTCTAATGTGCAAGCCAGGATTGTGCTGCTCTACTATTAAAATCCACTCAGTTCAAAGCCTGTCTGCAGGAACGCACATTTGTAATTAAAAGGAGATTAAGGTAATTTACCACTCTCTTGTCTGCTGCCCACTAATTTTCTTTCAAAAGGAATAGCAGTGCACTTCAGGGATCCAAGTGCACTAACCACTTGGATGAAGTAAGGCCCCAGTAAATAATATAAGTGGACATTATCACACCTTTTCATACTAATCTGGTAATTGGATTGATCTGCTTCTGCTCAACAGTGACAAGGAAGCTAATGCTTTCTGAGATTGGAGTTTCTCTGAGTTACCTTTTTAATCAAGAAGAGGATCCAGATTGCCAGCGCCTTAATATTTTCAACAGGCACTTTTCATTTATTAGTAAAAAAGCCTGGGATTCATCTGACCACATCTAAGTCTGTATACCAGCTGAGCACTAAGCTCTTTGTACAGCAAAGAACAATAAGCATTTTAGCAGGCAGTTCACCACACACACAGCATAGTAATACAAACCATGTCCTATTTTTTTTTTTTTTATTTTTTTTTTTTTTTGAATAGTAAAATAGGATGGCTAGCTCAAATGCAGACATCTACACTGTGGTCATCTAGATCAACATTCATAAGCCTGAAGATAGCTCTGTATTGGCACTTAAGGTGCCTGAAGGTACCTAAGATATCTACACGAGGCTCACAAATATGATACAAGGTCTATGGGAGATTCATGGTATTCTCTAGTGGTGGACGGAGGCTGTAGTGGGAAGTACCCTTGACTTTGTGTAAAAACCCCAACTGACTACACTTAGGCAGCCAGCTTGAACCCTTAAACAGGATGAATCCCATCCAAGTGATTGAATGTATCATGTTCTGAGTAATTCTCTACTTTTCTCTCTGCAGTATTTCATAGTTCCTGCTACTTGTTAAACCACACGGCTGAAAAACACCGATTCAATAATAGTAGTACGTAAATAGTACACATTATGTGGTATAGCATAGTAACAGAATTGTTATTTCACTTCACAAAAATTTAATTTTCTCATTGGAATAAACTGTTGAGCCTTGAAGTTTATTCACTGTTTGCGTTTGCTCAAAACAGTGCAACATTACTATTATCTCTTCATTATGAATGTTGTATATAATTTTGTGTGACACTAGCAGAAACTGTGGATAAATATTTTGCTTTTCCATTGGGATGTATCAGCTACTTAACAACTGAAACAATAGGAAGTAATCTACATTCCACAGTTCATGCTTATTGTTCAGCCTATTGAATAAATGAATGCATCTCTTAAAACCTGTTAAAAAATTAATCACCTTTAGGATGCACAACACAATACTAGCTTCGATAATGCATGCATTCCTTTGGCACAGAATTACTGTATAATGTTTAAAGACAGCTGTTTCTCCAAAAGCCAGAGATGGTAGGACAGATGGATAGGCAGAGGGATGGCAAATTCCTCAGAGGGCTTTATCAACTCCTTGCCATTCTTGAAAAGTAGAAGATAATAATTTACAGTGTAGCACAGATTACATTATACAGTCATTGTAACTAGTTTGAGTTGGTAAGCTGATCAAGTTTTTTAATACTTGCATTAATGTACTTGCCCTCCTCTTCTTCTGAGGGAACTCATTTCAATGTGTATGTTTTGTAACATCTGAAAATGCTATTTCAAGGGCACCAGCCTCGTTCTCTACAATAAAAAACAATCAAACCACCATTAAAAGCAACCCACATGACAGTACAAGACACTGGAAATAACACAAATTCCATGTTATATACTTTCATATCACTTCTATTGCTGCCCACATGGCAAATCTTTTGCAATTTATCAGTTGTTATTTGTGCCACTATATGAAGTAGAAGAATGAATGGGCCAGGCTTTTTGTGTTAAAAGTTCTCTCACCGAACACTGGGGTTTCAATAGAAAATTATGGTTTATGAGCAAGAAAACAACCAAATGTGATACTCTGTAAAATTACAGAGTAGTTAGTTGTGACATAAATTTTTTATTATTATGTAGCTATGTACAAAATAAGTACTCGTCCATTCACTGTCTCCTTATTAAAGCAGCTCTGTGTGTTCTCCCTCTTAAACCATGATTCATGAAGTGGCCCTAGCTACTGCATAGAAGTAAATAAAGCTGTGCACAGGGGATGTAAGCTACAAAGCACACACAAGAATCCAAACAATAGAGTGTAAATGCACATAACCACGTGGCTGAGCTAACACAGTGTTCCAGCTCTCCATGCATTCACAAATGTTTAAAATGAGTGTGGCTTGCTTTAAAAAAGCAAGCTATTTCAGACTAAATATAGAATATGCATATTGCAGTGCCATTTCAGACTCAAAAGATTGACATCATTCAGTCCTACTCCAACCTTCCCTCAATGTTTACACCTAAGAACATTTATCCAAGAAAGAAGAAAGATGCACAGATGAAAAACCTCTATCATATTTTAAAAATTATTCAGTTACGTGATTTTTTTAAAAATTGTGAGATATAAGAAATAGTTGTGTGTCAGTTTTTGATTCAATGTTCCAGTCTTCTAGGCCATGTTCATTGTGGCAGGATTTTCATGATATCTTTTCAAACAAAGGATCTGGAAATATGTTTTAAAATAAAAGCTGAGAATTCTTTTGCATTTAGATGATACCAGGGACTAAGGACTAAAAAAAAATGTGAACTATGACAAGACTCCTTCTTTTGCAAGAGTTATCAATATTCAGATAGGAAAATTTAATCTCGGGGGAGAAAGAAGAAACATATGCACATTTTGCGATAAAGCTTCAAGAACCACGTGTACATGAAGAAACCTCCCAGAAGGCTAAAAATAATTTATGTTTTAAAGCAGTTTCATATTTTTTGGAGGGTGTGAGAAGGAACTCAGGGTTCTCCAGCACTGGCAGTTGACCGTGTTGCATAGTGCAGCTAAAAGATCCCAAATATCCTTTGAGACACACAGCAGTTAATGTAGCTTGGAATGGAGGACACAGAGAAAAAGAAACACTAAGAAAGAGGAAAGAAGAACAACAGATGGCGTAGCCGAAGTAAAGCCAGCAGCATAAACTGCAAGGGAAACAAACAAATCCCAAAGGCTGCGAGTAATAAACTTGCACAGTGGTGAACACACTGTTCTGGAGAAACTTCAGTCAGAAAACAAACTGCATCAATCCAAAGCTTTCTGTTTAGCGCTAGTTGTCCTAGCTGATTTTCAACAAGCTTTAGAAATTCTTTTCCCCTACAAGTCTGGTTTGAGATTTGCTAGCAATTTAGTAAAATGAAGGCAATATGTTGATTCAGAGTCAGCTGAGAATACCTCTGCTTGGCAGCAAATGTCTGCCTACCGCCAAGCTGTGAGTCAATGACCTGGTACCAGGTAAGGTCATACGTGATCAGTCATTTTTGAAAAAGGAGTTGTAAGGCTTGATTCTAACTTTATGATGAGGTGATACTGATGTGAAATCTGTTTTACAATATGTTGTGGTTTAAGCCCAGCCGGCAACAAAGCACCACGAGGCTGCTCGTTCACTCCTTCCCCCTCCACCCCGCCTAGGGATGGGGAAGAGAATCAGAAAGGAGAAAAAAAAAAAAGGAAGTAGAACCTTGTGGATTGAGATAAGGACAGTTTACTGGGACAACACAAGGAGAGAAGTTACAATAATAACAATAGTACAAATAAAAGAATATACAAAACGAGTGATGCACAATGCAATTGCTCAGTGCCAGCAACCTGACGCTCCATCTCTTCCCCAGCTGTGGTACCACACCAACCCCTAGCCCACTCCCCAGTTATATACTGACCGTGACATTCTATGGTATGGACTATCCCCATGGCTAGTTCGGGTCAGCTGTCCTGGCTGTGCCCCCTCCCAGCTTCCTGTGAAAATTAACTCCATCCCAACTGAACCCAGGACACAATAATGTGAGAAAAGAATCAGAGCAGGAATCTTGCTGTACTGGCGTATTTTTTTCATCTTGGTAAGCCCATGCCTTCCTTTCATGTAGTTTATATTTCAGTTCTAACAAAACCACTATAATGATGTAAAACTGCAGGTGACGGGGACATACCCACTGACAAAACTTAGGCTGTGATTGTGGTGCTACTGAATGAGATGACTACACCTCAGCCACCTCATGCTCATAAGATGATTAGGAAAGGTGCCCCAGAAGATAAACCAACATTGTTGCTGAGGCTGGTACTCTGTTTTGAAGAACAACAAGTGGTAGTAAATTAAAGGCTGCTAGATAAATACGGTCTTATGTATGTCCTGGTTTTGACTGGGACAGAGTTAATTTTCTTCATAGTAGCTGGTACAATGCTGTATTTTGGATTTAGTATGAGAATAATGGTGACAACATGCTGATGTTTTAGTTGTTGCTAAGTAGCACTTATCCAAAGTTAAGGATTTTTGAGTTTCCAATGCTGTGCCAGCAAGCACCTGTAGAAGAAGCTGGGAGGGAGCATGGCCAGGACAGCTGACCCAAACTAGCCAAAGGAATTGTCCATACCATAGGCCTTCATGCTCAGTATACAAACTGGGGAGAGTTGGCCAGGAGGGGCCAGTCGCTGCTCGAGGCCTGGCTGGGCATCAGTCAGTGGGTGGTGAGCAATTGTGTTGTGCATCACTTGCGTTTCTTGGGGTTTATTTCTCTCTCTCTTTTAGTTATCTTCCTTTTCATTACTACTACTACTACTATTATTATTATTATTATTATTATTATTATAATATTGTATTTCAATTATTAACCTGTTCTTACTCAACCCAACCCACAAGTTTTACTTTTTTTTTCCTTTCCAACTCTCCTCCCCATCCCACCAGGAATGGGGGAGGAGTGAGTGAGTGGCTGCATGGTGCTTAGCTGCTGGTTGGGGTTAAACCACAACAATGTGCAACATGGACAAAAATCTGGCATTATCTGCTGTTTGAGACCTCACTTCTGAGGGTAACAAAAAATATGCCTGGAGAATGAAGTATAGCTCAGCTAGAAAACAAACTAAAAGCATGCAAAAATCCTGCATTAATCTGACTGCACTGAGCAGAGTAATATAAGCAAAGACAAAAACATATGAAAAGGAAGAAAAGATAGTGAAAATGGGCAGGCCATTAGATGACAGAGTATAGACATAGGCATCAGAAGCAAAAAGTTGGTATTAGAACTAATTTTGAGTGCACAAATTAGAGCGGAATTCAGATATGTTCTCGAGGAAAAGAATTCATGGAAGAGCAGCTTCACTACATTGTCTTCCAGTGAGGACAGTATAGACTTCATAGACTATCGAGTGTACCTGCACAAGGGTGGCCGGTGGGGCACAGGACCTGAAAGAGACCAGGCGTTTCTGGACCAGCTTCTGTAGGTCAAGCAAGATTCCCTAAGGAATCTCAACTTGCACCAGATGTGTATTGGTTTGAAGCCCAAATGTCTACTTCAAGGTGAGCTGAACCCCCATCTCCAGCCTTCATAGTGTTATATCAACTTGATCCCAGCTGATGGCTGCAGTTTGGACTACTTTACATATAGACATCTACACGTAGACACCTAGATATCTTAACATGGAGCTGAAGCCCACCCTGTAGGAGTTACTTATCTCACCTGAGAGAGCTGAGAGTAGGAGTATGGTTCAGTTACCTAACACAGCCATCTAGGGCCCCTGAGACATCACAGGGTAGTTGAGATATTTGATAGGTGCTGACAAATGACAAAGTAAAGGGGATTTGCACCATTCTGGACTGACAGCTAGAGACCAGGTGAATACCTTGGGACATTCCATTTGACACTAGATACCTATTTAGACAATTAAATCAACTGTGAGGGTCTATGGCATTGATACCTGTACCTCACCTAATCTCATAGATGCCCTAGTGAACAGATAGTGAACCAAAAGCCTGATACTCTCAAATGAAATTCACTCTTCTGAAGCAGTGTCTAAATTAGGTCATTGCTGTGAGCTATGAATGCCTGTACCTCTCTACTGACTATAAAAGAAATTAAGATCATTTAAGGTAGAAGCAGACATTGAGAAAGAGATTAGTTGAATTACAAGGTTTTAGTCCAGGCTACAAGGGCAGCCTTACTGCAGCTTAAGAAGAAATTAGGTAGTTAGGGTCCCACTTGTGCATTGTTAAAATCAATACTTTTTTTGACATTTACTTTAATGGTAACTAAATCAGAGTCTTATTTTAAATCAATAGGAAAAGTTTCACCAAAATGGCAAATAGTAAAATTGTTTTATAAATGCAAACATATGTATATATTGAAGATTATAACAAAGATGTGAAAGTTATATATTTTTCAAATCTTTGCAGAACAGGATTAAATAGCAACAGCATGAGGTAAGAACTGAAATTGCAGAATCTCTGACAGTAGGTGACAGTTTTAAAAGCTGACTGAGGAGCAGAAAGGGCCCTTATACCTGCAAATAGCCAGTGTACTACCATTATCTAGAGAGAAAAAAACCATGAGCACAGTGGGAAACTATACACCATTTAATTTAGCTCCAATTTTTTAAAAAGCATGGTAAACTATTTTTAGTGTTCAAGAGGAATTATAGAAAATCTACACAGCAAAACACAAAAGGACCATAGACAACCACCAGAACTTTGCAGAAAGACTGTCCGTTGTGAATATGGAACTGGAACTTTCCCGGTTCAATCTGTCCAGGGGCAGAGAACTGAAACACAGTAAATGCCATCTAGGTAGCTTCACAGTCAGTGTTTATATCAGATAGCATTATGCTGCATATGGAACAACTTCATAATATAGGATATCTTACCTCAGAGGATATCAGTCAACAAGCAAAATACCCCCGAAACAATGGATCCATGGAGTTTTAATGTAAAAATATTCTGTTAAAAATATGTGATTTTTACACTTGGCAGTTCAGCACTATGGCTATGTTTCCTGGTGGTGTCTCTAGTCTGTTCAGTAATTAACATGGGGGTTTCAGCATTATATGTTGAAATCTTTCTGATTGCTGGACCTCACTTCTCTAATGTGCAACCATAATTTTAGTTTGTTTAACTGCAATTCCTTTTGCTTTTGAATCATTGTCAAAAACCTGAATCAAAATACTTTTTCTCTTGAATATTATGCTGTATATTATGTTATTTTAATCCTACCTATTATTATTTTTGGAATCCTACAGATAACTTGGAAAAAGCTATCAAAAGAGTACCCTCAATTTAAAATTGAAGAACACATCCAAATGTAAGATGATGATATTGGCTAACCTCCTGACAGTAAATATGGATTGATAATGAATGCTGGAGCAATGAAGTGCACCAAACTGGAATAACTCTCTTAATGACAGGAATCTGTTTTTCAGTGTAATTCACTAAAGCAGAATGGTGTTTAAATATATTCCTGTTTTGGAAAAGCAAGATTTATAAAAAGATTTTTAAAAGCCCTTCTGGTAATCTGGGGTAATAAGATTATTGCTGTTTTTAAAATCTTGTGAATTATGATCAATAGAAACAGGCCAATCGTCCTTCTATGTGCACTAACTTTTTACAAAGGTAAGTCAAGCTATTTAAAATGGCATTTTTCTATCCACTAATTCAAGGGAAAAAAATTTTAAAAAGATAAAAAAATATTTTTAATAGAACATTTCTATATAATATGTTAAAGTCAAACTTTGGCCAACATAATGCAGTTGTAATTATTATCATGCTTCTGGTATTCAAAATTATCTAAGAAAATGTATTATATTAGTTATAATTTTCCAGTATTAATAATATTACTTTTTGCATTATGGAAGGACCCCTGTTATGTGTAAGAGGTACATAGAAGAAGTTAAAATATTTGATGTGTACGTAGTGGGTTATAAATTAAAAGTACTGTATACATACCATATGCAATTACCTTATACATACCATCCCAAAGTCACATAAAAGACAGAAAATCTCCTGTCTTCAGTGAGCTTCGATCAATTACAAATCACAACTCTCTTCTTGTCTGTGACTATAAAAATAACAAATTCTTGTGCCACAAGTGAGCTCCAAATGTTTGTTCTCTGTCAAATCTGCTGACTTCATTGCCCCAAAAAAGTTCTTGCTACAGCTACAGCTTAATTGTATTGACTCTAAGTCAGTACATTTTAAAGAGAGTTTGTTTTTATTCCAAGATCAACTAATCAAAACCCACAAATGTATACAAAACAGTCTTTTAGTATACATTTCATGCGTCATTTAAAGCTGGTCTACAGCTCTCCATCAAAACTTTTTGACTGAAATTAGAAAACTCTCTTTTTCTCTGAAAAACTTAGGAAAACAAAGTTTCCAAAAATGTAAGGTGGGATTCATCTCACTTAGCTTTAGAAGTTTGTAGCATAGACGTGTTCACTGAAGCTAATTACCTTTGGCTTCGCTTTTAATAAATTTTAGACATCTACTGTAGAAAGTGATGAACTGCACCTGAGAAATACTTGGTTTTCTCCATTATTCAATTAAAGGCAGTATATTGCTGGCTCACATGTAGAATTACAGTGCTTATATATGCATTTGATGAAATTAATCCCATTCTGCACTTCTAAAAGCATCTCAAAACAACAACAAAAAATATCATGCTGAAATATTTGATAACTCAGGTGCATTGCTCTCCCATGCTTCTGTCTGACATTCCCTTATTAGATTCCCTCCTCATCTGACACACTGTGGCTATGCAATCTCTGGATGCACTGCTTCACCTTTCCAAAGGGGAGAACACAACTCACAACGGACAGTACAAAGTGACTTTCAAGCCTGGTTTACAAAGGGAAAAAGATAAGGAGGTATCTATTCTTCCAAAACTCTAAGACCCTACAACAGCATTTGAGAATTCAGATATTAAACTTTTTCTCTAATAACTCTACATTTTTCCCATGGGAGGAACATATTTTCTGACTCAGTTTAACTGCACACCTTTCTGTTCAGAATAGTTCACTGGTCTTTCCACTTTCTTAGCATGATTTTGTATTTCTGTATAATTCCACTGCACAGTAGTGAGGAATGGGAAAAAAAAAAAAAAAAGCCTTCCTTCCTTGCATGCCTAAAATCAGAGCTATGCCTATTAAAAATGCCAGTTCTTAGAAACATTACTGTTGCTGTTGAGTTGCTTTTGAACACACAGATGAATTTGACAAAGCAAAGTGAGATCATGAAAGAAATGCTGAAGGTAGACATCCTCCCTTCAGTTATGAGAAGCAGAGATAATTGTCTCTGAGAGAAAAATACTGAAACTTTTATGGAAGTGTCAGAAATTACTTTTTCTTCAGTCACTGTCATGCCATCAAAAGAGAAAGTCTGGATAAGACTCTGAGGAGAAATATACCCTATGGTCCCTTGGGATGTTGTGACTATTCTCTGCTCTATACCCTCATGGTACTTGCCCAAAATACAGATACATATCTGTATGGGAATGAGCAAGAGAGAGGCAAACTTTTAAAACAAATATGCTTATTGTTTACACCTCCATTTTGAAGTCAAAATCTGGAGAAAACTGCACAGCTCATTTACAAACAAATAGCATCACCGCTACCTGCTTCCTCACTATTAACTGAACAGGCTGACAGCAGGGACACCATATCCCCAGAAACACAGTTAATGGTCAGAAGCTATTTCACAAGCATGCTTCTGCCGTAAGGCTCCTGTGTACAAACAGCAGAGGAAAATACCTCTCTAACCCATCAAAAACATCTGTAAAAGCAGAAGGTGGTCTTCTTAAACATGAAAGATGGTGTAGAGAGTAGCAAATAAATTTCTGATACATTTTCTTAAAAGCACTTCAATTTTTTTTCACAAATACATGTTTGAATGCGTTTCAAAGTTCTGAAAGGTACTGTCAATATGCATTTGTCATGGGTATTTTCAGTGTCACTCATTTCTTGATATGAAGTCTCAAACAGTTCAAATGAAAATTTTCTCTGGCATTATGGAAATGTGCCAAGTAAATGAGCTCTCTTTTTATTTACTATTTGTACATAGAAATTTGTATCTTCCATAATCATCCTGCCAATCTACCTTTGGCAGTTGAAAATCTGATGTTTGATGTTAAAAAACAGGGACACCAGTACAGTTTAAGAATGATAATTTTAAGGTGGTATATGATTCAGGTGTTATAAAAGTCTATAAAAATTTTACCAAGGATTCCAAAAGGGCTGGAGGAATATAAAGTAATGGTGTTTAAGCCTATTTACACTTACAACCTTTGCTAGTGGACTTAGAATAATATAATTTTAGTGTTGTCTTTTTCATATTTGTATATGGTCAATTAGAATTAATTTGTGTCAATAAAAAAACAAAAACAAAAACAAAAAACCACCATCAATTGAGTTGGGTTTCAAAGGAAGGAAAACACTGAACAGAAAACAAGGTTCATTTTTACACTTAGACTGTAGTTGTGATGTTTTACCAGCCTGTAAATTCTGACCTTACAAAAGTGTGAGTCTGAGTTTGCAATAAGATTTCCTCTTCTTCTTAATTAAGCATTCTGCCAGGGATGGTCCCACAGCAAAGAGGTATTAGATAAATTAGTGCATCTTAGAATTAACTATTATGAGCAAGCTGACATAACTGTAGTATGTGTATGATTTCTAACATTACTATTGTTTTCCATTCAAAACTATAACATTTTAAGTAGTGAAAGCCAAAATATTCCACCATATTGAAAACACAGCTTCATAGAAAAGAAATCTTTTCCTAGGCTAGTAAGAAAAAGAAAACAAAACATAAAGAGCCTTTAACAAGTGAAACTTCTACCCAGATACTCTGTAAACCCAGTCCCAGATTCATCCCACCCACATTTATATTCTTAAAAGAAAGACCTAAATGAAGAGTCCAGTCACTTTATGCTTCCTCTGCTGCTAAATCAAAGCAATTAAAACCTATCCATATATATACAAGCCTCCAGCAGGATCTTTCTCTTACCATAAAATAGCCTTATAGGATTGCATTCCTAATTTAGGCACCTTGTTACATGCTTGAATTTTGCTGGAATGAAACCAATGCTCAAGAAAGATTCTGCAGCAGATACTTTGTGCTGTTCAGCTGTAAGCTTGATTTTGACTTCCATTTCCCTATCTGGGTATACCACCCTTGAAGAGAAGATAGAATTGTCCATCCTTCACCTTGTATTGCAGTGCATCAGGGAAATAAAATTTATTATGCCTATCATGCAAGTAAGTTGTCTATTTCTGCCTTGTCAATGAACGCACATTCGCAATGTGGGATCTCCCTTTCAGCATCCTGCAGGTATGGTAATAGCTTGCACCATAAAATTCTGTAATTCACACAATACAAGCCTATTAACATGAATAAATGTCTGTTCAGAAAAGCAAATAATTAGTCAATAAAGTTCTGGGTCCATGCTAAACTAGAATTGGGTGCGAATGAGATTAAAGCCTCTCTGAATGAAGGCAGAGAATGGATTTGATTGAGATTCTTTTTCCCATGCTCTTTACCTCCCTATGAGAAATTCTAGCAAATATGGTGGTAGAGGAAGAATAGTAGAATGAAGACCTGAGATCAGATTACTCAATGATCAGTGACCTATGATAGATGACCAGACGCTTAATATCTGCTGTCTTTTTGCATGTACATTACTTAGTTTTCCTTATTGCCTTCTACAATAGCAACAAAGAGAAAAAAAAAGGAATCTTCAACCCAAGCTCTTTGAAGCTCTTAAGAAATTCAGGTGTGGTTCCACTGATAAGGTTATACCACATGACCAGTAAGGGTTGCCTTGTAAGGCAGGCCATCATCCAAGTCCCCAAGTGTAGGAAGAAGCAAGGCTGCAGTGCTGGAAGGCTGATGTCAGTGGGCTCCCTGGGAATAGTGCTCTGCCATGGAATAACAGGATCATTACAGAGTCTTTGAGAACTCTCAGCTGTGAAATTTGCAGATATTTCTTCTTTTAACCTTCCCAATGGATGCCTTGTAGCTGTTGCCCACAGGAAGATGTTGGAGGGTATTGTGCTCTCATCACCCAAAAGCCTGACATGGAGAGTAGTTGGAGGGAGTCCAAGCCTGGAGGGAGTCTGGCAGTCCCCTTGGCTTGACTGTACCAACTCACTGGAGTGCTAATTGGGACATGTCTCTGTTAATCGCATGTATGTCTTTGGGTGGGAATGTACAAAAATCTTTTGCTATCTATCATTTGCTTATCTTATTAAATTGAACTTCTCATTGTCATGTTGTTTGGTGCTCTAGTCCCTCCATGATATAATGAAACATAATGTTAACCTAGATAAAACTCAGGGTTTTTTTCACAGAATATTTATCATTATGGTCAGTGGCCCAGTAATCTGTAATGAACAGTATAGTCTAGACAAGATTTTAAAAATTTGATAAATAACCAACAGCTCATGCCCAGGACCATTTCATTTTCCATTCTAAATTAAAAACACTGGGTTTTCCCCTTCTTTTAAGAAAGACCAGTAAGGACTTATCCACTATAAAAGCTCAAATGTGTAGACTTTCTGATTTTTTGCCTCGTGTAGATATCTTAAGATATCCAAAGATTGTGTTCATCTTAGACTCAGATATTCAAATACTTCTGTAATTACAGAAGTGGCTTTGAGTGTGGCTCACAATCAATGCCTGGACATAAAGGGTTGGCTTTTTGCTCCCAAGATCTTGTCTTCCAGCTAGTTTTAACGCATGCCATCTTAAATATTCTGAGAGCTAAAGGGATCTTTCGTACCCCAAAGGTAATATGGAAGATGAAAGTAAGACAAATGAAAGAGGATGCCTAATTCAAATCTTATGTCTTTCCCGTGGAGGGACTGTAAAAATTAGGAAGAACTTAAGTGCCATAAAATGAAAATAATTTGAGTGGACATTTTAGAAAAAAAGAGTAAAAAAAAATAATCTGAGATGGATTGCTATTCCTTTGAGGCACAGTGGTGAGTAGAGCAGTTGAAGAGGAATGAGGCAGCCTGGATTTCCTACAAAAATGAACTCTATGCCTATCAACATACAACTTTGGTTCAGTATTATTTTTGATATAGTGAAGAAAAAAATACTTTTCAACACTTTCCTAGCTGATGTGTGCAGATTAAAAAACAGAAGACAAAGGCTAAATCTTGCTACAAATTTATATGAATATCTGTGAGTCTTTATACTTCTATAAATATGCTGTGTGTGTCTTCAGAAAGAATTTATATGAAAAAGTAGTTTAGTCAACCCATGTTAATAGATGACAGGGAGACAAATGCAAAAGGAATTGTCCTGGTTTCAGCTGGGATAGAGTTAATTGTCTTCCTAGTAGCTGTTACAATGTTATGTTTTGGGTTCAGTATGAGAAGAATGTTGATAACACACTGATGTTTTCAGTTGTTGCTAAGCAGTATTTATACCAAGTCAAGGATTTTTCAGCTTCTCATGCCCAGCCAGCAAGAAGGCTGGAGGGGCACAAGAAGTTGGGAGGGGACACAGCCAGGGCAGCTGACACAAACTGGCCAAAGGAATATTCCATACCATGTGACATCACACCCAGTATATAAACTGGATGGAGCTGGCCTGGGGGGATCGCTGCTCGGGAACTAACTGGGCATCGATCGGCGAATGGTGAGCAATTGCATTGTGCATCACTTGTATATACCAATTCTTTTATTATTATTGCCATTTTATTATTTTATTATTATCATTATTAGTTTTTTCTTCTCTGTTCTATTAAACTGTTCTTATCTCAACCCACAAGTTTTACGTTTTTTTCCAATTCCCTCCCCCAAACCACTAGGTGGTGGGGAAGTAAGTGAGCGGCTGCGTGGTGCTTAGTTACCGGCTGAGGTTAAACCATGACAGGAATATAGGAAAAAGCTTGTGAATTGTATCCCAAAGCTAGCAACCACAGTGAAAAATGAGTCCTGGAAGAATTTGGTTTTCTGCCTTCCAGTGGTAGAAGGCAAAGCACAGCTTCTAGGCTCAGTTGCCTTGAAAACAGCATTTAGAATGATGAAAGATACCTAGATTTCTTCTGCCACCTTGGATTTGATTTGTAAGAGCAGGAAATCCAATTAACATTTTAGTGCCTTGGTTTACTATTCTGTGACTCTACAACATGTTCTCTTTATATTGAGATCGTATCACACATGCCAATGCAGTTATTTTTCTGAAAAGAACTCATACATTTGAATAGTTACCAATATATTTAGCCTGCACAGGTAATGAAGGCAAGAAAGCCTTCACAGCAATTTGCAAATGTATATGAAGAAGAGCACATTTATTTGAATTTGTTAGATTATAGCTCACCTTCTTTTTCCCCTAGATTCAAATTAATCTTGATAGCAATAATTAATTTTCAGCTTCAAGGTTTAATAATATATTAAGCTCAAATTCTGACTGGCTAATTACATTTCATATTTTGGAGACCTGCAAACTCAGTTCCAAGATGTGTTGTTTCTGTTTCTTAAAGCACTGGTACCCTGAGCCTGTTCTTTTCTTCCTGCTTGATGGTAGGCTAATTATTGTTTTAAAAGTGTACCATATGTTCATTTAGATGGAAGATTCATTTGGATAAAATAAGACTTTTTTGTCTCCCAGAGGTTTTACAAACTTTTCATTCTGCAGCAATAAGGAAATGAGTCTGTGTCTTGGGGGAGGCTAGGGAAATCTTCACCTATAGCTATTACCAATGTTACTGGAGCATGGCCAGATAATACTGCTGTATTATGGTTAAAGAGATTAGTAAGAAACGTAGAGTGTGTGATGTGAAGTCCTAATATATTTTCCCACTTGAGACATAGCCCCATGGGCCTGATTCTGGGCAGAGTCAGACTAGCATTGTCATTCGTCTTAGAACAGTTTAAAAAGTCCAAGACATCTGATCATATCTGATCACAATCCAGATCCATGGAAATACAGATCTGCATATACCCCAGCTCCTCAGCTGCTGTAAACACTTCAGCAGTGCCACTGTAGCCCCAGCGTGGTCTTTCCACGGTGGTATCACAGTGTCCTCGACTAGCTGGGATGAGCAGCGTGGCAACACAAAAGCAAATGTAGCTTTATGTTCTGAATTAGGAAACAAGCCTGTATGGTTTTGTAGGACAAATTCAGAGTGGCTTCAGTGGGAGTACTTCACAGCAAAGGCAAACACTGCAGCCAAATCTTACAGTGCTAGTAAATTACTCACAGAAAGAACTGAAATTCAGCAAAGCTGATAAGTGGTTTTACTGCTGCTCAGAGTTTTAGTAGGGAGGATTTTGTGACTCTGGTCCTCAGGGGCCACTGTCCAAGGAAGCTGGAGCCTTTGTAAATGGTGTTTCTAGAGAGGAACACAGACTGCAGAGGGACACCCTGTAAAGCAACTGTGCACATGAGTCTACTAAATGTTTATCTTTTATTAATTTTAATGCTCTGCTGGCTTAAAATTTTCCTCTTAAAAGATTAATTGGAGACTAAAGGTTCACAGTCAGAAATGTTTCCTTATCCAACAGTTCTTCCATCATTATTTATTTCCTACATATCTGACCAAGGTTGCAAAGTCTTGTTTTGAGTTTCGGCAGAATCAGCTATAGTCTTGCAAAGGTAATTGCTACTGCATCAGATTCTTTGGTCCTAAAGATTTTCTTTTCAGCTATGGTAATATAGCTATGTTAAAATGTTTGTCATGCTTCCAGTACTGTGTTCTGTACCCTAAGGACTACTTAGGCTTCATGAAAGTTGTCTTTTGTGTTTATTATTGAAATAGGATTATATTGACATCATCTTAAATATTGGTTTTAACTTATTCCACAGGGCATCACATGAGGAAAAAGATACTGAGCTAAAAACCCATGAAACTATTATTTACAAGTTAAATAACACTTTCCTTAATGATTAAAAATTCACTGTGTGTGTTACCATTATTTAGTTGTTAAGAAGTCTTTATTGCAGTAAGACTTGAAGCCATGACAAATTCTTAACGAGACTGTGTAGTCTAAACATATATCAAAAAATAACTAAGAGCTGGAGAAAAAAGGGGAAATGTGATAATAATGGTCAGTCTGATAGGAGATGGTAACAGCCAACCTTAATCCTACTGAATTTAGGTATATAATTTAAGCATACATTCTTGCTATGACTTTATAGATGAAAAGCAAAGAGAGATAGTACTTACCTAGGACAATTCAAACTTTTAGTGAATGGGACAGCTTTCTGCACATCACTGCTTCTTTCCACTGACAGTGCAATGAGCCACAAGGACCAGATTCTGTTAGATGGTGAAGATTAGGTTTGGTGAATGTGGTTTGATTTTCCAACCTGTCATTTGGGAGGGAAGCGGGGGGAGGTGATATGAGAACTGGAGAAGTACTCTAGAGCTTATGTTCTTTCTGCTATTTCAGGTAACTGCATAAAACAATCTCTTTCACAAATGGGTTGCACTCCATCTTAACACTAGTTAATATTCTCTATGCCTACTTATAACTATCGGAAAGCTATTCAGGACCTTACTTCTGGCTGGAAACCCTGTTCTGATTTTGAGCCTAAATTCATTGGAGGATATTTAAATAAGCTTGTTCTTGTGCCAACATTGTCCTTTAGCTTAAACAGTTTTGATTTTTTGTCCTTCTTTGGCATTTATATCCCTCATATATTTATAGCAAGTAATCATATCCCTCTTGACTTCTATTTTGCTGGAACAAATAAACCAGATCCTTCTGGGACCTGCACACATCACAAATTGCAGTGTAGTGCAGATCCCTGCACTTCCATCAAACCAACTAGCTCTTGGGCCAGAAGACACATAGTATAGAACAATACCCATGGTAATGATTCTGCTTCTTCCAGATCTGACTAAAATGACTACAATGGTACTGGAAACCACATACGTTGTGTCATTTAGAAATGCCAGCTCATGCTATTACAGCACTTGCATAGTGCTTCAAATAGACCCACTTTAATTTTGTAATAAAATAGGGTCCCACTTGTCTTACTCATCTTTGTAGACCATCTCATGCTTGTTCTGCTGTGAATGTATCTATTGAACAAATACAATAAAAAGTTTTATATGTGGTTTGGGCATCATACCCGATTAAATATTTGATTTCATGTTCATATGTAGTATTGATCTAACACTATAAGTACACCTAATGTTAAAAATATTTTTCTCATGGGAAAATAAGAAATAAAAAATAACCTTGAAAAGCATTATCAGTTTTCAACTTTGTATTAAGACTTTAAATATCCCTAGTAAGAAATACATCTTCCAGCATCACTGATTCTTGTTATTCACATCACATCACTAGTTCATTCAAAATTTATGGTTTTTTTCTGCCTCAGTTGGTAGAAAAGGCTTAGACTGATTTGTCTACAATTTCAAAATGACAAGAAAATTACTCCAACTTCACTACATTTAGAAACATATATCTTTTCTTGTTAGGTATTGCAGTATAACTTCTCTGCTTCAATGTATGGAAGTAACTGCTTGTGTGTAATATTGTGTGACGAACCAACACTCCCCATCCCCCCAACCAGTGATTTTCTCCAAGATGTAAAAAAAACCCCCAAAACCTAGCAATAAAAAGATGGTGGCAATATAATCCTCATAAACTAACAGAGATTTAAAGATAGGAAAATGACACTTTCTCAGCAGCAAGCACTGGAGACAGTCTCGATCACAATGATTAAAATGTCTGATGTGAAAGAAGTGACCTCTCCCACAAATCTCCAGAGGAAGATGGCTCTCTGTAGTTAAATGAATTAACTGAAGCAAATTTGAATTTGAAAAAGAGTGCATAGTGCACTGTGACATTCATACATAAATGGCTTTCAAACTACAGAGACAGTACATTGTCAGCTCTACCCCCTAAACAGGAAAAGAAAAATAATAAGATGCATAGCTGAGTTACTAAGCAAAAATATGCCACAGAAGTTAGACAGTATGTTTCACCCTCTGTTAATAAGGATAGGTGGGTATTGAGCTACTATGTGAAAGCATGCTTCCAGGGTTTTGTTTTGTCCACAGACTTATTGATCCAAGACAACACAAGATCTTTATTGCACTGCTGATGCCAGAACTGTGACTTCAAAGTATGTTCTCTCCAAAAGTGCAAAGCAGCCGCTCCTGTCCCTGAAACCGTAAAGCCTTTTAATAGTTCTGAAGCAGGACACTCCAGAAATGGGGTAATTCAAAGCTGTATTTTAAAATATAAGGTCAAACTCTTTGGGTTAGTTTTTTTACTACTTTTGTAGCAAAACTGGGACTGGGTTTGAATAGGTGACACCAGGTTGCCTAGCCCCAAGATGTATGCAAGAGGACACCTTCAGCACTTGCCAAGTATGTGCATTGGGACACAACCAGACCAGAGGAAGTGCCAAGACCTCGGCTGGTTTTGTCCCTCCTACTCCAGGGTTTTGGCACCGAACTGTTAACAGCTTCGCTGTCACTGAATTCAGCCAGGTAGGCAGTTTTTTCTCTGTTGACACAAACAGGCACAATGTGACCCGCACACACAATAGACATAGGAAGGTGCTTATGTTCTTGAACATAAAGGAATAGGCACAGAGAGTTTTCTATTAAAAATAGTCTGTAGCTCAAAAAAACTTGAATAGCAACCCTATAGTTCAGAAGTTGAATAGCAACCTGAAATCTTATGGGTATCAGATATGGGAATAGCTCTGTAATGCTGCTAAAAAGAAAATTTGGAAAGCCCAAATTTAAAAACAAGTATAAAATCCAAATAGTTCTTACTATGTGCTGTCAATAGCCAATTGAGATTTTAAGAGGAAAGGGCTTCTTGCAAAAAACCCCTCCTCCTTACCATATAACTTCAATGGTTCATTGTTTCAATTGGTTCATGGTTCATTAATGAAGAGGAAGAGTTCAGACCAGACAAACAGTGATGTCTAATACACTGACACCTAAGCATGGCTACCAGGGGCTGTATGCACAGCTATTTGGCATGAGCAAGAGGTCATCAGAAAGGCTTTTACAAAACACTGTAATGCTTCCTGGAGATTAAAATGTGACACTTTAAATTTTGGACTTCTTGCTGCTTGCTTACTGATTTCCTTCCAGTTAACTTAAATTGATGTTTAAACACTATATTAGTATTCTAGGATTCTCCATTTTTATCCCAAGAATATTAAACTTAAATATCAAGGAAACTGTGCTTGAGCATGTGACAATACTAATTGGTACTATTATGTTTTTTTCTTATAATTGTACTTGCAAAAGTAATAGGTGTGCATTCAGCCAGTTAAATTCAATAATATAATTTCTTTTTGAACAACAGTTTAACTTTTAAAGAGAACATCTTGTTAATAGCCTTCACCAATACTATTTTGTGAGTGTCATTAAGTTTACTTGGCTAGTGACAATGTGTATTTTTGGCATATAGGAGCATCTTTAAAACTATATTATCGTTACGCCACATCTATGTTTCCTACTTTAATTTTATTCTGCCATAAGAGCAAATTGACAATGCATTAATTTAAGTATCCAATTTAAACCAGCTGAAAATGAATGTATTCAAACTAGTAAAAGCAAAGACAACAGCAGGCTAAAAGCCTATGGAAACTGAAATACTGTCAAGCAATCTCAACAATTTTGGTGGTAGTGCAGCTCTTTCTAAATATTCTGATTGCAACAGTTGATTTATATCATTATTATTAAAGTAGATATTTCCTTCTTTTCCCATCACTAAAAAGCTATGTAGATTTTTAAAGACTCAGTATAGAAGTGAATGTTTTCTTCTTTTCATTTTGGAATTAATACTACATGTGATTTCAATAGCACTGGAATACAGTAATAAAACTAAAGATGTAAAAGAATTTGAAAATGCCAAGTTTTAATCATAATTGTGTACATACTTGTCTTGGGAATAATTAGCTAATAAAAGAGTTTTACTTAGATTTTAGGAACATTCAAGGCAGAACCAATGGAAAGTGTTTTTCAACAAAACTATTTTTCTATATAAAGAAAATAAAGCAATTTTTTTATTTTTAATTTTTCCCTTCTCTTCAACTGCTTGACAGGGAAAAAAAGAAAATACCATAAATATTTCATTATAATGGAGTTGCTGTATTTAAGAAATAACATTCTGAGAATTAAAACTGCTTTTTTGTTAGCAACAATAAACCAATGACAAGCTCTACTAAAATTCTCCTGATCTTTTCAGATTTTCAAATTAAGGGACAAAACATAACTTCTTAACAACAACAAAAATAACCCCACTATTGTTCAAATTTAACTCTTTATCTCTTTATGCAGTAAGTCTAACATCAACTTTTATTGAAAAGTAAAATAAACTCTACTCCTTTCTGAAAAGTATCCATCTGCTTTATTGTTTCATCATAGCAC
The DNA here is from genome assembly GCF_947461875.1 of Haliaeetus albicilla. Classification (NCBI taxonomy): domain Eukaryota; kingdom Metazoa; phylum Chordata; class Aves; order Accipitriformes; family Accipitridae; genus Haliaeetus; species Haliaeetus albicilla. Next base: position 15,144,808 of record NC_091502.1, on the reverse strand, counting down.
TCCTTTCCCAGGACATCTCACCAAATATTTCTGAAAGAAGAATACTGTGTATAATAAATGAAAACAAATGCTTCCTGTACCATCTTTGTTCTTTACATGAATAAACAGAAAATATAGTTTTCATAAATGTTAATGTTCCTGAGCAGAAAATATACCATGTTATGTAGAATATTTCTGAGACAGTACAGTGAAGGCTCTGTTATTTTATAAAATTAAAATTTAAAAATAAACTCCTGAAATAATGTGCAACTGGAAACAATCCTGATGGGAAATAAGCTCCAGCATCTTTAGATTTTATGATCCTGTGCCATGGGTCATTCATGAATTAGATTGCACAGATTTATTGTGCTAATGATTACTTTTCACAAGGATAACAAAATCACAACAGGAGATGGCAATGAAATACGATCATTTGACTTCATTTATGATGATAAGCGGTAACAATTTAAATTTGCCAACAGTGAATGGCTGTTAGCAGTCTTAGTTCCGTAACTACAAAAATATCTAAAACTTAACTCTTAACAGAAAGAGAACAAATTAAATAGCCAGGCTCTGGGAAGTTTACCTTTCCTATTTGCCTTAGGAGAGGGAAATGAGAATTTTTTTTTTTTTTTAAGCTTTCTATTACAGAATCCTAATACAGTAACTATTTTCTGAAGTACTTCAAAGGATGAATATGCTTTAGGTCTGTAACTTTTTTTGAAGGAGAGTGTGAGAAGATTCAGCCCTTCTCAGATGTATCCTTAGATGTGCGTCTTTAGAAGAGTAATAATGAAGCTGGTGAAGGGTCTAGAGCACAAGTCTTATGAGGAGCGGCTGAGGGAACTGGGGTTGTTTAGTCTGGAGAAAAGGAGGCTGAGGGGAGACCTTATCGCTCTCTACAACTACGTGAAAGGAAGTTGTAGCAAGGTGGATGTCAGTCTCTTCCAAGTAACAAGCAATATGACAAGAGGAAATGGCCTCATGTTATGCCAGGAAAGGTTTAGATTGGACATTAGGAAAAATTTCTGCACCAGAAGGGTTGTCAAGCATTGGAACAGGCTGCCCAGGAAAGTGGTGGAGTCACTGTCCCTGGAGGTATCTAAGACATGCAGATGTAGCGCTTAGGGACATGGTTTAGTGGCAGACTTGACAGTCTTAGGTTGGCAGTTGGACTCAATGACCTTAAAGATCTTTTCCAACCTAAATGTTTCTATGATTCTATGATTCCTTTATTTATTTGGAGAATGCAGGTGATGGGTAAAGCAGCATGTGCAGTGCAAGGTCTGTCAGCCTGGCTTTGCCTCCTTTCATAATACTTATGGAGCAAGGATTGCACAAGCCATCTTTGCAGTTACTAATAACAGCTTCTTTGCTAACTCCTGATAGCCATCTCCTATCACCCATGCAAAAACTACCCACGCTACTTGGCCCAAAGTGCTGAATTAGGTCAAATAAAGGTGCAGTTTCATAGGGACTCATGGCCCAAACCCTCTTCTTCTTCTTCCTCTTCAGTATTCTTCAGCTTCTCACTGTTTCTTTTTTGGTCATCTTCTTAAAGAAAGTAAGAAGGATAAATAGTAATGGTAAAAAAAATGTGCCCTAACATTTGCTTTCAGTGTAACAGTAACACATGGATGAATGAGCAGTCATAAACCAATAGCATGTTCCTCAGGTTGCAGTCCAAGAGATTGAGAGAGGCCGTATTTTAGCATGTGTTTTTCATTATATTCTTCTAATTGCTCAGACTGGGCATTTTCCTGAAACGCCACTTCCCCATCCTCATTCCCATTTTTTTCTTTTAGAAAATAGAAATAGGGGCGGGGAGGATCTGGGAGAGAAATGATCTATGTGTAGATCTCTTCCTAACATGTGGCCAAGATGGACATCCACATTCAGAAATTTGGAAGTGCTCTAGGGCCGTATATTTTCCATGTAGCCAGAGAAATCTTAAAAGAAGGCAGCATTCAAGAGGTAGGAAACTCAGCTTTTCTTTATTTTAAATTATAAAACCTTTTCATCTGCATTCCACCATCACTTGTTTAATTCTTCTCTCAGAATTGTGACTTCCCAGTTCAGAAGACAAGGTTATAGAGAGATGCTTACAAAGGAGGAATGAATAGGAGAACACAACTGTCTTCTTACCTCATACAAAGGGACCACCCCCCTGTAGTATCTTGTAACAAGAAGGAATCTCTGCCTATTTGTTTGGAAGCATGTGTTCATTGCATAGCTTAGTATGGTATCATCCTGAGAGTATTAATAAAGTTATATATCAGGCTACAGAAATATCAAAGGAGAGACAAGAGGACAATATTTCACAGAGATGGAAGCACAAATAAAAGCAGTGCAGAGACAGAGTAGAAGTTGAGACTGGGAAAGAGATGGGTCACCTGGAGACTTGGTGAATATTGATGAATTCAGGAAGTTTGATAAGCACTGTAGGGTGCTTCAAGTGACAACCTTTACAGAAAAGCCAGGAAGAATTCAGAAAGCGCCAAAGACGGTGGAGGGGAGGAGTGGAGGGGGAAGCATATGAGAAATATCCAGAGCTCTCCATTGGCACAAGAAAAGTAAGCAGATGTGGAGAACAGCATACAATCAAGGGCAGGAAAACAGCCATGAGCCTGCTGCCTAGTTTATTTATGCCAGAGTCCTGAAAACCCAGGGTTTCAGAGGCAGCTGCTAATGAGGCAAGAGCTGGGTCTATGCAGCTGTCACTATGGCAGGCAAGGGAGAGAGGTAGAAGCAGCAAGAGCAGCACAATGATGTTCCAGTACTGTTATTGTAGCTTACTATCTTAGTCGACCTTATCTTACTGTCTTTGCGATGGTCAAGATGAAAAATCTTTTTTTCCCCTACATTTCTTAGGAAGTTTGGAGCCCCCTGTGATGCTCTCATCCCCAAAACGCAGTAAAAAACTGATCTTTACCTTAATTCACTTCAGACTCTGGCAAAGTGATAAAATTAATGTTTACCCCCCCCCCCCAAAAAAAAAAAGAAAAAAGAAAGAAAAAGCTAGAAAAACAGCTGGTCATATTTTCAGATATATCCACCAAAAATCAATATCACAGATTTTAGATTTCTATGTTCAGACAGTGGTGTCTGACTTTTTTTTTTTTTTTTAAAGATGTAGGGAAGGTCAAGATTTCTAAAAATCAGTTCCAGGGTGTTTCAAAGTGGATATCCAACATCAAAATACAATTCTGGAAAGGTCATTTCAAAATATTATGATGCTTATGATGAAACCTCATCAGTCATAAATATTTTATAATATTGTTTTGGGTTTGTGTGGTGGGGTTTGGTAGAGGAGGAGGGGCTACAGGTGTGGCTTCGGTGAGAAGCTGCTCGAAGCTTCTTGAAGCTTCCGCGGGTGGGAGTCGGCCCCAGCGCTGGCCCAGGCCGAGCCCATCCGTGAGGGCGGTCGTGCCTCTGGGAGAGCAGAGTGAAGAGGGGAACCTGCAGGGAGTAGGGGATTGGGATGGGAGAGGAACCCCTCTGCGGGTACCGAGGTCAGGGAGGAAGGAGGGGAGGAGGAACGGGGGAGGAGGGGCTGCCCCCCCAGCCCGTGGGGAGACCAGGCGGCAGGCTGTGTCCCCCCAGCCCAGGGAGGGCAGCCCCCGGGGGAGCAGAGGCCCACCTGCAGCCCGGGGAGAGAGGAGCCCACGCCGGAGCAGGGGGTGGAGGCCCCCCAGGATGGCCAGGACTCCAGGGGGAAGCCTGCGCTGGAGCAGGCTGTGCCTGAAGGACTGCAGCCCGTGGGAAAGGACCCACGCCAGGGAAGTTCATGAAGGACTGCAGCCCGTGGGAAGGGACCCACACTGGAGCAGTTCATGAAGGACTGTCTCCCATGGGAGGGAGCCCACGCTGGTGCAGGGGAAGAGTGAGGAGTCCTGCCCCTGAGGAGGAAGGAGCGGCAGAGACAACGTGTGGAGAACTGACCCCAACCCCCATTCCCCTGTTCCCCTGTGCTGCTGGGGAGGAGGAGGAGAAGGGAACTGGGAATGGAGTTGAGCCAGGAAGGAGGGAGGTGTGGGGGGAAGGTGTTTTAAGATTTGGTTTTATTTCCCATTATCCTTGTTTTGGTTTGATTTGTAGTGAATTAAATTGTGGGTTTTTTTTCCCCAAGTTGAGTCTGGTTTTTGCCCATGACCATAAGTGGTGAGTGATCCCTCCCTGTCCTTATCTTGACCCCCAAGTGTTTCTTTATATTTTCTCCTTATCCCACCGGGGCCAGAGGGGAGGAGTGAGCGAGCGGCTTCGTGGTGCTTTGTTGCTGACTGGGCTTAAACCACTACAAATGTATTACATTTAAAAGTTTGGGGAAAAAAATTTTAAAAAGGGAAAAAAGGAAAAGGAAAAAAGGGAGCATCTTAGATGCAGAACCAGGAATTACAATTTATTTGACTAATGAATGTCTTAATGGTCTAATCAAAATACAAAAAATAGCCCTTCTTAGTAACTTAGATAGTGAGTTAGTTACTTAGTAACATTTAGGAAAAAAAAACCCAAACAAAACAGTTGTTTCTAACTGCTCTTAAAATGCAGTTTAAAAATATATGCATAATTTTTTGAGTATCAGCCCCTTTCTGTTGTGCTTACTTCTCCTATCTCTTGTTACGAAAGCTTGTCAAAATCCCAAGTCCTTCACTGGGAGTAGTATGATGTTGAAAGTGAGGGGTTCTTTCTCTTTGGATGTTGCTGGTGCTTTTTTAAGTTTTCAAATGGTCTGCTGCTAATGCTTCTTTCCTTATTGGTCCACACAGTTAGTTACCAATAAACACTGTTTGCTAGATCATTACCATAGCTTGTATAAGTATTAGGGTAAAACTTTGCAATTGCAAAAAGCTACATTAATACTAAAACAAGTCACACACTGATCACCTCACAGTTAGACAATTTGTTACTTCAGATAAAATGGTCTAAAATGAAGTCAAGACTAGACAAGTCCAGACAGGGATGAGCAATTTCTGAGACCTATATTGTTAAATTAATACAAAACCTGTGGCTTCTCACTAACATGATAACCATGTATTTCCTGGGCTTAAGGGCTACAGGGGATTAATTTATTTAACATATGCTTAGCAACAATATAGTATTTAGCAACATACAACCCACAAGAATAAAGAAATAATTTCCCTAAACCAAGTCAGAATTAACTAAAATTATAGAAACTACTCAGATAAAGCTATAAAATTATATTTGTGATCACTGGAGAATTTTTATTTATTATATTATTTTTTCAGAGGGAGTTGAATGCTAAGAAGATATTAAAACATTTAGGAAGATAACACATTTTAAATAGATGTCAACAGCAGAGCATCATAATGAACAGAGTAGCAAGACAGATACCAACAGTGAGTTAAAAAAGACATTTTTTTTTTGTGGGTTTTCTAGTACCTACAATATCTAATTTACATTATTTATTCACCGAGCTACATAAGGACTTGTATTAAGCTTGGGGCAAGAATTGCAAAAAAAAAATATCCAAACTTACAGTTGCACTGAATTATATAATTTTTCCCTTTTCTTCAATTGGTATAATTGTTCACCCATGCTCATGTGAACAAAGTCTACATTAAAAGGCAATAAATAGAAAAGATTTGTAGAAATGGAAAAAATTTAAAAAGTGAAATAACATAGTCTGCTTAGTTGAAAGTGCATTTTTTGAAGGATATGTATAGTTAGAGATAATAAGAGTGATCTGGGAGAGTACAATGTGTCATTACCAGGAATAACAGCTGATATTAAAGACAGGAAAAATACTATATTTGAGGAAAACTACTTGCCAGTGATAGGTTTCAAATTATGTAACAAATTCCCAATGGAAATGTTTAAACTCTGGCACTTGAGACTTTTATAATGAGAATAGGTAGCACACAAGATATAGTGTAGGCAACAATCCTGTGTTTGTCCCCAGGGTTTGAAGTGCATGAACTGATAGATCTTCCCCATTTCTAATTCCTTTGATCTATGGTCAAGGGAGAAGTAAAAGGTGAACGAAACTCAAGACAACTGATATTTCTGATTGGGGTGCAAAATAAAGATCTGGTTACAAAATACTTTTATATACTTACATATATACATATATGTGTGGTTATATACATACACACCTCCATCTACAATTAAAAGAAAAAAAAATATTTTTTTTTTCCTGGAATATTAAGTAGGTCTTCAAAACATTCATGAACAGGAAACTGCATCATAGCCACAGGTAAAAACAGTCAGTTCATATAGCGAGATTAGAAAATGAATCAAAAGACATCAGAAGTTCTCAGTCATCCAGGATAAATTGATAAACACTTTTACCCTCTGCAGTGGCCCAGAGGAAGGTAACACATAGAAATGATTAGATGATCTAGGATAGAAGCTCGAGGGTTAGTGTACACATGAAAGAGACAATATTAAGTAAAATATCCTAGTTAGCTCACATCCACTTTGTTCCACATAAAAAAGGAAGATATACCAATATGCATGAAAGTATCTGACCTGAAGCTTTTAATAGACCTTTAGTGGTTTTTTAAATTGTGTTATAAATTTAAGCATTCATTATAATACTTATTCCCATGTCCTAACTTGATATATTTTTAGACATATAACTACAAAATTTATTATAATTTACATGCAAGGTAACTAGAAGATAAATTCCTGGACATACAGAATGGAAAATGAAGCCACAGCTGTGAAAAAATACAAATATGCCTTTCATTTAATATTTAGATAATAAAATGCAAATTATATTTAATCTATTACTATACTAATAGCTACTTTAAGAGGACATTACTGGAGATCTTAGACATTGCTAAACACAAGACCTAAGGGTTAGATTTCTTAATGCTGTAGGAATATTGTGTATGGAGTACAGTGTTGTTACTATAAAGTGGAAGTGTTATTAGTAAAAGACATGCAGGCCTATTTCTTACAAATGATTGATTTGAGCATGACATCACTGACAGCTTTTGTGTCAATTTTTTAGACTATTAAATAAAGGAATAATAAATCTTCAGTGTTATTCTATTAAACATAAATCTAATATTTTTTTTACTTACATATTTTTTGAGACATTTCACATGTTTTCACTGTTCACAGAGATTAGTCTTTCCTAAATTCACTTTTTAAAGTAAAGCCTGAAAATACACGGTCTGAGTCTGGCTTTTCTAGAACAGGTGGAAAACCAAAGCATTAATGCGAGGATTCCTTTTTTTTCTTTTTATTTAGATTAATATATAGTTGATTACTCATACAATAATCCCTTGGCCATAGCAGTTAGAAGAGCACTATCATCCTCCACCTGCTACAACTTTAAACAAGAGAAAAAAAGTAAAAAGGGAAGGAAAGACTCAAGAAGTAGATGGAAAAAAAAAAAACAAAAACCAAAAAGATTTGGGAATGGTAAGATATGGGGAAAGATCTTTATAATGACCTTTATTTGATTTTGAGGTACTCAGAAGTATGTCCCAGGCCAGTGTTACCGAAGTAAAGGGCTAAAAGTAAGTTGCATTTCAAATCACCTCTCCAAAAGAACTTATAAAGATGTTGAATTTAGATGACAGTCATCACCCACTCAAGGCCAGTTACTAAGAGACAAACACACTGCAAAACATGCTCTGCATCTGCGAGGTACATCTAGGATGAGAAGAAAGTCCTTCAAAAGTGAGACACAGATTTCTTTCACTGAGTGCCTAGAGATGTATTACTGCCATAAATTATGCAGTGCTCTATCTGATAAATTGTCCTCCTATGAATTAAAAAGACTAAAATAGTAAAACTTATGATATCGCTTTCAAAGGACTATTCAGAGTAGCCTCCCAAACTGAGGTCTTGACTTGTTTTTTTTTAAACTTAGAATTATATAGAAATGTTTACATTTAGACATACAGGACAAGCTCCATCTGTGCAATTAAAGATGATGAAATACACACAATTTTGACTTCAAATGGATTCACATGTATCTAAAATGATGAAGCTGTGACCCTGAAGAAGATGTTAATCTGATGTAAGGCCTGAATGAAAATGTCCAGGTGACTGAAATTGTATTTATTTTATGTAACATAACCATCATGGTGTATGGCAGGGATGCCTTCACGTAAATGGATGAGCCAATAAATCTTATATTTGGAAACAGAGCTGACACAATAAAGCAGGAAACCTTGCAGGTTTTCACTGATGTCCAGGTCCTTTGAGATAGTAGGAAAGAAGTGCCTCATTGTAAGATTTGATTTTGTCTCAGTAGCTTCTGATTTGTCTCATAAATTTTATATGTATATTGGTTTTCTTGAGTGCACAGATGAATATGTTTGAAAAAAATTTCTGGTTCATAGAAGAAGACTAAAGAAACCTTTTTCATGCAACTTATGGAACCTGGAAACTCACATAAGATTGCTGGGTCAGAGAATGAAAGACATATTGAACACATATAAGTCTGAATATAAAAATTCAATATAATTGCAACTAATGACAAGACTGTAGAAAAGAGATTGCATCTTGCTCAGGCAGTAAGACATTCCTTAGCTATTAGAGAACATGAATAGTCTTATTGCCCAGGCAAAGACCATATCTATCAGGTGGGAGGTCCTAACTCTGCCAAATAGTGGAGGAAATTGTATTTTGGACACATCCAGTTTGTGGCCCATAAGATTGAGTAGGAAATTCAGAAATCCTTTTACTGTGAAACACTGGTACTACTACCTCTTATCACTTTGGAATGAGTGAATAGTAAAAAGAATTTCAGTTCTTGCTTTAGTTTAATTATCCTCATAATATTTGATGTGACCAAGCGACTTGGTTGGTACTCTGAGGATTACGTGATTAGAGAGATTAATGAAAAGGAAAATCTTCTTGATGAGTACTTGATGGTTCTTAACTCAACTTGTTAATTAGGTTAGTAGTATTTGATTTGGGGGTACAATTTAATCTATAGCAGCTTTAGTTTCATGTGTTGCTGAAATGCACTTCACATGCCAGAACACACTCCACTATTAAAAGCATGCATTGAAAGAATCCTGCTGTCTTCATGGTAGAGTGAACATGAAGAAATTAGACGGCATGGTATTTAGTAAGCTTGTATTCTTTTCTTAGTGTATGTATTTTTATTTAGATTTTTCTTAGTGTATAATTTTTTACATATTCTTTGGGAGACAGAATACCTAACAATCACCAATTGCAATGCTCTGAGCTTCCTTTCAATTATTTAAAATTAGAAAGCAGGAAAGAAGTGCAGTCCATTTGTCCACCTACCAAATCATAACAATTTTTCTTATCCTTATACCTCCATCTTCATGTGTCTGATCAAAGATCACATTATTACAAATGCCATTGAAATACAATTTATCTAATATATATATATGGTTTTAAGAGAGCTTTATTTAGATCAACTTATGAACCAATGCATAATTTTTCTCTGATCAGGTCAATCTTTTTTCACTTCTAAAAACAAAGATTTGGAAATAAAAATCACAGTTACAGATGCATCTTACTGCCCAAAACATAATTATTATGACTTTATGTAATGGCTGATTATGTAATCAAATCACCTTCCTGATATAGCATGTTCCCTGTAATATGTTCTCAATAACGCAAACAGTGTTCATCTCTTCTCCTAAGAAGTTTTTTCAAAGTTTAATATTGGGGGAAATCAGGCTGAACCCAACAGCCTGAGAGATGTGAAGTGCCCCAGCTCCATGCCTGCAGGTCCAACCAGTAGTGAAGCTGAGCATGTATTCCTAGTAGCCACACACAGAGAGCACAGGCATACACCATATACATGCATACATACATGCAGACATGTATACCTCTATGCATATATACCCGGCTGGCCACATTGATCACAGACAGACAGACAAGAGTACTTGCAAAAACACGAACAGCACCAAAAGCCTTATCCTGCTCCCTTCTCTGGTTGAGCAGGATGGAGGTTTACTAATGAGAACGTGTGTGGCTATCTATATCTATGTATAGATATATACATGTATGCACAATAGGGAGGCCTCCATCAGCTGGGCTTAGACAGCCAGTCTGCCCAGTAGCTTCGCCCGGAGTCCTGTTGATGGCACTTGGGCTTACAAGCCCCAAGGGCCACAGTCCCACTCCAGCTGCAGGTGCTGACTGTCTGTCACACACACAGAGCTGGCCAGAGATCTTCTGGCTCCACAGTGGGCAAACCTCCACTACAGGAAAGACGTCGATAAGCTGGAGAGATTTCAGGAGAGGCCAACAAGGTGGCGAGGACAGGAGTGGTTGTCCTGTGAGGAGAGGCTTGAAGGAGCTCGGCTCAGTCAGCTTTGGGGGGACGTCAACGGCAGCTCCCAGCGCCTGTGGGGAGGTCACTGAGGAGACAGTCGGACTCTTCACAGCAGTGCAGTGCACCGGAGAGACAACAGGCACAAGTTGAAACGAGAGGTTCAGACTGGATATAAGGATTTTTTTTTTTTTTTTCCCATGAGGACAGTTGGGCAGTGGCACAGGTGGCCCAGAGAGGTTGTGCAGTCTCCATCCTTGGAGATTTTCAAGTGCTGACTGGACGAAATCCTGAGCAACCTGGTCTGATCACCCGGGTGACCCTCCTGTGAGCAGAACATTGGACTTGAGACCCCCTGAGATCTCTTCCAACAGAAACTACCCTGTGATCCTAAGAATTTCTGTTTATTTAGGCTCTTGGTTATTTACTCTGTTTTATTGTCTCTTTCATGCCCATGCCCCCTGAATTTCATGTGGTTTGATTATAACACTAAAGAAAAACCAGACTATGCCTTTCTACTTAAAAGGCCAGGGATCTACTTAAAATTCCAGAAATTTTAGTTTAATCCACTGAACAGGTCTGTAATATGCATGATTCTTTGCCCTTCCATAAAATGAAGAATGCAGGGCTTCCTGCACTCATCTGTGAAGGGTCAGACTAATCTGTTTGACCTATAACACATACACTGTCAGTGAAAGTGGAAAACTAGTAAAATAAGAATTTGTATGCATCTTCTGAAGCATACTATCTCCTTAATATTTGAAAGTTCCCCAGATTTAATGTTTTGTTTATGCCTTTGATTAATAATTTTGACCTTAGTACTGAAGGGGATAGGATTCCAATAACTGACAGCCTCGGGACTGTTTGCAGAATAACAGTTTTGTAAAGGTGAGTGTTATCAAGAAAAATGTCTAAAGTCACAATGCTATCTCAATCTATGACAATATTTGCATAATACTGTGTTACATGGTCAGAGCAAGAGAAGCAGAATCAAGCTCTATCCAACACTGGAAAAATGCCTTCCCAGCTGACACAGATGTGCCAGTGGAAGTGACTACTTTCAGTTCTTCATTATTTCTGGGAGAACAGCAAGTATCTTTTATTTGCTTGAGGCAAAACTCAGCCTGGTTTCCCTAAACAGTGTATAATGGTGGCTCCAGCTTGTCTGACTGTTCTTGCCTGAAGCATATTACAAGGTATACATATGAACTAAGCTCCTGACACATCAGTGGTGGCAATAATTTCCAGCAGGGCATTGGGGGGGACCAGCTAGCATAATGACTTGCTGACATGTCTCGGTCCAGAAGAAACCAACCTTGGCCTTAGTTAAGTTCTAAATTAATATGTTAGCAATTTCTTTATCTGGAAACGTGAAAAGTTGTTTTGTGGGTTTTTTTTCTCCATAGTCTTCTTGCAGTTGTGTGGTAGGATTTGCTTGTTCTTCTTCCATAATTTATTTTATTACTTCAAATGCTGTAGGGAAAGCCTATCAGATTCATTTTGATTTTGAACATTCTTCTGGAATTGTTCCATACTGTGAACAAAGTGTAAAAAGAAAAAACCTCTAAAGAGCAACAGAAAACCCTCTTACATCTGCCTGGCTCACCTCACTTAACTCCTAAACCTCAAGCGTGTTACTATCAAGAAAAGTATTTTTTTGAGTTGTAAATTGACTTCTGATGTTATCACTTGGCTAAATTCCCATGCTGATATCACTGTATGAAAATCAATTCATCTGTGTCATCTTGGATTCCTTTGTAATTTACTTTCTAAGATTAGATATTGCTTCCAAAATGTCTAATCCCAAGATTGTTTTAACGATTCTTTGCTTATCTATTTGTAACATGGGCAAATTTTGTCAAATGGTTTGCTATCTCTCAGATGAAAAAAACTTACGTTCCCCCCCCCCTTTTAAAAGAACACGTGAAGGCAAATAGCAAAGGTCCCTGACAGATGTCCTCAAAAAAGCCTTGGAGAAGGAATTCAGAAGATATCTTGAAGCCTGTAGGTTAGTCTGCTGTTTTGTGAAATACTCAATACCAGTTTATACCTGAAGGAACTCTAGTCATTCTTCAAGACAAAGCAGCATGAAAGGATGTGAGATACTGGGGGGTGGTATGAGAGACCCAAAGGATTGGTTCGGTACAGAGAAAAACCCAAGATGAGAGAGGGGGTAAATGAATCTCTAAGCACAGTGCTTATGTCTGTCTGTAACTGCTGAGATCACCTGGACCTGTAAAACACAGGTCTATTTTAATTAGAGGTTAAATTGCACTAGTCTTAGGAGCTGGAACAGTACTCTTTGCTGAACAGGTGTGTTATGTATCATTACATAAAGATTTGCATGCATAGGCAGATCCTCAGGCAAAAATTTTATACAGATTGAGACTACCAAATGGACTCATTGGATTTTTTTTTTTAGCTATGTCAATAAAAAATGTGACTACTTGCAAATTCCTGTTGAGTGTTGCAATGTTTTAGCCAGAAAAAAAACCAAAAAGGATGAAAAGCTGAAAAAGTAAAATGTCTGTTGTCAACATAGTGACCACTTCTTTTGAAATAGATTTCTGAAGAAATTGTCCTCCAATTAAAAAAAAAAAAGAAACAACATACTGTGTTTCAATCAAAAATTTTGTTTGAACCAGAAAGAAAATATCTATTTTTCTTGTAACAATAAGAAAAAAATAAGTTTGGCTTGTCCCAATTTTTTTTTTTTTTTCAGTATTTTGCTTAGCTAGGGAATTGGCAAAATAAGTAACTGCAGAGCTTTAATGTGAGTTCCCTTTCTCATGGTTACCTCAGCTCCTGGAGTTTTTTCTGCTTCACATGGTAAAGCACAGGGTAGAGCACATAGTAAAGATACACTGCGTGTTTCCATCTCCCAGCTATTGGGACTGAGTTCATCATGAGATGAAAACTTCATAATAACTATGTCCAGGAAAGGTGACCCAGAGAAAAGTAAACTTGAATCAGAGACCTAATTATTATCTAAAATTGAAATGTAAGCAGGTTTCTAAAAAGCCTTGTCAGTTGAGATAAAATATATAGCATTGATTCAGAAGAAGATAAGACAGCAGTGCAGGGAGCTACAGAGCAGTGGAATGATATGATCTGAGCACTGACAAAGGAAAATTATTTTAGTGACAGTTGCTGGATGAAGTTGAGAGGTGCAATAACAGAAACAAAAGGTTATAAAGTAAGTGGCTGCAGTAGTCAAGGTAACAAAATTTGACATGCCCAGCAATTTACTTGTCATACTGAAGCATTGTATTTACACATAAAGAGAAAAAAAGAAAAAAAAAAAGAAAAAGAAAAGAAAAAGGGGTGTGTGTGTGTGTGTGTAAGAAAATCATAATCCTATCACTCATGGGAACCTTCAGCCTGTATGTGTCTGTTTAATTACTGATAAAAGCTTTAAAGCTGGTACAATCCTGGCCAGTCTTAAAAAAAGCTTTTTATTCAGTGGTTAGTGAACTATTTCTAAAAGCCTGAATGCTATGAGAATTAATGATTCTTGAAAGAACTGGTTTGGATCTCATTTGATAGACAGAAAATCTATTCTGACTAGGAACTTACATCCTGATAATCTTCTGTCACTGCTATTAGAGGATTGCCTCAAATTCTCTCCTAGAAATACACCTGTGTTATTTCTTAGCACTCTCCAGGCAGCTAACCAGAAGAATAGACAGAATAACCTTCATAACTGTTGGTGAATCCTTTTCATACCTTTTCTGAAAAATAAAGAAAAATTCCCCCTCCCCCATAAGAAAACTGTTCACCAGATACAAAAGTTAATTCAGCTAAATGAGACACTTAATGTGCTTTCCATAACAGCAAACCTACAGCAGATGCCTCCCTAATTAGTAATATTTGATAACTGTAGTATACAAATTTTCCATATTCCCAAAGGAATGAGCTTTGAACTAAGGCTATGCCTATCTTAGAAACACATATGAAACTGAGGGATTGGGTGAGCCCAGAAAATGCTTGATCTAATGGGGGCATAGTATTGCTGTTTATAGTTGTCCTGAGCTCATTGACTGTCTAAAGAAGACCCCCAAGGGCTTAGGGTTCGAGCCCCTCCAATAATTTTCTTCAGAATCATTTCAGAACAGTTTTAGTCACGAAAACAAAAAAAGAAATGTACTGTATTTTAATAATGCATTCCTAGCATTGTATTTCTTTATAGTAAGGTCTGCTCTGCCACATACAGAAAATTCAGCAAGGTGCAACATGGGTCCAGGAAAAAACACCACTGCACCTATCGTGAAAGCACCAAAAGTTTCTCAGGAAGGATAATAACCCAGTGACAATATCAGGAGGTTGCTAACCACATGCTTGCTGCTGAATACAAAAGAATGGTTAGAAAACAGTGCAGACCATTCAAGAAGATGAAAATTTTGTCCTAGAAGACCAGAGACAACAACTGCACTTGGGGAGTGGTACTGCAGACATCCATCTTTTACAGAGTTTGAAGCCAGAGGTCGTACCCTCCCATGTAATTCCAGGTCTCCTTCTCTGTATCCTCCAAAAAGGCACATCCAAACACAATTCAGTGGTCCACCCTGGGCACAGTGGGCATCAGTAATCCCAGGAGCTCATGCTCCATTTTCTAGTTTGGGTAAGCATAACACTTTGCTATATATGTTTTTTGGGGTGTATGGGCCAGGTTATTGAGATCTCTGATTGAACATTGCTGAAACCCAGAAGAGAAATGGGTTAAGCAGGATACATTTCAGTATGATCAGAAATGGAACAGACAGGAACATAAATAAAGCTTTCAGGTGTGAGTCCTCGTCTGGCAATATTGTCAGGGACCATGATAGAAAATTCTCTTCTGTTTGAAAAGACAAGGTGAGACTTCTTAAGATGATCATTGGAAGACTATTTAGTTTGTGAAATAACTTTCCTTCAGAAGCTTTGAACTGAATACATAGCAGATATGGTTGGTTCAATGGAACAGATGCAATCTGTCTGCTCTACATGCCTTTACCTGTATATAATTGGACTTTTCCACCAACTGCAAGACCTACTGATCTATTCCTACTACATTACTTGCTAATACATATTCTGTATGTATTCTCTATAGCAGGACCATGACTAAGGAGTAATTTCACTAGGAAATCTGTGGGTTGTTATTATTGTTTCAATT
The DNA here is from genome assembly GCF_947461875.1 of Haliaeetus albicilla. Lineage (NCBI taxonomy): Eukaryota > Metazoa > Chordata > Aves > Accipitriformes > Accipitridae > Haliaeetus > Haliaeetus albicilla. Next base: position 15,129,440 of record NC_091502.1, on the reverse strand, counting down.
TAATTATTATTTCCATTTTCATATAAAGACATATATGCAGAATTATCAGTTTTACTTTTGATCATCATTCCTTTTAGTTTTCATTCTTTTGTTGTAACTCTCATGCAAGCAGACAAGATTGGGATTGTAAATGTGATAGTGAATCCCTCTGAAAAAGAACTGTTCATATGAGTACATAGATTTTGTCTTGCCATCTCACTGTCACAATATTCACACAGTAGATACTTTGGCATCCTCCTTTTTTTATACATTTTTCCTCATTTCTTTCTCTTCCCTGCTTTTTCTGATACTTCACTCCTTTTGTCATTACTAAAGCTAATACTGTTCATACTGTTATAGGAAAATTATGATTTCTTTAAAATAACCATAGAAATAACAAAAACATTTTTTCGCAAGGAATTTTGTATTAAGTATAGAAATCTCCCCTATCTGGGTAGTGTAACCACAAAATTCAGTATCCAACAGAGAAATTTAATGTCACAAATGTCATTAAAAAAATGTTTAGTAAGTGTCCTGTGATTGAAATCAACAGGCTTTCAGAGAAAATGCCTACCAGTGAAAGAATAGAAAAAGAAACTATGTGCTTTCTTTACATTAATACTTTTATTTTATAGAATTCTATAGGTTAGAATCCTTTGTGACACTACAGAAAATTTAGAAGCATTAATAGACTTCCTGGAAATTTACCACGACTTCATTAAAAAAAACCTCCATGAACTGAGAATACTTTTGACCTGAACATATGCAAGCCATTAAGATATACTGTAAGATGCAGAGATATATCAGTGTCAACAAAACCAGGTTTAGCTAACAGGTCCAGCAAAACAACTCAAAACTAATTCAGCACAAAAGGAATAGTCATCAGAAATTTGCCCTCATCCAACCTGATATATGAAGTTCTAAAGAAGAGGCCAGGAAACTGTGCATGTACTGCGTGTAAAATGAAGCAGAACAAAACAGAAATGCTGCAGACCTGTGCCACAGATGAAGGCCCTTGTAAGGATTTCACACTTCATCATATGAAGAAAAATACAAATGGTCCAGCCGTGTCACAGATCTTTAAGACTGAAAAACTGTCCTTGGTCTGCAATGGGCATTAGCTTAAAAAGTCTTGTAACTGGTGTAATAAGTTTCAAACAGTGAGCATACTCTCTCTGTGAATCAAGCTGTGATTTCTAGATCTGGATTTTTTGATTTGAATTTGCTCAGGAAATCAGTTTCCAGTGATTACATGAAGGACAGTGACAGTTGTTCCTGAGAGATAATGTATTCAGATACAATTTCAGAGGACCATGTTGAAATTCTTTACTTCAGGCCAGGCAAAAACTAATTGAGATGGGCAAATAACAGGGTATTTAAAGAAATTGAATAGCTCAAAAAAGAAAAAAAAAAAAATCATTAGTATATGCACTACCTAACAGCAACTGAGATACTAATGTTCTTAATTTGGAATTAAAGGTGAATTTTATAACTTTTCCTCAAAGTTTAGCACTAATTTATTACTCATCAAGCACTTCTGAAATACCACATAGTCAACTTGCAAAGGTGATCCAATTTCCTGAGATGCTGGGCCAAGCCTATTATGTAGTGTTGTCAGCATATAGATGACATCTTGTATCTAGACTGGAACTGCTTCTGCTGCTACCACTGCTGTAAAATGTATGTGTATAGAGGACGAGGGAGAAAGACAACACGCCCAAACCAAGCCCCAAAGACGTTACTTTTAGACAACTTCAGATTTTCCATTTGCATGGTAAATCAGTTGAAGTTCATGTGATATAGTAATTAACAGCCGTCTACTTAGCAATTCTTCCAACCACTGAACATCCATTAGTAGTCAGTGTAGAACAATTAGGGTCCAAAAAGTCTTTTTGGAAAGTCTACAAAGATCATTCCAGTATTCATGCAGAACTAATAAGAGATGGATTCTGAAAAAAATTGAATTAAGTCCAATCAGCTCCTATAAATACCTGAGTCTTGACTTTTGCTCACTCACCTGGATCATGTTTAGCCTTAGGCTAAAAACCTATCATTTCATCCAAGGTCACAACCTGTGATACTGGGCTCTGTGAGCCCATGTAAGTTAAAGACTCCCCAGCAGTGAACAGAATAGCTGGTGTAACTCAAGTGTGGAACTATTGGAGAAAGGCATTGAGAGATTGAGGGCTGTATAGCAGCTGGCTCTTAAGGATACGCATCTGAAGAGGGAGAAAATAAAATATACCAGATGGCAGTGGAGGCTCCACAGCAAGAGAGACAGAAAATGAATTTTGATGAGATGAGGGCTTATCATTGCTCAGTTCTCTCTGTGACTGAAATAGAAACAATGTTTGTTTTCAGACAAATTCAAGATGCATAACTCAGCTTTTATGCATTCCGTAACTATAGGAAACATTAGTTACTGCAGACCCACATTTATTTCTACTATAGCTGATACATATTAGGTACCAGGCTCTGCAAAGTAAGGCCTATGACTCTACTTAAAAGGAATATACAGGTATATCTGCATCTCCATCTTTATCTTGGTGTTAGCTCTCCAAAACAGTGTCAGGGATCTGAACCCGGTTTCCTTAAGTCTCATCTTCTGCATGGCATGGAGCAGCACTGTGCTGGATCACAAAGCACACTGCAATCCTCTGCAAGGCACACCTCTAACAAAGAATACACATAAGGAAGGAAGTAGCTTTGAGTTTCAAGTTCAGCAAAAAGATCTTTACAAATCTGGATACAAGCATAGGCATAAAACGAGTTGAGAGAAAACCAGTTAATTGAAGCAAAGGGTAAAAATCCCTTAGCTGGTACCTATTTTTTAGATAGGTATGGTAATACAGCAATTTTGCTGTTTATTTTTAGGCTGTATGTTGTAAAAAATAATATTTCGGAGGTGGGTTTCTGTAAAGACATCACAGAGGTACTCAGGGTTTGGCACTTCATGTGTAAATCGTTTTGATAGTAGTTGAACACATAAAGATGAAATCCTGCCTCATTCCAACCACTAGCAAAGCTCCTATTTCACTGCAGAGAAACTGCATTTCAACTTGGATGTGAAATACTCCCTTAATTATCCATAATTTTACTTGGTAATCAAGCCCCATGTTCCTAAATCAATCTAACATGTTTTCAATTAACACCTTTTCAGTTACGTAAAAACACTGTCAGTTGAATAATCAGCAGTTTTGTTCTTTATTTTTGCAATGAAAGCAGACCTTCTAAAAGTAAGTGTTATGTTTTCCAGCCGGTAACAGACACATAGACTTCATTTTATAGACAGCAATTAACTTTTTAAATTAAAAAATGACAGTAACTTAGAAGTAATCCAACAATTTTTCTTCCTCTTAACTCTTAATTTCCTAGATGGTGTGAACTTATCACAAAAATGTAAAAAAAAGTCTTGCAAAATATAACCAGAACTCTAAGGCGACGCGATCAATTCAATGCTTTTCTGGTTTATAATACATCAGATGAATCCATGCTAAATGCCTTTGGGTCAAAACATTTAAAATACTGACAGCATTTCTTGTTATTATTGTTCTAATTCTTTTTTAAAGACACCCTGGCTCAGTAAAAGATATTGCAAAAGAGCCAGATCCATATGGTTGGGTTTTTTAAAGACAGTTTATAAAGAACAATATACTCAGCAGTGCAAGCTGCTTTATAGGTTTTAGAAATGTTTTAATTTTAAGAAATGTTATATAACTCAATGATAGTTCCAAATGTGGCAGATAAGCAAATGAATTAAGGTTTGGATCTGCATATTTTGTGTATTTACTTCAACTTCTGAATATCAACTGCCAGTCCTAATCTTATTAACCCTTTCAGAGTGCAAAATGTGCAGGTTTTGAAATTTTTGCTTTGTGATTTTAATCCTTCCCTCCTTATTAGAGTCCAAACCAATCTCAGTCCTCTTCTAATCAGACAAATGAACCAAATGAAGTTCTTAGAAACCCCACAAACATCAATGAGAAAGACTTAATTTGGTTTATGAGACATCCCTGGACCATCCCTGGAGTCAGGTCGCCCCTGCTAAAAATATACCACTGTGAGGCTGGACTGCACTTACGTCTGGCTGCAGAACTGGTGTTGGCAACAGGGTTTTGGGTTCTGTGATCATGGGAACCTATTTGCAGGTTAGCATCTGCTTGGGAGAGGTAGAATCCACCTCCCTAAACAGGACAAAGCTATTTTTGCCAATAAGACATCTGACCTCATTAGGAGGGCTTTGAACTAAGAATAATGGGGAGGGAGATTGTAACCAGCAGTCCTGTGAGAGACTGACAGACAGGATCATAGAATCATAGAACAGCCCAGGTTGAAAGGGACCTTGACAGACCATCTGGCCCAACCTTTTGTGGAAAAAAGAGCCTAGACAAGATTATCTAGTGCCCTGCCCAGTTGCGTCTTGAAAATCTCAAGTGATGGGGACTCTACCACATTCCTGGGAAGGTTGTTCCAGTGAATGATTGTTCTCACTGTAAAATAAATGCTTTCTTATATCAAGATGAGCAAAGGACATGGGGTAATGTGATGGGATCGCTGAGCAAAGGGCATGGGGTCATATGGCAGGAAAGGATCACAAAACCAACAAAATCAGGCTTAAGTGAGGTCACCTCCAGCACTTGCATGTCGGTAAGGAAGTGCCTACAAGGAACCATTATGGAGAAATTCACAAAACCCTCTCCAGCAACTCAACATGCTAGAGTGCTTCTCTAAAGTGCCTGTACACCAATGCACACAGTATGGGGAATAAACACAATGAGTTAAGAGATATGTGTGCAGTTGCAGGGCTCCGATCTTGGGGTCACAGAGATGTGGTGGGATGGCTCCCATGACTGGAGTGTTGCAATGGAGAGATACAAGCTCCTTAAGAAGGACAAGAAGGGAAAATGAGGAGGGGGAGTTGCCTTTTATGTGACAGAGCAGCTGGAGTGCATGGAGCTCTGTCTGGGGATGGATGAAGAGCCAACAATCAGCTTAGGGATGAGGATTAAAGAGAAGACAGGTAAGGGTAACATTGTAGTAGGTTGTCTGCTATGGGACACCTAACCAGGAAGAACAAGTGGATCAGGCCCTCTACAGGCAGATAGGAGCAACCGCACATTCAAAGACCCCCATCCTCATAGGGGACTTCAACCACTCTGATATCTGCTGGATGGACAGCAGTTGTACATAAGCAACCCAGGAGGTTCCTGGAGCTTATCAATGACAACTTCCTCCTGGAAGTGATAGAGGACCCAACAAGGAGCAGTGCTTTGCTGGACCTCATACACACCAACAAGGAAGGGCTTGTTGGGGATGTGAAAGTCAAAGGCAGCCTTGGCTGCAGTGACCATGAGATGGTGGTATTCAGAATCATGAAGGCAGGGAGGAGGGTGAAAAGCAAGCTCACAACCCTGGACTTCAGGAGAGCAGACTTTGTCCTCTTCTAAGATCTGCTTGGAAGAATCCCATGGAACAAGGTCCTGGATGGATGAAAGCTGGTTAATATTCAAGGATCATCTCCTCCAGGCTCAGGAGTGTTCCAGCCTAATGAACATGAGGTTAGGCAAAAGTGCAGGAGGCCTGTGTGGATGAACAAGATCTTGGACAAAATAAAACACGAAAAGAAAGCATACAGACAGTGGAAGCAAGGAGACGTAACTTGGGCAGAATACAGAAACATTGTCCAAGCATCCAGGGATGAAGCTAGGAAAGCTAAAGCCCAAATGAAATTGAGTCTGGCCAGGCATGTCAAAGAAAACAAGAAGGGATTCTATAAGCACATAGGCAACAAAAGGAAGACTAGGGAAAATGTGGACCCATTGCTCAATGAGACTGGGGACCTGGTTACACAGGGTATGAAAAAGGCTGAAATACTGAATGCCTTCTTTGCCTCAGTCTTTCTTAGGAAGACCAGCCTTTGGGCATCCCAGGTCTCAAGAGATCAGGGGGAAAGGCTGAAACAAAGATCTAACCTTGGTGGCAGAGCATCACGTCAGGGAATATTTAAGCAAACTGGACATACATAAGTCCATGGGCACTGATGGGATCATAGAGTCATAGAATGGTTTGAGTTGGAATGGGCCTTTTAAAGAACATCTAGTCCCATCCCCTTGCTATGGGCAGGGACATCTTTCACTGAATCAGGTTGCTCAAAGACCTATCCAACATGAACACTTCCAGGGATGGGGCATCCACAACTTCTCTTGGCAACCAGTTCTCTCTATTTTAATCCCCCTTTAAGTATTGAAAAGCCACAACAAAGTCGCCACAGAGCCTTCTCTTCTCCAGGCTGAGCAACCTCAACTCTCTCAGCCTTTCTTCATAGGAGAGGTGTTCCAGCCCTCTGATCATTTTCATGGCCTCTCTCTCAATCCACTTTAAAAGGTCCATGTCTTTCTTGTACTGGGGACCCCAAAACTGGATGCAGCACTCCAGGTAGGGTCTCACAAGAGCAGAGTAAATGGAAAGAATCACCTCCCTCAAACTTTGACCATGTTGTTTTTTTTTTTTTAATGCAGTCCAGTTTACAATTGGCTTTCTGGACTGCAAGCGCATGTTGCTGTCAAATACCACTTTTTGTCTTCCACCAGTATCCCCAAGTCCTTCTCCAAAGGGTTGCTTTCAATTCATTCATCAGCCAGTCTGTACATCTCCTGTCTTGTTTTTCAGGGGTAGTGCAAACATGAGTGCTGAGGGAACTGGCTGATAACATCGTGAGGTCATTCTTGGTAATCTTTGATCACTCATGGCAACTGGGAGAAGTGCCCAAAGTCTGCAGGAAAGTAAATGTCATTCCTGTCTTCAAGAAGGGCGATAAGGAGGACTCAGGGAGCTACAAGCTGGTCAGCCTCACATCGATCTCTGGGAAGGTGATGGAGCAGCTAATTCTGGAAAGAATTTCTAGGCACAATAAGGACAATAAAATAATCAGGAGTAGCCAGAATGGATTCACCAAGACGAAGTCATGCTCGACCACGTTAACAAACTTCTACAATGAAATGACTGGCCTAGTAGGTAAGGGAAGAGCAATGGATACTGTCTACCTGGACTTTAGGAAGGCCTTTGATTCTGTCTCCTATAAGATCACCACAGACAAGCTGTTATGTATGGGTTACATGAACAGACACTGAGGTGGATTGAAAACTGGCTGAATGGCCAGGCCCAGAGAGTGGAAATCAGCAGTGCAAAATGTAGTTGGAGGCCAGTAACTAGCAGTGTAGCCCAGGGGTCTATACCGAGTCCAGTCCTGTTCAGCATCTTCACTAATCATCTGGATGATGGGGAAGTGTGTACCCTCAGCAAGTATGCAATGACACTAAACTGGGAGGAGTGACTGATACACCAGAAGGTCACGCTGCCATCCAGAGGGACCTTGACAGGCTGGAGAAACCAGCTGACAGGAACCTCATGAAGTTCAACAAGGAGAAGTGCAAAGTCCTACACTTGGGGAGGCACAACCCCAGGCACCAATATGTGCTGGGGACCACCCAGGTGGAAAGCATCTTTGCAGAAAAGGACCTGGAGGTCCTGGTGGACACAAAGTTGAACACGAGCCAGCAATGGGCCCTTGACGCAAAGAAGCCTAATGGTATCCTGGCTGCATTAGGCACTACTGCCAGCAGGTTGAGGCAGGTGATCCTTCCCCTCTGCCCTGGTGAGGCCACACCTAGAGTATTGTGTACGGTTCTGAGCAACCCAGTACAAGAAAGACACGGACACACTGGAGAGAGTCATACAAAGGGCCACAAACATGATGACGGGACTTTCCTCCTATGAGGAAAGACTGAGAGAGCTGGGACTGTTTAGACAAAAGAAGGCTCAGGGGAGTTCTCATCAATGTGTTTACATACCTGAAGGGAGAGTGGAAAGAAGATGGAGCCAGGTTGGTTTTAGTGGTGCCCAGTGCCAGGACCAGAGGCGATGGGCACAAACTGAAACACAGGAGGTTCCCTCTGAACATCAGGAAACACTTTTTTACTGTGAGGGTGACTGAACACTGGCACAGGTGTCCCAGGGAGGTTGTGGAGTCTCCCACTTAAAGATATTCAAGACCTGTCTGGACATGGTTCTGGGCAACTGGCTCTACATGGTCTTGCTGTAGCAGAGGGGTTGGACCAGATTAACTCCGGAGGTCCCTTCCAATCTCAACCATTTTGTGATTCTTTGAGTCTGTGTGTATAGCTGTGATGACTCTCACTACAGAAAAATAGGGGTTGAGCAAATTATGAATTCCACAGTTATTTCAAACAGTTTTCTGCAAGAAATCTCAAAATTAAAATGTAATTTTCTGTTCCTTTGAAGCTAGAATGCTATTTTGTTTCAGTTTTCAGTCAAAAAAAAAGCCCTTCCTTTTTTTGTCTTGTCTTAAAAATTCCAAGGTTTGTGACCCTGAGCCAGGTTAGACTGGCTGAGTATCCTCAGAATGGAAACCATCAGCTTAATACATCTATGCTCACCAGATTTTTTCCTAATAGATCTCAGAGCTTCCTTAATGATTAGCACAGTTTCTTCCCAGTTTTAGGCCCTTTCCATCATAGGTAGCAAACTATGAACTTGTCCACTGGCACAGGGGAGTGTGGAGATTCCAGATGTTAGGAGCACCTGTTGTTCCAAGACTAAAAATCTGTCTTGAAACAATATAATTTCTCTGAACCATGTTTCACAGATGTTTCCCCCCATGTTTCTGCTTTTAATTTTCTACATTTTAATTCATATTTGCAATGAAAAAAGAAAGCAATGTTTTTCAGGAGTGGACATCCTTATTTTGATCTGAGTTTATCTGTGAATCCAACAGAAAAAAAAACCCTGAAAATAAATTATTTCAAGGACATTCTATGAGCAGAAATCACTAAAATTCAGTTTCTATAAGGAACTTTAATACATTCTTACAGTGGAAAGCTTGGAGTTGAGTTATTGTTAAAGGTTAAATCCTTCTGGAAGCAACACTAAGCCATATCAAACCAGAAATAAGCTATCTCTGTATCCTTTAGCATGTTTTTCTAAGGCAACAAGTTTTATATGATCAGACTGTCTGTATCTTTCAGTCCTCCTCTAATAGCACTGAAATCATCAACCAGCTTTCAAGAACATTGAAAATAACAGATGAGGTCTTAAAGAGACAAAATTTCTTCAGGTTTCATGAATACCATTAGTAAGAGATTGTAATTTCTTCAATCATTTCTACCCAATAAAGGGAGAAAAGCAGTTGTAACTCATCCCCTCACCTGCTCCAAGAGTTAGCAGCCACCCAACCAATCTAAGAGCGTACTTACTGTGGACCTTTAAATCAGACAGATCATAAACTGCCTCTGACCCAGGAAAATAAACAGGAGATTTGAGAAAGCAACAAATGTTTTGAGTGTGGAGACATAGAAGACAGCTGAGAATAGGAGGGTGGGGGTGGACATAGAGGGGGAAAGAATTAGTCACAGGATGCTGGAAACAACTAGGTGCCATTAATTCTAGTTATCTCAGGATCAACTTGATTGTGTTTTTTCTGTGTAATTTTTAATTGTCATTAAAGAATTGTTCACCATTTCAATGTTTCTCTCTATGTCTTTCTTACTGTTCTTTTGTGATTGTAGTGACAAATATGTCAACTGGTTACAAAGGATATAGTTTTACTATTTAAATAAAGATATAAGGTTTGGAGAGAAAAAAAAAAAACACCACAGCAGAAATCTGTTTCTCTGTTCCTGCATAGAAGATAAAAAGGGAGGGAAAGAGAGAAAAAGAAAATGTCTGATGTTTTTAAACTATGCTTTGCAGATGTATCTCTAAATCACTTAATCTTATTAAGTGCCTTGTTATCCTCATTTTTTTCCCATAAAAAATCAGTGTCATGGCACCCCTGGTGCAAACCAGCTCCAAATCAAAGACTGACTGCTGAGCTGTGAATGCTGGGCTTTCATGAACAAAGCGGGGTTCTGTTTTCTTTTCTTCTAAAGGGAAAAGGAATGGATAACATTCATTTTAGCTTCCTTTTACTGTTAGTTACCTCTGAGTTTAGACTGTGCATGGCACACACAAGCTAAGGCTTCTGAGAGAAACTTAATAGACCTCAGCTGCGTAGCAGAAAACACTCTTATTTAATCTTGCAACATTTGAGGGGAGAGAATCTTGGTTAATGTAAATTGGGAGAGATACCCTTTGAAAAAAAAAGCTGCATTTATTCCATAGGATGAAATTCATGGCTGCAAGTCTCTGCTCTACAGGGGATTAACATTGTCTACAAAAACTTTTGTCAGTTTCTTCAGCAAGAGGAGAGTTAAGCCCATGTTGAGCCCACCAATTTTATATATTTCTCCATTTGGCCTTTAAAATCTCGTATTACTGCTGACGTTCTTGGAACAAAATCTGTGTGCAGTGTCTGCTCTTCCTATCTGTCCCAGGATTTTGTGTTGCTGTTTATCAGTGTGGTGTATGAGGTCTTTCCTGTAGAAAGAGCAAATTCCCTAATAGATGACAGGGTGTCATGGAAGGAAGCGCATCAAACATTGCTCTAGCCACAACTGTGTTATAACTGTTCTGTGCATCGGTGTAGTTTATGCCTATCAAGTAAAATGGGTTGGTGCATCTGTCACACAGAGGAGTATTACTGTTGAATCTGAATACAGGAATGGGTTGGTATTTCAGGATAATAATTTCAGAAAAGAGAATTAATGGGAAAAAGGAATAAAGGGACAATATATGGCAGAATTTATCTGATTGTGATTCTGAGCTACAAAATGCTGAAAGCTGCAAAAACATTCTCCTCCTCCCTTTCTCCAGCTGGAGAACCAGAAAGGAGAACTGTGAAAGGAACTGTGGACAAATAGTCTACCTCCATTTTCATCAAAATCTTGATGTAAATATACACAATTTCTTTTTATTTCAAACGGCTAAATGTTTATCCAGCAGCAACAAAATGTAGGACATACTAAGTGAGATAGTTTCTGCTCTTTTCCAGGCCAGTCTCTTTCTCAGTGGTTTTGCTAGAGGAAAGAGGCAATAGGACTTTTTTCCAACTCTACTTGTGTATCAGACATCACTGTCTGCTTCTTACAAAGAGAGATGGGGAAATTCACAACTCAAAGTTTTGTACTATTCCATTTAATAAGAATCAAGTGTCAAGGTTTTTCTACCTTGTGATAAAAAGAATATCTGAGATTTTGGACTGTAAGATTGTAATATGGTCCCTGTTCAAATTCTGTTTCAGTTGTATTTATGGTAACTATGAAGGCTATAGTAACCAAAGACTCTTTCAGCCTATCGCCTGCTGTGTTTCTTTAATTTTTTTCAGTAAATTTCCTGTCCATAAATACAATGAGGGGAAATAAAAATAATCTAGGGCTCCCATCAGTTCTTTAAAGTAAATTCTAACACTTACACATACGCACTTATGAATGCTGTGCCCTTATGTCTCTCACAAGTGTAATGTTCTGTCAAACATTTTAGATTCTTTTGACTCGTGATAACAGAGTGCAACCCAGTGATTAGGCATATGGCTATTATTATTATTATTATTATTAAATCAATATCTAAAACTTTATAGATACTTGCTTTTGGACTGCACCCATAACCTATTCCAGCTACATTGTAACTTCATTCACCAGTATCATATCAATCCAAGTAGAAGGAAGAATAAGATTCAGCAGTACATACTGAGTATGGCACATATCAGAAATGTACAGGATCAATGTGTAGGCTTAGAAACTATTTAGTGTCCCAGGTTATTAAAATCTTAACATCTTCAGAGGCCTTTCATCTCAACTGTTAGATCCTTCTTGTGAACTTGTATGCACGAGTGGTGTCAATCCTCTGGGCCCTTTGTTTGCATTTGAAAAATCTTGGCTTCAGACGACTTTTTATGAATCTATTGCAAGAAGAGGTGCTGTGTTTGGCACCATGCCATAGACAGTAGCACATCTTGCCATTAGCTTTGGTGTTCTTGTGAGTGTAATACCACTGTACACCCAAGCAGTTTTCACTGTTAACTGTGGCTTACTTGAAATTCCAGCATCTTAGGGTTTGGTCTGATTTGGATCAAACTTTCTAAGGAACAAAATACATATCTACATTGCTAAATGCATCTATGTCACCCAGTGGTCTTTGGTCCTTAGTGAACAGAGGCAGTGGTTCACACACATACCACATAGAGCCAGATGCCTTCAGGGCAGATGGACCGCAGCCACATAACACTTGGCCCTGGATCTGTGTCATGTGCAGTGCCCCCTCCCTCCCTGTCGTCGTCTGTGTCCCCCCACCCCCCCAAATTTTTTTTTTTTTCCTGTGTCTGTCTCTGAAATAATGAGATATCTGTGTTTTGTCCCACTAGGGAGAGGTGGGATGGTGGCATGAGACTCAGGATGCGTATTGCTTGCCCCAAGGCATGGCACATGAAGCTGTGTTAATTCTTAAGGATCAGTGCTCACCAGGTAATGTTGGAGGATGCTACAGAGCAGGAGAACTTTTCAGCTTTCCAGGATTTTTTTTCCTTTCCCACTTTTCTTTCTTTGTAAATATCTCTGATATCTGTGGATTAGAAGCACAGTATACATGTTAGATATAATAACTATTCCCATGAAAGATGTCTGTAGAATTTGTCTCTTCAGAAAAACAAGTTTTTGCTGTTTCTTTTACTTTAGTCCTTACAAATAAAACTGTGGCCTTCATGCTTTAATAATGACATGACATGACATGACATGACATGACATGACATGACACAACGTGAATATATCTTCCACCAAATCTTCAATCTACTTAACAATATTATCAATTAGTGAAGAACATTGATTAGGTAAATCAATACAATTCTTGTTTAACAATCCAGATTTCTTCTCTGGTTATGCCCCGATGCTGTTGGTGTTAACATGCTGCTGATACTTGTTTTTCTTATAGAATTTGCATATTCTAAATTAAAAGAAGGGAAAATATGTGTTAACATTTCTAGTGACGTATATGAATATTTTTTGTTCATGACTCATTCAGATATAGAAAAATGTCTAGTGTCAGTCTTTCTCTTAACCATCCTTTTTACATGTTTTCCTTAATCATACAGATTAATGTTTCTTTAGACTCTAGATTAAGGCCTTGGATCTTCTAGAATGCATCTTTTATTTCTGTTCAGTTGCAGTTTAGGAACCAAATACCAAATACAAACAATAACTTTTTCACCCCATAAACAATGGCAGGTGTTCATCCCCGTGTGTGGAAATTATTAAGATAACCTCTAACTAATGTTGCTGTCAGCTTTGTGTTATGCAAGATTTCAGATGTTTCACATATAAAATGCAAACATATTTTTAAATATTACCCTAAGGTCTTTCTGCCAGCTTTACAACTTTTCTGGAGGGTCTTATCTTTTTATTTTACTTTCTTTTTTTCCCCACACCTCAAATAGGGGATTTTACACTTTGGGATTTTTTTCTATTCACACATTAATGAGACAATATGTTTTCAAACTGAAACTAATTTTATTTCCTGCCATCTGTTTTTATTGTCTGCAATAGGTGGGTTTTTGATGTATTTTCTGTCCCCACCATTATTTGAAGCTGAGTGTAATATTAGATGGGATTTTCATTACTGTATCATTTTATTGTACATGCTAGCCTGTCAAAGTGAGTACATTTTGTCATTCACTTCAGGGAGGCCAAGGCTCCACCTAAGTTTATTAATAAAAATGTTAAAATAGGACCCCATCAAACAGGACTGTACCTCATCAAAACTTGATACATTGTTACTCATCACTTCTCTGTTTTACAGCCCTGTAGTTAGATCCCATCACTACGAAAGAGTAACTTTCCAAGTTGATTTTAATTAATGTTGAGAGTAAGATCATTTGCTAGCTTTGTAATAACATTAAAAAGTAATTACACTTGCGTTGCAAGATTTAGTGCTTGCAAACCTATAGTGAAGCATCTTGAACATCCTCAGTCCTACAGGTGGCAGGGACAGGCACTTTTCCTTTATTCACAGTCAACAAAACAAGCCCATTTCACCAGGTATATTATCCACCTCTTCTGATGGAGTATAAGTCTTCCTGTGCTGTGTGAGCTCAGGAAGGAAGTGTTGAACAGAAATCTTCAAAGGTTGCCAGTGGAGTAGCATGGCTTTTCTTTGTCCCTCAAAACAGGAGCAAATGAAATGCTAATGAGGCATGTTAAATCTAAACCACACACTACATCTCTGCACAGAATCACTCTAAAAGTGATATATCCCTGCCACGTGATAGATTGGAAATCTCAGAAAACATTTAAAAATTATTAGCAAGGTTAAAAAAAGCAATGACTAATACAGATTTTTTAAAAAGTAATGAAGCAGGTATTTGTAATAGGTGCTTTGAAAAAAAAAGTAGAAACAGCATAGGACAATTCTCTAAGAAACTTCATTGTGTTAGTTAAAGACAAGGCGACTGCAAGCGCTCATGGATTAATTTGGTTTCCTACCTCCAAGCAGAATATCCTAACCAGCAAGACACAGACACAGGGGTTTTTTTCAGCTGTGCTTCCAAAGAAACTAAATCTCATTATTTCAGTCAGAGCTAAGAATCCAAAAGCCTTTGAGGATCAGGGCTATAACACATTAAAAGAATTTATCTCCTAAGCTGAAAACAAGCATGAACAAAACTCAGTGGGAAGAAAAAAAAATTAATGAAAACTATGAATGATTAGGAAATGTTTAAGAATGATTTATTATGTTTTTTTCTAATTGCCTACAATTCCCAACTCTTCAGTCACCTAAAGGACTTTTATTAAAAAATCTGGGTCAAGAGAGGAAGTGAAAGTAGCAGTTAAACAAAGTCACCCCCTCTCAGATTTGCAATGGAAATGAATTACTTCATTTAAATAAATATTAGGAAAAAAAAAAGTTAGAGAACACAGGCAACATAAAAGTAACAAAAGTGCATCCATGCAAAATCTCTGGTTAACATGGAACAGGAAAATGGAACACAGCTACTTAAAGTATGAAGGACAAATAAAAAAAGTTGCAGGACTTATAAAATGATAAACTTTTTATTCATGATGTAGACAAGAGATACAGTATCTTTTTAATCAGAAGACCTAAATAACTGTTCTCCCAGAAAAACTAACATAACATTAAAGGAACTAGAAATGTAGCACATATCTATGCACATACATCCCGCTAATTCCTTATCCATCTAACAGCCCACTGATCAAACCTATACTTCTCCAATTTAGAGGTAAGAATATTCTGGGGGACTGTATCAAAGGCCTTACAGAAGTCCACTTTCTTTGCACTAAGACAGGAAGACTAGTCTATTCAGTTTATGCAACTCACTTGCTAATGGTCTTTAAATATTTTGATGGAAAATAAATTTATATTATTAGAGGTAACTTCAATACAGCAAAAAAGGCATACTCTGCACAGGAAGACACAATGTACGTACAGGACATGCAGGAAATTCCACTTAGACATAAGAAAAACACTTTTACTGTGAGGTTGGTGTCACTGTTTAAGCAACAAAGCACCATGAGCTGCTCGTTCACTCCTCCCTTCTGGTGAGGTGGGCAGGAGAAAATATAATGAATGGTTTGTGAGTCGAGATAAGGACGGGAAGGGATCACTTACCACTTATGGTCCCAGGCAAAACAGACTTGATGTGGGGAAAAAAAAAATCAATTTAATTTGTTACCAATCAAATCAAAACAAGGATAATGAGAAAAAAAACAAATCTCAAAATGCCTTCCCCCCACCCATCCCTTCTTTCTGGGCACAACTCCACTCCTGATTTCTCTAACTCCTCCCCCTGAGCAGCGCAGGGGGACAGGGAATGGGAGTTGGGGTCAGTTCATCTCACATTGTTTCTGTCACTCCTTCATTCTCAGGGGGAGGACTCCTCACTTGTCCCCTGCTCCACCATGGCGTCCCTCCTATAAGAGACAGTCCTTCACGAACTGCTCCAATGTGACTCCTTCCCACAGGCAGCAGTCCTTCATGAACTTCCCTAGCATGGGTCCTTCCCACAGGCTGCAGTCCTTCAGGCACAGCCTGCTCCAGCGCGGGCTTTCCCCTGGAGTCCCGGCCATCTTGGGGGGCATCCCCCTGCTCCTCTCTCCCCGGGCTGCAGGTGGGCCTCTGCTCCCCTGGGGGCTGCCCTCCCTGGGCTGGGGGGACACAGCCTGCCGCCTGGTCTCCCCACGGGCTGGGGGGGCATCCCCTCCTCCCCCGCTCCTCCTCCCCTCCTTCTTCACTGACCTTGCTGTCTGCAGAGGGGTTCCTCTCACATTTCATTCCCCTCCTCCACTGCAAGTTTTGTGGTTTTTTCCTTCTTAAATATGTTATCACAGAGGCACTACCACTCTTGCTGGTTGGCTCAGCCTTAGCCAGAAGCGGGTCTAACTTGAAGCCAGGGAAGCTTCTAGCACCTTCTCACAGAAGCCACCCCTGCCTGTAGCCCCTCCCCTGCTACCAAAACCCTGCCACACAAACCCAATACAGTTGGTCAAACAGTGGAACAGGTTGCCCAGAGAGGTTGTGTAGCCTTCATTGTTGGAGATATATAGAACCCAACAGGACATGGTCGTATTTGGATATGCTCTAGTTGGCACTGCTTGAGCAGCAGAGTTGAAGTAGAAGATCTCCAGAGGTGCCTTCCCCCATCAGCTTCCCTGTGATTGTGCGGTTCTGTGACATATTTACATGGTGACTTCCATAGATTATGAAAGCAAATGCTGTACTTCTTGAATAAATAGAGCTAAGTTATGAATCTTAACTTTGATGTAATTATTGTTTATTTTTGTGACTTGTGTTGTGCAGATAATGCATGTGTCCATCCATTTCTAGGCTGGGTCATTGTCTAAGGCACGTATTTGGCATTAAATACTATTATTGATAGTGAACAGATCATTAAATTCATCTGATTAGTATCTCCTTTGAAATCTTAAAATAGTAATGACTGAGACTCCTAAACACTGAAGATGTGAAGATGTCTGCTCCTGGTCACCCTGAACTTCCTTTGCAGTTAATAGAACAAAAAGTAAACAAGTTTGAGATATTAATCCCCTGATTCATTTTAGAAGTTTACTTTAGGACAAGATTAATTACTGCTTAGAACTGCCTCAAGAGACTCCAGGATGTGAACAACTTACATTCGAAAATCACCTTATTATCAACAGTACCAAGTGGAAACAGTGCCCTACTTCTCACTCCACGAACCAGAGATTCAGAGAGAACATGAGACATTGATGTGCTGATCTCCAAAAGTGTTTAGGTACCACTTTCATGATCATGATGTTAGCCAAATATCCTTAAATCTCTAACCAAAATGTAACCCAGATTTCAGATAATAGAGCTATGTCAAGTTCTTTGAATTATGGGAGGAAAGCTATAGAGAATATCTTGCTCTATGTATGACACATATATATAATCTGGCAATTATTAGTGTGCTTATTTACAATGGGAAGTTCCACTGGTAATAATCCCTCATTTTTGTAGAAAGAAATCTTATCTCACCTTTTCTTTTGATCTCCCAGAGTACCCTTTCCCTTTTGCCTAAGAAGAATAAGAGTTGTGTAAAAGGAAGCCTAGTTCTCAGAGTTTTGGCTTCTGGCTGCTTTATTCTTTATAGATGATTATTTCTTCCCTCCCTCAGATTCCCTAAGTAAAAGTAATGGTCTTCCTCACTATTCTAGTGATTTCTGGCCTCCAATCTTGGGTTTGCATTAGACCACCCCTCCTGAATGGTTTCTGCTACCAGTCCTGGGGGAGTAGCAGAGCTGGCTGCGCAGACTGCACCACAGGCAGTTAAGCAGTAACACAGAAGCAGCTGTGAACAGCTGCTGAACTGGCCAGCAATCAGACTTCTTCTCTCCGGGGCAGAGAGGAGCATCTCCTACAGTTCAAGACAAGGGGGGGGGGGAAGGATAGCAGTCAGATGTTGCTTGCTTACTACAACACTCACTTTAAAAGCCTTTCTGAAGCTATATTTCTGACCATATTTCCACCTATTTTATCTGCTTCTACTATATTTGGTGTCTTTGACTTCTTCAGCTGGTGGACTATTTGCAAGGGACAGAAAGCATGACAGTTTGCAAGCCTAGAATACAGAACCAGAGTTTAATTACCTAGTCTGCTATAAATTTACGATGGTATCTTGAGCAATTAACTTAGATAGATTCACTGAAGGATTTGGTCATTTCAATGCCTAACTTAAAGGCTCCTGCACTCCTGGGGTGGAATTCTGAGTTAGGTGATTAGACTCCCTCTGCTTTACATGAGACCAGGGGGATGTTAAGGGAGAGAATAAAATTTCATAATAGCCTGAATAGAAAGCATAGATCACCAAAGTAACAAATAAAGAATGCTGATGACAAATATGTGTATTAGATCCCAGCTTTCCCTGAGGCTTAAAATCAAACTTCAGGCTCTGGAAAGTCACCTGACATCTTTGCTTGGAATATGCAGCTCTGAAACACACTGTCTAATTAGATAGCTGAATATTTCTTTCAGAAATGGAAACAAGGATCGTGCTTCTCTTTGAAACGCTGGCGTCACTATGGAAGGAAAACAACCCTACATTTTTAATTTAACAGTATTGACCTCACTGTCAATCTGAGAGACCTGGGTTTGTCTCCTCTCTGTGAGGACTTTAACTCACCTCCTTCCCATCCGCCAAGTAGCCAACTGCAGTTCAAAGCTGTATGTAGGTGTAATAACAAATGTAGATGTGACGAGAGGATGCATTTCTCTCGCTTCTATTCCAATGAATTCCTACTGGATTGTAAGTGGATCATGTGGCTGTAGCTATGGTTAAATCCAATGGAGGATCAATCACTTTCATGAGTATTAGCAAAGATGATAAAAAACACTCCTGACGTGAAGTATGGAGAAAAATAAAATAAAAGAAAAAGCAACCCAAAATGTCATGTTAAGAAACACTTCCTCTCCTTTTCAAAATAATACATGTCTGCTTCAAATTCAAGCAACAGAATTTGAGAGGGTGTTTCTTCTTAAATGTCACTAAAACACTGTAAAATTTTGTGGAAGGTTGAGGTCTCTGAAAGCTCTCTCTCTACACGTTCACATCCTCAAGTTTTGTCACCAAATTAATTGTATAATAATCCATTCCTAGAGTGATTGGTCTGACTCTGTGCCAGGGCTGCACAACCTGTCTCTCTTGTGATTTCTCTTTTCTTTTTCAGGAACCATGATCTTCTGCAACAAAGCACTATCAGCAAGAGCAGAGCAGAAGGCCTGGCCTCTCTCTTCTGAGCTTTTGGCCCTACGTCAGCCTGGTACCCAGAATGCAAGAAAACAGCAGTGCTGAAGTAGGAGTGAGGCAGGAAAGACAGCTTGAGCTATGGGCAAAAGTAGGATGGAAAGAAGGCAGGCTGCTCTGGGCAAAAATCTTCAGAAAAGCATTATGTGAAAGAAAAGGATTTCCTGAAGTGCTACTTATGTTGTCAACTGCTGGTGTTAATGAATAGCACAGTAATAAACAGAAAAGACTGATGGCCAGGAGGAGGTTGTCTTCTGTAGACTCAGATCAATATGATGTAAGTCAAATACAAGATGTATATCCAGGACACACACATCTGAGTCAAATAAAATACAGCCTGTGAACTCAGAACATTCTAACATAGTTTCCAGCTGGGGGACTGCGACCAAATCCCTGGAAACTTTACACAGATTCCTTGGAAGAATTTGACCTTATATGAATAGAATCGGTCTTTGTAAGAGAGCCTGCTCTAAGGAAAAACTTTATCCCCTTTACTATTTGAATGTAATGTTTTATGCCTTGTGACAAGTGCAAAATCACATCTACTGTATACAGGCCACTTATTTAAATCAAAGGTGTTAAAGTTAACGCTGCATCATTTAATGAAAAGCATTAAACAAAAAGGTTAACTAATCCTGAGTAGGTCATGGAGTTAATAACCTAAGAATACTCACTGAATTAGCTTTCCAAATTTATCATGTCATCCCTTGAGTAAAATTTCAAAGTAAAGATAATGAGTCTGTGGGGAAGAATAACAGATGTGGGGTATTAGAAGCCAGCAAATTGCAAGTGTTTCATGCACTCATAGAATTAAAGCATAGAGGGAATATACAATCGCACATACTGGCTTCCAGATAGCTCTTTATTAAAACCAACATCTTGAGCTAGACTATCAATCCTAAAATATGTTTTAAAAGCAACAGCTTGTTGTGTACCTTAAAGAATACATCCTTACTTGAAGCAATTTAAATTATAAACAAGCTTACAAAGTGTTCAACATCAAGTAGAGAAGGCCTAGTTTTCATTTTGCCCTCCTTAGGAGTGGAGTAGAGTTCTTCTCATGAAAAGCAGGCTAAAAATTCTGTGGGCCTAATTACAAAGTTTTGCATTTCTGAGCTAATATTTATATAGATGCAAACTATGTACAAAAACCTTACTTCTCAACTCTGTCCTACTCTGCATTTCTTCTGCATACATTCCTACAGATATTCATGGCTGAAAAAGCATCTGGTGCTCAAAGCTTACAGCTAAGGGAGGTCCTTCTACTGTTTTGGCAACTGGCAAAACTTTCATCACATTTAATGAAACTAGAAGATGTAAATTAGTGTAGAATGGAAATGGAAATGTTATCATTCATCATACCATCATAGATTATAACTGATTATAACTAAGATTATAATCATACTATAAAGATTATAAACTTAAAGGAAAGACTTGGAAGAAGGAAACGTTTGATTAGCATGAAAGGTCAAGAGCACAATTGCAAACATGAGCAGTATTTTGGATGTCACTGTGGGCTCTCGTAGAAGTCTGAGCTCAGAATTAGGAATCTGGTCACCATTGCTGAGCTCATTTTCCTCTTTTAATTTTCCTGCCACAAAAATGGGGGGGAAATATTCATCCCTTTTGGTCCCAGTGACATTCTTTGGAATTGAACTCAAACACAAATTCTTGTTAAGTGTTAATAGAAAGTTAACAGCCGTCAGTGAAAGCACGGTAACTCACTATACATCCATTCTTAACCCACAGGGGACATAAAGTCACTCACCATAGATTAACAGTTTTCCACTCTGGGCAAAGCTGAGTGAATTACCTGATATTTGCAAAAGGTAAGAGCATACAAAAGGAGAATCACAGCAGCTCATCAGCCAAGCAGTAACTTGTTACTTGACAATAACTTGCCTATGTGCTTGAACCTTTAAATTACTGTATGCTTTGAATACAGAGACCTTTAGGTACTGAATTGTGAGATGGGAAGGTATGAAGACCAGAGTATGAGAAAAACATGTCAAGGAGCTAGGGGCACAAAGAAATGTCATACATATAAAAAAGACATGCAGGTTCAAGAAGGTGCAGACAAATATTGCAATTTGGACTTGATGTGAAAAACAGACAGATGTCAGGGACAGAACAAGAGGAGCGGATAAAAACACATCCTCAGTGACAAAGGGAAAAGATGGTTACAACTGGACTGATATTAAAAAAAAAAAAAAAAAAGTTTTGTTTGCCTGTCATTAACTTTGTATCATGTAAGTGGTTTTGTATATTTATTTAAAATCAACTTTTAGCCTTTTCGTTTTCTTTTTTTTTTTTTTCCTGAAAAGGAAGAGATCTGAAAAAAACTTGTTCCCAGTAGAAATGTATTCCCTAAGCTGTCATGTATAAAAATATGATTTCCCTGAGAAAACACTCCAGGAATAAAACTGTAGCATGAAGAGTAGACAGGTAACTTTTTAATCTTATTTTCAGATTTGTTTGCTATTAGTAAATAGCTTGCAATCCTAGCAGTGCTTTCATTATGCTCATTTTTCTTATTTATCTATTTGTCACAAAAATGAATTTTTCTATTGATTTTTCTAAAATCTAAGATTCTTTGAATACTCCTCAAATTTTATTTAATATCTGGAGAACATTTCTTCTGACCTTACATGTTTTAATTGGAGTTCCTAACTCCTACTATCTACATTCTGTCACTACACTGCCATTTCAACATGTATCTGATTTCTGCTTTTTTTACTACGTACTAAAATCTGAGCTCTCTGTGCAGCCTGTTTCATTCAGAATGTTAAAATGTGATTATCTAAGGCAGAATTATGCTTAGCAGTAAAAAAGCAGCAGCTCAGATAAATTTGTGAACTATACTTTTTAGTCTTTTTGTCCTGTTCTGACTGGGAGATGGACATAAATTTCTATCTGTTTTTGCCAAATGTTCAGCTACTAGTCTGAATAATGTTGATGCTGGAGATATTAGGCAAAGTCTGTCATAACTGCTGATTTACTCTAAAAATGGCTCAGCTCATTTTTGCTCTAACTTTCCAGTCATTTTGTAGTTTCTAAGACTACCCTTGACACTTAGATTCTCAAAAATTAAAAAAGGTGATAACCCATGAGCAACAAATGGAATGGAAACAGTCATAATCATAGGAATTAAAGTCAAATCAGTCCTCAGGAGAGTATCTGCCCCAAATATCTAGGCCATTCCCCTAAAATATTTTCCTAACCTTTTCTGAAGACTTAAATTCTAAAGACTACAGTCTCTGCTCCAGTTGTCCCCTATTATAACCATTAGAAAGTTTTCCCTTAAGTCCAGTATTAATTTCTTTTAATATATGACTTCACATTGCACTCACACCAGAAAAAATAGAAATTAAGAATAACTCTTTCATTTCGCATTTGCAGATGTTTTTATGGATTTGAAAACTGCAACTATGTCTTTTTTCACTGTCTTCTCTCTAGATTAAATGGCCCTACATTTTTCAACCTTACTATGCCTACTAAACCTTTTAATATTCTTGCCAAACTCCAGATTTTCTCTAACAACTGGTCTATATCTGTCTTGAGGCAACCTAAAAAAATAATTCATCTCATGGGGGATTTGCATGGTATTTGGTAAACATATGGGAAAATAGTACCCTGTTATTTAATTGAAACCATTATAATAGAGAGAGATAGGAGAAAGATCGAATGCTCGCATTTGACATGCATTAAACACGCATTACAGACTAGAATACATACTATCAATAAAGTAATAGTTACTGGAAGGTTATAAAGCACACCATAAAATTGACATAGACAACTGAAATCTATGACACAAAATCCTGTATCAGTGGCACAAAGTCCAGGTGGAGGCCAGTCACTACTGGTATACCTCAGAGGTCAATACTACAGCCAATACTGTTTAACGACTTCTTAATGACATGTACAATGGCATGGAGTGCACCCTCAGCAAGTTCACAGGGGATACAAAACCAGGAGGCCTCATTTATAGAGTAGGTGGGTGGACAGGCTGGAGAAATGGGCAGAGAGGAATCTCATGAAGTTCAGCGAGGGGAAATGACAAGTCCAGCCCATGGGAAGAAATAAAGCATAGAATCATAGAATAGTTTGGGTTGGAAGGGACCTTTAAAGGTCATCTACTCCAACCTCCAAGCAACAGGACAGGCTGGGATTTTCCAGCTAGAAAACAGGTTGGCAGAGAAGGACCTGGGAGTGCTGGTGGACAACAAGCTGACCAGAAGCCAACAATGTGCTCCTGTGGCAAAGCAGGCCACCAGCCTCCCAGGCTGCATTAGGCAAAGCATCATCAGCAGGTCGAGTAAGGTGATCCTTCCCCTCTGCTCAGCCCTGGTGAGACACATCTACAGTGCTGGGTCCAATGCTGGGCTGCCCACTACAAGAGAAACATGGACATACTGGAGCAAGTCTAGCACCTGATTATTAAGGGACTGGAGCATCTGTCATGTGATGACAGAGAGCTAAGAGAGTTGAGAATGTTCAGCCTTGAGAAAAGAAGGTTTAGGGAGGATCTCATCCATGTGTATAAATATCTGATAGGGAGTGTAAAGAAGAGACACTCATTCAGCAGCACCCACTCACAGGACAAGAGGCAATGGGTGCACGTTAAAAAACAGAAAATTCCATCTGAACACAAGCAAACACTTGTTTTCATGTGAGCGTGGTCAGACACTGGCACAGGTTGCCCAAGGAGATTGTGAAGTCTCTATTCACAAAATATTTAAAACTCGACTGGTCCTGGTTAATCTGCTGTAGGTTACCCTGGTGTAAACAATCTCAGGAGGTCTCTTCCAATATAATGATTCTGGGTTTCTGACATAGGAAAAAGAAGCATTGAACTGAACATATTCTTCTCACAGAAGTCTGATAAATGGAAAGGAGACTGGTGAAGGAAACAAGAGAAGCATTAAAAAAAAAAAAAAAAAGGCAGTGGGGGAGGGTGAAAAGAATAAATGAGCCCAAGGGCAAACCTGTTGCCCAACAGAAGCTCCTTGGGGCTTTAGATTTGGCTTGAGACAATTTCTTTTTAGATCATGTACTCCTGAAAGCTGAAATGCCCCAAATTAACAACCATCACCAACAACTATATTGCAAATAACAGTAACATGGGAGATAAATATAAACTCGATACATTTTTGCTGCTCACAGCATTGTGTCCCTTTCACCTCCCACATTATAACAGTAAAATATAATTAAATGCCTCTAAATACTTTTTCAGGTCTTACCATTTTTTTTTTAAACCAGAGGTAATTCTTTCTATCCACGATCCAAAGTGAGGCTGGTAAGACACACACAGATGAATTTATTTATTTTTTTTACAGAAAGTAAGAAAAAAATGATATAAATGATAGTGAAACTCAAAAGAAGAACTGTAATTTGAGTAAGAAGACACAATTCCCAAAGTAAATCATATCAAGCCCCATGTTCACAATTGTCCTCACTTTATTCTATACAACAAATGGAGTTTTAGTGGAAAACAAATCTTTGGACTTCCACGACCACACCAAAAGCTGATGAGCTTCTATGAAGCACATTTGCCATGGGAGGATAGAAGTGGATAATAAGCCACTCAAATCTGCATAGGGAAAAAAAAAATAAAAAAGGAAGAGAGAAGGAAGGAGAAAATACTGGAGAAACTATTCACACTCATGCAATCTCCCAAACTGAACAAAAGCGTTGAGTGAACTGCCTGAATTTCTGAATGAAAAAATGCAGGTATACTACCCTTTTCCTGCAAAGTGATGAAAACCCACAGGTAATGTGGCCCCAAATGCAATGAACCCTATTTTCCCCATGTTTTGATCATTCCCTATACTGTTCAATTTCTTGCCTTTATTTAAAATACTGTAGAACCTTCTTTGAAATGGTGAACTGCAGAATACTCCTCTATAGGGTCAGTCACAGACTTACTTAAAAAATAGATTACTTTCCACTTTTTTATCTTAAAATGGAAGATATTTGATATGAATAATATTTAGAAGACAATTTAAGAAATACACATAAAAAAAGGAGCCTGTTGTATATCTATACAAGAACTAGTGCAAGTACATTTACTAATTCTTTCTGGGAAAGATTTGAATAAAAATGGTGATAAAGAAATTAGAATGTTTTGTATCTCAGCCTTGGATCAAATGATTTAGGAGTTTTGTCATATTAAAATCCTACAACAGAGGAATATGTCATTTTTTAAATTCTTCTCAGCTGACACTGTCTCAGACTAGGACTCTCATTTCATTTTCATAGGAAAACATTATGTTCACTCATCATGACAACTGCTGCCTGAGCTGCTGGTCTGAGAACAAATTGACCATGGGAAACAAACTGTGGGTTTGTCCTTAGGAGTGCTTCTCTCAGAGCAAAGTTGGGTTATACACTTGGAGCAATGTAGGAGCTAGAAGTGAGTCTCACTGCCTACTGTGTTTTGATAAAAATAACATATTTCTTTAGCCTGAAAATGCATGAAAATCAACTGAGGTGAGCAAAATCTTCACTGAAGCCAGCAGAATTGTAGAAATAATAAGCGTGCTTTATGTTTAGAGCTGAAAATACACCACCCTAATGCAGTGCTCATTGACATTTCCACATGATTATTTGCCTTTTATCTTGCAAAAATGAAGAGTTTTAACATGGGTGTTTGTTAACAGTAATGTTTTATGACATAGCCATGTTTATCTCCTGCCATATTTAATCTCACGACATCTCTTTGAAACTGTTGTGATCTTGTGTGACACCGAACACAGAGCCCTCACCCAGCTTGTTCTGCAGATTTCTGATGGCAGAAGTGTTCACTAAAAGGAAAATAAAGAAGGTAGATGAAGAGAGTCAACATAAGACTTCACAAAGTTTCTAGAAGAATAACGGAATATTTTATAAATAGTTTTTTCTGATTCTTATCTCTATATTATATATGACACCTCTTTCTTTGTACCTAACTTGAACAGAAATGTATATATACTCATGAGATTCACAACCCTTGCAGCCTTAAGTACTTCAGAGAAGTGCTGAGTTCATATTCAGATATGTTGTGTTAATTTGATTTCAATTCTGTACAGTGTAAATTTAACTGATAATATTAACTTTCCGCTCTAGGACTGAGTCAAAAATGATTAAGCAAAATAAGCTTTCGTGTCTACCTCCATGTACTGCTACTTTTAATGTAAAAAAATATATTCCAACAAGAACTTTTGTTTTGTTTTGTTTAGCAGCAAAGTTAGTAAAAGGTATGCATCTGTTTTTTTCAGGCACAATGTTCCATAAGCTAAGCAAGCTAACCTGATGCCAACAACTCTGTCATTTGGGTTTATTTAAGACACTGTATTTTAGTTCCAGCTTTTGAGTAGAGAAGATAAGGATTTTCAAATGGTCAGGAAAATTGTTTTCCATGTTTTCATGTAGAGGTGGTAATTATATACTGGTATAGAACAATTTCATGTATATCCTTCAAAGATCTGAATACATCCAGGTCATTTGCTGACACATCTAATGATTTAAAATTCTGTACTGCACAGCTAAGGGTAAATGCTGAAATATTATGAGGATAAAGGCTGTGTTGCCAATGTCAGAACTGAGCCTTCAGTGTATTTCCCATCTCAAACACTAATTCTGTTAGAAAGCATTAAAGAGGACGTTTCCACTTTTGAAAGAAATGCACCTGAAATAAATACATCAATAATGCAAGTACCTAAGCACCAGCACTAACATTTCATTTCAAGAAGTACAATTATTTAGAGATAGTACTTTCTAGTCCATTGTGTTGGTTTTGGCTGGGATAGAGTTAATTTTCTTCATAGTAGCTAGTATGGGGCTATGTTTTGGATTTGTGCTGGAAATAACGTTGATAACACAGAGATGTTTTCGTTCCTGCTGAGCAGGGCTCACACAGAGCCAAGGGCTTTGCTGCTTCTCATCCCACCCCACCAGCGAGGAGGCTGGGGGGGCACAAGGAGTTGGGAGGGGACACAGCCGGGACAGCTGACCCCAACTGACCCAAGGGGTATTCCAGACCATAGGACATCACACTCAGCATATACAGCTGGGGGAAAAAGGAAGAAGTTCAGAGCTATGATGTTTGTCTTCCCAAGTAACTGTTATGCATTTCTGCTTTCCTGGCGATGGCTGAACACCTGCCTGCCCATGGGAAGTGGTGAATGAATTCCTTGTTTTGCTTTGCTTGTGTGTGTGGCTTTTGCTTTACCTCTTAAACTGTCTTTATCTCAACCCATGAGTTTTCTCACTTTTACCCTTCCTATTCTCTCCCCCATCCCACCATGGGGGGAGCGAGCGAGTGGCTGTGTGGTGCTTAGTTGCCAGCTGGGGTTAAACCACAACATCCACAAGAATTAATTTTGGTTGATAGATTTGTTTCTCCTAACCTCGCATAATTTCCCTCTTGGTTTCTAAATTAAACTCCTTAAATTGTCATTTTTATAGCACATGTTGTTTGGCCTCTAGGAACCTAGACAGTCAAAACAATCAAATCCAATGTAAAGCTCCAAATAATCAATGTGAACTGGTGCAAATGTCATGGTGCTGTGCACTGACAAACATATTTGAGTGAATCTTGGCATGGCAGTTTAAAATATTATTTTCTTTAGCTGTCCTCCTTTTACCTCTACCAAATACAGCCAATGCCCTGAAGTGGAGCTGCAATGGGAGGAATGTGTCTGCCCTAATTAGTGATTAAATATATTGCCTTCTGCTACCACTAATATAAGGGAGCTATCTTTGCCTGCAGAAAATTCACTAGAACAAATCTGTTAGACCATTAGCCATTTAATCAAACTCTTGTATTGTTTCCACAGAGAAATCCAGAGTTTCAGCCTTGTGCCAGCCTCACTAGCCATAAAGTTACCAAAGACAGGCTCTGTCTTGCTCAGGCCCTGTTAGAGACCAGGAGAAAAGCTCTTGTCTACTCAAGGATCATCTCCTGAGAATGTCAGGCACATGAGCTTAGAACCAGTTATCTTAAGTGTCTCTTAAATGTTAGGAGTAAAAGTCTAAGAAAAAGAGCACCTTTCTAGAAATTCATGAAGAAAATAATTAAAAGCAAATATTTATTTTGATATTTGGAAACAAAAAACATCTACTGAACTCCTTTTAGTGGATGTAAACATGTGCCTTAATAACAAAAGCTGCTTGCACGGGTTAGTATACAAAGGACTCTCCCTGCAGTTTTCTTGTTGTCCCTCTAGCCATTCAGTCTGGAGATTTCTGAAACAAATATAATGTGGCAGGGTACATGGAGAACAAATGTTTGCAGCCTGCACATAAGCTCAGACAGAAAAAGAGGATTACCAAGCCTGGATTTTTTTTTTTTTTTTTTTTTAATTTAGCAAGCGTATTTGCATTATTTATTCAGGATAGTGTTACTTTTCCATAAGAACTAACCAGATCAACTGAAACTCTAAAAGAGGGGAAGTAGACTACAGTTCACATTGTGAGCACCAGAAGAAACTGGAAAGGACATTTCCTAGAGTCTGCAGGACATTACAGACAAAGATGAAAAGAAAGGCACAGGATACAGGCAGGAGCCTGAACTTCATGCAGGGAGACTTAGAGACTGCCTGAAGATGAGACAAGAGACAGCCAGACCACAAAGGGGACAGACAGAACTTTCCAAGGACCAGAGGTAACTGAGAAGATGTTTCTGATACTTGGTAATCTTGGTCAATTATGGAAAAAGGCCAGAAGCAAGAATTTGCCTTCAATGACATAATGAGCAAAAAGCAAATTTTTCATTCACTTGTTTTCAAGTATTTGTGGTTTATGCTCACATAAAACCTGGTTTGGTATTTTTTTGAGGTGAGTGTATTTAAAATCCTTTCTGTCTTCCTGAAGAATAAAGAGAAATTCTAGAAGATTCTGTCTCAAAGCTATGCTGCTGACTCAGGGCCCCATCACAATGTATGAGTTTATTCTTCCTATATTCATAGTAATCTCGAATATATTAATGATGGCATACAGCTCATTGTTCAGCACTGTAACAAAAATTTTCCCAAATTATGACTTTGTGTCAAAGCATGACTCTACATCCTTACATGCTGAGTACAGTACTTGTTATTAATTCATTAATTTGTATAAGTCTGAAAATATCTAGTGCTTTGCATAGCTGTTCAGAAAAATCCAGCAGTTTAATTGCCTTGCAAACAATCATTTATTTCCCTTTATTCTTATTTTCACAAGTGCAAGGTAATAATTTCAGTGCCTGCCTCAAAAAAACAAAATAATTTTTGAGAAGAATATTAGGCTCGTACACTTCCAGAATAGGTCTGGATTCATCATCACTGCTGCAACGCTCATCTGCACAGGAGAAGAGACCAGAACCTGTGTCTCCAACACTGCTGTATTTTCCCAACAGCTTCTTATTCCATCAGTTTTTTAATTTTTGGAAAAAAGACCACAAGCTTGACAGGTGAAAATACTCAAGGAAATATCATAAACCAATATATTCCCAAAGAATGAGGGAAACATAAGGGAAATTTTACATCAGTGTTTTTACAATTCTGAAAATAATCATGAAGAGCAATAAAAGTTTTTACTTACAGGGGGCACCAGCAAGTATTCTAGGATTGGTAAAATATGATTATTTCATTCTACAAAAGAAGCAAAATGTTTTTTCCTCCTTTTTCTGTCTAATGTCTGAGAATCTCCCTCCAGAAAGCCATTGAGTGTCACACACCTATTTATGTCAGAGCTTCTCTAGAAGACAGATGTCCTAATTCCATCTGCTTTGTTGAAAAGTTGGAGACCAAATATAAAAGAAACCAACTTTGACATATGATTGTATACACTGATTTTTATAGTTACAATTTTGACAAGAGTCTTCTTATTTTTATTTAGGCATCTCACCATGGATTGAAATTAATGATGTGAACATTAAAGTCTTTGAAATGAGTGTGTCTGGAAGCAGATGTATTACTGATGGATACAAATAAAACTATTTTTCATAGGACTTCCCATATGGAGAAGACAATTACTGCATGTTCTATATTATATCATCATCTACCATAGGCAGAATTTGCAACAAGATAGAGACACTATTAGCTCTTAAGATTTCTTTGAGTTTGAGTGCATTATGATTTAAGAATCAGTTATGTCCCAATCCTGAAAATTGCTGCACTTATATTACATCCACAGAGAGTTACACTGAAATCTATGAACACCATAAAAATCACTCCCCAAATTAAGAGTCTTTAATTTCTACCTCTGCAGCAGTGAAATTCAAATGACAATTCAGAATGTAAAGAAGCTACATTTTCTAAACACCTTAGTAGTTTGTCTTGTTCATGTCACTAAGCCACAGCAGACTCAACTAAACATTTTACTCAAACAGACAGAGCAGACCAAACTGAGGTACTGCAGAGAATTATACAGAGATGACTTTTACTTAGTTTCATGACCACTGGAAAGCAAACCAGGTACAGAGTTCTACATTATCAGGATTGAAAAAATCCTCTTGATTTATTAATTTTAATTATAAAACAACTTTTGGTTTGGTTTAGGTTTGGGGTTTGGGGGTTTGGGGTTTTTTTTTTGTTTTTTTTATTGTTTTTTTGTTTTTTAAATTTCCTGCAAAAACCATGTCATGGATACACAGATGAAAGATTTCTTATTACCTGAACCAACTTCTTGTGGAGATATTAACACACTGATGGCAGACTGTTGAAGATGGAAGGTTACACATGGCTGAATTAGATTTTCTACTCCAGTTCAGTGGACTGGGTACTCAGGTGGTGTAAATTCATGTAGTTTTAGTAAAGCTAATAATGGTCAAAAGTCTATTTGAAACACTTGAAAATGCCACCTGAGTTTTGTATCTTTCTTCCCCTGAAACTCAACCGTAAGCTTCCCTCCAGCCACCTCAGGATTTGGATCCATGTGTTTCCAAGATCCAAGAGGCAACTCTAATATAACCCCATTGCTTGGCCTTGGACGCTGAGAAAGTGGCTAAGCCAGGAGACAGTGTCATGTGATAAAGCCTGTAGGAAGATCTAAAATGTAAAATTAGACAGAAGAAGAATTGTTGAGACAAGTATTGCTAGTAGCTCTGGATTCAAGATAGGAAACATCAACATGAAATGGTTTAACATTCTTAACTAAAAGAAAAACGTCATGGAGTCTACTGAGGAGTTGTCAGACCATCAGGTTGAGTTGGTGTTTCACTGTTGATGGAGGCTGGGAAAGATGGCTGAGGATCCGGTATAGGAAGCTATGGAGGTGAACTGCTCTTTCCACAAGGTGATTGCTGGCCAGCCAAAGCCTTCAGGGTGGTGGGCACACAGAGCCTAAGAGCTCATTAAATCCCAACTATCATCTGTGTGTATTAGCCAATATATAATTGTTATATGCACTTAAACAGAGTATAGCCTGCTAGCAGATTCTCCTTACACACAGTTAAAGATTTCCAAACCAATTCACTTAAAAGAATAACAGCAAAAGATGTTACCATTTTGGAAAACTATTTAAGTCTGGGTAATTCTGGAATCAAGCTGGTTTCTTTCTTTTCATTCCTCCTTCTTTGTTCCTTCCCTCCCTCTCTGCCTGCCTTTCCCTTCCTCCCTCCCTTCCTTTCCTTCTCTTTCTCTCTTCCTGTCTCTCCTTTCTCCTGAAACACCAGGATATCAATATGGTGTTAATTCTGCTGTTAGTGGTTATTTTAGTATAATTACAGAGTAATTATTGCAGGACAAAGTATTTGCTTTGTTATTTTCCCACATTTCATGTATCCTTGGTCTCTTTTGCAAAGGCTCTGTATCATTTCCCTCCTTGTCTGGTGTTTCGGTTAATAATGTGTGATGTCTCAGTCAATAGAAAATTATTTTCTAGTCCCTTAGCAATTAAGTGTTTTGTATTTGCAGTACATTTAGACTTCACACCCTCAACTTCAACATCCAGTCTGTAGCCAAAGTCACTCTGATGACTATAAAGCACATATTGCTTTGAATGTACTTTCATTAAATTCTGTACATTCTTTAAATGGAACTAATGTACCATTATTTATTAATGGATTTACTCTCTTCTCCTGTTGCTGTTGCCAATAGTCTAAAACTTATATCGAAGAAATCTTTATTTCTAGCAGAAATAAAGAACTAACCAGAAACTCCCAAAGTCTGATATAGAAATAGCAGTGCTGTCTTGGGAAATGTTGTTGCCTGAGTGTCCTGGTTTCAGCTGGGATGTAGTTAACTGTCTTCCTAGTAGCTGGTACAGTGCTATGTTTTGAGTTCAGTATGTGAAGAATGTTGATAACACTGATGTTTTCAGTTGTTGCTCAGTAGTGTTTAGACTACAGTCAAGGATTTTTCAGCTTCTCATGCCCAGCCAGGGCACCTGACCCAAACTGGCCAACAGTGTATTCCATACCATGTGACGTCCCATCTAGTTTAGGAACTGGGAAGTGGGGGGGGCAGGGATTTTCGCCGCTTGGGGACTGGCTGGGTGTCGGTCGGCGGGTGGTGAGCAATTGCCCTGTGCATCATTTGTACATTTCAATCCTTTTATTACTACTGTTGTCATTTTATTAGTGTTATCATTATCATTATTAGTCTCTTCTTTTCTGTTCTATTAAATTGTTCTTATCTCAACCCAGGAGTTTTACTTCTTTTCCTGATTTTCTCCCCCATCCCACTGGATGGGGGGGGAGTGAGTGAGCGGCTGCGTGGTGCTTAGTTGCTGGCTGGGGTTAAACCACGACACTGAGCAATGCTACAGTAATGAGCATGTTTTAATGGTACACTGAAGGATACAGGATGTCCCTGAAAGAATGGTGACCTTACTAATTCCTCTCAATAATTCCCAATTAATAGTTTAATTTTGCATTTAATGGACCTGAAAAATCACCCTAAAGATTACAGTGAGGGATGAGGGACAAATACTGTATAATAAGAAATCCTATCCCAAATTTTATTCACATATTGGAAAGCATAGATTTTTTTAAAAAATACACTTCTTTTTAAAATATAAAGAAGTAACAGGACATGGTATCTATTCCACAGCTAACAAAAAGCTACTCAATTAAAATAGGTGTGAAGATCATAAGAGGAGGAACATGATAGTTAACTAGCAAATGAGACTAATAAACTATTCATTGAAATTGCCCATTTCTGTACACGAGCTGTTTTCCTTTAGTTTTTATTAGGACACAGACTTATCTCTGATGAAAGGAGTGAAAAATATACAGCTGGAAAGAGGCTGTTTCATTCGGCTTTGGTTTCCTGTGTGGGTTGTGACCTATTAGGTTACAGGGTCTGAGTTAAGACTTATATGTGTGCATGTGTCAGAGAAAACTTATCAGCACTTATACACGTAGTCTCAGGACAGGTTCTATCTCAACTACTTCCTGAAATGTGTTCTGTTTGAAAGGTACTATTTTGTGGACACTAGTTAAAGCATGGTTGCATAGTAATCTAACAGGTAAACTTGGAAACAAAGAGCATCTAAACCCCGTTCCACGTTTTCCGCGGACTCAGGTGGTCTCATACCTTTCTCAGACATGTTTTCTTTCATTTCCTCTGAAGTTTGTTCCTCTTCTCTGCCATTCCTTTGTTGTCTTCTCCTTGGTGTGCAGTTCCCTTCTCATTAGGCATAATGAGCCTCAAGTTTTCTTCATCAAGTTGCAGTCTTCACTATCACTTTCCAATACTCATCCACTTTTCCACTTCTTTCAACCACTCCCACAGTTTCCATTTAATCTCTGTTCTCTCCCACTGTGGGTACTTCAGTAATTTGTGACTATTTCTGCACTCTGATTCTTTGCTGCCTTTTAGCTTAATCAAATAATGTCTTTCCTTCTTTCATGCTACACAGGTTTGTGCCCAAGATTTTCCTTGGATCTTGATTTGAGCTTCTAATGGAGAAATCATATTAGCTCACACACTGTTTGTGATTAAGCTTACCTAGTACTTATATCGGATGATCGTGTTTATCCATAAAGGGCGAACTGTGTACGGGAGAAAGTCAATTTAACAAATTGCCTCTATTCACTTCCACTCTGTCTCCTGCTACATCCCTGTTCCATATTGATTCTTTGCTCACAGGTCAATTTCTTCACGCGCTTCTTACTCTGTAGTAGTTTTATGCCACTTCTCTCTACGCAGAGGTCTTACTGCCTATCAGCCATGCTTTCAAAGATTAAGACCCTTACAAAAAAGCCCAGAGGAAAGAATGGATAAACTAGGCACAACAAGATCTATGAGAACAGGCTATCATAAGCAGGTTAGTGAACTTATATATGCCATTGTGGCTGATGATTTAATTTTGTCTTCTTCCTTTATTTTGACTAATACCTGCTTGCTAATACTCCCATCAAAGTAGTACAGACAAGAACAGCAAGCATTTCTGACATGAAATTGATAGGACATGTTTTTCTGGAGGGAAGCAATATTAACAGCTTTTGAAACAGATCATGAGTTCTGTTTAGAGCCTTAATAGTTGGCCTCTGAACGCCTATGTGTTAACATTGCTACTGTGATTTTAGGAACCACAGACTAGTGTTGCTGTGTCCCACATGGCTCTCTCTCTCAGCTAGCTCAAAGGCAAATTGAGAATTTCTTACATGGCACAACACTGTGCTACATAAAAATGTTTATAGAGTCCCAGCACTCTGTTGAAAGAGCTGCTTTCACAGCTAGTTGTCTCGTTGCCTGGTAAAATGTAGCTCCGGTTCCTGAACAGGGTCTCTGGAAGTTACTGCAGTCATAATTTACCTGAAGTATTGAGTGGAAAATGACTGGGCATGACTGAAAACTGAATAATTAAGATCCTTGTTATTAGGTGGCAGTTAAAGCTTATTTTCTTCTTCTCCTGTTCTTTTTTTAATGAAACGGTATTAATAGAAGTGAGGAACTTCAGTGGTATAAGAACTTTGCACTATCCCTATGCCTGAGAATGACATGCATGCAGAAAATGCCAACTGGAGTGGCCCCCACCCCCTCCACCGGAGAGGAAGCCTTATTAGGCTGACATTGTACATGGGATCAGATGGCAGGATACGAGCAGAAGATTATGGGTTCTTAGAATTGAATGACAGGTTTTATTCCCCGTGCCACAGTAGTTAAAGAGAGTTTTCAAAGTTCAATAAGCAGAAGTCACATAACTTGTGACCTCATCTTGCCAATTAGCAGAGAAAACCTTTAAGGGTAATAAGCTTGGCCAGATAAATATAGACTTTCAGGGCTAATGAG
This sequence comes from Haliaeetus albicilla, assembly GCF_947461875.1. Taxonomy (NCBI): domain Eukaryota; kingdom Metazoa; phylum Chordata; class Aves; order Accipitriformes; family Accipitridae; genus Haliaeetus; species Haliaeetus albicilla. The sequence goes on along the minus strand of NC_091502.1, from coordinate 15,094,046 downwards.
GATCATATTGTATAAATTGACAGCATTCCCTTCTTTTAATTAAAAAGGAAAAAAACATATGGTATGGTTTGACCCCATTTTTTGTTATGAGATATTTCAGCAATATAACATACAAGCTTATGATAACAGATGAAGGAAAAAGCAATGCTCTTCATTGAACATATAGGCTTCCTGGTGTCTGTCAATGCTCTATAGCTGCAAAGTCACACACGAAACCAATTTCTGTATCATGAAAAACATTCTGTATATAATAAATAAAATAAAAATAATCAGAAGTGGCTACATTATTTATAAGAATGACAATGAAAATCAGGTGTTTGCTGTTTTAATAACAAGTTAATAGCATGTTAAAGGGCTGGAAGGGAATCTTCGTATATGGAAATGTATATGCTTAGTGATAAAAGTAATAATCAGCATAACAATTAAGGTTTACATAATGTTTAGCAGCTTGCTTTGCAGATCTATAATGTATATTTTAAATAGAAATTTGTTAAATATGAATGATTCTTGAATACAAAACAGAATTTCATGCATGATCATACAAGAAATTCCAGTGTATGTTCTCTCCAGAATTTGTACCGTTAACTATAAAGAAAAGATCTGTAGAATAAAGCAAGACGTAATCAAAGCAACATGAGTCCCTGATCTATTTTGTGTAAATAAGTTGTCTCCTTCCTCCAAACTCTATGTAACTTTCAGAATTTGCCCTGTAGCATTAGTGGCGGGTCAGTGTTTATCTTAATTGAAAATCTACTTATCAATGCTGAATAATAACATCATCTTCTTCAGACTTTTTTCTTCACTTTTAGTGATCATTAACACTTCAAATGTATTCAGATTTAGAAATAAATATATAATCCAAACCTCAAGAACAGATGATTTATGTATGCTTAGTTAAATATAATGAGTGAAGCACCCTGCAAAGATATGTTATTAAAAATCATATTAGTAAACAATATCTCTAAAGTAAACTAAAGGCTAAGCCAAACAAATTTAAATGTTTTAAAACTCAAAGCTGTCTGTATTATACATATGAAACTTGAAACAATTTGCAGTGAATGTAATGTATTCTCTGCCTCTTGGGGTCTTGAGATCAATATGAGATAGGGTCTTTTTTATGAAGGTATGTTTTAGGAAGACCATAAATGTCAGGCTCTTTACAATGTGAAATTGCCTGAGTTTTTCTCTACACAAGTATTTGTGTAGAAATCTGTGTGTCTTTCTGACCTTGTATGTACCAGTCTAGAAGAAATGATAGAAGCTCCTTTATGGAGGATCTCTGCACTGAAGAGATAATTTACATTTACATGCAGAACAATTTACAATGCAGAACCAGCTGTGGGGAGGAAACAAATGGCCAAACCATAGCTGCCACTTGGTAGTGATCACGTCACAGTTTGGCTGTCATCAACTTGATTATGAAAATAAAGAAAGGAAGAGGAAAAGAAAAGGCAGTGCCACCTTCACCTATGTCAGTAAAAGCTTGAAAATCTTGGAAAATGAAGGAAAACCTCTGGAACTACAGGAAAGCTACTCTGAGTCCACTTTTTCCCTGGTACAGTATTACATAGTGATGAAATTAACCTGCAGCAACGGGAAAGGTTTAAAATTCTCTTCTTCTTCTCCTAATTTTCCTGCAAACCTCTGGTTAGGAGACTTCTATCAGTCCACTTTGAACTCATACTTTCCCTTTCCAGTAAAGGAAGGAATTAACACTACTATCTTTGACACTGTTGATGGATTAAAAAAAGCCCTACAACTCAAGCCTTTTCTTTTTGTTCTTTGTGTGAATAATTCAGACTTAAATATTACTTATGACAAAAACTATAACATTAATCCATAAATGAAACATAACTTGCCAGTAACATTCCTTGCAGAGGGGAAACTTTTCAAGTTCCTGAATTTAAAAAGTTAAGAAGGTGAAGACCATGTATGAAAAGTCTGAAAGTGTATTAAATTGACACTATGAATGTATGATTGCATCATTTCAGTATATAAACACTATATGTGAAGGAAAAAAAAATTGAAAATCACAAGCAGATGAGACAAAATACCAAGTAAGACCTATGGGCGTTGGGAGGAAAACTGTGACAATGATAATAGTGTTTTCCTAGATTATTATGCAATAATAATGGGAAGAAATGCATTATGCTAAAGATAAAGATAGGGAATGAGAAAAAAAAAGAAAGGGAAGGAAAAGGAAGGGAAGGGAAGGCAAGGCAAGGCAAGGCAAGGCAAGGCAAGACAAAGCAGCAAACTGTGGTCCAGAGGCTAAGATTTTTCACACTTCACTTTGATACAATGAAAAATTACTAAAACAAATGACTTGTATAGAACAGGCTATTACCAGATGCAAAGACTAGGCAGCAGCCCAGAAGCAGAAAACTGAGCACCAAATTGACACTGCAGGGGAATCAGTGAAGTGCCGACAAGCCTTCCTTGGAATTTTACAGAAGAGAAAGAGAAATGGCAACTTAGTATGACGGATTTGTCTTAACACCACCAGAGCAGAGTAATTTACAACCCAAATTCCAGGGAGCAGTGCATGGGCCAGGCAAGCAGGAAGTGTGTAAAACCCAGAAGCCTCTACTTTTGACTAAAATCAGTGAACGCAAGAATAAGGGATCTATTACCTGAAACAAATCATTCAAACAGTTATGCATACAAAGTAACAATACCTAGAAGAAAGAATTCACCCCTGTGCAAACCTGTGGAAAAATCTTAAAATTCCTTGGATGTCTGAAGATCTGGATTCTTTCCTCATATTACATGGGTGAGTAAATAAAGCAATTCACCCTGTACATCACTTGCCTCGTGAAGTACTGCAATTACTACTCCCCTGCCTGTTTAAACATTTAGCTACTCTCACAGTTTTATTCAACCCATTCTGTCAAGATTGTTCTTTCTCTTGTTAAAATTTCACGTTGATAATTTTTAGAGTTTTCTTATTATCCTTCTTTCTTTTTTCTTCTTTTTTCCTTCAAAAGACAAATAATGTCTACCCTTTTCACTATCTTCATATGTTCTACCTACCGATATTGTTGAGCTATCACTGTGTTTATTTTATCTGGGTGTTTGTAGACTTCTCACGATTTCTTTTCCTGGCCCTATAATCTGTCATAGTATGTTATTGTCAGAAGTATTTAGTTATCTAGGTTACTTTTCAGTAATAAGATCCCAGAGCTCACATCTATATAAAAAATCCCAACTATAATGACCAGAAATGTAGACCTAAAACTCAGCCTTCTCACTAAGGAATCCCTACAGAAGAAAAACCAGCATTTCTATGTACTGCCAGCTTGTTTTTGCATTAGGCAGAAGTGAATGTTATAACTTTTTTATATTTATTTCCTGACTCCTTCAAAATAACAAGCAAGTCTCTCCCTTTTTTTTGGCCACTGTCTCAATTTGCACCAGATCCCATTGTTCACCATTGTGAATTTTTTCTTTTAGACACACCAAGCTGCTGTCTAAGATAGACAGTCGCTCTCCACACCCTTAACATCGGTTTGTTCTCTCTGCCAGAGTCTCCAGTTCCTCCTTGAAGCTGGTGAGAGATTGTTCCTAGGTATTCAAACTGTGTATAGAAACATATTCAGACCTGCTTGCTGACCAGATATGTTTGCCGTATTTCTGGATTCATCATTATGAGTTTTGAGCACAATCTTTCCTGTTACTTTTTCCATTTCTCTGACCATCTTTATGATTCTATGCTCAGTTCTTTCAGTAATAAGTCAAATCATCACTATATCAAGGTATTGCATGTTCATTTTTCTTCTTTCTTACTCACATTATTAAGTCCTGTAGATAATTAATTTTCTGACTTTAACCCTACACTGAAGTCATAAGCAGCAACAGTTTTACTCTGTGTTCATGTTAGACTTTCTGAATGCAAATGCAACATTGCACCAGCATAACAATTTCAAGAGGTATTTCACATTCTTGCATTATAGTGCAGAGGCTATTCCATATCCTGTAGCATGTGCAGGCTATTCATGTGCTTTCTTAAAGTCTGTAAAAAATTAAACTTATAGATGAAACTTATTCCACCATAACTAACCTATTTTGCCTAAACAAGATTGATTTTCTCTCACTATACTCTCTTCATAAGTGGCAGTATGTATATATTAAAAATTGTATTTGATGGGCTGTAATAAGGAAGGAGACACCACACTGTCATGCCCATTATGCTTCCTTTTTCCAAAATGGGGCATGTGATTTCCTCACTTCGTTGTGTTGTTTTAATTCTTCATATGAATGAAACAATTTTGTATAGCGTCTGAGTTAATTGTCCATTCTTTGCTAATTCACCATTACAATACCTCATGCTTTGTTGCTTTCAGTTTGTCTCCTAAATCTCTTCAAAATTTGCATCTTTAGACAGTTCACATATGTAGCTGAAAATTGCATACTTGAAGTATAGTACTGCCTGTCTATCTAATGTCATCCAATTTGGGGAAGGAAAGGGGGGTGGGACTGCGTGGGAAAGAGAATTAATTACAGAAGAGCAGAGAATACTGAAATAAAGGCTACCTGATGACCGGGAGAAAGAGAGGAAGGAACATGGTGGGGAAGGAGAAGAGGAAACATGTAAAAACCAGCTCAGTCATCACAGCTCCAGGAACTGGGAGTAGCAAGGATGGAGAGCAGGGTGGGGAGAGTAGGATTGCTGCACTTGTTTCAAGAACCTGTTGCAACTTTGGCAATTAGTTTAAGCAAACCAGCCTTGATTTCTTGTTTACCCGGCTCAGTTTTGCTATGGAGTTTTTATATTACTATTTTGTAGCCAAAGCATTTTCATTTTTCATTTATTATTAGATTGTTTAGCATCCTGCAATAATGCTCTTATAAAATGCTCCCAGAATAGTAATACTTTTGCCTGGATGCATGTTTTCTATCAAGTCAAACAAAAATTGTCTTCAACGGTGTTTTACCAGATGCTTGGCTATACTTTTGGCCTTATTATATTTCTCACAACAGAATTATTAAAGATATAGTCTTGTTCTCAGTTATTAAGTGCTCAAACCATTCTGTATTTCTGGTCCCTTTTCCATAAATGTGACTATTTAATCATACTACCATTTCTATTTTTCCAGAGTTTTTTTGAGTTTTAAAAATAATTTTTACTTTTGCGTTTGTGTTGCAGGGAGAATATTACAGAATGATCAGCTGTAAGAAGCCACATGGTCAGTGTTCTTCAAATTCTCTAACCTGTGAGATCCAGCAATCTCCTAGCTTAACTTCCAAAGTCATGAGAGCACACAGTTCCTCTCATGTGCGGAAATCATTAGTCTCACATAGCATCCCTGCCACATCAATAGAAAAAATAATAGTAAGAAAGTGAATGAGAAGTAAAGTCATTGCTGGTTAATTCACTGAACTCGTTGATTGAATAATCAGGTTGATTGCAGGTGAAATGTATGAAAATCTCCTCAAGTTCATACTGCCAATTCTCCTGATGCTGTGTAAGAAAAAAAAAAAACAAAAAAAAACCCTTACTGAGTAACAAATTGTCAAATAAAGAAAAATTAACTGACTTCATAAAAGAGAAATTGTATATTGGCACATGCTATGGGAAAAGACAAAGAAAGTACCTCACCACATCTGCCATGCCAGCAGGTAGATATAGTTTGAAAATACTAGTAGGAAACAAACCTGCAGCAGAAAAATCAGTGGCAAAGCATACTAACAGAGTTTGCAGGTTTCAATATCCCTCTGGTATATGGATGCAGACACAGCATTGTCGATGATGTGGGATATCATGAACACAACTCATTTCTCTGCTTAAACAGAGCCAGGAGATAAAGATGAAAGTCTGTGAAAAGATGACTGACGCAGGATCAGAAAGGGTGTGCTGGCAGGTCACCCAAAAGCTACAGTCTGACTCTTAGAATGTAAAGCACTATATACCATGCATAGATCTATGTGTTTTAGAGAATGAAAAGCCTTATGAAATCTCTGTTCATTTCTGCTGGTGCATTTCCAATGTGTGAAAAGACTTGGAGAAAGACAGAAATTACCTTAGTTTCTTTAACATGTTATCTTCATCACCTGCCACCTTCAAATAGTTGCTTATAAATGAAGAAAGATTCATGCAAAATAATGGGAGTGAGAAGGCTTGTGCATCTTCCTCAGAAAGGAAAACAAGAAATAACTTAAATCATGGTCATTGCTGCCATTAGAATGAATATGCCCATACAGAAAACAAGTGTTTGCAGTAGTGCTTGCATGTATGAAGTTCTATCAGCATGCCTAAACTCACAGAGCTGCTTTGGATGACAGGCTTTTTTAGAAATATACTATATACAGTTCCAAAATGCCTTCATTTAATTTACACTGCTACAGTTTTGATGTGTATAGCAAGAAGGGGATGGAGATAAGCATACTTAACTTGTTGTCCAAACTTTATAGCATAAAAATGGCAACTGCACAAGAAAGAGATCTTCAACCTGATGGTAGCATAGAATGAAAAACCCTCAGTCAACTCAGTTATATTCAATTTTCAAAGCAAGGACCACAAAGGACTTGAGAACAAAATACATAGAAGAAATTTTCAGCTGCTTATATTCATCATCTTGTCAGTACTTCCAGACACCAGAAGAGAAGCTATATATGCCACTCAAGAACACAGCAATAGAAAGTGGAACTTTAAAAGAGGTAAAATAATGTCAAGAAAACAAAAAACCTTCTAAAAATGATTTGAAGTACATTATTTTAGCCAGAAAGCCACAGCTGCTTTAGCAGTCCACTGTCATGAGTGTCACCGTTTAACCCTGGTGGGCAGCTAAGCACAACCCAGCTGCTCGCTCATTCCCCCAAGGTGGGGTGGGGGAGAGAATCAGAAGGGTAAAAGTAAGAAAACTCATGGGTTGAGATAAAGACAGTTTAATAGGTAAAGCAAAAGCCATGTACGCAAGAAAAGCAAACCAGGGAATTCATTCAGCACTTCCCACGGGCAGGCAGGTGTTCAACCATCTCCAGGAAAGCAGGGCTCCATCACGTGTAACTGTTACTTGGGAAGACAAACACTGTCACTCCAAACATTCCCCCCTTCCTTCTTTCTTCCCCTATGCTGAGCATGACACCATATGGTCTGGAATATCCCTTGGGTCAGTCGGGGTCAGCTGTCCCGGCTGTGTCCCCCCCCAACTCCTTGTGCCCCCCCAGCCTCCTTGCTGGTGGGGTGGGGTGAGAAGCAGCAAAGCCCTTGGCTCTGGGTAAGCACTGCTCAGCAGGAACGAAAACATCCCTCTGCTATCAACACTGTTTTCAGCACAAATCCAAAACACAGCCCCATACTAGCTACTATGAAGAAAATGAACTCTATCCCAGACAAAACCAGTACAATAGATGAGGATAAAAATAGAAGGTCTGGTGAGTCAATGTCATGTGAATGAGAAAATGCAAACTACATAGCAAAAGACAATGAAAATACTCAGCATCATTTACAGAAGTTGAAACAAATGATATTTTTTTTTAGAAAATACAGCTTATAGACTGCTATTCTTACACTATCAATACAATTGTTACAGAAAGAGAATAGCGTGTCTCATCAAAGATGGTGCTGTTTGCTGGGATAATTAGCTCACTGATCCTTTCTGACTTTTTTATCTTTAAAGGTCTCCGTCTGTTTCATCCTTAAAAGGGGAGAATAATTTCATTGTTCTCATGTTTTTATTATATCCTGTATAGCAGGATCTGGATCCTAAAAACCTTATTTAAGCGAGAACCCTTAACATCATATTGGAAATCTCACTGGTTTTCTTTCTTCATTAAATATATATATTCAGAACATGTGCAATGTGCCAACAGAAATTAATACAAAAATACAATCGCCATGTTTTGTTAGAAAATATAACAAGAGCACAAAAACATTGTGATAGTCTTTGATCAGGTGATAAAGTAACTTGATAAATATAGTTACACTCTTCAAATATTTCATAGTTTTTGGCACAGCATTATATAATAACATTCTGAGAAAGCATGCAATGTTTCAATCAATTGATCAAAAGCTTTAGTCGAGTAAAACCTGATGTATTCAAAGGTAGCAAATGGAGTTTAAGGACGAAGAAATCAGTGCTAGGGTTTATGATAGCTGGGAGCACTGAGAATTCTTCAGGATCTGATACTACTCAGTGTTTTAATCAATAATCATATTGTGTGTATTTAGATGATCATGTAAGATCTTTGCTAGTACGGTGTATAGATCAATGGAAGCACTAAACAATGAGAAGATGAGGGTGGTGTTACACAATGTTCCAAATCTCCCAGGTACAAGGTCATAATTCAGCAAAAATGCCTTTCAGTGCAGCATTGGCAGCACAAGTTGTTACACATGGGAAGCGGTGCAGACTTCAGCAGCAGAATGAATTTCTTGCTGGAAAACAGCAACTTCAGAAAAAACTTAACTACTATCAGAGAGAACAGCGTCAATGGGGAAGCTCAGTATAATGTTCAGTGAATGTTGTCACTGAATGCATAAAAGAATATCAAGAAGGGAAACAGATAACCTCTGTACACAGCATTCATAAGAATTTGAAGAATTCTTCATCCTGTTTGAGGTCTGCACTTCATGGAAGATATGAATTTAATGAAGAGAATTCAGAGGCCTCCAAAAATGACCCAGATGTACTAGAAAGCAATCCTTGAAGTGGGATGCTTATGGAATACAATCTATGAGTTTATTGAAGAGAAAATGAAGTTACTTGATCATTCTGCGTAGATCCTTAACCACAGAAATGGTATTTGATAGAAAAGAGTGTCTTATTCTTGCAGATGAAGGCCTAAGAAGGTTTGGTGCCTGGGAACTTGTTAGACTTATTCAGCCTTGAAATAAGATGCAGTAAGATGCATTAGTGAAGCTAATTAACCATTTGAACAACCTGCCAGAAGAAGCCATGGACTTGCTATTGTTTGGAGTCTTTAAAAACAGAGTGGATAGTTCTCTGAGAAACATATTTTAATCAAGTTTCTGGAAAAAATTCTGCAGCCTGTACAAGCAGAGCACAGGGACAGATGGTCCCTTCAAAAGGGAGTGCTGGTCCCTTCTGTGCTGAGTGTCCTTTAGCGAGAAAAATGAATCTTTTATTGCCGTCTTTTTCAGAGCAGCACTCAGAGTCAGCATTTCTAGGATTAGTGAGCTGGAGTACACTCCCTCGGCAAAGCTGTGTTTCTAGTCTCATGCAGTGTGTAAACAGCAGGCAATAAAGTTGTCTGGTTGCTCCCAGAAGACCATGTTTTGCCTGCAGAACCTACATATTGGGGGATGATGAAAAAAAAAAAAAGAGAGATATAATTCGATTGCTAAGTCAAGGACTATATTGGGAGAAAAATGAACAACCTCTACTTTAAAAAAAAATTTATACTTTCAGATGGGCACATATTTTATGCAGAATACATCAAATCTTCACCCTGTGAAACTCTAACAAAGCTACTTTTCCAAGTAGAAATATAATTTGACTGGTTGTGTTTACATGTGTTTCAACTTCCAGATAGTTTTTGTCTACAGTTTATAGTATGCCGAAGAAGTCACAACAAATTTAGTTAGAGGTTATAAATCTCAAGTATGCAAATGCTCCAATAATTTATTGACTATTCTTTGAATTATTAATTATTATTAATTGAGATATTTTATTTTCTACTAAATCCTCCATTTAAATTCCTTTTTTTTTGTTGTTTTTATATTGAATTGCCATGAGCTAAGCCGGACTCCTGCAGTGCTTCTTCCAGGATTGTGTGTGCTTTCTATCAGACTTTGTTCATCAGCACTGGCAGCAAGTTAATTAACTCAGCTGTGAATGACCCCCTGCTATTTTACTGGGATTTCTAGTAGTAAAATAAAATAAGAACAGAAAGAATAGATAAAACATTGCTTTTTCAGCCAATAGAGAAGGGGAGAGTTCTTCTCCCATGATATTCCTTTCAGTGATAGTCCCTCTGTGGATAATCCCCATACTGTAAATTTCTGATGTCAGGCAGTGGCATCAATTGGAAGGGGATGATATAAAGCAATACCACCTCATACAGACACAAAACTTCCTAAGCGTTAGAAAGCAACCTATTGGTCTGTGATTACTTCCTTTTCTGTACCCATCAAGTAAAAATTCCTCTCTAAAGAAGCCTGAAGAACAAATGTTAATGGAAGAGTAGCGGAAATTACGTTGCTACATACTCTTGACATTCAATTATTACTATTATTACTAAATCTTTACTTGCACATGTTGCAACAATGGCCTATAGCACAAAATGGAATCAAAGTCTCATCGTTGTGGGCTAACAACAAACACGAAAAAACCCTTGACAACCTCAAGGGGGGGGGGAATCCGAGGAAGTTTTTTAGAAGATTTTAGAAAGCATCTCCCCCTCTGCAGTGCATATCATCACATGTTGTGAATTGTATCGCATGTAGTGAATTCTAAACAATATCATCATTCTGTATTGTTTTCCCTGATGCTATATTTTCCCCAGTATTCTGTTGAAAATCTCCCTAGGCTTTTCTTTTTTAAGTGATCTTGCATTTCTTTTGTTGCATTTCTTCTGTTGCATTTCTTCTGTACATGTTTAGAAACATGGACCATTTTGCGAGATGCTGTGATCTCTTGGAACACCCAAATGGAAATGTTGGGAATTCACAAGTTTTTGTAAAATGACAAGTTAAAATATCTGTGATTCAAAGACACAAACATAAGTTATTGTAGACAAGAGCTAGTAAAACTTTATAGCAAGAGAAACTACATTTCTATACCTTAATGTTACTATGACCTGGTACTCTTGAAAGGTCTTACAGTCTGAAGGACAAATTCCAGCACCACTGAGTTAATAAACACCCTCCCCTTCTGCTTTGAGTCACTTAGGATAGAATTTCACTTATAAACCCAATTCACCTCTCATTTACACTACTTTTAAACTGGTACAGAAATGTCCTTGTCATTGCTATTAGTTCATCCTAAAGGGACATGAGGTAATTTGGGTTTTGTTTGTTTTGATTTCCACAGTCCTGAGGAGTACAAAAGCAGTTCAACCCACTTGTTTTTCCATTCACAAATCTCTCAGGCAGCCAGAACTAGCAAAAACAAGCTGAATGTGAAAAGTAGCAACTAATTCTCACATTGCTATTCTGAAAACCTGCTAATTGCCTCACAAAGCTCAGTTGTCTCGCTTTATTTTTCAGTGAAGACCTGACAGCAGATAGCAGGTTTCAGTAAATTAATTGTATTATATAGATTGGGATACTAGGACTATAAAACTCTTTGTACTTTTGCATTGTTTTCAGCAGTAGAAAACAAAGAAATTCAATATCATAGTCCATGCATGGCAGAGGCACTGAGATATCTTTTTAATGCAGTTTGTTGGGGTCCATTGTACAATGGGAAGCTTAAGGAGAATTTGATCCTCTAGAGCCAATGTCATTCCTTGGATAAATATGGTAGCAAATGTTCACATCATATGTAGCTTCAGACTCTTGTAGGTAGAATTACAAGTTACTTAACATGAACAGTCTTCTAACCCTAACAATGTGACTAGGAGCTTATGTACACAGCAATGTGTAAACATTCCAAGATACTTCAATGGGAGATATACTGCATTTAGTCCATAAACTATTTAGAAATATGATATACCTTTTAGCTGATCAACCACAGCTTGATTAATCACAATCATTATGGCCATTAGGTCATGGGCTTTTCACATATTTACAGACTTTCATATAAACAACTTACATCAAATAAGTCACAGGTTTGTTTTCAGTGTCTGCCCACAGATAGTTGTCAGACTAGTGGGAAAATGTTTAATGAATTACAGGCTGAAATGAATTTGTCTAGAATTTCTATATTTTGAGTAATCAGAAAAAGCCTAATTCCTTGAAATAAGACCTTTTTTTTTCTTTTTTTTTTTAACTAAGGTTTTCATTTATCTAAGAATGTGATTTAGCACTAAGAGTGGGACAAGCTTTATTTTCTTTTCTATCTGTGCCTGATGCAGTCAGTGTGCGTTCAGACTACTTCAGCCTATACAGAACAAGAAGGGTTTATGATGAGTTCATTTGCAAAGTATGTGGGGAGAAAAGCCTCAATCATCATCTGCCTGAGACTATTCGAACTTCTTTCTAACAACTAAACTTAAATTGCCGCTCTATATAGCATTGTAGTGGGGCCTAATGAGATACCTCTTGATCCCTCCTGAAGCAGTCGATCTATTTCACATAAAAAGTTACAGAATACTTACTTCTGAGAGACTGGGAGAAGCCATTACTTAAGGCCTTCCATTTGGAGGAATCAGAGGGCAAATCTGCCTTCCATCACCAGCTCAGAAGAATATTACACTATTAAATGCAAAATGGCATTTCTTCTGTGTTGAAGAGAGACTGAAGACTCTCATGAGCTGTGACTATCATGATAGTTAGGTTTCTCTTTTTGGAGAAATAAGTTCCAGTATGTACAAGTAAAGGAGAAATTCAAAACCGAGTTTTATCAGCCATTGAGTAAAATAATTTGTTTTGGAAGTACTACTTTTGCCCTTTTTTAGATTCAAAGATTTTGTTATTTTTTATAATCTCACAGGAGAAATATAGTGCTTTCTTAACTTCAGAGTACTGGAATTACTTATCTTTCATCACTAATCTTACAAGAGAGGCTGAAGCCCAGATCCACCCTTTTAAGAAGCTATTTTACAGTTATCTCAATGGAACTGAGCTACCTATGAGCCTCAACTCCTAACTTGTAAGTGTAAGAGATCACTTTTCTATTTCTAATTAAACTTTTGGTTTGTTTTAAACAGGAATACTGAACAGAGATAATCAAATAATTTCACAGCTTTCAGAGTAAGTGGGCTAGTGAGCATATATGAAACAATAAAGCTTTTTCTGATGGTTTCTTAAAAATGTGAAAAAAATTAAGAGGTTTAAGGCAGCTGACATTGATTTTGCTTTAAGCAAAATGTAGCTATTACTGGTGAAGTCTAAGCACGGATTACTGAAAAGAAACTTGTGGGAGTTGATAGCCAAAGGACAAATTTGGCTTACTGCAAAAAGTATTCCTGAGCTGAATCACATCATATTTTAATGAAACATCACATTTTCAGAAGAATATGTTTGGAGAAAGACCCTAGCATGCAGAAGTCAGTGGGATTATAGGGAGTATGTACATATGGGTACAGGTAGGAGTTGCAGATGAATTTGTAAGTGTCTTTATTTCCATTTTATTCCATTTTGACCTGAAATAAGTAATTAAAAATATTTATATTTGCTTGTTTGTTTGTTTGTTTCCACAGGAAAAAGAAAAGGTCAAAGGACAGGCAATCACACTGAAGAACTGCACTACATGATGTCTATTCTCTTTCAGATCAATGTCAGCAGTTGGAAACAGAGTGAATAGTACCATGAGAAAGTTTGCTGGATGAGAAAGAGAAGAGCCAGTTGCAAAGGGTTGCAAAACTTTGTGAGAATGTTGTGAGACATTGTGATTCTTAAGCAAGCTATGGACAATGAAAGAAAAAGTATATACATTTAAAATAGTGCATATAGGATCCTTTTTTCACATACATAGTCTGAAAATTTCAAATGACAGTTTCCACTTATGCAGGAAACATTGTGGTTATGAGAAAGAGTTCAATGCAAACACCACCTCAGCAGCCAAAAAGGCAAATCAAATATTCAGAATATTAGGAAAGAATTAGGAAACTAGGAAGAGAACGTCATTCTGACATTACAGAAATACATGGTGCACTCAGTTCTGATAACTGCATGGAAACCATGCCCCTTCAGTGCAAAAAAAAAGATCTATTAATACTTTAAAAGCTTCAAAGAATAGCGACAGAGACAATCAAAGATAGAGAACACATTTCATATAATAAGGGATTTAATAGACTAAGACTCAAAACAAACAAAAGAAAAATAACATGATAGTAGTCTATAAAATTGTGAGTGACATGGAAGAGATGAAGGAGGAACAATCATCTAATTTCTTTTCTGCTATAGGAAATGGGATGCATAAAGTAAAACTATTACACAGGTTCAAAATGGAGGAGAACCTTTCAAAGAATAACTGAGATGGTATTTCCTGTTGAAGGAGACTTACACGCTAAAAAACTGTGCATTTTCAAAGGCAGCCAGGACAAATTCATGGAATAAAATACATCAAGGGCTGTGAAATAACGTCTTCAGAAATTCAGAAATTCTCAGAGCCCAGGTTACTGAAAACTGAAGTTGTACGTTTGCCAGGAGAATTTGAAATATTTCCTATAAAAAAACTTACTTCCTTCCTTCTTTCCTTCCTCCCTTCCTTCCTTCCTTCTTTTCCTGCTTTTTTCCCCGAGCTTTCATTAATAATTTTAAATTATGACAGAACTTTTGTTATTGTCCTATGCCAGTTTATGTCCCTAATCTTTGAGAAAGGATTTCATCAAATGCAAAAAAAAACCAAAAAAAAATTTAATGGATCACATTAATCTCTTGCTTTATTAATTAATTAAATTATTAAACAACATATATACAATTCTCCTGTGCAGAAACATTGTAAGTGTGGCTTCTTGAAATGAAGCTTGCCTAAATAGTGCTGTTCCAGGATACTTTAGCCTCATGATCAATTTCTATAACTAAAATATCAGTAATCTGTGATTCCCACTACTTTACACTATTGAGAAATAGGGTAGGCTGAGGATATTACATATATCTGACAGTACTGTTGATATTTCCTATTGGTATTTCTTTCAGAATTCGTGGACACACTTCATTTAATCTATATGCTTCATGGTCCTCACGTTTCTTTGTTTATTTGCAACATATGTAAGTGTTGCACAAATCTGCAATAGAAACAGTATAAAAATAATGAGAACAAATGACAAAAACCAACATTTTTAGACCTGAACCTGCAATAATTCTACTATGGAACTGTGTGTTATACACCAAACTGGGTGCAATTAATGACTGAAATTGATGTGGTTTAGGGTTGCCACCAATTAGCCTGCTTGTCATGAAATACAAGGGGTTTTAAATGTATTTTTATGTGTGTTAGTTTAGTATCTATAAATTTTAGGAAATTCTTTGTTACACTGAAATTTTTGTTTCTATGAAGACAAGCTGAATAAAATTATTCATTAAAAAGGGGATACTTTCTGAAATGAAAAATGTAATCAATGATAAGTAATGTGTAGTACAGTCCTGAAGAGAACACTTTCTTGATTTCTTCTGGATTAATATTTTTATCAATGACTCAAAAAGACAATATTAAATAGGCACTGATGAAGTTTTCAGATGGCATGAAGATTGGAGGAAAAGTAAGTAACAGAAAAGTCAGATTTGAATCAGTCCATAAGGTGGTAGTTAGCTTGTAAACAAAAAGATGCATGTTTTGTTACAGACAAATGTAGATATGCACAACTGAGGTTGGAGGCCAAAACTACAAGATTTTGAGGAACAGATGTCTAGGGAATGGAGGAGGTATGGGGAGGGTTCTGAAGTATCACAGTTAGTAAAAAATTGGACATGTTATTTCAAGTGGATATTTTGAACTACAGGACTAATATGTCATTTGGCTCTGCAAAGAGGTAAACATTGAGCATCTTTAGACATTACATTTTTTCTTTATTTGGTCCTACTGTGACACTCCTGAAATCTGTAGCCAGTTCTGGCATCTGTTTTGAAAGGTTACTGAAAAATTGAAGAAGGCTTAGAGTAGAACCAAAATACATGAAGGATTACAAAATATGCATTCCAATGAAATACACAGGTAGTTCAGTCTATTATATTATCAAAGAAATGGTTATGAATTTTATGGTCTATGAGTGCCCACACTTGCTAATAGAGAAAGAAACAGACACTTGCTAATAAAAAGCTCTTAAATTTAGAACCTAATGATACATTACAGTCAAATGGCAAGAAATTGCAGTGAACTTCAAAGTGAAATAAGATGCCCATTTATTTCAAAAGTTAAGAAAATTGACTATTTAAATACCTTATCCAGAGTTGTGGTGATTCTCCATGTTTTTAAATCAGGAAAGGATATTTTTTTTAAGGTAAATTAACCATAGGTTTTGAAGTTATGACAGGATTTAACTCAGAGGCGTCTGATACTGTACGGTATATTGGAGAACAGACTAGCCTCAAATCTGTCCTTTGTCACATTTTCCCAACTTTAAAGATAAACTTTGACAATGAACGTGTAGTCATTTCGTTTTCTCATTCTAGAAAAAATATCAGTCTCTCATGTTCTCCAGACATTATCCAGTAGCCTGTACATTATCATACTTGATTCCCAGAAATGGGGATCCCTTACAGACTAGAACATTATGTTTGCTTGTCTTATATTCCACCCTGTTTTTCAAGTATTGGACTTATAAGTAAACTACACTGTTAAACAGGGATTAGTCATCTGTGTTTATTATGTATTATATCATTGGATAAATATAAGTAATTTAAAAAAAAAAAACAGTAAGCAGTATTACTTCCCAGAAGATTTCTCTCTCAACCATGATAATTCAGTAGATAATGTCAGAGTTAAATAAAACGTCTGAACCTCAGAGGATAAAACCTATCATTCTGCCTACTGGGGACTATTTTGTCTCCAAAGATTATGTTGTAAAGGAATGTTCAGTTGAATGTCTCTTCTTTTAACATGCACTAATTCTGCAAAAGCAGGCTTTTATATGCGAATATTTTCTATGCATCTGCATCATAGAATAAGTTTTCTTCCTGTTTAACACAGGTTTTTATAGTGTACTCACTCTCATGTTATTTCAGGATTTTTCTTTTGGTACTTGTTCTTGCAGTACTGAAGCATTTTTCTTTTGGCATTTTGAGTTTCCTAAATACAAGCAATAGAGTGTGGTTACAGTTATCTTTAAAGTTACAAGTGAAGACATTTTTGTAGGGAGATATAATATACTTTACTAAAGTGTGTAGGCAAACTTTGGAAGAACTGAAAAGGTTTTCACCTAGCATATTTCAAAAAGATCCATGCAACAAGAAATCATAGTCTAATTTACCTGATTGTCTGTGATTTGGTTTCATTTTGTATCTATACAAAGAGTCACTCTGGCTTTATACAAACTCATTCATCCATCTCAAAATTTCCTTTATATATGTATAAATGAAAAAGATAAAATTATTATTTCAAGACAGCTGAAAAAAACATACTTGTTATCCTTTTATATCTTTTATTTCACATATTGTTTTCCTTTTCTACATTTCCAATGCATGCCTCTTGTTCTGTTTCAATATCTCACATAAAAAAATAAAAATAATGTTTAGAAAAAAAATAAAATCCTGGACAATTCAATTCCAGAACATCTGTTGTAGGTGTTATTTTTATTATAGCACTACCGTTCTCCCACTTTCTAACTTTCTCTAACTTCTCTTTCCTGAAATACAAACACATTTACTAAGTATCTGCATTCTTTCACCAGCCATCTGTTAATCCACCACCAAACACCAAAAAACCCATCTAATTTGTTTTTAAAATTTTACATCCTTTCATTCCGCCTTGACTTTTTCAGAGAGCTGCCAATCTTGAAAATAGCCTTGTAGACTGGTAAGATTTATCAGTGCAAGTTGTGTTTCTTAAAATATTTTAAGTTTCCCAAAACTTTGTAAGAAAGCAAAAAGTAGCTTTTTGTGACTATTTCATAGAATGATAGAACCATACAATGGTAGATTCATAGAATCATTCACCTTCAAAGATCATGTAGTCCACCCCCCACTATGGACATCTTTCACTGAAACAGGTTGCTCAAAGTCCTGTCCAACCTCACCTTGAACACTTTTGATGATGGGACATCCACGAGTTCCATTTTCATGGCCCACCTCTGGACCCGCTTTAACAGGTCCATGTCTTTCTTGTGTGGGGACACAAGAAAAAGTAGCCATTTCTGATAATACTGAGGTTATCTTGAAACTTGAAATATTTTTAATACGTATGATTAACATCATACAGTTTTGATTTGGTTTTATATTACTTTATACAGGAAAAAAAAAAAAAGAAAAAAGAAAGTACCTTGACTATAAATAAGGTTTGAATACTCTGCCACAAATGCAACTTATGGTTGGGGAACATAAACAAGTTATCCTAAGTAAGAGCACACATTAACTAATCTGCAATAAATATCCATGTTTGTGCTCCTGGCTCATGGCAAATACAAGATAACTAAATTTAGAGTATTCCTTTTCCATTAGTGGCTATGTTAACTTGAATTACATTGTATTTGCTTTGGGCTTAGTTCCATCTACACAATAAGTTACCACAGATCAGCAGATGTATGTCAGCTTTCTACTCACCACAACTGGTTTATATTTAAGGCCCTTAACTGTGTTACTAGCTCTAGAAATTGAACAGCTTTTAATTGAAATTGTAATTGTCATTGAAAACCAGTATCTTCAACATGTTCATGCTTTTAGTACCTATCACTGTGTGGTAATTATGATACAAAGTCAAGATTTAAATAACAATTTTTTTTTTACCTTTTTACTATATACTGATTTATGTTTCAAAATTCCATCCTGGTAACTTTTTAATTATATTCTGGGCGGTCCGCTACTACATCAATTGCCTGTTATGCTAATCAGACTTTGGGGAGTATCTTTTTTTCCAGTCATTGCCAATGTCAAAGTATTCTAGAGGGGAGATGATTAGTGATGGAGCTTCATTGGGCTTGAAATATACTGAGGCCTGATCTCCCATTCAAGCACTAAACCTTTGAAATTTTGTTTCATGTCAGAACAGTGCACCTGCTCCTGCTTAGGGGCACGGATTGAATGAAGGATTTACAAACCCCCCGAGAAGTTCATCTACTTTATCAAGCAATCCTGTCAGTTTTTCTGCAGAGTCCAACTTCTAGTTATACATTTCCTGTGTTTCATCTCTGGTTCACCAGTGGGTAAACTAATTTCCTACCTAATGGAAGGATTTGTGACAGCTTAAATGTGACATGAGGCTAATGAATTGAACTAGGCTCATTTCAAAACTCATTCCAACAAGAAAGACTTTGTGACCTATGAATTGTTTTCACAGCTACACGTCATCTTTAAAAGCGTATTTAGCTCAGCTCAGAAAAAGACTTTGCAGTGCCATATCCGTGCCTGAAGTGACAATTTTTTATTTTTAGTTTTTCTCTCCCCATCCCCCCATCCCCACTCCTGCTGATATCTGGACTGCCTTTCACTGGTTTCCTTTAACACTTTGCAAATATTGTCTTCTGCTGTGCTCCAGCTGGCAGGAATTCAGCAACTCTCAGTGTTCACATTTGGAATCCATCCTGAGAAGATGAGGGACTGAAGGCAATGAAAGGAGAATTGGACTATTTTCCTTACATGCTTCTGCAGCTGATCCCACACTTCTCAAACTAATTCAGTTACTGATTTCTGAAAGTGTCATTGCTAGTGTTATGACTACAGAGGTGCAAAGACAGACCATGTGAGCAAGTTTCACAGTTCCAAGAGATGTCATGAGGGAAATGCTTGCACGGAGAGAAGTAGCTGCTAGGAAGAACTGTATGTTTGCTCTTACCGAGGTGACAGTTACTTTGCTGAGTTTAAGACTGGTGCAATAAAAGCTGGCTGTGAAATCGTAATTAAACTAAAAAAAATACAGAACAGTATTAAATATTTCTTGCCAGCTGCTCAGCTAAAGTCATGTTAGTGTATACTTTTTCTGTAAAATCACTTTCTTTCTGTCAAGAGCAAACTAAAATAATATAAAATTGCTGTTCATGACAGAAGTCAAACTAAGGACAGGATTATGGCAAGGAGTCTCAGACTGCAGTGGGTTGACCCCAGCCAGCAGCCAAGCACCCATACAGCCGCTTGCTTGCTCCCCTCTCCTGAAGGAGAGGGAGAAAATGGGACGAAGGCAAGAAAACTCATGGATCAAGAAAAAGACGGTTTAATAGGTGAAGCAAAAGCTGTTTGCACAAGCAAAGCAAAATAAGAAATTAATTTACTACTTCCCATCAGCAGGTAAATGTCTAGCCATTTCCTGACAAGCGTGGCCTCGGCACATATGACAGTTGCTTGGGAAGGCAAATGCTATAACCATAAATGTCCCCCATATCTCTTCCTTTCCTGGAGCTTTTACTGTTGACCTTCATGTCATATGGTATGGGATACCTCTTTGGTCAGTTCAGATCAGCTGTCCTGGCCGTGACTCCTTGCAAGTTTTTTCCAGCCCCAGCCTACCCATCGGGGGAAGGGGGACCCAGGGCAGAGTGAGGAAAAAAAAAAGCCTTGATGCTGTGCAAGCACTGTTCGGCAATAACCAAAATACTGGTAAGTTCTCGACACTCTTTTAGTCACAAATCCAAAGCACAGCACCATTTGGGCTGCTATGCAGTAAGTCAACTTCATCCCAGCCAGACCCAGTACTCAGAGGTATAGACATTTGTTTAGTACTAGATGGAAAAAAAAAAAAAAAAAAAAAAGCACTCTTCTACTCTACTTAAATTCCCCTTGTGATATTAGCAAACTAATCCATTTATTACATACAGTTCTGACAGGTGTAACTTTCTAAAACTCTGTCACACATTACAAGCTCAGTTCTATCCTTTTGGCTGCAATCCGAAAAAAGCACATACTTTTCAGAAGATTAGTACTTTCCCTCTGAGGTGAAATTCTGGCACAGTTTCCACTCAGTTTAGTATATATGTCTGTATTATCTTTGCGTTAGGACTTGAGCACTGCTTACTAAGCCATTGAGTGTATCTTGGACAACATCTACACTGTTCAAAGCAAAGGCTACCTCAAACAGATCATTGCATTCATATTGTGTCCACTTTGACATGAAAGATATCCAGTTCCTCACACTGTGGATGTGAACACCAAATCCGTCTCACACACACCAGAGGGATGGGATTCAGGCCTAGGTTCGGAAATGTAAATTAAAATGTGTTTATGTGCCGAGAGTCTTAATTCCCAGTATGGGCAGTGGAGATCTAAGGAATCTATTAATTTGCCAAGTATCATCTGAGATGACTGCATGTATCTGAAATGGGACTGACATATATGACGCAGAACATATGGGACCTGTGTCCTTTATGGCTGGCAAATGAAAGTATAAAGCAGCGTGAAGCATCCAGAATGTCACTAGATGCTGTATTTAAGCAACTGAATCTAGTCCCTACCATCAATGGAGACAAGAAACCTATTCAGTGGTCTGGGGACTGATTAATGTCCTACACATCCATGACTGGAATGACATTTTTGGCACTCCAGGGTGTCTGAATATCTGCAGTGGGCTGGCAGATTTAACATACAGAGCTCACAGATGCAGCAGATAGAATCTATGGGAAACACAAGTCCTTCTTCAGTAGCAGAGACCAGGTAGAACACCCAAACAATCTCAGACTGTGGCAGACTGATGAGCCTACACATCAGCAACTAAATCTAGATCCTACTATTTGTTGCTTACATTCAACATCTTGTAATATGAGAAAAGGAACTCACATGTGAAGATTTATCCAAGACACTGTCAGGGGAGACCTGCAGAATATCAAGTGTGGTTGCATGGGTCCCAGGGCAATGGTCAAAGGCTTGGAGGCCCAGATTGGTTCTTCCTCAGTTGTGCTGGTGAGGGGAAAGGGCATGAAGTGGAGTAGATGGATCCTGAGGGTCAACACTGGTGGTGCAGCTAGTGTCAAAATCAAGGATTTGGTCTTACAGCCATAGGACCTTCTTTGAGGACTGAGGACTGTTATGTAGCAACAAGATTCAGGTGGGGCAAAAGCCTCTTTGCAAACAGGGAGGCCAAACTGGTGAAGAGAGCTTTACACTAGGAACAGTGGAGGAGGGAGATAGATTATGATCCACAATTAGATAAGGAAGTGGTGAATTTAGTTGGAAAGAAAAGGATATTGGGTAATGTGGACAGGAGAGAACTTGTAATCAATGAAATAAGGCAGAAGGAAACCCATCTCAAATGTATGCACAAATATGGAAATGCCAAAAGGACAGCATGATGGTGCTGGCTCTTATACTTTTTTTCTGGGAAATGTGCATGACTGAGTACATCTCTGAAGTGTCTGTGTGCTAATGCACAGAGCCTGGGGACAATCAGGAGGAATTAGATGTTTGCATGCATGGAATTCATAGAGCTCTGCCTAGGGATAGATGTTGAGCCAAAACAGGTTTTATGGGTTAAGATTAGTGTAACATGGCAACAGCATGGTGGATTTCTGCTACAGCTCACATGATCAGGAAGAAGAATTAAATGACATCTTCTTCAGACAACTGAAAGAAATGTCGTGTTCACAGGGGCTGGGCTGAATGATCTCCAGAGGTCCTTTCTAACCTCTACCTTTCTGTGATTTTGTGATTCTATGAAAGCAAGAATTTGTTGTTAATCTAGAAAAAGTCCTTACAATCTAATCAAAATGCAACAACTAGTTGTCACTAGTCAAATTACAGTGATACTAACGGTCCTATTCCAAATTATTTAATTATTATAGAAAAGCTTAATTAATAATACACTTAAAACTGTTACATATAAACTGTCTTAGTAACCACCCTTTTTCTCTTGTGTTCTACTCCTCCTTCTAATACTTTCTAGCTCCTAAGGTCAATGGAGAGTTTTCCTCAAGAAGAACAGGGACTGGGGTTATGAAGAATCACCAGTGTCGTCAGTCCTTTGCTAAGAGACCTATGATATTCATGGTAGGGTGTTTTTCTTTCTCAGTTTACTTGGGGCTATTGCTGTCATTTCATGAACAACAAAGAATTATGTGGGAATATCAGCTAATCCTAAGACTCTATGAGTAGTACCTATCCTACAGAGAAAAATAAATAAATAAAACACATTTATGTTTATAGGGGCAGAATGCATCTGTCTTGATGAGTGCTTACAAGTATTACACATACCGCGAAAATAACGGATATGTCCTGTCCACACAAGACAGAACAACAAAAAAAAAGTCTTTCCCTCTCCTACTTTGTAGTCCATATATAAAACGTTAAGCTTAATCTCTCATATTGTAGAAAACCAGGTTGTCTTATTTTGAATGCTGTGTCTCACTGGGCAGACAGCTGTGTCTATCCTACATCTATCTCTGCTCCAAACCTTGAACTTCCAAAGCATTCTGCACTCTGTAGGTAGCTGCACCTCATCTATATTTCCGTATTAAACCAGATCAGTTCCATTCAGTTTGCACAGACCTGAAGCAAATTATTTTTCTTTCTGTGCTGTAGTTGGGAGGTCACTTAGTCAATTTATTTGGAGCCCAGAATCAAATTAATTTATTTATTTCATGGACAACAAAGACTCTGAAACTCTAGTGCAAAGCAAAGAGACATGGGTATGTCATGGTACACAAACAGATAGGGGGATTAACATTCTTTTTAAATTGAAACTGTACTTAAATACAGTATTACTTTTTATTTTGAGTGTTTTGCTATACTGAGACTTCTGCAATAATAGCCATGTTCATTGGTGTGTACTTTCTGTCTTAGAGCCCAAAGCCACAGAAATTAACACAGATTGTGATACACTTCCATGTTGGCTTACTTTTTATTCTTATTCCTCTCTTTTCTTGAACATCCTTTAAAAGTATTCAAACACACCCATCACTAACTCTCTGGATGTATATGAAGTAGGATAAACTAATCATTAAACAATCCTTTCCTGGGATCATAGGCCCATACTGATCCCACACATTTTGATACTTATACTTGTCTGGATATAGAGAGAAATTCCACTGACTGAGGAAAGAGGAAGGAACCACCATGTACCTCTAAGCCCCTTTTCACTAATCAAGGAAAACAGTAGGAACAAAAAGGCCACATACCATATTTTTAAATTTGGCAAGAGCAACAGAGATACAGAAGTTAACTAGCACAGATGAAGCACAGGTCTACTATTGAAGCCATTCCCTTGCTTCAGAGCTACTGGCATTTAGCAATTTCGTTATTATGTACATTTAAGAATCATAACTTTCCCAAGATACAAGAACATTTCAAATCATTTTTATTTTAGAATATTTCACCTCCCACATACAGCTACTCCTCTCCCATTAGTTAAAAGTTAAAATATGTTCTCCTCCCTGTGCAGCAAAATACGTCTACACGAAAATGTGTAAGTTACTTCAGCTTCCTTCAGCATTGACTTCAAATTTTCCTGTGAGTTACCTTACAAAGAGGCAATCATCAAGCAGTATTTAAATCTAGCTTTAATTCTAGCTTCCAAAAATCCTGAGATCTTCTTAAAAACTCCATAAAAGCATAGGGTACAATTTCAGACTTGCCAATTTTATGAAAAGCTATTATCGATCCTTTATTTCCTCCCTAAATTATGTAACTACACTTCAAGTTAGTCAAATGCCTCATAGCTCTTGTTTTGGTTTTTAGGTTGAAGGGGTTTATGTTTTTTGGTTTGGTTTGGTTTTTTACCAGTTAGATTATGCTCTGCTCCTACTCTGCCACACGCTAAAGTACAAGGGCTGTGGTAACCGACCTTTACACAAAGAAGACAATTTCTTGTCCTACCAATACTTCAATGTCTTTTGTTTTTCTCTTTTGGCAGAGATGACATATTTTCTTTCAGAGGTAAAATTAGGCCTTTGGACTCGTGATGAAACTCGTGGGAATTGTTAAGACATGTCACAATGCAGATTAAGCCTTCTGTTTGATAAAAGTCAATCTAAAGGTCTTGCCTGCTCAGTTCACTCTGCGCATGATGTTTTTCCTCATTTTATACTGCCAGGAGGGATGCATTATGCTACCTCAATTAAGATCTTAATCAAGGGGGCATTTATAGGGTTAGTGTAATCTTGGGAATTACATTTTATAAATGTTTTGTGATTTTTTTTATTTAACTGAATTCCTTTAAGAATGAAAGATTTCAAATAAAAGTGTCAGTGAGGAAGGAAAAGTCTGAGTACATTTTCTAAGTTTTATTTGTACATCAATTCTCAGAAAAGCCAGCTGGAATAATGAAGATACAAATATAAATGCAGATACATGGGTTTTCTTTAAAAAAAGCAATCCAACTGGAATCCATTTGTCTTTGCATTCTCCATTCTGGTTTCTGAAATCTCTTCTTGTTTTATAAAATGAAAGACACATTAATTTGTTTCTTTTTAGACTGTCATTACTGTTAAATGAACAAAGCATAGCAGTTGCATAGACTCTGAAGAACCCTAACAGGAACATGTGGAACAAACAAGCATTGGCTGAACAAGAGTTCACTACAGTAATAGTGTAATAGTACACTAGTTTGTATGTGAGTTTAATTATCTCCAGGATCCACAAGAATGTGCCATTTTCACCACAGGTACCATGGAAGTCAATAATTTTATAAAATAGTAATAACTGCAGCTAATGAATAGCAGCCATAACTATACAGAACGATCAGACAATTATTTTCTCTGCTGCAGCTAAACCAGTGGCAACATGGAAAGTATTTTCAGTTCTCTTTAGGAAAATGAAATCCATGGAAGCGAAGGGGAACATCAAGCATCATCAGTGAAATAGAAATATAGAACACCATGGAGAGGAATTCTTTTAGAAATCTTATTAAGTTTCTTTATAAAACACTAATAAGCTTGTCAGTGATCGTACACATCTGATATCCCTTAGAAAAAAATGCATTATTATCCAAATCATGGGAGAGTTTTGCTTAAAGAAATTCATTTCCGTTACCATAAAAAAAAAACCAAACTAAGGCATTGCATTTTACATGACAGATCCTCCTACAACTATCGGATTAAAACTGAAAATTGTATGCAAATGACAGCTTCATTAACTTGGTCAGACTGGCAGCCATTACCTCAGTTTTTAAGGAATTGCATGAGTAGTGCTGCATTATATAGGATTGACAACACACTAACTTTAGTACCTCTGAGTGCTAGGTGTTACCCTCTTATGCAAGTCTAATTAAATGACTCATGATTTGCACTACCTAGAGGCAACATGCTTTAAACACTGCACTCTAACACATAGTCCCTCGTTTCCCTATTCCTCCAAGCAGCTATAAAGATTTTAACACATATACATACTAGTTCCCTTTCCACTTGAGTGTAGTGTGGGACAGAGTGAGGCCACGGAGACACCTGAAGAATCCCTCTTGTCATCTGTCTATGTCCTGTCCCAGAAGAATCCCTAAAAATCTGTCCAATGCAAAGTCACATCTCTTGAGATTGCCTGGGTGAAACAGACCTTATTGCTTTGAAGACTGCATTTGCAATGTTGTCATCCTTTCACTATTAAATAACCATAAAATTGTACTAAATCACAGGAAGTTTAAAGATTCTTTTCAAGAGATTTCTCCAATCTCTCATTTTGAGCTCATTTCTTATTCAGCCTACTGCAGCTAATTATCATGAATTCCTTTGGTATTCATTGTAATAGCACTAATTATAATGGAATTGTTTGGTATTCATTATAATAGCACAGATCATAAAGAATTCATTTGACGTTTATAAGGAAGTCACATATATGTTCTCAGCATACAATTGTAATTTAGCATCTGTGAAATATTACTTAATAGAAACATAAAGTTAAACTTCAGCTACATTTTGGAAGAATAAAATATGTGCCTACAACTATTGAAGAGATGGAGGACTCAGTCCAGTTTTTTGGGAGGGAATTTGTTGGGCAATCAGCCCTATTAAGAAATGAAAACCAGTTTTTATGTGTGTTTTTGTTTCTGTTATGAGATTTTACTACAAAACTCAGATTTTCATTATTTCATGGTGATCAATACTCTTTGCACTGGACATAGAGCTATATCTTTAGATTTATACATTTAATGTATGCATTGTAAAAAAGAGTCGACTTTATGCTATTCACTGAGAATCCAGATTCGGGCATTGAAATAAGCCATTCTGGATGTTTCCAACTAAGGGCTAATTGTGTATATATAGAGAGAGCATTCACAGCTTTTATCTTACTTAACTAATATGCAATAGTATCAGTGTAGATCTTATGCTTTCATCAGGCTGAAAATCTCACCACTGAAACTGCCAGAATAACATCTCATCACTTCTGTTTTCCAAAGTGGTTAAGTGGTGCATAGTTATAATAATATGTATAGTAAAATAGCAATACCAGAAATACATATAATAATAGGTATGTATAGTAGTATAATATATTAACATTGAAAATTGTGCTTAAACATAAGACAAACTTTTTGATTGTGAGTGTAGTCAAACACTGGAAAAGGTTGCCCAGAGACGTTGTGAAGTCTCCATCTCTACTGATATTCAAAACCCCACTGGACATGGTCCTGAGCAAACAGCTTGACCTGAAGCAGTTTCAGGTGGGCAGGCTGGCTGGACTAGAGAATACCAGGGTCCCTTCCAAACACGATGATTCTTTTTTTTTAATAGGTAAAGTATTGACACATTCTCCTGTATAAAATACATTTATTTTAACATGAAAATCAAAAGAAACCAGCCATCTTCCATTCAATTAGTTAAATGAATTATCTGGAACATACCACAAAGTAAGTACTTTTGTACACGGTTCCTATCTTATTTTCCCTCTCATGCAAGTTCCTGTTGCAAGGGTAGAATCAAGTTGCATATTTCTCCCAGTTTATTTACAGAAGGCAATATTTTGAAGAGTATATTTGCAAACAGGTTTGAAGTCCTGTTCTGTAGTACTTGATTGATCCTGGAGTACTTCAGAGGTACTTTTATAGGTCTGAAGAGGGAATAACATATTAGCAAGGTGCTCACATGAACACCCTCTAATCATTTCTTTATTGCAAATCATCATCAAATGTAATACCAGTAATCAGTAGCTCTTCAGAGAGCTCAATGCAATATTTTGTACATGTGTAAACAAGGAAATGACTCAATACTGCTGATGTTTATGATGCTGGTACTGCAGAAAGCTCACATTACAATAACGTTTTATGGAAAAACTGATTAGAAGATATTGACCTAGTGGATGAACCGGATGTTAATCTAAATTTATTTAGAAAGTAAGGGGACACTAATAAGTCTAATCACATTTCTGTTTAAAAAAAAAAAAGAAAAAAGAAAAAAAGAAAATGAAAGGCATCAGTTTATCCATGGATATTCATCTGAAGATCTTCAGAGCCCAACAACAGAGGATGGAATCTTGTATCCCTATTAGCAGCCCAAGAGGCCTGTTATACTAAATATCAAATGAGACTGCAAAATAAGTTCTTCACCTTTTATATATGCCTCTTCACCTTTCCAAGAAGTATAGAAACATCTGGATTTTCAAAAGCACCTGCATCAAGCCTAACTCATTAAAAGCAATATATTAAGAACTGCACTCAAAGAAACAATAATGGAAGTGATGGGACAGTTGTTATTAAATAGTTGTTCTATTTTAATATTTAGCATATGATTACACACAGTGTGACATCCATGGTTTTTCAGGAAACTATAAGCAAAGATTTTCAATTCTGACTTTTTCAATAATCTATAATCTCCTACCCTACTGCTCTCATCAGTGAATTATCAGGCTGAGTACAACTTCTGTTTATGAATTCTGAATGTCATAAACCCAAGCATAATCCATGACTACAAGAAAAAATGTGATTGTCATACATATGCTTGTATATTACTTACAGTTACTCTATTTGCATACACAGGGATCCCCATGTTTCTAGAACATATGAAATCTATGATGTACATAAGATCACCTTTGAATACATACAGGTTTTGAGAATGCACTAGGTCATTATTACATTTCCTGAAAAATGTTTAGGTGTGTTTCAATATTAACATTAATAATACTGATACATATGCTGTGTCTTTTAGTTTCAATAGTTCAACTAATACAATGTTCACAAGATCATAAGGGAGTCATAGTACCTACAAATTTCAGGTGTCTTTCAGTGACTCTGTTTTCTCTTTATAAAACATGCTCTGTTCTTTTCGTGTTCTCTGTTACTGATTTTCCTTAGTGTTAGTGAGAAAGTGAAATAATCAACTCGTATGAAAGCAATGTAGTCAGCTATATAATGCTAAAAACAGCACAGGGAAAACAGGGTGTAATTAAAACAAAGAATTCCCTCGCACTGGCAAATGATTAAGAGCTTTGTTGTGGAAAGAACAAAGATAAAGGTATTCCTAAGAATGACAACAAAAGATGGTTCTTCATATTACACTGGAGAAATTTGTCATCCATGAGGAAAGATTACCCTGCCAGTGATGTCATACTGGCAGGGTTGCTTGGGGTTTTTTTGAGCAGTCCCTAGAAATGGATGTTAAATATGTGAAAACACAAAAATACTGACCACCTGTTAAATTTTTTGTACTAAAATCTCAAGGTGTTATTATTTCGTTATGGAAAGCTTCTGGTTGGCTAGTCAGAAGTCAGCACCCTTCATTGAAATGGAGTTGTGTTTTTCATTTGGGATGTACTTCTTGTGATTTGCTCTTAGTGCCTGAAACTCAAGTTTGACATTTAAACTAAAAAGTCTGAAGTTAGACATCCAAATACACTCAGATATTCTGATCTAAGAAACTATGAGCTGGTATGGAGTTCCCTCTTGGATGATGTGGAGGGAAAAGTCTAGCTTCAACCAAGTTTTCCTCTATATGTTACCATGCCATAAAGTAAAGCCTGACTGAAAGTATTGCTCAGGTGAGTGAGACTAACCACATCTGCCTAACCGTACCTTTATCTCTAGCAGTGCTAGAAAAAGAAACTAAGCACAGATAATTGCTATGGGGGATTTTTTTCCAAATGCTCAGCATGCATCTGCCCTGCTAATTGTTTTAAGTGTATGCTGGAAAAGACACAAGCGCAGGTGAACTCTAAATAACTTTAACTTATAACACATTTGGTGCAGGAGACCAAACCATGGTAGTAAACTGGGGGAACACAGCTACCTGGATTTAGTTATGGAGAAAAGCAAAGCAACTGGCTTGGGTGATGTGGTCAGTGAGACCATTGTCAGCTTTTACCAACCATCTAAGTCAGAAAACAATAAATAGTGAAAATATTAGCCCCTCCACGGGAACAAATCCATGGGCATCCAACACCATGTGAAAGGCTGAACCCAAGGTGGAACGACAACCTATGTAAGCCTTCCAGGAATCAGACATATTGACCAGTTCAGACAAAGTGTCTTGTACTCCTGAGTCTATGGTGCTGATCACAGCTGGACCAAAGAGGCAGGGACCTTGACTGGTGTGAATGTATTTTGTACAGGGTAAATCAGTGTGTCACAGTATAGAAACCTTGAAATAGAAAGTTATCCACCTGCTATGCTCATGCTGTTTAGTAAATAAAAATCTAAAATTTATGCCAATCAGTGAAGTGTTTCTATTTTTTGCCACTACCTCAACCTAAATTCCTCCATGATGTAGACCATAAAGAAATAAATAGATCTCCTTATGAAAATTTAGGGACTGACAGTCTTAGCATCTCAGCTTACTCCTTTGTTAAAGTACAAAGATAAAATGAAACAAATACTCATATTAGAACATGAAGTATTGAGCAGTAAAATCAGCGCCTGGATTTGCAACAGAAAACAAAATGGAAGCCTGCCATGTAAGAAGATCATGGGTGAAATCTAAACTTCATCCTTAAATTCCACTAAGCTAGCACAAAGCTATATTGTGCACAGGCTAAAATATATGACGTGTTCATTGATGTGTATTGTATTTCGGTAACACACTTTGAAGTTTCCAAAGAAGGGGATTGCTTTCATAAAGTCTACATTTAAAAGAAAGGTCACTTATATTAGGTCACTTTGCTTCATCTGATGGATTTTATTTGTTTTGAGGACCTCAGCCTCATATTTCATAGCTTTTTTGATCCCTGTCATGGGATCTGGCACACTTCCTAAAACAGCAAGCTTCCTAAACACGGGGTTGTAAAGAAAAAAGAAAAAAAAAAAAAGGAAGAAAAGAAAGAAACAAAATATAAAATTGAGAGGGCAATGCTTATACCATAAAAATTATAAGACTGTTACCTCTATAAGAATAACTACCATTTTTGCTCACTGTCTTTTCCTCAGTCCAAAGCTTTTTCTCCTGTTGCAGTTTCATTCCAGTCATTTTTACTCCAGGGAAATAATAACACCACATCACAAATCAGGTGTACCTACATGATGGAATTTTAGTGTTTTCCAATGATCTGCAGTGACTAAAAGCAGTTGCTATCATCCTTATGATACCTTACTCTAAACTGGCTTCACACAAACACTTGGAGACAAGAAACAAAATCCTAAGACTTTTGGCCTTACTGTTCCCAGTAGGCAATCAGGAAACCATACAGTATTGCTGCTAGGCCACTTCTCAGCATAAGAATAAGGTCAACTGCATAACATTTTAAGTATTTAGACCACCAAAACAACAAAGTATAGAATCTTCTGTAATTGCAATTTGGAATAGTCCAGTAAAACTTGTCTCTTCGACCATTTTCCATTAGAAGAAAAATGCTTCCTGTATGGGTTGGTTTCAGCTTTCTGGGACAAACTGGATGAGAAAATAGCTGTTATGTTTATATCTGTCACATCATTGTTAAAGTTCTTAAAAACTAAGAGATCTAATTATTAACCTTCCTTTAAACTAATTCTTAGAAAACTTAGTGGATTTAAGGTGTCAATAGTTTAAATGAATCACATTTGTTTTTCAACAATTTGTGTTGTGACTCTGTCAGGCTTGTCATTTTTACACAACATCACAAGACATCAGCCCAAACTGACATACACACCTCTTGAGTTTTTCTCATTACAAAAATCTACTCTTCCTTTATAATCCTCATTTGGCACTAGGGCTTAGCCAGTGATATTTTCAAGTTTTGGAAAAAAATATCTCAGCTTGTTCATTGTCTCCAGATATATTGTGGCAGTATCTAACATCCAAGGGTGCCCAGTCTCCCTTGTTACATTAAATAGCTTTTCTTTTTCAAGGTCACTGATTGTACATCGTAGTGTGGTATGAGAAATTCTAGTGCTGCATAGTTTTGGAACATTTTTTTTCCCTTCTTTGTACCCCTTAAGTGTTAGAGTTGGAAAGATTTTCCAGGGAATATAGTCCACATTAGTCACTTAAGCTTGATTCAGTTTTCTAAACACAGAAACTTCAAGCCTGAGTAAAAAGAATAGGTTCCCAACTGACTCAGTTGCCTAAACCTGAGAAGCTTAGTGCCTTTTCAGATGCATTTGGACATCTCCTTTACTTTCTGCAGCCAGTTCAAAAGGCTGCAGGTCTCCAGCAGATCTTCTGGCATATCTTATGGGCCCTTGCAGATATCTCTGCTATAATCAGGTATTTCAAATGGCAGTAAGTTTTTAAATTTAAGCAACTGAACATTATCCTGGGAGTCAGTTCCTAATTCAAACTGAAAGTTAATAGATCTAATGCAAATTTTGTAACCTATTTATGTTCTGTTTTGACAATCTTCTAAAGAAATGTGAATTATAGAAAAATCTTTTTTCTATCTTAGAGGTTATGTGAAAATTTAAAAATACACTACTGATTGTAAGGCATTTCAAAACTTCAGTGGTTAAAGCTGTGTAAACACTTAGGAAGGATCCTTTTGATTTCATAGACCAGATTGATAAAAAAAGTATATCTGTGTCTTCATTAAAACATCAGGCAAAGTTTCACCCTCTGTCGTGGTTTAACCCCAGCCAGCAACTAAGCACCACACAGCCGCTCACTCACTCCCCCCCATCCAGTGGGATGGGGGAGAAAATCAGGAAAAGAAGTAAAACTCCTGGGTTGAGATAAGAACGGTTTAATAGAACAGAAAAGAAGAAACTAATAATGATAATGATAACACTAATAAAATGACAACAGTAGTAATAAAAGGATTGGAATGTACAAATGATGCGCAGGGCAATTGCTCACCACCCGCCGACCGACACCCAGCCAGTCCCCAAGCGGCGAAAAACCCTGCCCCCCCCACTTCCCAGTTCCTAAACTAGATGGGACGTCCCATGGTATGGAATACACTGTTGGCCAGTTTGGGTCAGGTGCCCTGGCTGGGCATGAGAAGCTGAAAAATCCTTGACTGTAGTCTAAACACTACTGAGCAACAACTGAAAACATCAGTGTTATCAACATTCTTCACATACTGAACTCAAAACATAGCACTATACCAGCTACTGGGAAGACAGTTAACTATTATCCCAGCTGAAACCAGGACACCCTCAGAAGAGAGTGTCTTCAAAGGAAGGATTGCAAATGTAAATGTTGTATTTATAACAGAATATGACAAAGATAAAACAGAGAGAATCATGCTTAGATTTCATTTAATACTGCTTGGAAATAATACTGTTCACTAGCCTTTGGAATTTCAGTGACTTCATGCAACAGTTAATATATATGACATCATGGTCAGGTACATGTTTGTGAATTTTCATGTCCATGCTTAACCTCAGTGGAACATATAGAGGGACATCAGGAGAGAAATTAGACTGATTTATTCCTGACAAAGGGAATATATTTTTAAGAATAGCAATTGCTAACATTAAAATGACTAGGAAGGCCACTGAGGGAACTTGGGAAGGCAGCCAATAATCATATTTCCTATTGAAGGAAAAAGTGCAAACTGGGTAGCAAGGAAATACAAGAAGTATTCTCAAAGAAAATGGCATAGTTCCAGGACTAGCAATATCTTCAGCTTCTGTCTGTGCCTTTGTGAGTATCCTTCCAACTAACATGTCTGGCACCTGCATATCTTTGAACGGTATCACATGTTCCGTTCCACTTGTAGAAAGTGTTTTATATTTATAGAATCTCTCAAAAAATGAAGTTTCTTCAGCCATTTAAGTTGTATTTGGAACTCCTGGAAACTGCAAAGAGTATAAAGAACAATAACTATGATTTTTTTTGTTTTTTTGGTTTTTTTTCTAAATTGTATTTAATTCACTACTAGAATATAGCAACTTGAAAGAAATTGAAATAAAATCATATCTACAAAATTGGTATGATTCATGCAGGCATATGTATTTGAGCAATACAGCTTAGATTCCCTTAAAATGAATAAATAAAGTAGGCACTTTCTGGATATGATCTCTTTTATTTCAGTGTCTATAGTTAGATGAGATGAATCTCACATACTGTCTTCTTGAAACTTTGCACTGCCATGAGGTCCTTGATGAGAGCTCCAGTCACCTGGAAAAACAGCAGCACTGCACTCCTTTGCAGTTAATAGCTCACATTATCATTGTCAATCTTTTGTTTTACTTGATTTTATCAGCTATTCGGTCTTTTCAGGAAAAAAAAAAAAGGTCTAAAATTAGCTAACTCTTTGATTCAAAGCAGTAAACAGTTTTGTAGGTGTCAGAGAGACTTATACAATGCAAATAATTATATAGGTACAATATAGCCATTAAAAATAAATCTTACAGAGTTTTTGTAAATGACCATAAAAATATTCTTAATGAAGTCAGAGTCTTGAAGGGAGCTGAATTAAGAAAATAGTGAAAAAAAGAAATACAAGAATGCACAATAAATAAAAGTTCATATTGTCATGGTGATTTTTTTAGAAAGATCCATCTCCTCATATGGATTTTGAAAGGAACTATTAAGATCAATGAGACTTTCTGGATGTTAAACAATTCTGACAACCAGATTATTTATTTAGGAGACTATTTAGAAATAATCTTTACCTTTTGTACTGATTCCATTTTTAAACAATTCATCAAGCATTCACGTTTGCTGTCATTGTCATAGTATTTATAAATTACTCTGTTTTCTTCAGCTCCTCTGTGGCTGAAGTACTTCTCTTAGGCAAAAACAGCATTCTCAAAAGCTATGTTCTCCTCTGTTTCTGTGCTCACCTAATGGTACAACCATGTGAAAAATCAAATCTATTTGTTTTCTGTTCATATTATTGTTAAGGCTTCCTTAGGGGGGTTAGAATTCAGTAACCAAATATATTTTTCATCTAGAATTGCACAAATAGTTTTCTTTGGGGATATTTTAAAGATCTTTCCATTAAAATGAAAAATGTCAAAATACTATTTATATTTTAGAAGTTAGATTTAGACAGCTACAGAGCAACTCCATAAGGCAGCACACTCAGTTTTTGGATTTCCTGTTGTATATTTAATGCTCTTTCTGAAAGGAAGAGTCAGAATAATCCAATCACAGATTCATTGTCCTCAAAACTTCAAATTTTCAAGTTTGCATTGCCATAAATACTCCTAAATGGAGCCTGAGACTTCTCTGAAATCAAAAAGAACTCAAGCATTTCTGACAGCCCCTCCCTCATAGATGATGTTGTCTTGCTGCATTTTCTTATGCATTGAAACTAGTACATACAGTAAAAACACATAAGAGATTAAGCGCATGTCTGTTTATAAACATCCAGACTTCATCCTAGATGTTTTTCTATGTAACAGGTAATATCTCTTGACTTATAATGAAGTCATGAAATCTTTATCGAGAAAAAAAATAATGTAAGTCGTCAAAACTTAATCTGGGTCTTTAACTTTACAATATTTTTAGGATATTTCTTGGTTTCCAAGGTCTTCTTAAACACACCTAAATAGAAAAAAAATTGCCACTGGTGCCACTTAAGATTCAAACTAAGATTCAGTCAACACGAACACTGACATTAGAGAAAGATAGTGTTTCTAACAATATACTGAACTATGAAAGCATAGAATTTAAACATTTTGGACCTCATTGTAGAAGAGGGTTTTTTCTTATGCCATGAAGAAACAAAAATTGTGCTTAATGATCTGTAGTCACATTACACTATGTACACCGAGAATATTTATGCAGGAAAAAGGGAGGTTGGAAAAGCAAAACCTCTAACAGTTGTTGCTCCTAGTATTCATGTATATATAGCACTAACCAGATTTTGAATTTTCTTTCAATAGTTAAAAAGCCAGAAAAAGCCATTGAATTTGACCTGATGATGCTACAATTTAAGCAAATAGTGAGTTTTCTGTGTGGAATCATCTCTTGTTCTCTATCATGTAGAAACTAAGAATCATTTCAAGCCTGACATCAAACTTTTATTTTGAATTTCCTCCACCTATGGCACAAATCTATTATATGCTGTGGAACCAAAATAAGTAGACCTGGATGATAGTAAACTAAAATGCAAGAATTTTCTACAAATATCATTCAAGTTGGAAACATTCACTGGAGCAGATTATTCAGTAGTAGGATATTTTGAGAAATTATGAACTTGAATTCAGTAAAAATATTTAATGCGCCCTTTCAACACAGTTTTTTTAGCATTAGGTACTAATAATTAGATACTGTGCATAGCCTCACCTTTTCCATAAATCAATCTTGATAACCATTTTAAAATGGGAATGAAATGCACCATAAAAGTTCAAAGTTCATAAGACAAACAAAGAAAACACATTCTCATTTTTCATTCTAATTTGTGAACAAATTAAATTGCTTGACCAATGGTGTTTCCAAACCTGGTCTCTTTTTCTGCTTTTCCTTTTATTTTTTCACTTTGGGATTAATGTTATTGAACAGAAGCCTGGAGAAGTCATGTAAAAACTGATGCTTGGTTCTGAGTTTCCTCAATGGAGAGGACTGAAACATTCACACAAAACATTTTCTGAGGACTTTTGTGATAAATGAGCAACATTACACTAAAAATAGCTACAGCGTGTAATCTCTCTGTCTTCTCCTATTATTAAGGTCACTTTACTATGGCATTGGTTTATACAAAACATGCTTTCTAAGTAGACTTAATCCCAATTCTTTCTGTTTCTTATAAACCAAAGAGTGAAATTCATCACAGGACTGTTTGTTCAAAGTTCTGAATGGGACACTCTGGCTATGTATGAGTGGAGATCTTTGAAGTTTCAGAAGGCATTGCAATTTCTCTTTTATGGATGAAACTGTCATTCAAGGAAATGAAGCTCCTGTCCAAAATAGGCAGGCAAAAGTTTGGGTCCTTTAAGGTCAGGAATTTCTGGAAGATATCCATACATATATACTTTCTTAAAAATAAGTAATTTCTTTTTTTAAACTCATTGAAAATAAACCATGATTTTTAAAAACATATCTCACAAGTACTAGAATTTACTTCACAATAAACTGTACAGAATTGCACTGAGACACACAATTTTTACTCTGATAAACAGAAGATTTGGCCAACTGATTTAAGCTGTTTACCCTGAAGAAGAGGTGCCAACATTTTTAATGATGAATTTGATAGCTTTTTCTGGTTTTGGACAGGAAAAATAACTTCCTACCCTAAGAAAGTCCAGGCTATAAGACTAGTAAACTTGACTAATAGAATATGCTGTAGAATTTAAATACTTGTTGTACATATGGCAAACATGATTAAATGTTCCTGTTGATCATTAAAAAGTAACCATAAAATTTTTCAACATCTTGTCAACATCAGAGGACTATTCTGAAATATTATGTTTTTAATAGAATATCGCAAGCAACAGAAATATTAGATGAAAGATTCTAATGTGACAGGTACATAGTGAATAAATTTTGCCTTCTTAAAAATAATTTCACATCCAAGTGTGATTCATAGATTCATTTTTTATGGTTTTTTCCCCCCCTTAATTAAACCACAATAATATCTTCCCACTCAGATCAGATTTGGTTGAGTGCAAGTAGCATGCCTGACGCTTGGCTTTAAAATTTCAGATAGACCACCTCCAGCAACAGTCAGAGGGTTTATTCTCTGAATCCTTTTCTAGTCAAGCTCAGTTAGAATGTGAAGACTATACATAAAGCAAAGCTCCAAAGTTTAGATTTAGATCAAGCTTTTCTAAAATCAAGACTGCTTATATTTGTGATTTTTCTTTTTCCCAGATCTTTTGATAGAGAAAGTAAAGTGGTTTCAATGAAAATGTAGAGTTCTACACAAGCTAGAAAGGTGCCTTTCATCCCTTTCCACAAGAAGAGAATACAAGGAGGTAGAAATAACATAAGAAATTAGCATGTCTTTTTCCTATCTGAAACAAGAAGAGGTACAGAAAAATTGGAGACTGCCACAGCACACAGCCTGTAAATTTAACTCTAGCAAATATACTTTTTAATTGGAAATGTTAAAAAATAAGTCACCTTGGGCATGAAGATGATGTACATGAAGATTAATGTTGAGGTGCTTAACATCTCTGATGATTTGGATATGAGGTGGTGTGGTGCTGCAGCGCCCCCGGGCCACGTTGCGATGTCAGGACCAGCCAACGTTGTGTTCTTGTGCAGTGAGCTGGGACAGTCTGGCACTTTCTTATCCTGACTCCGGCACAGTGAGTCAGGGTGATTAGGCACTCCCTAACCATAGCAGAAACTCCTGCTGCCTGGAACCGCACCTGAAACTCCTGCTGCTGGGATCATGGCCCACCTTGCAGGGTGCCAGAATTACCTGACAAGAATTATGGCCAGAATGGAAATACATTGACCCAAATCAATCATCTCGCAACCCTATAAATAGTGATCCTAAGTGAGACCCTTTGAGCTCTCCGGGATCACAGCAGGCTGTGACCCAGTGTCTCCCCCTGAGCTGGGATGCCTCTCAGGGTAGATTTTAAGTGGTAGATGTCACAAGGATATTAAAGAGTAGATTTTGCAAGTATTTTTAAGCGTAGTTTCATGAGGATTTCCAAGATCGTCTGCTGATAGATGCTGACAAAGAAGGGGTCAAAGATCATCTGCTGACAAATGCTGACAAAGGAGAATAGTGAGTAATTCACTACAATTAGATTTCACAAGGTTTTTAATGATCATTTGGTACCAATAATTTATTATAATTGGCCAAGAGAGAAAATTCTTTATTATAGGTTAATCTCTATATCTATCTGTGTGTTTGCATGTGTGTGTGATTTAAGAAACTTTGTAGAGCTGATAGCAAACTTCATTAAATGACTCTGATAATTGGCTGATGATTAAGTATTGTTAAAAATCATACAACCTAATCTTGTCATTTACTGCAACGGTGTTAATAAATCTTAAATTGCTGCTACCTCAAAGTTGTATAGGATCCATAATCACTCATTCCCTGACAAACTGGCATAGTAACTTAACGAGAGGTTTTCCTTATCCTTTGTATTCCTTCGTTAGGCATAAACCATTGTTCAAGTCTGAGACTAAGTTTGGATCCAGCCACAGACTCCTCTCTGAGATGGAGTTTAGAAAGCAAGGGGGTCCTTTCTGAACCTTGTGAATCAATGGAAGGTTTTTCTTTAACCTTGTATTAATTTCATTAGACGTAAACCATTGACCAAGTCTGGGTCTAAGATTGGATCTAGCTGCACCTAAGCTCCATCAGGAGTTTAGAAAGCAAGGGGGTCCATTGTGAACCTTGTGACACAATGGGAGGGTCTTCCTTACCCTTTTCTTTCTCTGGTCTCTGCACGAATCATTCTAACTCGATTCTTATTTGATTTTCCTTTGTATGTTTCTTCCACATTGTAAGTAATAGAGTGACCCTTGCCATCGAACTTTGTTAAGTCGCATCTTTTACAAATTCACATTAAAATCACCCTTTTGCTAATAACTTTGACAGTGATTCTTTAAGTAATCTAAACCACTCCATCCATGACAGGTGCCTAAAAGCCCGTCATTTACCAACCCTACTATTAATGCTATCAACAGCATCTCTTTGGCATATATACTACTTTTTATCCAGCACTGGCTGTGAATTTCCTAAGTACTGAGCATTCACCAGATACAGCCTTCCTTTATAGGGCTATGCTTTCTGTCAACAGTCATCACACAGCATGCACCCTTGGAGGCAGAATCTACCACTGATTAGCCCAGCACTCTTCTTTAACACCTCTTCCTGTCCTGCTCACTGGATTTTGGAGGTACTTCCCAAAAGATGCTGTAAAGAAACACTATAAAAACAAGCTTGTTAAAAAACATTCTACTTCAAGTCTTTTCATAAACTGTGTCTGTTTCTCTCAGTTTATGAACAAATGGTGTTAGTATTTATTTTGTTACCATTTATGCTATTTTCCCTGTCCACACATATATCCACATTCACTTCATTGCATTTCTTTGTTTCATTTCATTATTTTTGTATTCGTAGCCTGTTAGTTTACAGGAATAAGAACTTGCCTCTTGTAAGTTTGCAACATAAGCAACCATGGATCATTCAAGAATGGAATTAATTTTTGCCCGTGAGAGGCTGATAGATACAAATAATCTCAGTGGTGCTTGGTACCATGTAAATGAAAGTTTTCTGTGTATGTTCACAATTACCCTGTACATCATGAGGATATTTTCAGTTCCCTTCTGAAGACAGCTGATATACAAAATCTTTTCAGTTGGTATCTAATGGAGCTGTTACTCTAGCTGTTTACAAATGCTAAAGGTCACCTATTTTTATAAGCGATGGCAGTGTTTAACCTTCCTCTGATTGTCTATGGATCCTGAGAACCTTGATGTTTATATATCTACATTAGTGTAGATATTTTACTGATCCAAGGAGCTCAATTTCTTGTGGAATTTATTTTTACTACAAAATTATGGATGATTATTAAAATTTGATAAGTTACTTGGTTCCAAATCTCTTCTTTTTAAGTTTCTGCCTCATCTCAATTTATATACATATTAAAAAAAAAAAATTAAAAAAGGAAAAAGAAAAAATAAAACCAAATAATAACTAGGGGAAAGGGTGCATTAAGAAAGAACTTTTGGTGGATTTCTGTTCTTTGTCTATCTGCCATGATATATATCAAGAAGAATATTGCTTTCCTAAAGTTATTTGCTTTCTAGCATCCATTTCCTATAAAGGCCATTAAAGAAAGATAAATAATTTGTCTAAATAAAGATTCCCAATTCTATACTCTACTGGAATAGGAAGCCATAAGCCATTTCAGGAATTACAAGAAAACATTAGAGTATTTTCTTGGAAACTCTGTCATAAAGAAGTAGTCTTGCTAAGAGTCACACATAAATTACTGCGGAATTATGCCAATGCTAAAATGTATTTGTAAAAGTGCATGCAATAAGTACTGCATATCTAATGAAATAAATGGA
The DNA here is from genome assembly GCF_947461875.1 of Haliaeetus albicilla. Classification (NCBI taxonomy): domain Eukaryota; kingdom Metazoa; phylum Chordata; class Aves; order Accipitriformes; family Accipitridae; genus Haliaeetus; species Haliaeetus albicilla. The sequence goes on along the minus strand of NC_091502.1, from coordinate 15,053,204 downwards.
ATTGCATGCAAGCTCTCTGCTTATGACAATATATTTATTACTCTGCTTAGGAAAGCTAAGTGTTCTGGGCATTGATCACTGCAGAACTTCATTGTCTTGAATAGCTTTTCTCTAAAAACAATTCTCTTTCTTTAAAAGTAAACATCAATGACAAATGCTAAATGCATGAATAGTCAATAACTGAGTAAGACAGCATTGCAGGCTTCAGAGCAAAATGCTGGTGCAGCTTCTGACTTACCATTGTAAAGCAGTAAGAACTACCCTTTTCAAACTATTGCTACAGAGTCTTGGGAATAAATTTCTATGGCAAAGTTAAGTTCACTTGGGGAAAAATGGTCTCACTTGGGGAAAAAATGGTTTTGAACATAATATTGTTTAACACAATACTGGCAGAGTGTGCATCTTTATATCACAGGAACTGCTAATGGTCTTTAGTATTAGTGTAAAATGATTAGAACTTGGCAGAACTTCTTTTAGGAATTGTATTTGTATTACTTATAAGCAATAAGAAGAGCCGTTAATTATCAGTTGTGTGCTTATATTGTTACGTCACAAATCTTCTTATGAAGATTAGTCTGTGTTTAACTTTTTCTTTAAAATCTCTGTTGTTTTTCACCTATGTCATTGAATCTGAATAATTTCCAGAAAAGGAGGCATGACCCATTTTCAGATGAAGAGAATAAAATTTAAGTGTCTATGGCCAAAAAAGGTTTAGTCAATATAGTCACTGATGTCTTCTTGGCTATTCAACTGACCATGTACTTGGGGACAAAATTTAGTTACCTCTGAATAGCTTGAGTGGTGCTATGGGAGACACCCCCGTGGTACATGCAACATCTGCTCGGGAATAGTAGATACGGTGCAGAAATTATACCTGATATATTAGACACCTATTGTCAGGTAACTGAATCTTCTCCTGGAAAAAATCTTTATTCAGTTGCTTAAAAATGACATCTAGAGACATTTTAGGTTCTGTGGGGTATCTTATCTGGCCTTCAGCTTGTGGTCTGGAATTGCACAGACCTTTCAAAAGTCTTGTGTAATATTTACCATTCCTTTGCGGATTTCTTGAATCCCCTACAACCTCTCAAATGTCACTGGACACAAATGTTAACAAATGGATTGATTCACAACCACATGCTTTGGCATGAGTCAAATCAGTCCATAGCTCCAGTCTAGCTCCAGCTCAGAATTAGCTACATCTCTACTGCCTACATAATGGGAATTTACCCTTCTACCCATATATGTTGACACTGATATATAAGTTTCTTAGTCTGGAAGTGATTCCCAACTGAACAGTAAAATGAAATTTAAAACTGATCTGCTGTTTTTCCCCTTAACAGTATTCTGTGGTAGTTTACAATATTATAGATATGATAAGTTCTTTATGATGCATACTCAAAACTCAATGAACTCCTATAACAGTCCATAAATAAGACTAGCATAACTTTTCAACTTTTTGTATTATGATTTTTTCCTGCCAACTTAGGTACAAGTATTTTTAATGGTCCCCATGAAATACACAGAACCATGAAGGACATCATCCTATCCTAATGAATAACTATATCAGGAGCCCCAGTATGGCAATACATGATCACAAATGGTAAAATGGTTCTCCAAAATCACTCTCTCTCCTTTTGTTATCAGTTTATTTCCCACTCAGGGTTACTAGGACAGAACTCCTTCAGTTCAAATAAAGTCCTTCCCATTAGAGAAGTTTGAAGTCTTTAGTCGAAAGCTATTCAAAACAGAATAGTCTTCAAAATTGGTAATATATTTTTTACTTAAGCCATCATTAGTACCTATGAAGCCAGTAATATCAGTATATTCATATACAATATTCTTTATATATATATTACATCACCAATATCTGTAATCAGCCAAAAGCTTCACTGAATGATAGAAACTTCTTTGTCAACTCTGCAGTGCAGTTCATGAATTTTGCTAATTTGTGCAGGTACGAATAGTCCTCTTTTAAGTCCAAGCTGACTAACACTTTATTTCAATATTTTTTCAGTATGTGATGCTAGGTTAAAAATACAAGAACTATAAAAACTTCACAAAGTTTCTTGGAAGAAGTATGACTAATCAGAGAAATTTAATGTTACTTGAAATGAAAAATGATCTTAAACAGTATTGTTTTTTGTTTTCACAGTATGATGAGAATATAAAATTTTCTAGGTGCTGTTGCATACAGTCAACTCTGTTCTTCCACAACTGTGTTAGCAATTTCTTTAATCAGAATCAATCACAGAGTTCCATGCTTAGAAGTACACATTAACATCCTATTTTTCACAGGTGTTGAAAGTCCTCAATGTTCGGTGGATGTTATAGTTGTGTAGTAACTCTCTAAGTCAGGCCATGAAACGCATACTTAAGCACCTAACGAAAGGTGACCTTACTCTCATAGGAGGCTGAGCATCCATATTGAAGTTAATGAAGCTGCAGCACTTACTACATCTGAAAATCAGATTAAATTTAGCTGCATAACTTTAAAGCAAGCCAAATTCTGATTAATATGGAGAAAATTTTCATCTTCTTGTCTTGTCATTACCCTCCTAACTGTCATCCACCTGTCTCCTTTTTTCTGTCCTGGAGGTGGATCACAGTTGGGGAGCGGGATTTTGGTGGGGGTTTTTGGTCTTTTAAGTCTTTTAAACTTTTCCAGGGGCTCAGACTTCTGTGATAATTTGGGTTTTGGCAATATTTTTGGTTGGATTATTCAGAAAGGCAAATATATTTCTGGTTCACTGGGATGACTTGACAGTAGACTTAGTGAAAATTGGAAAAAAGATGGTACATATCACACAAATACTGTCTACAAGATTTCATGACCTCATTCATAATACTGTGACCTATGGCTTTTTTTTATTTTCCCTATGAATTCATGAAGATTTTAGATCCAAATTTAAATAACTGTTTTGTTCCAACTGACCTAAGAGTTAAAAACAAATACATGTCTTACTCACTGAGAAAAGGGGCAAATTATGTAGAAACATGTCTGTACTTCTTTTAACATTAAAATTTTCTCCTTTAGGACTTTACCAGAAGTCTGACAAAGACCATGCTATTTCACAGAATCACTTAACCACACAGTCATACAATAGTTGAGGTTTGAAAACAACTCTGGAGAGTGTCTAGTCCAACTCCCTGCAGAGTCACCTAGAGCAGGTTACTTGAAACTCAGGTTTTGAGTATCTCCAAGGATGGAGGCTCCACAATCATTCTGGGCAACCTGTTCCAGTGTTCAATCACCCTCAAATCATTTTTTTTTCTTCTTATGTTTAAATGGAATTTCTTGGATTTCAGTTCGTGCCTATTGCCTCTTATCCTGTCACTGAATATTTAATGTAAGTGTCCTTAAAGATCTGTAAATCAAGGGTTCCATACAGTATGTCACACAAGGGATCAAACAATCCAAGCAGGTAAAGAAATTCCTGAAAAAGATTTCTTAAACAAATGCTTCCAGCCAGCCAGTACAAAGGAAAGAAGATATATTTATTTTGGGCTGCTGCTGTGCCTGAATACATGAAGTCTCATCCTGTGTAGCAGTGTACAAGTTTAAAAAAATTCTTTGATCATTACCTATTAACATATATTCCTTTTCCTTTTAATCCTTTTCTATGTGATGATCTTAAGAAATTATTTTAAAAACTCCACAGTTGTCAGAAAAGCAGTGTCTCACCTAAATCTGTACCTTGGTTTCTTAAAAATAAATTTTGTTTTCTTTTACCTTTTCTTTGCAGCTAGATCTTTTTTCTCCCTGATGTACTATAGATTGATCCACGCTCTTTGGATGGAGATTTCCATAAACATCTACCAAATTTCCTCCTAGTATTACCAATAGTAAAATAGAATTTTACTATTCTGTTATACTCCTAGTTTGTATTTTAGTATATTGGGACCACTGTCAAGCACCTAGTGTGCTGGAATCTTAACACTGTTTTCACAGGAAGTAAAAGTTAGCTCAGAGTTCATGCTGATATTCAATTTTAAGAAATTCCCTTTTTGGTGACAAACATTTTTCTTTCCCTGTTTTGTTTGAAGAATACTTAAATAAATTAAACAAGTATCTTACTATGCCAAATTGTACTTGAGTCTTTATTATTCCAAATCCCAAACCCTAGGAATTAGCTGTGAACTTCACATTTGAAGATGAAAAAACAGTGCAAAGGTTTCATGTTTATTGTTCTACATTCCCCTCTTGGACATCAGAAAGACCTTCAAATTCTACTTCACTTCTTACAATGAAGACTGTACTGTAAAATCATGGCTTTCTAGCAAAGTGGTACAGAAAATATTGGTCTATTCATATGGAACCTGGTAATGAAACTTAATGTCACATTTGATATCTTGATTTAATTGAAGATGGACTATAAAATGATGGTAGACAACAAAGGATTATTATATAATGAATACAGAGAAAACTATATAGTGGTGGGGAGACCTTGTTCTTAAAAGATTGGGACTTAAAAAGTTTTCTGATTTAAAAATACTTCTTTTTTTTTCTCAGAGAAAAATTTAGCATGAAAATGATTTAATTTTCTCAGGGTTTTTTGTTTGTTTGTCATTCCCCCCAGTGAAAACAAACTGTAGAGCAAGTTTAAATGATTGTCCAACTGTTAAGTGACAAAACCCAGGAAGTTAGAGCTGACATTTTTCAAGAGGCTCTCCTTTTTCCATAGCTTCTTGTGGGTCTAAGTTCAAATTTGACCACACTCAAAGAAAAAGAAATTTATTGTGCTTGATCTTGATGTTTAGTCTGTGTTCCTTCAGCAGAGAAAATAGTCATGTGGGATTAAAGTTTTACACCCTCTGTAGCCTACGCTCTGCCATAGATTCTGTTCTTGATCAAAGAAGGTGGTCTTGAGCGTTGGGAAGACCCTTACACTCATGAAGCGTGAGTGTGATCATTCACATAAGAAAAAAAAAAAGTGCTATTACCATTTGAGACTTTCACAAGTGAGTTTGCAAGTTACAGAAAGCTGAGATTTGTGATGTAGTGAGATAATTTTGTTCAAATTGAACTATACCTACTCACAAATTGTGAGATCTCTTTTTAATTTGTGGAATTAAATTCTGTTTTGAAATTTCTCTCTGTATCTTTTGCTTATCTTAACTAAATTATTTCTATGCTGGCCTTGTGCCGTTTTGAGTTTGGATGGCACCTACCACAGGAGGTTGCTCTAACAGCCTCTCTAGACTATCTCAGGGAATGATTTGTGCAAGAATACATACAGCTGATTAAGTAGGCAAAATATGGACATTAAGATTTTGTCCTCTCCTATATTGCAGAAGTACATTTCTGCTTGTTCTATTCATAAAGCCTTTGAGACAGAGCTCCAAATCACTGATAAAGAGTCGGGGGGGGGGGGGGGAAACAAACCACAAACAAAAAAAACCCACAACAACAAATACATTTGTCTTTGAGTTCTTAAACATACTCCATTTTTATCTGTAATGGGAGCAGGGAAGTGACTGATCTTAACACAGAACTTGAGGACACTGCAGTTCTATTTTAAGGACTGTTCTCATGGACACATGCTGGAAAATAAACAAGCTGCAGAACTTCCTGTTAAGGGACGTGTGGTGGGCTGACCCTGGCTGGACACTGGGTGCCTACCAAAGCCACTCTATCACTCCTCCTCCTCAGCTGGACAAGAGGAGAGAAAAAATAAGAAAAGGCTTGTGGGACAAGATAAGGACCAGGAAAGATCATTCACCAATTACCGTCACAGGCAAAACAGACTTGACTTGGGAAAAATAATTTAATTTATTACCAATCAAATCAGAGTAGGGTAATGAGAAATAAAACCAAACCTTAAAACACCTTCCCCCACCCCTCCCTTCTTCCCAACCGCAACTTCACTCCCATTTTTCTCTGCCTCATCTCCCTGAGTGGTGCAGGGGGAATGGGGAATGGGGGTTGGGGTCAGTTCTCCACACCTTGTCTCTGCCGTGCCTTCCTCCTCAGGGCCAGGACTCCTCACTCTTCCCCTGCTCCAGCGTGGGTCCCTTCCCTGGGCTGCAGTCCTTCAGGCACAAACTGCTCCAGCGCGGGTCCCCCGCAGGGTCACAAGTCCTGCCAGCAAACCTGCTCCAGCGTGGGCTCCTCTTTCTCTCCACGGGGCCACAGGTCCTGCCAGGAGCCTGCTTCAGCGTGGGCTTCCCATGGGGTCCCAGCCTCCTTCGGGCATCCCCCTGCTCTGGCGTGGGGTCCTCCCCGGGCTGCAGGTGGAGATCTGCTCCCCCGTGGACCTCCCTGGGCTGCAGGGGGACAGCCTGCCTCACCATGGTCTTCCCCACGGGCTGCAGGGGAATCTCTGCTCTGGCGCCTGGAGCATCTCCTCCCCTCCTTCTACACTGACCTGGGGGGCTGCAGGGCTGGTGCTCTCACATCTTCTCACTCCTCTCTCTGGCTGCAGTTTCTGTTGTGCAGCAACTTTTTTTCCCTTCTTAATTCTGTTCTCCCAGAGGCACTACCACCATCGCTGATGGGCTCGACCTTGGTCAGCTGTGGGTCCATCTTGGAGCCAGCTGGCACGGGTTCTATCGGACATGAGGGAAGCTTTTAGCAGCTTCTCACAGAAGCCAACCTGTACCCCCATCACTACCAAACCCTTGCCATTGAAACCCCATATATTCCACCCCTCCTCTCTGTGCATCACGTATTTAAGAATTATCATTAAAATCCACATTCATCACACAATCTTCACAGTCTTCACAAACTTCACTCACATCAACAAAAAAGAATTCCCCACACCAAAATCAAAATAACATCATATAAATCAAAATAACATTAAAAAAGAAGTGGACAATTTATACACAATCCACCCCTCACCACTTCATCAAAATTACAGTAACTGAAATTCCTCACAATCATTCCACTCTTCACTCTCTACCTCTGTTCAGTCTGTGTTTTGCCCATTGTGTCTCCCAGTTACTATCCTTATTTCAAATTTCTCATGCCTGACATTGGGTGCCAAAAAGGACTGTGGTGGGTTGACCTTGGCTGGATCCTTGGTGCCCACCAAGCCACTCTACCACTCCCCCCCTCTGCAGGAGGGGTGAGAGAAAATAAGATGGCAAAAACCCTCATGGGTCAAGATAAAGACAGTTCAATAAATCAAAAGCAAAGTCCATTCATGGAAGCAAAACCAAAAGATTTATTCTCTACTTCCCATCAGCAGGCAGTGTCTGGCCACTTGCTGGGAAGCAGGGTTTCAGCATGTGTAGTGGCTGCTCCAGAAGACAAACATACTAACTACTGCCCCCTCTCCTCTTTCTTTCTCTTAGCTTTTATTGCTGAGCAGATGTCATATGGTATGGAATATCTCTTCGGTCAGTTTGGGTCAGCTGTCCTGGCTATGTCCCCTTCCAAGATCTTGCCCACCTCACAGCCTACTGGCGAGGAGGGAATGTTGGAGAGACAGCCTTGATGGCATGCGAGCACGGCTCAGCAGTAGCCAAAACACTGGTGTGTTATCAACACCTTTCTAGATATCAATACAAAGCACAGCAGTATGAGGGCTGCTATGGGGAAAATTACCTCCATCTCAGCCAGACCCCATACAGGATGTATTCAAAATTTAGTTAATAGCTTCTAGGAAAAAAGGTTCTATAATTGTTAAGTAAACAAATAATGGGATGTTAACTGTAAAAGTAAATAAAGAGCTGTAGTATTGCTTTTCTATGGAATACTGGAATTATTGTTTCAATTTAAACGTGGATACAACTTGTACAATCTAAGTGCTTTGATTCCCCAGGCTGAGGGCACTCTACAAGTTAAAAAAGCACAAGGGCATCTGAATTAAATGTGTTTCTTTGGTCTATTTTATATCTGAAGAAAATACACATCTCTTGACCCTGTGTATGTAGACCTGAGAAGATTCCCTGAGAACATATTTCTTTGAAGGCACAATTGCCTATTTTCAACTGCAGAGAATAATGATTCCCATTTTAAATTATGCACGTCTAAATTACAAAGGGCATAAAGAGGTCAGATCCTGTCCCTCAAGGTAAGATAATTAACCATGTTCTGTACTTGTGGTACAGCCTAGCAGCATGTTATGCCTCTGTATTGTGATTCCATACTTGAACATTTGCAAGGCAGTTTCCATATTGGCTCAGATAGCTTTTTCCAATGTTGAATACATTGGAAAAAAGTGTGATTTATATATCAGACCAGTTCAAGTTCTCTGAGTATATCTGGTTCAAGACATGTTTTTTTTCTGGTGCAAAAGTTCAGCATGACTCACAATCACCAGAATTTTCACACTTTGCTGTCTTCATCTTCCTTCATCAGGAAACTTTTTTTTTTTTTTTTTTTTTTTTACTGTGAGGGTGACTGAGCATTGGAACAGGTTTCCAAGACAGATTGTGGCATCTCCACACTTGAAGGTGTTCAAAGTTTTCTGGACACAGTCCTGGGCAACCTGCTGTAAGTTACTCTGCTTGAGCAGGGGGTTTGGACTAAAGGACCTCCACAGGTCCTTTGCAACCCCAGACATTCAATGATACTGTGATTCTGTGATTCTGCACTATTATTGCATTCTGCTGCTATTTGCTCATTTAGTTAAGGCTACTGAGAATACATGTACACCTGCTCTGTTGTGGAGTCCTCCATGGGCTGCAGTGTGGATATCTGCTCTGACATGGTCCTCCATGGGCTGCAGGAGGACAACCTCATCACCATGGTCTTCCCCACAAGCTGTAGGGGAATCTCTGCTCTGGCATCTGGAGCACCTTCTCCTTTCCTTCTTCACTCACCTTGGGATCTGCAATGTTGTTTCTCACGTTCTTTCTTACTGCTTTCTCAGCTGCTGCACAGCATTTTTTACCCTTTCTTAAATATGTTATCACAGAGGGGCCACCAGCATCACTGATGGCTCAGAGCTGGCCAGCAGAGGGTCTGTTTTGAAGCCACCTGAAAGCGGCTGTGTCTGGCACAGGTCAGTCCCCGCTCTCTTCTCACAGAAGCCACCCCTGCAGCCCCCTGGCTACCAAAACCGTGTCACATAAACCAAACACAAGGGATTGTTTTAAATCTACCAATACTCTGCACTGTAAAAGCAGGGAGCTTATTTACCTGGACAGCACAAACAGTTTCCTGGTTTCTGGCCTGTTTCTGGATATATTTAAGCATTTATAATGATGTTTTCCCCATCTGATTTCAGCTGCTGCTATCAGAAATATATGTACAGTATCTATGCCTTAGGTCAGATAAATTTTACTCTTTTACTCTTTAACTTCTAGCTTATGTGCTAAGAAAAAAATATTTTACACTGGATGGTATTTGACCTGAATCAGCTCCCTTCTGCCTTGTTGTTGCAGAGCCTGGGGTAGTATGACACACGATTTTGTGAAAAGCCTACCTGTTTCTTCAGTTTTGTTTTCATTGGGATGCTGCTTAATTATTTTTTGCCTTCAAGTCCATTGTGTTTTTGTTTTGATTTGTTCCTAAACAATTTGGCTGAATGCAAGTTCTTTTTTTGGTTGATCCAGGTATTGTTCTAACTTTAAGTTTCTATCTTGAAAAAATTTGTGCACAACCCAAATATTTGGTATGGGTACAATACAAAAATTGAGATTTTCATATAGGAAGATTTACCATATTTCTAATACAGCCATTTTTTAAAAAAAGATCTCTATGTAAAGCTCTATGTAATGTTACACTGGGAAGGTGATAGAGCAAATAATTTTAGAGATCATTTCCAAACATCCTAAGGACAAGAAGGTGATTAGAAATAGTTGGCATGGATTTATAAAGCAGAAATGATATTCAACAAGCCTGACAGCCTTCTATGATGAAATGACCATCTCAGTGGAGAGCAATGCCTTTAGTTAGTCTTCCATAACATTTTCATAGACAAAATGATGAAGTACAGACCAGATAAATGGACAGTAATTGATTGGACAGTAAAGGATTGACAGTAGGTAGGGCAGCTAAGCGTTGAAAACTGGCTGAACTGTTGGCTCAGAGGGTTGTCATCAGAGACACAAAGTCCAGCTGGAGGCCAGTCACTAGCAGTTTGTCCCAAGGGTCAATACTGTGGCCAGTACTGTTTAACATCTTCATTGGTGACTTGGATGATGGGACAGAGTGCACCCTCAGCATGTTTGCAGATGATAGAAAACTGTGAGGAGCAGCTGATGTACCAGAGCAGTGTGCTGACATTCTCAGGAACCTCCACATGTTAGACAAACAGGCACACAGGAGTTTCATGAAATTCAACAAAGGGAAATACACCTTAGGGAGAGTGATTCCAAACACCAGGACAGGCTGGGGTCAATCAGCTGAAAAGCAGCTTGGCAGGAAAGGACCTGGGGGTCCTGGTTGCCAGCAACTGACCCTGAGCCAGCCATGTGCTCTTGCAGCAAAAAAGGCTCACAGGCTCCAGGGCTGCATTAAGCAGCGTGTTGCCAGCAGGTTGAGGGAGGTGAACTTCCCCTGCCCCGGTGCGAAACATCTGGAGTGCTGTGTCTAGTGCTGGGCTGACCAGTCCAAGGGAGAAATGGACTTACTGAAGCAAGTCCAGCACAGCCCCACAAAGACAACTAAGGGCTTGGAACACCTATCACACAAGGAGAGGCTGGGAGAGCTGGGACTGTTCAGCCTGGAGAAGACAAGGCTCAGGGGGATCTTTGCACTGTGTGTCAATACTTGATGGCAGTGGAAAGTAAAGGAGACAAAATGTGATTCTACACACCAATATTTGTAGTTGTCTAATACTCAGGGTACTGAAAACACTATGATGGGTGGGCATTTCCTTTTCACTTACAGAAGACATAGTTTCCAATGTCTTTGATACAGGACTTTTTTCTTTATATGATTGCAAACCAGCTTGCCTTACAGACCAGTGCTTTGCTCAGAAGACTGATTTATGTACCAGTATTTTGCTATAACTTGCTTGATTCTTTTGTTAGCAAAAATGCACAAAGACCGTTATCTTTTCACTTAATTCTGGTGTAAGCTTGTATACTCTAGAGGCTGTTGCTGTAATAGAAGAACCACTTATAAGCAAGTAAGATGGAAAACAAAAAGAGAAATTGTAATTATCAGTGCAAAGGACAACCTTAGCTAGAAAATAAATCAGCTCTGGAGCTCTGATTTTTGTTCATTCTCTTGCTAAGCTCCCCACCTCACAAACTAACTGATTGTGCAACAGGTCACAGCTGAGGTCACTGTTTCTTCTACAAGGATACAACAATTTTATTGATATTCTTCCTAGCTCTTGGTTATTACTAATTTCTCCCAACTACTCCAGGCCTAATACCTTCATCTAATGCTGCAGATGTTGTTGATTCTTATTCATCTTTCAAGTATATCTACTTGTTCAACTCATTTGCACAGAAGCAGCAAATTAGTAATGCTCCACTACAGTAGTTTATTGGAGTTTAATGTACTAGTTCCTCTAGACTGGCTTAGTGAAATTATTTCAGATAATGTTTAGCAATAGCTTTACTTTTGCAACTATCAGTCACTTTGCATCTGTTATACTGTTCTCTGTGTAATTTCAATAGAAGTGATTTACTGAAGTTCCATAATGTTCTATTTAAAATCTACTGAAGTGACATTAATTTTCTTCTTTTTTTAACTACAAAAATCAAAGTGCTAAAGTTGAGAGCAACAGCACTTGTGTTTATTCATACAAACCGATAAAGTTTGTGCCGATTGGTCCTGCACTGTAGCTCATGATGGATCTTATGATGCTGAGTGGCTAGAGAAAGACTCTGAATCAAAATCAACCATACGGATTTGAACTGCTGAATACTCAGATAGCATTTTGGCTTGTTCTGCTTTTTATTTCCAAGTAATTCAATTAATGAGGTATAACGTTATACTTGACTTATGCTGAAACTGATCCATGACAAACACTGGTACTTTACATCTTGATTACAATCATTAACTGATCAGTAATTTTCCTTCAAATTCAGTTCTCCATGTCCCTTCCTTTGAAAATGTGACAAGTTTTTTGCAGCCATGCTTGCTGTCAGTGCTGCTTGTTAGGAGATATATCATGGGTTGGATTCATCTCATGTAATATTAGAAATCTACCACAGACTCATCCTTATCTGTGGTTTTCCCTCTAGGCTCCCTTTATAATCAATGGAAAAATAGCAGCATTTTTCAGAGTATGAGTCATCTGACCTACTTTAGCTGTCTACTTTAGGATGAGATGAATCATGAGCTAGAAGTGCTTATTTCTCACCACTGACCAAACTAGAAAGGGAGATATGGATGGGATCAAATGAATCCTTCCAATGTGCTTGATTTCATTTAATTTCTCCTTTACCTGGGATTACTTTATTGCCACTGCATGAAGGCAGGACAGTACAGATCAAAATATTCTTTAGCTCAATAGGGAAGATGGTTCACACCTTTCATATAACCCTATCCACAAAATCTGTGTACAAACCTGAAATTCCAGCTGAGTGCTCAGGATGTATTGAAATCCCACATTTCATAGCTTTGATGTCTTAAAAAAAAATGGTTAATATTTTGAATTTGGGATGGAGAATGGTTCCAGTTTTAAGAAAAGTTATGAGTTTGATTTTTTAACCGTCGAGACCAGACTAAGAAGCGGAAATCTTTTCTCTTTCTTAATTCAGGAAGATACTACAAGCAGTGGATATTATCACATTGCCTGCTTCAGAGCAAGTTATCAGGAAAGAGAACATGGAGTTTTATTCAAAGATGAGAAACAGAATGAGAATAAGCTATCAGAGAAATGTTGTGAAGATATATTATATCTTTAAAAAATATCTTCATTAATTAAAATACTTTCAAGTCTAATAAAATGTTTCGCACTTTTTTCTGTTTCTATGTCTTAGAAAAATGTACAGCTCCTTTTTATTTACAATCTTTCCTCATAATGTGGGGGGGGTTTGTTAATGATGTGTTTGGGTACAAGAGAACACACATTTGCCTCTGTACAAGATATGAAGAATTTCAAAATCAAACTCCTATATTTTTATGCATAATTGAAATAGAAGTTATTTTACTTTCTTTTTCTGTACTTCTCTTTGATAGCCTAACTGGCTGGCTGAAATATTCTAGATACCTCCAAACTAGTGATTCAATGTCTTACAATTCAGTTATCTTAGAGTTCCTGGTATTTACAAAAATAAGTGTGTTTGTTTATCTGTTTTGATATTTGTGCACGCGCGCACACACACACACACCAGAAACACCCTAAATAGGACTCTAAGAGTGATTTTTTTTTTGTTTATTTGTTTTTCTGTGGAAGCTGAACTCTCCACATATAACACAATAAATTAATAATTTTAAGTCAAATAAATATTTTTTTAAATAAAATTGTGTGAGATATGCTAGGAAACAGAATAAATTCTTGTTATTCAGGGACTTTATCAGGATTAAGAGACACATATTCAGTCCCTTTTCAGAAAGAACGGCATTTTTAACAAGAGTCTTGACTGTTACAGTAGGGATATGGTGATAAAGATGATCCTTTTCCATTGCTGTAGACACTGATCCACCTTATGCCCCAAACTATGCTTAAATATTGAAATACTGATGAAAATGTTGAAATATTGTTGAAAGGAATATAACTGCATAAAATCTTAAAGGGGGGGACGCAATTTAGAAAAATATTATTTTAAATGTCTGTAGAATAGGAAGGAGACCATTCTTGTAAAGGAGAAAAAGAGGAAAAGCCTATCCCAAGTAATCCAACTAAAGATTATCCCAATTCTAGTGGTTAGAGCAGTCATCTGGGAAGTTAAATGTTTGTGATCCATCCTCCTACTTATAAATATTTTTCCAGTGGATTTGTTTTGAATCTGTGAAAAATTTGAGATAATCAGAAACATGAGGTATTTGTTTCTGACAGGTTCAATGTCTGGAGAGCCAGATTTTATTATAATCTGGGGCATTATTTTTGCCAATATGAATTGAGAAGTTTTAAATTTCTCTGACCCTTAAACAAATAAATTTGCTGAACTTTGGGACCTATCTTCAAAAACTCCTGATGTCCTCAATCTGAGTATTTTTATCATCCAGCAAAACACACTTCAGGTTGCTGTGAATATACCTATGAATACAAGTTTTTTAGATTGAATTCAATATAGAATTTAGTATAACTATAATAAAAGCAATTGAACTAATCTTCCTTGTTAGTTCTACACACTGCACATTTTGGCTATTGCAAAAATAATTAATCCACATTTTTTGTAGTTCCAAAAAGTATCATGACAGAGTAGGTTCATCACCGTTGCTTTCCAAACAATGACAGCTCTTATTGCTTTCTCTTTAAGAAAGGTAGAGTGCTTGGATAAGCATGTCAGAAGATGGCTTTTGAAACCAGACTGTCTGTGATTTGTCTCACTAAACTTTCTGTTTCAAGTCCTGATCTTCAGTTCTGGATGGGAACTTATGAAAGTGTGGCCTTAAATTTAAGGTAAAATTAGAAATTACTACAAGGACTTGGTTTAATTATATAATGAAATTTTGCTTTGTTGTGAGAGACAGTTTCCCTTCTTAGTCTACATTCTACAGTAGAAAATCTTTCTAAACAACATTAAACATCTTCTGTTTAATTAAATCTCATTCCTGATCCACCCATTATTAAGACTACATTGCACCTTTTCCTAATTGTTTTACAAAAGAACTTTAGCTTGCATTCATTGTTTTTTTTCTCCTTTTTACAAGTCTATTTTCCTCATATTTGTTTGACTTTTCCTGAGGAACAAGATTGTTTCAGCTTTGATGCATTCCAAAATTCAATTTCCTTTTACATTGAGTACAACTCTTTGGTCACTTTTGGTTCATTCTACATGGCTGTATTATTCTTAACAATAAGATTGTATCCGAAAATGTGTGAAATTTAGATTATTTTATTTTAGCAGTCCTTCTCTCATTACTCTTGTGTTATTTTGAATTAGATATTCTATGTAGAAATAAAAAAACCCAGATAGTATAGGCTGTAATTTCCTCACCAGGTTCCAGATTAGTTTCAATCTAAGAAGGGTGGTCCACAGCAAAGAGGATGGAGGAGAGCAGAGAGAACTCAGATCATATAGTGCTTTTGGAGAGACATCCAAGTAGTGTTTTCTCAGAGGTGTAGAACGTGTAGTACAAAGTCTTTGCAGACTCTGGAGCTGTGTGTGGATGATGAGACCAGGACTTGCAAAGTGAGAAATATTGAAGTTTATTTAATAGCTTCTCTATCCCTTTGATTTACAGTATGTGCTGTCACAGCATGGCTGCTGAACAAAAAAAAGAAAATCCATCTCACAAGGCATTTCAAGAAATGAAAATCTTTATATTTTACTAAGCTACTGCACTTCTAAATGAAAAATTAGGTTTGTATCATGGAGGAAAAAAAGATCTCAATTTCTTCTGATTTAAAAGGGAAGTATAAGAATTATAGCATAAAGAGCAAAAGTATTTTTCCTACTGAAATATAACTAAAGCAAAACTTTAGTTAAATATGTAAACATTTCTGCTGTAACACCAAAAAAGAAAAAAAAAATTTCTCCTGGGGCTGTAATTTTTCATGTAATATACATGTATTTTATGTCATTTCATTGATATCATTAGAATATTCTCAACAGAAACAAAAATCTGGAAAGAAACCATTTTCCTAAAAGGCTGCAGCTAGTGTGTTATGGGATAAGAGCTGAAGAGAAGTGTAGAAATGGAAGTGAGGTATGTTTATCAGCTCCTCCTCTCCTCAACCTTGAGTCCGGAAGCAGAAAGGATGGTAACATGTCCTGATGATTCTAATTTTGAACAACTATGATTTTTTATTTATTTTGAGATTCTCAGTCAAATGAGGAAAATGGGTTATAGAAAAGCCTTCTTTGTCTTCTCCCTTTCTGGAACTAGAGGGATTGCCTCCATCTTCAGCTGAAGACTGTACACTATCCTTCATGTATATTTAAGCATTCTTAAAAATCAACTGAAGTTTTGTTGCTTTTCCATTTTTATTCCTAGTATTTCGTTCTTAAAACTCCAAAAACACACACAGGAGCACAAAAGGGAACCCACAGAGCAATAGATTTTTCTAAAATAACTTTTTTCATGGCCTAAAAGTAACGATGATTTTGGAACCAAGACTACATAACTGAGAAATAATCTTTACTTTAGTATTTTGTCAGATTCTAACTGGAAATTATTTTCATGTGTATGTTCAAATATATCTGCTCAACGTTCATGATTGAAGGGAGTTTAAGAATGGTAAGGCTAAATCTTTTCAGAATTCTAACCATGTATCAAGCAACACAGGAATGTAAATTAAAGGTAAATTAAAGACTGATTTCCTGATTTTTTAAACTCACAAGAAAACTGCTTCAGGAAGAAACAACTAGAGCTACATTCATAAAATAGATGGCAAGGAGGAAACATTCCAACTTTTTTTCTGATACAGGCTTGGAAAATAAGTAAGTTTAGTATTCTTACTGAGTCACACAGTCACAGCTCCAGAAAAAAATACAGCAAAATTTAAAGGACAACTCAAATATATCTCACTTCATTGTCATTTTTTCAGTGCTCCTATGACAAAGCTCACAGAGACTGATGACTCTGCTCCTAATGCAGTTAGATGTCTACTAATATATGAGAAAAGTGTGTCTACACAGGTACATAGTATTCTCATAAAACTAAAAATATGAAATGCAGTGAGAGAGGGAGAAGGGATTTTTGATAAATCTAACCAACCCATTCCTAATTTAATTAGCTGTGATATTACATTGTATTATGTTTCTGAAGTAGTTAGCCTATACATAACATTCCAAGAGAAAAAAAATAAGAGGCATCTAATATGAAGGCTATGCATTTACTGATCTCAGAATAGGATGCAGAAGGTTTTATGAGCTTCCTGGAAGCAACATTCATCAAAGGCAATTAAGAATAAAGATGTCATTGTCGGTTCAGATAGTCCATAAGTAGCATATTACCTAGCATATTACCTGGTGTTTGGGGGAAAGGGAAGAAGAAGAAGGGAGCTCCGCTGTTTGCTTATCCTTTTCAAACTTTTCTCTAGGATATGTGTTATGTGTTATTGGCCAGTTATGAAAAGCAGCTATTGGGCTAAGTGGACCTTTAATCTGACCTGTTACAGCCGTTCTTATGTTCTTATGTCTTCAGAAGTCTATAATAAAGTGAAGAAACCAGGAACCAGGAAGGTGTTAATTAATATTTATAATAGAACAAAATTAATCAAAGAACTTGAAAAAAGGAAAAGGAAGAAGTGATATAAGCCTCAGAAGTAGCGTGGTACACCCCTGGAGGACTATGCAATGTCCCATTGCAAAGAAACAACACCTGGTAAAAGACAAGGGAGGGGTGTTCTGGTATAGTAAAGATCATAGCTTTTACTCAGTCTTTTATGCAGCACTAGAAGAAGGAGAAAGAAGGAGAAGAAAGTATCCACTCAAAAAAAAAAAAAAAACAAGTTCATTTTAAGTTAGGACTGAAATACCTAGAAAGAAAATACAAATGGCTGTAGGTTTGGGTTTAATCTTAATAAGGCATTTCATTGTCTTCTTTCTTTTGTAGCTTAGTCCCAATGCTGAAAAAGTGTTTTCTGGTAAACACTAGATTTGCTTTTAAGTAAAAATATATTTAAATATTGTGTAACAGTAAAACTGACTTCTTGGATGATGATCTAGATATTCAGCATTTATCTTCTACTGGTGTGGTCAGTAAAATCAAACATACTGAGGTGCTCTAACAGTGCCATTTCGAGACTAACTGGGTGTATTTCTACTTATGCTCCTGTATCAGCCTAGAGTTAGTGACATGAGGTTGTGAAAGGGAAAAAAAAAAAGAAATGTTTTACTTGTACAAGTGGTAGCTACAGAACTTTTATAGCATTAACCAAACAAGCTTTGCAGGACAAGCCAGAGAACAACATTCGTGACAGAAAATGCTTAAGAGACAGTGAAAAGGGAAAACAAAACACAAGGGATGCTGATGGTCATGAACATCACAACTAATTAAGTTGCTTGATTTTTCCTTTTTTCACCTACTTCACTTCTGCAAGTTAAACTTCAAAATTTAGTTTAAAGGCTTGTTTACTTCTTTTTAGCATTGAACAGTCTGATTTCATTGTTCCTAATTTTTTCCTTGCATTATAAATGTAAGTTTAATAAAGTTCTGTGCTTCTTAGGAACTTGTTGTTGACCATATTGCCATCCACTTAATTGTAAGGAAATGTGAAGAGACAGCTCTACCAGAAGGTTTTATTAAAGTATCAAAAAACAGCAAGCTATCTACAAAAGCCAATTAAATGGCACTGCATGTCCCCAAAGTAGAAAGCACACAGAGTTACATGTAAGTTGATATTTTATTCAGCAAATAAATTAAACCTTACACTATGCACTCCATAAAACTAATCAGGCATGATATACTCCATATGGATTAGCAGGCCGTTCACCCCAGGTATATTAAAAAGCATGTGGAAAGCTACTTTACCAATCTAGAAGCTATCACTGAATTCCTTGGTATTCCACAATGTAATAACCACTTGTGCACTAGTAATCAGTCACTCATTGAAACTACTATAAGTGTAATGTATTCAAGCAGTTCCTGCTTTCCAGGCTTCTTTTGACCATAGATTTACATGATTTTGGGGAACTCTTTCCAGCTGTATGAATTGGTGAATAGGTCCATGAATGTGTAAGACTCACTCATGGACCACATACTTCACCTTTATAGAGCACTAAAGATCACAGACCTGTATATTCTAGGTACATATAGAGCTGACCAAAAATACAGTCTCTAATATATGGGATTTCATTTTTAATTGAGTTTTTGTCCATGAAGTCTTTATTTTATCTCCAGAAATCCTGCTTATGAATGCCAGCTTCCCCAAATGGCTTTAGGGTCCCCAGATGTGCAGGCTCCAGAAAGAGTTATCAGGAGTTCAGGCTGAGTTCTGCCCTGTTGTGGGCTTGAGGAAAGTTCTTGAAACATAGATGTTTTGAACGATATATATTGGATATAAAAAGCTAGCATGTTCTCACTGAACTGTTGTATTCTAATATTTTGTCCTGTTTTATTACAATGAAAGTAATTTTGGATGCAACTCCATCCTTCCTTCAGCTGTCCAAAAAAGCACTCTACCATTACTCTGCAGCTGGTAAGAGGATAAAAGAGTTCTCACTGGGGTCCTCCATATAGTTATAAGCTATATCAGACAAAAAAAGGAAGGATTCCTTCCATATAAGGTGGAAAACCAATGATTACAGTAAAACCTTGGAAAGGAACAAGGACCAAGTGGAATACGTGCATGCTAGATCTTCTCAGAGTATTGTGACGATTATCAGTGTTTTTCACGTTATCATCCAAAAAATGGGTCTACTGCCCCTTCAAACCAAGAAAGATTGATAAATAAACTATTTCTTCAGGGGCAGGGTGGTGTAGACAGCTGATGGTTAACGCCACAGGCTCAGGCCCAGCTTGGAAATCTCACTCTCTGCAAGACAAGGTTTTCAGGACCCTGTGGGCACCAGCTGTCTTCCCCTGGGCCTCCCCCCACCCTGCCCATGGCCCAGGACCCCACTTCAGCCCAGTCCCTGCCCCAGCCACCCTGTGGGATGGTGGTCCCCAGCTCCCCACAGCCCTGCCCGGCCATAGGGCCCACCACGGTAGGCCCACCCATGGGCCAATGTCCCGGCCCAGCCTCAGCCCATTCCCGTCCCCAGGGAGGTCCCTGGCACCCAGGGCTGTGTCTGCCCCCAGTGCCCTCTGGCTGGGGCGATGGCACAGATCCTGGCTGCCAGGCCCTGCCGTTACAGGGAGCTCCTGTTGCTCCCAGGGAGCCCCCAGCCCACAGGAACTCACTGGCCCTCCCTTCTCCCTGACAAAAATATTATTCCTGACATATTCTCCCTGCCCAAAAATGGCAGGCAAACAATTCTTAGCAGAGCATGACAGTCCTCCAGCACTGCCAGGCAGACAGTTGATTTTCCAATGTCAAAATGATTAGCACATACATGTGACAATGAGAGGTGGCTGGTTTCCAGGGAAGGAGCGTAACCCCTTCCCGCACATGTGCTGGCTTCCCACTCACGTTGGCAGCACCAGGGTCAAGGAAACAAAGCTCATATGGACATGTTAGCTCATGCAACAGTTCTAGAACACTGCTTATCATTTCAAATTTGGGAAATAATATGAATCCATGTTAGTTATTCTGTTTCAGAAATCCTGGTGGTTTCACCACATAAGTCTGTTTAATATATGTATTTGCATGCAGTGTCCTTAGACATTTCAGCAATGACTAGGGGCCCTTCTTTTGCAAAGGTCTGCACACCTCTTCCTGCACTATTAACAGCAATGCTGCAGCGAAACAGTTGGTGTCCAATGGGCTTGACCACTCAGCAGCTCTGACCACTGCTATAAAGACACAAAAGTGAACCACAACGTGGGCCACCCAAGCCTCTGGCATTTGCAGGAGATGAATATTGAATCAGAGACCCTTTTCTAAGAGGTCTTTGTTCTGTGTGATATTCAGGAGGCTAATTTGCCTCCCTATATCCTAGCACTAGACTTTGAATACCAATAAGGTCATTGTAGGCACAGGTAAGCAAGACTTGGAAGGTCAGACAGGCAATTCTCCTGCTGTGATCTGATGCGCTGAACTCCAGAGCATAAGGCCCCCTAATGGTACAAAAACTTACTCCCCGCTCCACATTTGTCCAGCCAGATTGCTCCCTCTTACAGAACATCCTGTTCCAACGCCCAGGACTTACCAACCACCCCAGCTGTGGAAAGAGAACAGCTTCACGATACCACTCCAGGTACTGCCTCTGTATTTTTCTAAGACTTAGCTCTTCCACTTTTTTGCACAGCAAATTATCTGAAGAAGCTAGAGAATCTTCCCAGAGCCAGAAGCAGGTAGAGTCAACTTAATAGTCGATAAAAGACTTATGCACTTGCATTTTTTCATTAGCTTCACCTATGCTTTCTTTTCACCTATTTTTCTTTATAATACACTTGTAGCCTCACCTGGCTGAAGCAAGTGATCTATTAACGGTTGTATTCATTTACTTAAATGCAAGACCAAGAGGATGCAGGGTAGATAAAGCAGCAGAACATCACTAAGCTGGCAGCATTCGCAAATCATTCTGACTGAGAGTAATAAACTGGTTTTGTTTCTTCCGATCTTTAAAGATTGTAGCTTTCTACTTCACACAGAAAAAGTGAGTCCTTCAATTTGCGATAACTGCCACCCTTCCACGGAGGGCAGCCAGCACCTGCTGGAACATGGACTTTTACAGTAGGATTTACATGTGCACTTTGGCAGTCACAGGAACACTAGAAAGGAACTGCTGGGATTAATGTTATGTGTACAGAGGAGGCAGACATGAAGCAGATGAGAAGAAAATAGCATGTAAATGTATGATGGATCAAGAAGTAAGAACATGTTGCCGGGAATGAAAAGGTGCTATAGGAGAAGAGAAATAGTTTACCCTCTGCCTAAATTACACACACTGTGGTGAATTAATCATTCTTTGAGAGCAATGATGCCTCATGGAACTTGGTTGGCTCTGAATTTTGGATTCCATTTTGGCAGAGAAGTTTGTGATGAATGTTCACAAGGTGATTTATATGGATAAGATTGAGTCCCTTTCACTTAAAAAAAAAAAAAAAAAAGCAACACCTCCTATATACAGCTTTTACTGTCTGAAAACATGAACAGGAATCAAAAGAATTCAAAACTGCATGTGTTTCAGGTTGGACCTAGTTTGGGTGCCTCATACATAACTCGATAAACAAGCAATGGTCATGCTACTTTAGTCACTGAAAGATAATTAACTTTGCTGAAATTTGTATGCTTCTGGGTTGATGATGTATTCAACATAATAGTGAAAGAAGACAGCTCTTGCCCAGCTGCTTAATGTTCAAAATACTCAAGTGCCTGAAAATGGCCAGTCTAATCTATTTCTAGTAGTTTGCAGTCTGAGCTGAGCACTACAAATTCTGAGCTCTCTTAAACTACTCAACCTTCCGGATGAAAAATTGTTGTCTTTTTTTCTCTGTCATTCTTTCCCCATCCTTAAAAAAGAGACAGCTGTTCTGTACCTATGAATGGAAGGCTCTGTTCTATTTCATTACTAACAGAGATTAGTAGTACCTCTCAAGAAGTGAAATGCTTGTTGAGGCTAAAGGCTCTATATTTTAATTTTCTATGGCTTGTCAGTATGCTCTTATTTATACTGTTATATCAATGCTTCCTTAAACTTATGAATTTCAGTGCTGCTTTAGCTTACCCAATCCAACACTCTCTTCAGAGTGTAATGAGAGTGTCATTAATGTATGGCTTGCAAGTCAGTGTTAATGTTTCATGTGACACCTTTCTAGCTTTTATTTAGTGTCTAAAGACCGTAGGAAAATTAGGGTTGGTTTTACCAGTAAAAATACAAAAACAAATCATAGATATTCCTTTTAGTTATATATTTATATATTTTATCTTATCAAGTTAAAAATTCTAGAGATCTGTCAATATATTTTTTTTTTCCTAGAGGTCAAACTAAAAACAGTAGAAGAATTAGAGAAAAATAGTGTATAATTAATTTATGTTAAAATTATTAAAAAGACGAGTTTTACTCAATGCAACAACCAGCCAGACGGCAACACAAAACAAAGGAAGATTCCAAAAAGTATGCTCTGGAAAAAATGAAACCAAGTATTGAGAGCAGGAAACCAGGACTGTGATTTTAACTACAAAATTGGATGAATAGTAGCCACCTAGCCCACTGATCTACCACTTGTCTTCTCCCCTGACCTGGAGGTTCCACTTACCAAATACACTGAGAAAACTATCCCCATCTGAACTAAATGGCTATTTCTGTCTGACACTTGCAGTACTGCAGAGTATTTGAAAGTTATCAATGTAACTTATACTGTTTGTTCTTGATTAAGAAAGTATGTTAGACTGTAAACAGCATCACATGCAAAGTAATATCTGGTTGGAGAAAAAATGAAGATATTGGATGCCTTTTCTACTACATAGACCTGTTTCAAGCGTCACACTGGGGTTTTTTTCTCAATCAACAGTTTTGAAAAACAAATTTGCAACAGTGTGAGTGTGCAATAGTGTGGAATGTAATCAGAAGTGAGCTGGAAGTTCATCACTAAATTAATGATATTTACTGAAAATTCATTATTTACCCTTGAGCTGAATTGATGTATTACAAAGACCTTTTTTTTAATCACCCCTAAATCTGCCAGATTTTATTAAATTACTACCTGCACAGTTATGAAACATCAAGGAGAGACTTCCATAGTACAAATGGATTGAATGGGTTGCAGCATGATTTTCACATGCCCATCAGCCATGAAAATAATACAAGAAAAGGGCTTGTAGAATCCCGGCCAATAACCCAGGGGAAACTGCTGAGGAAGCAAACAAAATATCAAGGTATGATGGGTCATAAGAAGAGAACATGCTGGCAAAATTGGGTTGGGGGGGGAGAAATCCCCATTGTTATTATTTATTTAAATTACACAAACACAGGGACAGATTAATTATAGGAAAGACAGCAAGATTAAAGGTTCGTTTAAAATATGTTGGAGATGAGTTGTCATATAACAAAAGGAGATAAGGCTTAGAATTTGAAAGCAAAAGATAACTAAGAAAGGGAAAAGCAATTAACAATTTAAAAAAACCCAAAACTTTTAGTAGCTGCACTGTGTTAAACAATCATCAGTAGTCTATGGTTTTGGGATAGCTCTTAAAGAGAAGTTAAGCAGAAAGTCCTACTAAACTATCTGCCCAAAACTTTCACATCTGACTTTCTTATTGCAGAACCACATAGTCCCTGACCAGCCTTTGGAGCTACATTGAAAGTACTGTAGCTTACAGAAATCTCTGTCTTAGAAGTTTATGAGTATAATAGTTCAGGTAAAGTGATACAGTCTTCTCCCATATATAGCTGTTGATACTAACCTCATATGTATAATCAGTTGCATTCAGATTAAGAGTTTTTCCTGGCATGAACATTGTGGTAATAATAAACCAACTTCATATTACGTTTATATGAATTGCTTTTCTATTATATTTATACTACAAAATACATTTATATTTATGGAATGAGGAACGAGTGTGCCAGTCAGGGCTAAACTTTTAACTCTCTTGCAGCATACAAATCCATACCACTACCTGCTAACACTAGCATTTACTCTGCACTTCTGAGTTGGTAGTGTTCACACTAACCTTCTCAAAAAACTTACTGTTTATTACACTGTGCTTATTTATAAGAGAGCTTTTATTGTTTTTTGTTTTTTTTTTTCTTCATTGTCAAATTTAGTTCTGGTTGAAATACAGAACCTAAAAGAAAGGAGGAACAATTAATATCTCTTTCTACAACCCCTGCTCTTTTCAAGTAGTGTTAAATAAATGATGATGTACTACAAGATTTAAAGCCCAGCAAGAATCCAAAGCCTTCTATGGTACTCATAATGTTGCAGTTTAAAGGCAAACTGTTCTGACTCTGTAAGTAACCCTTTCGAAGCTTCTCATCTCAAAGAGGAATTAGCCTTTTAATTGAAAAGGAAATTTTTATTAAAACATTTTTTATCAAACTGAAGTAAAAGCAGGGGTTTACAAATTGGCCTCTTGTAAGCGGACACATATCTGTGTATGCTTGTGCTTGGGTAACTGAAAATACAAAACAAGAGCAACACTTTTGTAAAAGGCTACCATTACATTTGAAGCATATAAACAAAAATCCTATGACCTATGAAATGAAGCTGTCCTGCAGGTTTTTTCTAATTGGGTAAATGTTATTTTTAGGGGATTGGGGGAAGGATTCTTTAGGTTTTGGGGTTTTTTACTGTGTTAGGACTCTAAAATGAAAGCTAATGCTAATGATACCACCAAGGACACTCCCATAGGATACAAATTTGTGTATTCTTATAAAATAATAGTTTGTAAAAAGAGATCTGGTTTTACATAGCACTTTCAAACAAAGCCTTTAACACATAGTTATTAAGCCTGACAATACCCTAGAGAATACAGCAAGTATTCATTCATTTTTTAAATCGAAAAAACAGAGGTGGTAGTTTTCCCAAAATCATAACTGTGAGGAGAAAGCTGAAGATATAATCTGGGAGTTTTGACTAAATCTCTGACCACTGGATACACAATATCAGGCTTTTTAAAGAAAGATTTCTCTGTGGTAGTTTGTTAAATAGAGAGTTACAGTTACAATTCAGAGCTTGCCACTGGTTTTAAAGAACAAGCTTAGCAGGCAGCTGAGATCTAAATATGTCTTAGGTATTTTACATGAATCACATTCTGAAGGAAAGCTAAACGTGCAGCTTCTAAATCAAGGAATAATGTCTTAACCACAGTCTTTTCAGTGCTGGGGTCAACATTAGAGATGATTATGTTTTTCAGAGGAAAATTTCAACACTTGGCAAAACCAAGTAAACAGTAACTGATTTGATGGAAATTTCTCAGCCTTAATCAGTTTGTTACACAATCACAGAATGGCTGAGGTTGGCAGGCACTTCTGGAGATCATCTAGTCCAAGCACCCTGCTCGAGAAGGGTCACCCATACAAGGTTGCTCAGGGTCGTATCCGATCAGGTTTTAAATTTCTCTGTGACTGGAGAGTCCACAGCCACTCTGGGAAACCTATTCCAGTGTATGACCAACCTCACAGGAAAAAAATGTGTTCTTATGTTTAAATGGAATTTCCTATTTTTCAGTTTGTGCCCATTACCTCTTGTCCTGTCATGAGGCACCACTGAGAAGAGTCTGGCTCCATCTTCCTTAGTCCTCTCATAAAGTATTTAAACACATTGATAAGATCCCCCTGAGCTTTCTCTTCTGCAGCTGAATAGTCTCAGCTCTCTCAGCCTTTCCTCATATGACAGATGCTCCAAGCTCTTAATCATCTTCTCCAGTACGTCCATGTCTCTTTTGTATTGGGTAGCCCAGCACTGGACACAGCAATCCAGATGTGTCTCACCAGGGCTGAGCAGAGGGGAAGGATCACCTCACTCGACCTGCTGGCAGCACTCTGTCTAATGCAGCCCAGGATCCTGTTGGCCTTTTTTGCTGCAGGAGCACATTAATGGCTCCTGTTCACCAGGACCCTCAGGTCCTTCCTTGCCAAGCTGCTTTTCAGCTGATTGGTCCCTGTCTGTCCTGGTGCCTGGGGTTATTCCTCCCCAAGGTAATCACTTGGCATTTCCCTTTGCTGAACTTCATGAGGTCCCTGTCTGCCCATTTCTCCAACCTGTGAAGGTCCCTGTGAATATCAACACAGTCCTCTGGTACATCAGCCTCTCTTCCCAGTTTTATCATCTGCAAATGTGCTGAGGGTGATCCATGAAGATGTTAAACAGTACTGGCCACAATATCAACCCTTGGGACAAACCACTAGTGACTGGCCTCGGGCTGGACTTTGTGTCTCTGATCACAACACTTTGAGTCAACAGTTCAGCCAGTTTTCAATCCAACTTACTGTTCTCTTATCTAGTCCATTCATCATTATTTTTCCCATGTGGATGTGATGTGGGAGCCTTACAAAAGTCAAGCTAAAAAAACATCTACTGCTCGCCACTGAGCAAATCATCTTGTTGTAGAAGACTTCCAGGTTGATGGGTTATGAATTTCCCTTCAAAAATCCAT
The DNA here is from genome assembly GCF_947461875.1 of Haliaeetus albicilla. Classification (NCBI taxonomy): domain Eukaryota; kingdom Metazoa; phylum Chordata; class Aves; order Accipitriformes; family Accipitridae; genus Haliaeetus; species Haliaeetus albicilla. The sequence goes on along the minus strand of NC_091502.1, from coordinate 15,026,592 downwards.
GCTGGCTTCTCCTAGCCACATTCCTGGGATGTGAAGATGACCAGCCTGTAGTTCCCTAGATCCTTTTTCTTGCCCTTCTTGAATACAGCAGTGACATTTGCTTGCTTTCAGTCCTCAGGAGTCTCCCCACTGCCTTCTCACCTCCTGTTACCATCACCTATCACCTAGTTACAGAGTCTCCAAAATTACTAAGAACTTTGAAATTAATATTAAAAACAAACAAACAAACAAAACACAGAAAAAACAACCCTGGAGTGATTGTTTGTGTAGAATATTTGCCATAATGTTACATCTATTGAACTGTGTTTGATTAGAGTGTAATACATTTTAGAAGGCAACATGTAACTGATTACCATTGTTTCTTGAAAGACACCTTTGCATTTAACTGGCAATTACTTAATATTACTCAGTGGAATGCAAACAAGGAGAAACATAAATCAGAAGATAGTATAGAATCAGGAATTCTATACAGCGATAGTGTGATTCCTTTAATGAGGTAAACAGTACAGTAAATGCAATTGCACTTTAAATGTAGGACAAATGCTTGTCCAATTTCTAAACCCATGGCATAGGGCATTTATATAAATCTATATAAGTTAGGCAGGTCTTCCTTTCTTATTCTGTTTTAATTGACAAAACAACTTGGAAATACTCATGGGAAGAAATAAACTAAAGAACAAAGAGCGAATAAATTAAGGGGTAGAATCATAGATGATTGAAAGTCTAGTAATGTAAAGGAGATTAAAGCTCGTGTGCTGATTTTAGCTGGGATAGAGGTAATATTTTTCATAGTAGGTAGTGTGCGGCTGTTTTGGATTTGTGCTGAAAACAGTGTTGATAATGCTGAGATGTTTTCATTATTGCTGAGCAGTGCTTACACTGAGCCAAGGGCTTTGCTGCTCCTCACCGCACCCCACCAGTGAGGAGGCTGGGGGGGCACAAGGAGTTGGGAGGGGACACAGATGGGACAGCTGAGCCCGACTGACCCAAGGGATATTCCACACCGTATGACAACATACTCGGCATATAAAGCTGGGGGAAGTAGAAGGAGGCAGGGGGATGTTTGGAGTGATGGCTTTTGTCTTCCCAAGTAACCGTTACGTGTGATGGAGCCCTGCTTTCCTGGCGATGGCTGAACACCTGCCTGATGTTGGGAAGTGGTGAATGAATTCCTTGTTTTTCTCTGCTTGCATGCACACCTTTTGCTTTATCTATTAAACTATCTTTATCTCAGCCCACGACTTTTCTCATTTTTACCCTTCTGAGTCTCTTCCCCATCCCACTGTGGGGGAGTGAGCCAGTGGCTGTGTGGTGCTTAGCTGCCAGTTGGGGTTAAACCATGACACCTTGTAAAGACCTTGAATAGGGAATAATATGAATAGAAACAAATCAGAGTTCAATGCATAATCTTTACTATATGCCTACTGAATTTCAGGGGTTTATCTCAAATTTGTATGTAAAAGAGAACATATGGAATTACTGCAAAAAATCACCCACTTTAAGAGCAGTTGCAGATTCCTTGTAGCTTGCATTATTTATTAATCTCCAAAAACTTGTTTTGTTTTTTATTCTAGTAATTCTTTTCCCCACATGCTTCAGAAGCCAGTAAAATAAATGTGATCTTTTCTTCTTCATGGGAGTGACATCACTAGCTGTATAAGATTTCCTGAGATGAGAAAAATTGTAAGACAGACCTGTCTTCACAATCTCTTTTTAATTCTTAGGTAGAACACAGTTGAAACAGTTCCAAGAGGGCCATAAACATTTATATTATCATACAAAATGGAGAACTGGAACATTGTCAGTGAGGAAAATGAGAACACTATTATGCACGTGAGTCAGTGTTTATGGAGACACAATTACTTGCAAAGTCACTAATTAGATCTCTGGGTCTTATTTCAATCCTACTTTAGGCAACCCTTGGAGTCTAATGTATATTGGATGAAAACGCCCTTTCTACAATCAAATGACTATGAGAGCAATTATTTTATGAATACTCTTCCTCATCATTTCTGATATGTCTTTTCCTTCATGTCACTTGTACCAGGATTTATGGAGAAGGTGGTTATGGGATAAGTATTTCTCCTTTCTCTGGACGTTTTACCCTGTTGGAGAGTCTGTAACTAACTGAGGAGTTGAAGACTAATTCTACTTTCTTAGAGCAGAATACAGAGCAAGAGAGTCAGATTTTCTGATTTTGTGACCAGTGTGAAATATTATATGGGTTATGTGTGGCAATAGAGACTGGATTTTATAATTTCCAAATGTTCACTCCAGTCTTATGTCCTTACATGACCACTACACAATTAGTGTCATCACAGTTCCTAATTTAGTACTTCTCAAGTGAATCTTTTAATGACAGAACTGACTTCCTGAATTTCTCTGGGTGTAGAGTCTCAAGACCCAATCAATCTGACTTTGATACAGCTAAAAAAAAAAATAGCTTTCCAACCATATTAATGGTATACACCTATCTCAATTTTGGTCCTTGACTCAGTTTATGTGACAGCAGAGATTTACCATGACATGCTGCAAAGATGACTTGCTAATTCCCCAAAGATTTTAAGCGTGTAAAAACCCCAACAAACACAACATTTTACATGTACATATGTCCCTGGCAAGTTCCATTCAGCTCAGCAACTTCATGTTTTGGCCATGACTACTTGCCTGTTTTGCTTTGTAATTCAATCTGCCACATTCTCACCAACACTGAGCAATGTCAGACCCTTAACATTCTCTTTTATTCCAAACCTGAGTTTTCAGAGCAATGAATTTTGATGTAGAAGAGGTAGTTAATGAACAATTTTGCGTCTCCCATATTGAGGTCCAGCCTCTTTGTCCTTCGGGAGCCTTGCATTTGCTAGTTTGTCACACTCCCCTTTAAAAGGTTTATCCTGATTTAATTGTTGAAAATCAAGCAGTTTAACATGATTGGGTTGTGTATTAAGGAAAGAAAAGGGGGTGGGGGGAAGCAGAGAAGAGGCAACTTCAGAAATGATGAAAGTGTTTCAGCTTGGGGTAATAATCCTGTGAAGACTTAGCACAGCTTTGTCTGTGAATGTGTCAGGTTTATATTTGCAATTCACTATTTAACTACTAAACTGATGGATATTAACTTACTGATACTGATTACCTAATAGATATTAGTTTAATTTCTAATCTAACTGCAGTATAGGATTTTTCAATATATATCCCTACAGCTCCTAGTACAGTGAATAAAGACTTTAACCAAATCGCAATTTTAATACTACTAATAATGATACTGATACATTTAATGGACTGTCAAATGGGGAAGAGCCTCTTATTTCTGTGAGATGTTATTATCACATTATTGCCTACACCTGGAAAAGTCTTAATGGTATGTTAATCCTGCAGATCTGTTTCACTATTAAACACAGATCTAAAAATCCTAACTACAGTTCTAAATAATGGGCTTCATAAAATGTAACTTCATTTTTATAAACAGAGATCACCCTGGGTTCATTAAAGACAGACAACTGACAGACAGTATACAGAAAGTGTTAGAACAGTCCACTCCAGTAGCTCACAAAATAAATCCTTGGCAATTTAATTTCAAGAAAGAGAGAAGGTTTTTGATAAGTTCAAAGGGGACAGTTTTGACCTTATGGGGAACAGACCCATAATTTATGAAATAGATGGAAACTCTTTACTGCAAAGTGTAGTGTGAATGAATGACTAGAACTAAACCATTTGCACTCTTGTGCCTCTTGTACCTCTCTGAAATACAAGTCTGCCACCACAAATGGTGACAAAAGTAGAGTAGCCACACTCTTAGGTAATGCTTTATCACTGCACCTGCAAGAATGACAAGCAAAAAGAACAAGGGTTATCGTTACATGGCAGTAAACACTTAAATGCAATGCTATTAAAACAGTTGAATTTTACTAGTCAATAAGAAAATATCTGGATTATTAAGAGTCATACGTTAAATTGAGCAGGCCTTTAAGTGTTTGATTCCAATTTCCTTTTTTACTTTTTAGACATTTCTTTCCTTTTCCAAAGGGCTGGGGTTTTTTTGTTTGTTTTTTTTTATTTTGATAAAAAAGTAGTTCCTTGGTATTTTAGACATGTCAGCAAGCATGTTGTACAAGCTGCTGAGCTGTTGAGAGCTCTTGTTTTCTAAACCCTTAGCTTTGATTTTCCACATTTTCAAACACTGTGATCAATAAATAAAGCTTATTATTTGGTCTTGCGAGGACTTTTTTTTTAAATACTAAAGCTTGAAATAATACAGAAAAAAAATTCCAAGCTTTTTTTGAAAAACAGTAATTACTCCAAATTCAGTTGTCTATAAACATTCTTATACCTATGCTGAGATTTTTAGCTTTTGTGAAAAGATTTCTATAGCAAAAGAAAAGAAAATACATAGAAATGCAAGAAACATCTGAAAGGGGAAATAGAAAATGTAAAATAGTATGCCTTTTGATTGTGACAGACAAAATACGCAATATAAATAACCTGCTTCCAAAACCAAGTGTCAATTAAAATCATTCTGTAGCTAAAATAACTCACTATTCTCTGATTCTCAGATACTTCTTGGAATTCTTGGAAAAACTTAGCTCTGCGGACTCTATCTTCTGCAGCCACATGACATGACTCAGTCCTCATCAGTGATGTATCTGTTGCCCAAGACAGAAATATTTAAAGCAGGATAATGTGGTGTGCTGCAGTGTATAGTAACTTTCAGGTACAACGCTATTGTACTGTAATTCGTGGTATAAATTGACAGAAGCAGAAGATAAGCCTTCCTAATTAAACCACGTATAACCGTGGTGATAATCAATGATATTTTTCCTTTGTGACAACCTAAAAGGAAAATCTTTAAAGAGCATTTTGGGTTTATTTGTTGTTTGTTTTTGATGTTGTGTTTGGTTTTTTTTGACTCTGTCCACAAATCTGTTGCTATTTCAAAACTTGAAACATATTCCATAGCAAGGGAATATGTGCCCGAGCCTTATAGGTGCATCATTTATCTCTGTTCTTCTGTGTAAGGAAGTACAAAAGTTCCTCTCCTTTCCTTTCAGCAGCTACCATCCAGCAATATAAGACCAGAGATATCAAGCTGGACGTCAATAAATTTCAGGTTTTCCTACTTTTACAGGGATATCTACTCATGTAGATAATGCCATATTCCAGTCCTGTTCCTTCTTTCACAAAGTAGCCTAGCAGAATTGACAGAAGACCGTGTTTTAAAAGCTGCAGCATTTTAGGGTTGGGGTTTTTTTTTGCTTTTAAAGCATGTGTCTTCACACGGCGTAGAGGCCAAACACGGGCATTAATCCACCTTTGTGAACATAGCCATATTCAATACACAAGTCTGGAGCTGTAAGTCTACCTTATCATTTGATTCTCAACAAACCATCAGGAAGCAGAATGAACATAAACTGGTTCAATTATAGCAAAGAAAGAGTTAAAAAATGTTAGCAGAGATTTTTTTCTTTATCAGGTGAAAAGCACAGTGTAATGACTCTGCCTTTAAATGTCATTTTTTATGTCTAAAAATATAAAAGGAAATTAAAACCGTTGGGCTTTCTTATCCTTTATCTGAATTAATATCTTTGACCATTGGTTTATTGCAGTGAGTTGTTGCACTTGGACTTGCATTGTGTTCTGGTGCTTGCACTGCTGAGAAAATATCTCCCATATGCTTGTAATGAACAGGCTCAAATTGCCCTGTAACATGACACTTATCATTATTTCCCCCTTTACCAACTGAAAGTGGGAAGGTTAATACATTTAAGGCAGGCTGAGGAGAAACTGCTGGTAATTCAAATGCCTCTAGATCAAACCCTTCCCCCACATCTCCCCATATCAAATATTATTACTGCAGCTGAGTAAAATGAAGAACTATTCTTACTCTTATTACATGGATATCTAGTGGTACTGAGTTCAAGGCCCACTGTGCTACCCCTGTGAGATCTACAGACTAGGAAAGAAACACATCTCAAGAAACAGTGGCTGAAGCTAGATTGTTTCAAGCTGGAAATGAAACATATATTTTTAATCAAAAGCTATCAGGGAATATAGACTCCATATCCTATAGTCTTCCAAAAAAAGCTCAGACCTTTACAAAAGATGCTACTGTTTATTCAAATGCCAATTATTAGGCTAAATACAGGAATAATGAGTGAAATTTTATGCATCCAAGCATATCAGATATGATGAACTATTTGAGCCTCTGGCCTTAAAATCTCTGAATGGGAACCTTGCTGCGTAGATAATGGGCAGTAGGGTGAGATTGTTATTCCTATTTCACAGATGAGGAAAAAAGACTAAGGAGGCAATGCGTTACAGATATTTTGTTTGAGTCCAACAAATTCAATTTTTTTCTCCTATGTAACAGAATTTCAGTTCACCCTTTGAAAATACAAATATATTGTGTATAGAGGTATATAGAGGTCACCTGCACACATCCTTGTACAGCTTTTCATGTCTCTGGTATTTGAGCATGAAACCTGATATGTAATGTATAAGAAAGGAAGCTGAACTGTCACATCTGTGATTTAACCCTTGTTCTTTGTCTTCCCAGATATCTTGTGATTGGTGCTTACTGTCACATCATTACTGTCTGACTTCTTCCTGTAGCAATAGGATCTCATTCGTTTACCCATTTCAGCTACACTGTAGTCAACAGACTCCCTGTGCTCATTCCTTTTTCATAAGAATTAGTGTCAACATTCCTTCTGGAAAAGAAGTATAATGCTCATGTAGAATTGTTCCTGCTGTGTTGAAGATATGTTTACAATATTCATTGGAGGGTTCAGCTTAGGAATTTAACAACCATGTGTGTAAGTTCTGGCCTCCATCCCAAGAGTCCCTGCCAATATACTAAGTACAGTCAGCACATGCAGACGTACAGCTGTCCAGCAGATAAGATGACACCCTCTGGGTAGCTATTGCCACTAGGAATATTACAAATTGGAACCACCATTTCCACGCAGGCCAGGAAGCTAAAGTTTTACAAACTCATTCATGCATTTTTCTCCACAGTATTTCTTAAATTAATACAAAGACCCAAGGCAGTCCTATTGTTCCTGCTACCATAGTCTCTGCTGCTTCTCTGAATCATTTAGTGTATGGATACAACTACTCCCTGTAGGCGTAAAACTGATCTACATTGACCCTAATTGGCTTAGACAGTCTGCCAGGATCATAGCATAGTATCAACTAGCTATTTGCTTACCCTCTGTTATCATATTAGATTATACCATGGAACAAAAACTAATCAAGTATAAGATTTTATTGTTCAGGTGCTGTAAAAAAAGCATAAAAAAAGAGAGCAGCAATGCTTATTCTAATTTAAGACAATGCCCCAGATGGATCCCGATTGACCCAATTAACTGAAGGACCTAATCTGGGAACATGATTGCTGTAGGCACTGGCTGTTGTCAGAGGACAGAGACAAGCATCTCTACTGTGGGTTGAGACCATCTTAATTCTGAATTATCCTGTGGAGGTGCCTTTCTCTCTCCTTAACTGTTAAGTATGCTTATGCTTCTAATTTAAGTACCTCTGTTAGGTACATAAACATAGGTGAGATGGATCAGGGCTTAAGCAGAGGTGACAAATTGAATGGAAATAATTGTGTAAAGCAAGAATAACAGCAGTATGACTGTGGTTTCTGTTTTCTGTAGAACCCGAATCTATTGATGATGCCTGAAATGATACGAATTTTCCAATGGCCTCCTCACCGTGTCCTCACTAAGCTCAGTTTACCCTTCCATAAGACTGGCTTTCTAGGTATTTCAGGAAAACCAAGTCTTCAGGCAGACAGAGATTTTTGAACAAAGGGGGTTTTTTGTCAGGGAATGTCCATCCATTAGAACTGAAAATGCTGGGCTTAAGGTTATTTTTGTTATATGGGTCAGTTCTTTGGCTACCCAGACTGGGAAAACACAGATGGGAGAATAAGTCCCAAATTTTCACTCTTATGTAGGTTTTCAGGCCGTAGAATTTTTGTGCAAGACAGAAACATCTGCATAAGCATTGGTTTTGGTTTAGGAAATCAGACAGGATTTGAACCAAAGGCCATCTCACACACTAGGAGCTCAGGTGTTAACGGTGACTAACCCATGCAGAGACTGTCTTCCATGAAGAGTATGAACCAAGGCACAGACTGATAAAGCCAACTGAAGGTCATACTGCTTAGGGACAAATAGGGATCCTGTTAATTAGGAAGGCAAGAGAGGAAATTCAAAGAAAAGGGAGCAAAGTTTCTAGGTGAGTGGGAAGACTGAAGCTATTTAAAGGACAAATATCTGTCACATAATATTGATTGGTTGTTCTACTAACCTGGATTCCTTATGCTACGCTCATACATATTAGACTCGTGAAAGAAGTAATTGTGCTAACATGGCTTATGGTCCAAAGATGCAAGTGTTGTTTATGCCCCTGCCTATAAATGGCTTTCACTTAATTACAGATTTATGGTACTTAAATCCTTTAATTTTAAGGCCATTTGAACACTTCGAGGACCGGTGTCATTTAACTGAAAATGGTTTTGCACCTCTAGAAGTTCAAATGGGAAAAATGACAGCATTTTAAAATGGGTGGAAATTGTTTCCTTGAAAAGCATGTTTTCATCTTTTTCATCAAGTTAACCCTGATCCATCAACTAACACTAGTGAGAAGTTCAAGAACTGACTCATTCTGAGTTACAGTACTGAGAGTTGTTTTATGATGTAACTACACATTATGGCAAAATGCCCTATTTTTAACTCAATACTGGGATAACATCCAGGATACCTTTATCTCACAACCCTTCCCTCTTCTACCTTGGTCTGCAGAAGAAAACCCAGAACCATGGGGTAGCTCAGATGTAGGCCAGAAGAAACAGGGTGCTTCTGAAAGCCTCTACATAGCTATTTTGACAAGTTACATTGAGAATCTTCCCTAACTGTAGGGAGAACCTCACCACTTAGGTGAAAGATGTCTCTGGGTGTCTTCACGCTGGGTGGGAAGCTGCTTAGAAGCAGCCATCTCAGCACATGTAACGTGAGGAACGCGTCTGAATAGGTGCCATACTTGAAGCTTCCTAGTAGATTCCTCTGAGTGCTCACACTGCAGTTTTCTTTTTTGAGGTTGGTGTCTGTTGGTAAAGGGAGGAAATGAAAGTTTTTTTGAGAGCATTTTGGCTGCCATTAGCTACAGACATCATTTACTTTCCTTTTCATTACAAGGAAACAAATCTTTCTCTACAGTTTGCGTGTGGTTTGCCAAGTCTATTTATCTGTCAGCTAAGAGCAGCTCCAAGACCACACTCAAGAGCAGAGCCTATAAACACAAAGAATATTATGAGACTGTGTAAGGAAACACTGCCCAATGATGCGCACCTAGCAGATGGCTTAAAAAAAACCCAAACAAAAAAACAACAAACCCACAAACAAACAACCCCCCCCAACCCACAGAATTTCAGCACTCTGTGGTTTCCAGAATTGAAATATTTGACTTTACAACTTCAAAGTTCTTTCAGTGTGTTCATGTGTGTGTGTAGTGGGAAAAAAAGATGTTACATAAATATAGATTATTCTATAAACACACTGAATACAGTAAAACAAATGCAAGTTTATGCAAAACCATCTTTAACAGAGTGCTTTTGCAGTTCATACAAAACATGAAACCCTATATTTGGATACAAAGCATGTTCTGCTGCAAGTTACACTGTAATTTAGGCAGAACATAATTTTGAGATTTACAATTAGGAAATCTATTATAGCCTCAAGTACTGAATCTCAAAAATAAATTTTCAGCAATGAAATACAAGTGATTTAACACCATTGATCATGTGGTACAAAATGCATTCAGTTGGCTTTTAATAGGGAAAGATATAATTAAAGGAAATTATATACAATCTTTCTGTTTAATACATCTATATATGCACACACACAATAGGCAGCCTGATAACTCTTTAACTTCTAGCTATTGCTAGAAAATTATGGCACAAATAACTTCTTATTTGACACATAATGAGAAAACTTTGTGCTTATACAGTGATTTCATTCCAAAACCTTTCTAAACTGTGCCAGGCAGCGCCTCTATTTTAGATCCTGTAAAAGACATTAAGGATTTTATAAGATGCAGTACAGCTTGAGGTAAGAAGCAAGCAGCCACCCCAAAGTAATGTCAGAAGCTGTGACAGAGCCAAGGAAAAAGAAAGTAGTGAAGAGATCATAGAGGCACAGGAAGCATCAAACATCTGTCTAGTCAGATCTATCCATCAAACTTACAAAAAAACCTATCCCCAACATACATTAGTCTAACTCACTCTTAAATGCCTCCAGTGACAAGGATTCCACAGACTCCCTAGGAAGCCTTCCCTGTGCTATCAATTAATTAATTATTCAATCAATTAATCATACTGGTATTGGCTTTTGCTACTCATTTAGTAATTGGTATTATATTGTTGTTAATTATGTTGGTTACTTTTGCTGGAAAATCCTCCAGATTTGATGGTGTCCATTGGTTAGTGACTGAGTTCAGCTTTTCAAACCGTTGTGCACCCTCCATGTGACAATTACTGCTAGACTGTGTTCCTCTGGAGTTTGTTTATGACAGTGCCAAATGGGACTGTGTGAAAATGCTTACTAATGTCAAGATATATCAAATCTATAGCCTCTCCCTTGTCCACTAGGCAATTACTTTGCCACAGAAAGAACTTGGATTGATTTGATATGACTTTTTTTTTCTTGACAAATCCATGTCAGCTGTTCCCTATCACCTTATCTGCAGGGTGCATCCAAACTAATTAACAAGCTGTTCCAGAATGTTTTTGGTATTGAGGCTAAGCTGATGGACTTAGGTCTGCCCTCTTATCCCTTTTTAAAAATAGGTACAATGTCCCTCCTTCCTCATTCTTTAGGGAATTCAACTGTTTTTCATGTGTTTTTTAATCTCTGAGTCTCCTAGACTTTGCCTGCTTCTTTGAGTATATAATATATATACGTCTAACTTAACTTAATATTAACTGTTTTAAGTATATGTCTATAATTAATATTTCCAAATCAAGATTTAAAAAAACCTGAGTTTAGATTTAATAAATCCACATGCAAATTTTGTATAACTTTAACAGCAAGAACACTGTTGAATGTTCTAAACATTGCATTTAGATGACATTCTGTTTTCTAATTGTTAAGGGAAGTCAAATCTGGAGGACTTGAAGACACAGGGGATTTCTCTTTTCTTGTCTGTTTGCTCCTGCTCCTAAGCGTGTGTTCTGCCAGCAGCAAGGCTAAGCATCTATTGTAAAGATGTAGATACACACAAAAGCACAAACACCTGTATAATACACACGCAGATTTGCATCCAGCCATACAGATCAACAGAGAGAGAGAGAGTAATCCTTTACTGGAAGCCATAAATGCACCATCAGTACTTTCATCACTATGAACATCACTGAGGGCTCATCCTGTGTCTCCTCTTCAGGTAATCAGGATTATAGCTCACTCACAAACATACAGGTGCCTTCACTCTCCCACTCCCTGGGCACAGGCACATCTGTGGGTCCCCTGAGCCCTGGCTCCGTGGGCATGACCAGAATAAACATGAAGACACAGCCCCATCCTTGGGTCTGGCCAGATTCAGCCTCCTGCTCGTGGGCTAGGCCTGCTTGAGGTTCATTAGCACAACACACACAACAGAGAGCAATGTCACACAGAAAAGAGAGAGGAACAGTTTAACAAGACAGGACACACTGAAGCAACTAAGTGCACAGCTTGACCAGCATATTGGGTTTGCTTGGCAAGGTTTTGGTAGTGATGGGGGTACAGGTTGGCTTCTGTGAGAAGCTGCTAGAAGCTTCCCTCATGTCCAATACAGCCAATGCCAGCCGGCTCCAAGATGGACCTGCTGCTGGCCAAGGCCAAACCCATCAGCGATGGTGGTAGTGTCTCTGGGAGAACAGAGTTAAGAAGGGAAAAAAAGTTGCTGCACAACAGAAACTGCAGCCAGAGAGAGGAGTGAGAAGATGTGAGAGCACCAGCCCTGCAGCCCCCCAGGTCAGTGTAGAAGGAGGGGAAGAGATGCTCCAGGCGCCAGAGCAGAGATTCCCCTGCAGCCCGTGGGGAAGACCATGGTGAGGCAGGCTGTCCCCCTGCAGCCCAGGGAGGTCCACGGGGGAGCAGATCTCCACCTGCAGCCCGGGGAGGACCCCACGCCAGAGCAGGGGGATGCCCGAAGGAGGCTGGGACCCCATGGGAAGCCCGCGCTGGAGCAGGCTCCTGGCAGGACCTGTGGACCTGTGGAGAGAGAGAGGAGCCCACGCTGGAGCAGGTTTTCTGGCAGGACTTGTGACCCCGCGGGGGACCCATGCTGGAGCAGACTGTGCCTAAAGGACTGCAGCCCAGGAAAGGGACCCACGTTGGAGAAGTTCATGGAGGACTTTCTTCTGTGGGAGGGACCCCATGCCGGAGCAGTGGAAGAGTATGAGGAAGAAGGATTGGCAGAGACAACATGTAATGAACTGACCCCAACCCCCATTCCCCATCCCCCTGCACTGCTGCAATGGGAGGAGGTAGAGAAATCAGGAGCGAAGTTGAGCTCGGGAAGGGTGGGGGGAAGGTGTTTTAAGATTCAGGTTTATTTCTTATTATGCTTCTCTGATTTGATTGGCAATAAATTAAATTAATTTCCGCCAGTTGAGTCTGTTTTTCCTGTGATGGTAATTGGTGAGTGATTTCTCCCTGACCTTATCTCAACCCACAAGCCTTTTGTTATATTTTTTCTCCCCTTGTCCATCTGAGGAGGGGAGTGATAGGGCAGCTTTGGTGGGCACCTGGTATCCAGCCAGGGTCAACCCACCACAACCAGAAGGACATATGGTCCAAGAGCTTGCGCGAGTGGGACTGACCTTTTCTCCTCTCCTTTCCATTTTTCACACCCACTTTGGATAGATTTTCCCATCCACTTTGATTTTTCCCTTTGCCGACTGTCAGCCCCTCTCATAAGACTCCCATAAAAAGCTTCACGTTTCCATAATTCCCTTTAAATATCCCATAATTTTTATCTTTCCTATGAGACCCATGGTGATCTTGTTTCCCCCCCTGTTATCAGTTTCTGATGTCTCTGAGGCTATGCTCCAGTGCTCCCTTCAGTGATCTGCAAGCTCTGGCCTTTGGTATTGTCTCTATGATCTCACATTTGTTAAAGTTTCTGTATCTAGGTATTTCATTTTTTATTTTTCCTCTGTGTTGTGGGGGATTTGTTTGTTTGTTTATGTTGAAGAGCTGTTAATGAGATATCCTCATAAGCCAGATGTCCTTCAATTCCAGGTATCTGCAAATCTTTTACCTTATATCTTTGTCTTAATGTAAGGCCAGAGATACTAATTTTTCAGGATCTTATTTTTTGATTCCTGGCTCTGTGATGGTTGCATGATCAACTTTCCTTCTACAAGGACATAATTAGTTCTAGCAGTTAAGACTTGTTATAGCTTTTACGTGATATTATTAAATAACATCAGAAATAAATCAAAAACCGTATTTGGAAGATTTGATACAAGACAACTTGTCTTTTTTATTAAAACTACCTAACTATCTACCTAGTTTTCTTTATTTACAGTTTCTTCTGTTATTTGAATAAATCTCTAGGCTGCCACAGCTACTTGGTTAGCGAACACCTTTAAGACCTTTAAAATACCTTGAAGAGCTTGATGTGGAGCACCTTTTCATTCCCTTCCTATTTATTTCACACTAACAATCATATTGCTTCAGGAGGTACCAGATCTCCATTTTGAATAACTCTACAAGATAAATGGAAAGATTTCAAGCATATGAAATTAATAAAATAAATAGAGATCACAGCAAGTCAGAGCAGAACTGTGAGAAATACTATTTATCACTAGAATACATTTTCTCGGACTAAAGGCACACTAATGAGCAGATCTAAAGTATATAACTTCAGCCATCACAGTCAACTAAACAGACTCTATGCATGTCTCTTCAGCACCCTGTCCTCTGACACATGCCAAAATGTATTTCCATTATTTTAGTTCTATCTGCTGCATATTTTGGGGGTTGATAAAGACATTTTATGAAGAAATTTTAGGGTGATGTGAAGCCCTGTAGAGCAGGGAGAATGGGCACAGGAGAGTTTAGCACAGCTCCCTGCTCATACACTGACTGGGTCATGCAGTTGAGGTGCAGCCCACACTGGACAGAGTTAACAAGGTGCCATAGAAGGCTATAATCCCTTTTTAGGCATCTTCTTTAGCATGTCATTGGGCTTCTTTGAGTCACCATGTCTGGAGGTACTTAAAAGACATGTAGACGTGGCACTTGGGGACATGGTTCAGTGGTGGACATGGCAATGTTAGGTTAATGGTGGGACTCGATGATCTTAAGGGTCTTTTCCAACCTAAATGTTTCTATGATTCTATTCTTCCACTCAGTAAACCTTTTCAGAATACAGTAGCTTGTTTCTAGGTGAAAAATAATTTTTCTGTCAAAAACCTATAGGCAATGAGGGTTCACTACAATGAAAGTAGTAATAGATTTGTGATTTCTGAAGTCCAAATTCTACAACTGCTCTGATTCATTATATAATGGAAGCATGAGATGGCCTGAAATGAGTCTTACAAATATAGGAATATTTAGAGGTTCTCATGTCATGCTACTGATACCTATTCTTTCTGAAATTATACTAATTGTTTTTACATATCCATAGTGATTCACCCTTTCGATCCAACAGAATTCTCTGTTTAGAGTCAGTATGAAAACACTGCCGTCCCTTATAGCTCAAAACAACCTGGGCAACTTAGAGCAGGATTCAACTTACCTGACATTAACTATCTAGACATTAGGCATCACACCTAATTTGAGATTTGTGCAGGCTTTCTCAATTGCCAAGGGAAAGAGACAGGTACGTCCTGAGGACATCTTGTCTTATCTGTCTCAGACAGAATCTTAGCAGTTGATAAATTACTTTCTGGGGGTGTCTCTCTCCCTGAATGGGCTATAGATAGAGTCTTGTCAACTAACCTAGACAAGATGCTTAACTTTCAGAAGGTTAAAGTTAAGTAAAAACAACCCAGTCTCTGTGACTAACAATCCAACATTTTTTATTTACTGGTTTACTTCATTCATCATGAAATTTTAGGTAGCAGAGAGATGCATTTTAAAAAATTATGAACAGTCAAGCTAATGAATTTGTTTAACTTATCAATATGAATGTTTTACCCAGTTCAGATTTTGGAGACAATTACTTTTCAAGTTTGACAAATTTTAAATGCTTACGATAAGGAATCTCTTTTACTCCAGTTTACATTGTTTTCACAGTTGCGTGGATCATGATATTAACATTAGTGTTGCTACTGAAAGTGTAAATGAGAGCATTACTGTTTGTAATTTCAGTATCAGAGACATTCAAGGTAATTTTATTCTTGCTCCTTATACTGTCAACTTCAACACCTATTTCCTTATCTTCACTCTTTCCTGCTCTTCATGCTTGTCAATTTCATTTGAAGAAACTTACTTTTTTTTTCCTATCATATCATGAAAGGGAGAAATAAAGAAGGTTGAAGGAAAAAAAATAAGTTCACTGATTTCTACCAAGATTTACTCATTTGTAGTAACTACAACCTCATACTGAGTTCCATATTCTTCTCCATGACCTTCCTGATGCCAAACTCAGTTCAGCCTGGCACTTTGGTGTTACCATGTCATCACTATTGGCATTTACTGAAGAAGCACTTGACAGTCAAAAGTTTCATTCCTCTGTCTGTGTGGGTTTGTTTAAAATGAGAAAGGCATTGTTAATGTTCATTTAGTTTTCAGCTCTTTCTCAGGAATCATGGGTTGATTTGAACACATAAAAGTAACAGATTGAAACACCTGTTATAAAGTTTTAATGATTCACATCCTCACATATATTTGGTATAACTATGATTTTCATGTTTCTGTTATTTAGAAACAATCTGCAAAATCAGCTTGACAAGAATTGTATGAATTTGCCTGATAAGAAACAAAACCCACATCACTAGCTTCTAAATCCATCTTATTTGATTATTCACTGTGTGGTTAGGTTTGGAAATACCTCCCAACTATCATTCTTAGACTTTTAAGAGTATACTGCCTGCTGCCACTGTCATTTTTTCCATACATATTTCCATTCTGCTTCACTTCCACTTGCAAATAATGAACCAAATCATCTTACACTGTAAATGAGAGCAGCTCCACTGAAGTAGAAGCATCATTTATAAGCTTTAATAAGCATTTAAAGAGAGTTTATGGACTTACAAGGCTGAAGTGTAGTCTTAGAGTTGACAAGGTGACTTTAAAAATCTGTTAATGTTCTGTTTCAAGATGGTGCAATGCATGATTTTGATGTCATTAAATGATGGTGAAAGGAGATATTATGTATGGACAGTGGACACGTCCAGCCATTGACGGGTACTGGGACATGAATCAGAACTAAACATTACAAATTGTTGAATATTTATTACCAAATGGTCCTTTGGAAATCCTCCTGGGGCTGTCTCACAGCAGTGGTCACACTCATCAAAATGAATAATTAATGACTCACCTGCTAGAAAACCTGCATGACTGATAGTTTTGTGAAGCTTTTATTTGGGAAGAAAAACAGCCCCAAATTACAGGCATAGGAAGAATTACAGGAAGTTCTAATCAAGGAAAAAAAAAAACTTATTGATTAAGTAAGTATCTTACATAATAGACAGCATACAAAAAAAAATGTTGAAATAGTTGGCTATTACTGCAGGTACTCAAAGGTTGCTTACAGCTAAAGACCAGTCACCCACCCGAGCTGAATCATGGTAAACCTGAGCAGCTCCAGGCCTTATTCATGCTTTAGTCATGTCCTAGTTCATAACCTAAATCTCTACCTATGACACCGATAGGGCTAGTTTCTGTTGGCTTTCTCAGAGCGTATTCAAAATAGTTTGGTTCCACAAAAAGCAAAGCTGGAAACATCCCCTATCCCTTCCTTGATCTGCTTTTATCTAGGAACACATGGAAAAAGCTTGCACCTGTGTCATGGGGGTTAGCTGTTCTGGTCCTGGAATACATGCTTCCTATAGGGGTGTCCTAATTGCCACACTGAGGTGGAGTCTAGGGAAAGGAAGTGCTTTTGCTTTTTTTTTCTTAAGCTAAAATCATTCCACTTTACATGGGATCAATGAACATTCATTTGGCACAGAAGACAGAATGAGTGTGATTATAATGGTTGATGCATTCATCTGGGAGACAAAAATGACCAGGTGCTCCTCTTTATGAATACTTTCATATTCAGTATTGATTAGATTAATGAAGGGCCTCCAGGTCTCTTTTTTACCTTCCCAAAGGCTTTAACTACTAGGCTCTAGAGTGAGGTTCAAGTTCCCAGTTTATAAGTCGAAACAACAAAACATTTTAACCGCATGGAATGAGGTGATTTTTGCTTCATCCCTCAGAACTCAGAGGAGTCTCATGAATGACAGATGCTGGCCTTCTAACTCTTTTCAGCTAATTACTCATAAACTGAATAAAATGAGCAATCTTGAAATTTTTATATCTTTTCTAGCAGGGAAAAAAAAGTCATTTAAGCACGAGAGTCCAGAAATAAGTGTGAATCCCAACTGAAGACAAAGTCCTGCTTCCAGACGAAGGTGTAGCACTTGCACCTGCAGGTAGGATTAAGGACATACTGCTGCTTTCAGTGCTAGCTGTGATCTAGGTGATGCACCTGTTGTCTTCCCCAGCATTCAGAGGACTAACTTACAGTATGAGCTACCTGTGAGCTACAGAGGTAGGCAAAAAATCTAAATCTATGCTGTCACTAAGCACTTAGCTTTAAAGTTAAGCACAACAATAATCAGAACTGGCCTTTTGTTGTTCTAGTCCAGTGTGAACTTTGGAAAAAGGAGAGAGGGAATAGTCTTTTGGGTTTGATTGCAGAATTGGATTTTTTTCCCTCTTTTAAAATATTAAACAGTTTAATTTACAGAAAATCTACTGAAGGCTGCTTTCTGATCATCCATCGTGTTTTTAAGGTGCTCTTAGCTGAGGTCTTAAGACAAAGTATCACAAAGAACCTATATCCGACATGATACAGAAAGCTCAAAGCATGTTGTAATCAACAGCTTGCCTTTTCCTGAACAAGGCAGAAGAAGTTATTCCATTAAAAGTAAGTTGGTAGATATAAATTTCAGCTATATCAGCTAGCAGATAGATAACTGAAGGGAAAAGGATAACATCCTTAAATATTTGGTTTATGTGCGGGAAAAGAATAATGTTCAGCTTGAGCCCTGAAATAATTGACTGCAATGATACAAACTAACCACAAGGTGGAGAGAGACAGAGCAGGAATTCATAGAGGAGTCCTGATATAAAAGTAAATTTAAAATTATGCAGTATTGCCACTGGATTTTTGTTCTGAAGCAGAAGACATTGGCTTAGTCAACAATTGTTGCATGATGGTTATTGATTTGAATGGATGATTTTGTCTTAAGGCCAACCTCTGTCAAAAACAAATGCATGGGCTGCTTAAAGAAAGTGCTAGGAGCATGCAATGGCAGCTAGAAATACGCTAACAGGCAGGTTTAGCTAAAGAAATGATTAATGGAGACTGCAAAGACCTTGTAAGAAAATAACTTTAAGGTTTAGAAATACAACGGTTATGCAGAGAACAAAACAAGTGCCTGTCCTTTACTCTTCACTGTATTTATTTTCTCTTTCTTATATTCTTCAGCACAGAAAATATGTCAGAAGCCTTTTATTAACAGAGAAAAGCCAAAAGGCATAAGTTATATAGCTGACTCAGGACAATCTAGATCTTCCTTCATACTGGGGGATTTCAAATTCTGTGTGAAAAATAATCATCATTAAAGTGCAAAGATGTTTTAATGCAACTACATCGAGAGATTTTCTGTATTCAGCCTAATGAAGAAATAAAAGTGCCTAGGGAATTGTTGCAAATCCACAAAAGAATATGTTTATTTGTCATATATTTTTATATCATTTTCCAGACTTCTGTTACAACAATGAATTTGAGATGTTGGATATGTAAAATTAAGTACATTTATTGCTTTGCACCATACTGTGTATTAGGATGCTTGCCAAAATACACGTATTATTTAGTTCATGAATAGTATGAATGGCCCAAGTAAAAGCAGAATTATATAATTTCTATTTTAGCAAAACTAATTAATAGATACTTCCACAATCTACATGCAGATTCATTCCTAATACATATGATCCTGTATCTTCCATAGATAGTTATTTCATTTACAAACACAATTATTTTGTAATTTTGATTCCTGTGGGAATAAAAGTCATATGATCATGTTATTTATGTATGTATGTCTGCACGTCTGGAAGTTCTTAGCAACTTTTGTACCCATTGCCAATTTCAGCTGAGTCGATGTTCAAATGTTTTGTGTGCCTACACAGCTCATGAAAATGAGTACCCAAGTAGGAATGTCTCCATAGAAAGAAAGGATCTGGCATGAGCACAATACATAAGACATTGGAGAATCAATACAGGAAAGCTCTATTATGAATGACCCAGCTCTGGAGAAAGTTCAGGTAGACCTCACACCTTATTAGAAATGAGAGAATCTATTCCTCAGGCCAGGTTCTTCCGTCATGTTTAATTTCTACTGTCAAAAAAAGATATGGACTCCTACCTTTCAATATTGCTGACATTTACAAAGACATTGCCTCCCCCCTGCCCCACCATTCTCTGATGCCTAAGAACATGTGGATTCCAGTGGCAGCTTTAATTTTATTCATTTATAAAGGCAGTCAACCATGAGATACAAATCCATAGAATGCAAGGCTTCATTAGCTGGTTACAGAACTTTTTGTTTAGTACATGAGTCTGCTTTTCATTGTATATCACTTTGTCGTGCTACTTCAGTAGCACATACCGCCGAAGAAGAGTTTTTCAAAACTATGGGAAAATCATCATAGATTTTGCTAAAGGCAGTAGAAGCACATAGAATCATCGTAATAAGCAGCTCACAGACCAGCTAAGAAGGGAAGGTATTGGAAACAGTATTTTAACATTGAAAAAACCCTTCATGTGTCATACAAAGGAACATACTAAACATCATCCAATGTTAGCTTGACATGATCTGTAGAAGAACAGCCACATTTGTCTCCTGCATTGACTTTGTTATCCTTTCCACTAGGAAGCTCTTTACCAGCAGTTGTTGCAATAATGAATCTTTCCAATATTTTTCACATATCTAAAACTCAGATGAATGGTCTTTAAACTAGATTCTTGGAAGGATCTAGATCTTAGATTTCTTTTTTCCTAATCAGGTATCACTTTCAATTACTTGCTTTCTTCAGAAATAAGATCTTACATGTTATTTATATCTTCTACTAATCATCAAGAAATTAAAAAAATATTCATCAACTCAGTTATACTGAGTTTAGGATATTTTGGGGTTTTTTCCTTATAGTATTTGTCATTTGACTTTAGTGTGGAGTGCTTTCTATGTATCAGTGAATTATATCTGTTAGAAATTCAAAAAGGTCCTGTCACCTTTTCAACTGTCTCTATGTCAAGTGAATTGTCAAGTGAATTTCACTCACTCCCTTTAACACTACTTTGTACAGTTCAGATTTACAAATTAGACAGTCTTTGATACTTAGTTCAGTGTTCACTGATTCTAATTGACAATCCATGAAATATTCTTTGAATGTCTGTCTAATCACATGCTGGTCTGTATCTGTTTCTACCCAAAGGATATATATAATTATTCCTTTAAAAATACAGCAAGAGATGAGCGAGAAGGGGATAATGAAAAGTTCCAGGACAGACATTCTCAAACATTTTGCTCTCTCCCTCCTTTCTTTTCTCTACTATTTTCCAGGACCTTCCCAGCACTGTTCTGACGATTTTCCTCCCTCTCCCATGTGTGCAAAGAACTGTCAGGAAAATCACCTGCCACCTAAATGTTTAAGAGCTTGCCTTGCCACAAAGTGACAAAGTGAGCCTAGGCTCCCCCAGGGAGAGAAAATGCTGTTGTTACAGATGTTTCCCTGCATCCTTCTGTATTAGGTCTATACATCTTCTTACAGCGGAGGACTCGAGGGAGAAGACAAGAAGCATGTCACTCCTAAACATGTGGGCAAAGCATGGACTAGGTGGAAAAACAGCCTTTCACTTCCTCAAAAAATGTTATGCTCTTCACATCATTGTCAGAGAGAAAAGACAGAAGGATGTGGGCAGGCAGGAAAGAAAGTAAAAGACAGAGGACTGATAACATTTTTCTGTGCTTCCTCATAGTGCTATATCAAAGTATCCATCCCAGGCCCACCACCAAACTGAGTACTGATATTCTCAAAAGAAAATTTGCTATGAAAGATATATAAAGATAGAGCTAGTAACTAAAGTAAAATCCCAGTTTTCTTAGTCTAGGCAAGTCTAGGCTTAGCCTTTTTGTTGTAGGGATTGTACTCTTAAAAATGTGACGAATTTCTGAAGGACTTCTCTATAGGCCGTATTCCTGTCCTTCAGATAAACCACAAGCCTTTTTCCTAAACAAATGCAAATATACTTCAATCTCTAGACATGTGCTTTCATTGACTCCCTTTCCAAAGACAGAGTCAAGCTTCAAATAAGCATCCCCTTTTCTGAGAGTTACAAAGCAAAGAGCTACTACTTAATCTCCAGTTCGATGTGGTGTCTTTCCTGGGTATATTTATGTTTATACCACTCACATTTGGAGGTACCTATTTTGTGTATTATATGTGTCAGTCTCATGATACACTTGGTGTCTGGTCCATAGAAGTTATGAATCTTGTGCGCTCTAGAAACAGGGCAAGAGGTTTTGTACCACGGAGGAGATATGGTGCAAAAAAGCAATGGACTATGATCAGTTGCAGGTATATGCATGCATTACTATAGCATTTTTTATATATTCAGCACAGTTTGAAACTAGCTAGCTTGTGTCCTGGCAGCAAGGAGCTGCTGCAGCAACAGCAGATCAAAGCAGGTTTCAAATGATTCCAAGAAGCAACACAGGTTACACCACTCTAATCTTTCAATGGGTGCATCTGACTTTCTAGTCCTATGCTCCTGTAAAGCTCTCTGGTGAGTTTTTTGTCCTTTACATTGTTTTAAATCACATACATTCAGTATTTAATGTTCAAGTCAGTTGAAACTGAAGCTGTGAAAATTACAACCAAAAAAAAAAGAGGATTTGATTTTATTATAATTTCTGTGGTCCAAGAATGCCAAAATCATGTGGACTGTGTGCTTGCTTCTCTTTTTACCCTCATGAAAAGGTGAAATTACAATAGTATGAAATGTGGACTACTGTAGATTTTATCTTGTTTTAATTGTTCATAGATGTAAAGATAAACAGCAATTGACTTGACATTTCAGGAAAATGTTTAGGTATGAGGACAGTTGAATAACATTTTTTTGGGTATTGGCATTTATTAACCTGCATGGCAGGAAAATTCAGTTTCCAATGGCCTTTCTCATGTGTAGCCTTTACAGACATTGAAGTCCATAAAGAAGAAATTACGGAGCAATTTGGAAATTCAGCTGCAATGAACCAACAGAACTGGATGATATTTACCAGAGAGTCTAGAAGAAATAAAGTGTGAAGTAGCAGTGAAACTGGCATTTACCCAATATAACCTTAAAAATCAGGAGTACTCCTAGAGGTGGAAAGCTCTTTCTAAGCTATTGTTTTCCTAGGAAAGACAGTCAGGTGACGATGGAGGACCAGCACATGTGCATTTTAGTGTTGTGTTTTCTAGTTTTTTGTTTCTGTAGACACTGTGGGTTGAGTGGTAGCCTGCATTTGCGAAACCTGGATTCCAGCTCCTGTTTCAGTCCATGTTCTCTTATGTGTCCTCTAAATGTGGAGTGACATCCAAAACAGACAGTCACACACAACTAGACATTGACGCAAAAATGACAAAGCAAACGTTCACTGCCTAGTTGATGTATCTGTACTGTAAAATTCAGTGATGGGATATGGAAATGGAAGTCAGTGAAGAGGATGTATTTACTGCTTTGCTCTGCACAGAGCTGGTGTGTGGAGATCTATGAAAAATGTTTAACTGAAGTCCCAACAGTATTTTGCAAAAGGTGGAAAAGTTTTAGGGTAAGTACATGGCCATGGTAGCAGAAACACATGGAAAGGTCATTCCACACTTGTGCTTCATGGCTCATGGAGGTTTATCAGAGGCATGTTTCTGGAGGTGCCCCTGGAAATGCTGGAGTATCCCAGAGTGGAGCAGGCCTACCTGCTGTAGGCACATTTTGTATGGCCCATTAAAAAGGCAGGAAACTCAGTATCACAGGGGAAATGATTACATTTGGGAGTTGCATTTTTATTGACCTTTTTCCTTTTTCATATAATTTCACTGGCAAGTACGTGTTAAAATTGAGTGAATGAAATTGTTCAAGTTGTTATACTAAATTTTGAAGGCTTTCAGTACACTCTCCTATCTCTTGTGAGGCAGCCATAGTCCTAATTAGCGTCATTGTTGGCACAACTTATCAGTGGAGATGGCAGAGACAGAGAGCTTGTTCTTACAGAAGGCTGGTGCAGCTAAGCATTTATATACATGCTTGATTTTAATCACTATAATTTTAACCCTATCTATAAGTCAAGAGCTATATAAGGAGAAGCTTTGCTGGATCAGAGAAAGATTACTAGTATCCTGAAGAACCTAGAAATCTTAGATATTTTAGAGATTTCTCTCTCAGAAAAGAACTATATCCACACCCTGCTGGGCCATATACACCTTCAGGAAAACTTAAAACATCAAATTCATGTCTGTGATTTTTTTCTTTTAATTATTATTAGAAAGCAGGGTCGTTTCAGACCTCTCATTTCTTGAGTCTAATGGTATTTAGATTATTTTCTTAAAATTGGTTATCCACATTCCTAAAAGTGCCTGGTTAATACCAGCACAGGTTTGCAGGATTTGTGGAGTAAAGGGAATTTTTTTCTTGCCTCCTTGCCTTTTCCACCACGCAGCATGGCACTGGTGCATTACATTGTATGGTTGCCACTGAACTCCTCAGACATTCCTGTGTCTGTCACTGCAGCATAAATCAAGGCCAGAATTTGAGTTTCTGATGTTTTATTTATAATTTTGGTTGTCCAGTCCAAGGTAAGATTCCAAAATGCAAAATGTTCTTATTCTATGCAACAATATCCTCTTACTCAATTTAACAGGAATGTGTGAGCGCAGGTACCTTCTGAATATTACCACACTGAAAACTTTCAAAAATAGTTTCATATTGAGAAGTCTAATGTTAAAGATAGTTTAAGACTTGGAAGCTCATCTAAGCTACAGGAATCTCTAGGATTTTTGGAAAAAACATGGCTAGAATTATGGCCACAATTTTAACACTATTAAACCTAAACTGTGACTCTCATGCCAGGTATTTCTAATTCTTAACCCTAAATTCTAGTTTAAATCTAATTCAGACTTTCCTGGTTTATCCATTCCAACATAACTTCTAGAAAGTAAAGCAACAATAGGCATTAGAGGATTAATATTGAAAGCCTATTAAGAGAGCTGGCTCCCACTTAAAAAACAATTTAGTGTTTCATAACTGGAATTGGAGTTAGTAATATTTGCCATTGGGAATGAGCTTATGCTTCTACAAATCTAATTTCAACATACAAAATATGCATCTCTTTTTTATCTCAAATGCAAATAAGTTACACAATTTAAGCTCTGAATGTAATGAAAAAGATGTTTTGAAGTCTTAATTATAATTATATTCCAGAGCTTCAAATAAAGCTTTACATGTGCAACTTTGTGTAAAACTTAACTCATAGACTGATTCAGATTTGTTTCTGGTCATCAACATTGCTGTTTTCCATGGGGGAAGACTTGTTTGTTTGTTTGTTTGTTTGTTTTGCTTCAATATGAAACTCAACCAAGATGTACATTTGGCATTTGGTGTGGAGTCAAAAGTTACTTGAACGTAAAACTTCTCCTGGTTTCTATTCAAATCATTCCTCCAGGTTATGAGCTTAGCCTTCTTTCAGATGAGACATTTTTGGAAACAAAGGTAGTTATTAATATAAATGCCTAGCTAGACACAGAGATTCATAATAAAACCACCAGTCCACCATTTCTTTAAAACATTTCTGACTTCTGTAATGCCATGAACTCACACATACTATTCATAACACATTAAGGCTTTTTAGTAGAGTCCGTAACAGTGAGGTTAAAACTTTTTTCAGGCACTAAAGTGAGCCCTAGGTATATGGCAGGAAAGCAAACAGGTACTAACATTTCCTGGTAACTCTGTCCAAAGCATTGTCTACAAATTCCTGGAGATAAAATCCTGTTATTTTGTGGTGGTTTCTATTGATTTCATTTTACAGTTCTGCCTATTTTGACTCTTCTCTGTTTCTATTTAATTTGAACCTAATTCCGCAGAACCATGCACTGGGACTACTAATTTCTATCTGCAAACATTGGCCATTAGGATTTCAATGAGAGTTTCACTCATTCTTTAGCGTTGCTCCCCTACATGCTATGTACTATACCAGGTTCAAGGCAATGGAAAATTAGTGCTGGCATGATTTATGCTTGTACAGGGACAGATTGTCCTCTGGTGTAGCTCTATGGCTACTGATGGAGAGATGCCAATTTAGCCTGCTGAGGATGTGACTTCCTGCAGTCAGCAAGGAGGTAACTGTAAGCAGGATGACTTTCAGGAAAAATTGTAACCATTCATCATTTAAGAATGTCTTTGTGAGATTAAAACAGGAAGAATGTATCATTTTAACTTTTATGTTTTCTTCAGTTTCTAATATCTGTACTTCTCAAGATTGTCTCTCTGCATATGAACACATATCCATGCATACATATCCAAATATACCTATAAACAAATATCATGTCTGCAATGATTTAAAAATGC
Source organism: Haliaeetus albicilla (assembly GCF_947461875.1). Taxonomy (NCBI): domain Eukaryota; kingdom Metazoa; phylum Chordata; class Aves; order Accipitriformes; family Accipitridae; genus Haliaeetus; species Haliaeetus albicilla. The sequence goes on along the minus strand of NC_091502.1, from coordinate 15,000,720 downwards.
TGACATGAGTGACAACCCCAGAGGGAAAATAACAAAGAGACTGAAGAAGTCTGTATCCTGAATCCCCACATAATCTTATTACAGTAAAATAGAAAATGGTAAGGGAGAATTCTCTCCAGATAATAACAGCAGAATATGGAATGGACAGATTATAGAATAAGTTTTTCACTTCTTTAATGTGCTACACTGTCTTAGCATCTACATACTATTTTTCTTATTATGTGTTTCCTCAAGTGAGTGATTATTTAAAGAATTTATTTAAAAATAACAACAAATGTTGCAGACTATTATGAAACACTAACACAAAGCAACTCATCATTTTATGTTACCTTTTACATACGTAGGAAGAACAAGATAGCCTTAGAAACCTGTTTTTTTCTTAACCGTGATTTTAGTTTTTCATTTTTTTATGGAAATACACAGTAGGAGGAGACAGGCCAAAGCAATTAATCAGAGGAGTGTCTAATGGCAAAAGAAAGATCAATCACCAGAAAAAGAAAGGTATGAAGGAAAAAGTGCTTGATAAAGAGAGACCAGCTCTTCATCCTTTTCTTTTTGGTCTGCATATGAAACAGAAAAAAGGAATAATTTCACTTAAAAGTTTAAATGAATCATTAAGGAACCAAAGGGTAAAATGACAGAAAGTCTCAAAGAAAATTATAGTAATTATAAAATGTTAAACAGATTCACTCTTTTCCCTGGTAGAAAAAAAAGATTAAAAAAATAAAGTTCCAACTCTTTGAAGTATATATGCAAGGTCCCATGCTCAGATTTAATCTCAGGACCATGTGAAAAAGTGTTTAATAATTTTAAACAAGTTTGGTAGGCATGTGTCCCTTTCACAAAAGGCACACAATAGCTAGCATCCCTTGGCGACTCCTGCTCTGCTGAGAATGAGAACAGATTGAATGCAGATGAAGATCAAACCAGCCTCACATCTCTAGAAGTGGTGGGTGAAGGTTAGAAAATGTAGACAGAGCCGTGCAGGAGTGCAACAAAGCTGTTGTACGTGCTGCCAGGCAAAGATTTTATATGGTTGGTGTGAGACTTATTGGTATTTACGTCACAAGCAGAGTTGTGAATTGCAAAACAAAGCATGCCCCAGAGATGCTGTAGAGGAAAACTTTCAAACTTGAATATGCCTGGAAAAGAAAAAGAAGAATGATTCAATGGGGAAAGCACTAAGCTTGATATATCTGATCCCAGTTCTGTGCTCAGTCACAGACTTTCTGCTTCATTAGATCAAATATAAGGATTGGATTCTTGAGACAGGCATGTTTAGATGTCAAAAGATATGGAATCTATATATGAAACTTGCAGTATCCATATTTCTCTTATTGGATGTGCATAAAGCTGCCTAAATCCTTAGAACAACTTCTGTCTCAGCAGATTTTCAAAACTGTTGCCCAGTTGGCCTTGATGTGTATAAGCACTAATAATAATCATGGCCACACCATGTCTTCTTCCTCCTCTACCTCCACCCACTCCCAAACAACACCGCAGGACATGTCACCTTCATTGTCTCCCTGGAGATCTGAAGTCCAATTTCATGCTCTTTACCTTCATGAAGGGATGTTCTTCCAACTCTGAGCTGAATGTCTTAGCTATCAGCCTTTTTGTTGCACTAGTGAGAAACTAACATTTATTATGCAGGAGATTCTAGGAGTTAAAATGCTTGTTTTAAAAAGGAGATGAGGGAAGATGTGAGGTTCTGGATGTGACACAGACAGACTTGGGGTTAGACCTCCACTTTGTCTGCTGAATCTTTTTCATTTTTCACACACCTCCCTAGAACTAGATGAAAACTCACAATGTGTTACATTCATTCATCTAACCTAGTCACCTCTAGAAGTAGCACATAGGCCTCAGTATGCTTACAATTCAGTTTCATCACATTTTCACTTTCAGGGCCTTCAAGCCTTATGTATCCTATATATTTTTCTTCTGCTGTACCCACTAAAAAATGTTGGTTTACAATCAAAATGAAAAATAGGGTTTTTTTCACCAATTTTTTGTGGGTTTTTTTCCCCCAGTAGGTCTATTGCTAAGATCTATGAGAAAAGACCTATTGCTATATAACTTTACTATATGAATTACTGGATTAACATCCTTTTCTGTCTCTCTCACTTCCTGAAATTGCTGTGTGTCCATCACCATGAACGTGTGTAATCTCAGTTGGTAATGATTGCTTTGGTGTATTTCTGGAATCTTCAAAGCAAGTTACATCCTGAAATGACTGTGATAAAAGAACACTTCAAGCCAGTTTTTACACACGGCTTTCCTGGTAATTGCTGAGTGGTACTGGCAGTGACTTTCTGTAACAACTGGATATGCAGTAAATCTCAAATGTAGGACTATCTTGTTGTGGAAATATATTCCAAACTAATTCACGTGCATATGCTCCCACTCCAACATTGTAAATCGTACATGTTAAACTGATACACTGGCACACTGGAAGTCTTTTCTTAAAACTGAACTCTGTGTATACACATAATATTTATATCCTTGTGTTTCAATATATGGCAATATTATGCATTAAATCTACACTTGCCTCTGCATGGCATTTGATTTTCCACAGTATTAAGAAGTTTTGATGTGCCATTGTTGCATTTCTGTTTCATTTTTGTATCTTTTTTTCAATCTCAGGATTTTGTTCAGTGTGTCAATCTGTCAGTTCACACATAAAGATGTATTTTGTGAACCTGTAAAATTGTGAACTAAGCCTCTGAAGTTTTTCAAATAATTACAGGCACTGTCTCTTTTGTCTGCTTTGTATTAGCTCTGTTTTGCTTTTTATTTGACACTTTTCCTTTCAGTATTAGGACACATAAGGTTCCAACATACACTCCAGTTTTTACTCTGCAGTAATTCCATGCATCAGTTTCTGTATCGTAAAAGTTTTAAGCATCCAAAGAGATGCAGTAATTATCTGAAGACAGTGCTCTTTACGGAAGATCTTTATAGAACATGGAACTCTTCTAAATCCAGAGGGCAGGTATTTCCCATTCCCAGAAAGGGCTTCCAGCTGTTTTTTATAAAAGATACCACTTTTGGTAAGATGCTTACATCTAGTGTCAGTCTCAGAAATTCTACATTAAGTCTTCATTTTTAGCACATTTCAGAATTTACACATGGTGAAATATGATTCAGTGATAGCTACCAGAATATCCTGGCATAAAAGGATGGTCTAACCAGGGAAATGCAACCATATAAGCAACTAGACAGGCTGATTTCAGAGAAGCAGTTGCTCTTGACACTAAGTAGATTATAATAATTTCGGAATATGTTATCACGGTTAAAGAATTTCATTCTGATTGTGTACAAAAATTTTTATTCAAACTGTTTCCATTGCTTACAACTCCCATTTTAGTATCTGTTTATACTTTGCACTGCGTGATTCAAGAATTTTGACTTGCTGTATTTGTTCTGCGTTATGATATTTCACAAAGAGAGAGAGGGGTGCTTTTCCACTGGGAAAAACCCATAAAAAAATTGCACCAAGAACAGCTTGTTATGGTATAGAAAGTTACCTGTGAAATAACGCTGTAATGTATACGAGCTTGCTATGACTGGAACCCAAATTCTCAAAGGCTTTTAGCAAAGGAAGGCAGAAAATGTTCTGTGTAGGAAAGACAGAGCACAGCCAGCAGCAAGCTGGGTTAGCTGTGGTGCTTATATGGGAGCATCCAACAAAAGAGAGAGATGCATAGGACCCAACTGGATGTGTAGGATCAGGCCATCAGTGCACAGTAACAGCATTATTCCAGCTTGTGAAGAACTGCACTGATAAAAATTTTTACGATAGCTATTTGCTGTAGAGAGTCATCTTCCAAAGATTACTTAAAATGAAGAGAAGCTGGACAAAGAAAACCTGCCAGCATCTTCAGTTCTGAGTGATATTTAATAACAGAAAGTTGTTTATTGCTTTGCGTAAATCTGTAGTTCTCTTGTGCTGTCTCACAGCAAAATGGATGATTTTATAATTCCTTTACAAACTCTTGGATTTTTTAACTTTTTCTTGCTTCATGGTGCTCAAATAATTAAACTATGAATCATACTATCTACAGCCATCTGGGATTCTGGGAGGCAATTAATGAAAAATTGAGCAGAGACTTAGGAGGGTCGTCAGTGAGCTTGGTCTCCAAAACAACTGGTCTGTCATCCAAAGCTTTTGGCCCAAGATGATATGAATTTTCCCATGCCAAAAAATATAAGGTTTTTACAAGATTGGCAGTTTCAAAAATTTGATCCACTTGAGCTATCACAAAGGGGTATTATTCAGTATAATATTTGCAGTAAATGACAGAGGACTACTCTTTTCTTTCCACTCATCTTTTTTTTAATTCTTTTTTCTTTCAATATTTAGGACTTAAAAATTTAGGAATAGGACATTAGTTAATAACATAAAATCAGATTGTTATTCCTTAATCTCTTATAAAAATTGACTACACTGGAAAGGTGGGTGGGTTTGTCTCTTAAGAAAAAGCGTTTCACTTAATAATGTCACAATTGAAATATGTTGACCAATTTTGAAAGGCATTGGTTTTTAATTGAACACAAATTCTACCAATGGAGACCAGGAGGTATGGAGACTGTTAAAAAGAAAAAAAAAAAAAAAAAAAAAGAAAAAAATCACAAAACCCATAGGTGTTATCATGGCATCAGGATGCCTTGTAATTTGTGAAATCTGAAAGTTTGGGTTTAATGGCAATATAGAAATTAAATAAAATATAATTATTTGGGGCAATCTGTGAAGATGCAATCAAAGTTGAAGAAATTATAACATATGAATAACATACTAGCAACATTGTACAAATTCTAGAAGAGTGAACTATCTTTAACACCCTTCTAATCAAAACCATATCCACCGTCTTTCTGAACAGAAACAGCAAAATCTCTAATTGCAAGTAGTTAACTGGGAAAAATCTCTGCAATAGTTCCTATTTTGGAACAGTTAAGGCTACCAGACCAGTCATGAAAGCAGGTATAAACTTGCATAGGTAGGGGGTATTTCAGAGTTTTCTTTTTTGGTGATGAAGGGGAAGCCATCACACATATTCTAAAAGTTTTTATTAAGTGGAAAAATCCTTGTGATGAGCAGCCGTCTAAATTAGATGCAATTCTTCTTTTTTAGTACTTAATTAACAAAAACAATATTAGAATACAGATTTCATTAAGAGAAGTGTGTTTTTCATTTCTTAACAGCAACAAGCCAGGAAGATCTTAGAATATTTAATCTTCTTTAAAGTTGTAACAGTATACAGTTACAACAAGTTCAGGAGCTGTAAGGTTCAACAGTTAAGCTGAACATAAAATGTGTATGCTGGGCTTTAAAAATAGTTATCATTGTCCTGATGTCCAACTTGGGTTTTAAAATAATGATATTTATTTTTGAATGTAAAAGGTTTTAAATGACACAATGTTCTTGATAACTATTTGCAGACTACTCCTTCCTGTGTTAAACCTAAGAAACAAATTATTTTGGAAGCATAGAATTCTATTTATGACTATCAACTAATAGACTAGTATTGCTGCTTTAAGTTTTCAGGTGTTTTAAAGGGACCAACATTTGCTATGTATGTTTGGTGAATGCTTTGCAATAGTTTTTGTGATCATACTGCGTGTATTATAACTAATGTCACCACTGTATCTTGTACTCCTAAACAGCTGTCATGATAAGATCAGTTCAAACACTTCCCAACTGCTTTGTATTCTGCCTGCCTGGACAGGGAGCACAGCAGAGCTGAAATGAATGTTTGCATTAGCCTGGAATTAGTCTGACTTGAATACACTGCAAAGCATGACAAAACAAGTGGAGGTTCAGGTTCTCTTTATTATTTTTTTATTACAGGCAAAGGTTCAAAGTACTGATTTTAGGTGCTGTGTGGATATTAAAAAAATATTAAACAACATGTAAAAATGCTGATTCTAAAATGCTGCATCCGATATAAATTTGTTGGCCATTTGGATTATATGGATTTTTTTTTTTTTTTTTTTTCCTAAAGGGAAGCCTAGTTTTGGCAAGTATTTAAAAACATGGACAAAAGTAATTGTCTCAGAAAACAAATTTGTTGGCTTATTTTTGAAGCTACTAAACAGTAAATACACAGCTTTGCTAGTGTTTATTTCAAAAAAGGGGAATGTGCTCTGTAGACTATTTAATAAACAAAAAATAGATTAAATATATTTGTTTTGAAGAAGAAAAAATGTGTATACATATTGTTTGTCAAATGATTATAATGGCTACTTGTTTCTCTTACTACAAATGACCTGTTTCAGAATTTAAATAATGCCCTTGCAGAATTACTCTGACCATAGTAGCAATCTCCATACTGAATGCTAAATCAAGAGGAAATCATTAGAGTAATATTAATGTAAAAATGATGCAAAGAGAAATTGAACCCAGAGTCCAATTGTTTACATTTCATGCATTCTTGTGGGTAAACAAAATCTTTTTTCTTACTATATTTTCTATTTATTTCTCCTAGTTTGCTAAAAAGAAAAAAAACTTAACTTTTTAAACTTTCATTTTTATACCACAGATTGAAAATTAGTATCTCCAAAGAATTACAACAAAAATTACAAAATGTTATGAATCTTGACATTCAAGTACCTTTCATGAACTCACATTTGTTTTATGTCCATCTCTGATTTTTTTTTTGTGGGATACCTTAGAATAAGCACTAAATTCAACAATGAGGACTAGATAACTTCAGGAAACACTAGATGATTAAAACTGTATTTTTCCTTTGTGAATTTCTAAAACCATATTCTGTGGAGACAATTACTGCCCTCAAGTCATGATAATTTCCAGTATCCACCTAATTGCAACAGAAGGACCCAATGGAAAGCAAAATTCAGCCCACAGTATATATAGTTATATTATTTTTCCTTAAGAAGATAATATTCCCTTTTTTTAAATATCTGTTTCATGAACTTTAAAGGGTGGTGGCAAATAGATATCCCATCTGAAAATTATAATTAATTTCCAAATACATGGACTTTGATATGCCAAAAAAGGGGGGGCGGGGGAGAGACAGTGAGGAAATAGTTTGGAAAATTTTCAAGATTTGATGACAACTTTAGAGCCTTGGTCCTGCTGAAGGTAAATATTTAATTATGTTAGGGTCTCTGGAAAATACTATTCATAACTGCATTTCTATGTCTCCACTTCTTTATGTAGAACAGAATGTTTAAAGCACCTTAAATGAGCATCAGGTGGATTATGGCAGAGATATAAATTAAATATGTCAAAATTTAATATTTTTTCTTAAAAAAAAACAAAAACAAATGAAGAGAAAACCCTAATCCACAAGTCTGAGATTGTCCATTGAAGGCTATGAAGGCCTGGTACCAGTATATTCAGGATTGAATATGGCCAGCAGAGCAGGCCATGATGTGATAACACAGCTATGATTATCTACAAACCAAGCTAATCCTCAGATATGCAAGTATCTGAGTAAGGTGGTAGGTAGTGCTGTTGCATTGTTACTGAAATCAAACCACTAGTCTGTTCTTCTGTGTGGTAATAAGACCTTAACTCAGCACACGTTAGACCACAGCTGGGTACTGTGCCCAATTTTGGGTCCCCAGTATAGGAAAGACATTGTTAAACTGGAGGGAGTTCAGGGGAGCCTACCAAGATTGTGGGGGCTGGAGCACTTTTCCTGTGAAGAGAGACTGGGGGAGCTGGGCTTGGTCAGCCAGCTCCAGGGGACCTAGCAGCAGCCCCCAGTACCTACGATGAGTAATCAAGAAGTTGGATCCAGGCTTTTCATAAAAGACAATGGACACAAGTACAAACATAAGAGGTTCAGACGGGCTATAGAGAGAAGCTTGCTCCCCATGAGGAGTGTCAAGCCAGGGCACAGACTGCCAAGGGAGGTAGCGCAGTGTCCTGGTTCAACCCCAGCCAGCAGCTACGCCCCGCACAGCCGCTCACTCACTCCCCCCATGGTGAGATGGGGGAGTGAATTGGAAGAGTAAAAGTGAGAAACCTCACAGGCTGAGATAAAGGCAGTTTAATAGGTAAAGCAAAAGCCACACATGCAAGCAAAACAGAATAAGGAATTGATTCAGCACTTCCCATGGGCAGGCAGGTGTTCAGCCATCTCCAGGAAAGCAGGGCTCCATCACGCATAACGGTTACTTGGGAAGAAAAACACCATCACTCTGAATGTCCCCCCTTCCTTCTTCCTCAAGGAAACTATGCTAGGGCACATGGAAAATAAAGAATCGATTGGTGACAGCCAACATGACTTCACTAAGGGCAAATCATGCCTGACAAATTTGGTGGCCTTCCACAATGGGGTTACAGCATTGGTGGATAAGGGAAGAGCAACTGATGTCATCTACCTGGATTGTGCAAAGCATTTGACACTCTTCCACACGACATCCTCGTCTCTAAATTGGAGAGACATGGATGTGATGGGTGGGCCACTAAGTAGATAAGGAACTGGCTGGATGGTCTCACTCAAAGAGTTGTGGTCAACAGCTTGTTGTCCGAGTGGGGACCAGTGACGACTGGTGTTCCTCAGGGGTCAGTATTGGGACTAGTGCTGTTTAACATCTTTGTGGGTGACATGGACAGCAGGATTAGTGCACCCTCAGCAAGTCTTCTGACGACACCAAGCTGGGTGGTGTGGTCAACATGCTGGAGGGAAGGGACCATCCAGAGGGACGTTGACAGGTTTGAGAGGTGGGCCCATGCAAACCTCATGAAGTTCAACAAGGCCAAGTGCAAGGTCCTGCACATGGGTCAGGGCAATCCCAAGCACAAACACAGGCTGGGTGATGAGTGGATTGAGAGCAGCCCTGAGGAGAAGGACTTGAGAGGATTAGTGGATAAAGATTGGAATATGAGCCAGCAATGTGTGCTTGCAGCCCAGAAAGCTAATTGCATCCTGGGCTGCACCAAAAGAAATGTGGCTAGTTAGTCAAGGGAGGTGATTCCCCCTCGACTCCACTCTTGTGAGACCCCACCTGGAGTACTACGTTCAGCTCTGGGACCCCCAGCATAAGAAAGACATGGACCTGTTGAACCAGGTCCAGAGGAGAAACATGAAGATGATCAGAGGGCTGGAGCACTTGCTTTATGAAGACACGGTGAGAAAGTTGAGGTTGTTTAGACTGGAGAAGAGAAGGCTCCGGGGAGATCTTACAGTGGCCTTCCAGTACTTAAAGGGGGCCTACAGGAAAGATGGGGAGGGACTCTTTATCAGGGAGTGTAGTGACAGGATGAGGGGTAATGGTTTTAAACTGAAAGAAGATGAATTTAGATTAGATATTAGGAAGAATTTCTTCACTGTGAGGGTGGTGAGACACTGGAACAGGTTGCCCAGAGAAGTTGTGGATGCCCCATCCCTGGCAGTGTTCAAGGCCAGGTTGGATGGGGCTTTGAGCAACCTGGTCTAGTGGAAGGTGTCCCTGCCCATGGCAGGGGGGTGGAACTAGATGATCTTTAAGGTCCCTTCCAACCCAAACCATTCTACGATTCTATGATTCTTCTTCCCCAGCTTTTAATGCTGGGCACGACATCATATGGTATGGGATATCTCTTTGGTCAGTTGGGGTCAGCTGTCCTGTCTGTGTCCCCTCCCAACTTCTTGTGCTGCACCCCCAGCACTTCATGCTGGTTGGGCAGTGCGAGAAGCAGAAAAAGCCTTGACTCTGTGTAAACACTGTTCATCAGTAACAAAAACATCCCTGTATTATCAACACTGTTTTCAGCACAAATCCAAAACATAGTCCCATACAAACTACTATGGAAAAAAATAACTCTATCCTAGTCAAAACCAGCACATGTAGTCTCCAACTTTTAAGGTTTTCGAGACATGGCTGGATACAAACTGGTCCAACTCTATAGCAGACCTTGCTGTAAGCAGGCGATCGGACCAGAGACCTCCTGAGATCCCTTCCAGCCTGAATTATACTATGAGCCTACTGAACACACAGATATCTTTTGAATGTATAGAGTACTCTGAAGTGTAGGGAAAATATTGTAAATTAAATCAGTCCGGGCCAGTAATAACTGCAATTCATGCAACAAAATATAAATAAAATATGTAGGGATTTCCTGCCTTTCTTGATCAAGTCTTTGACACTTTTCTTAACAGATTTCAAACAAAGCACATTTCCATCTTCAAAAGGAAAGAAGAGGTGGCCTCGAAAGGAGTATGCAATAGCCCTAGTTATGCCCCTTACTCTATTCAAATGACTAGCTCCCTGGAGCTATTCCTTTGCACAAGCATTTCCTGATCTCATTAACCATTATCTCTATGGAACTAATTGAACAAAAGGACTTACGGCCTTGTTCAAAGCTGATTTTTTTTTTTTTTACAGAATTATATGGTATCAGTATCAAGAGTAATGTAATGCCAATTGATTGATCTTTGCTGCAGAAGAAAGAATTATGTAGGAATTCAGGAAAAAAAAAATAATGCTGTGCTATTCTTATTAAATAAAGCATGAAATGGAGCCTGAAGAAGAACAGTTGAATTTATGCTGTTACTACCTGAAAGCAATGACTTTTATAAAGCTTACTTCATGAATAACAGGTGCTATTTGGAAGAAGGAACAGGAGATGAAGTTTGATGCAAGAATGCTAATTACTCTCCATGGGGTTCAAATATATACATTTTAAGGCTCCTTTCTTATTATGAATGGAAAGGGTTTGATAAATGTCTTAAACATGTTACTCAGATAAGTTATCTATTTAGGCTCCAGTCTTTTTTCCATTCAGCTGCCACCCTAGTGAGTTTAGTCCAGAAAACACTTCATCATATCATAAAATCATAGAACCATAGAATTTCCTGTGTCAGAAGGGACTCGCCAGGATCACTGAGTTTAGTTCCTGACTCCACACAGGGCAACCTAAAAGTTAAACCATTTATCGAAGAGTGTTGTCCAAATGCTTCTTGAACACCAACAGGCATGGGGCCATGGACCACTAACCTGGGGAACTTGTTCCAGTGTTAGTCCACCTTCTCAGTGAAGAACTATTTCCCAGTATCCAATCTGGACTTCCCCTGACACAGCTTTAAACCATCCCTTTGCTTCCTATCACGGGACACCAGAGAGAAGGCATCAGCAACTCCCTGTCTGCTGAGGAAGTTGTAGACAGCAACGAGGTGACCCCCTCAGTCTCCTCTTCTCTAAGCTGAACAAACCTGGTTTCCTCAGCCATTCCTCCTGAGTCATGCCCTCTAGTCCTTTCACCATCTTCCTTGCCCTCTTTTGGACATAGTCCAATATTTTTATATCCTTATATTGTGGAACCTGAAACTGCACACAGTACTTGAGTTGAGGCCACACCAGTGCTGAATATAGTGGGACAATCACTTCTTTCCACCAGTCAGCTATACTGTGCTTAATGCACCCTAGGGTGCGGCCGGCCCTTTTGGCCACCAGCACACATTGTTGACTTGTCTTGAGTTTACCATCAACCAAAATCCCCAGATCTCTTTCTGCAGGACTGCACTTCAGCATCTTGTCCCGTAGTTATATGTACATCCAGGACTTCACCATCCCAGGTGTAGAATCTGGCATTTGACCTTAGTTTATACCATTGAAGGTATAGATATGCTCACATACAACCTTCAAAACATGTGTAAACCCTTTGTGGTGGTATGTACCAAAGAACTTTTTATCTGTCCCATTAAAACCTTTTTTTAAAATCCAGATCTTACTCAGCATCCTTTTATGCAGCTCATGCCATTGACTATGCTTTTTGCCATTTCAGCTATCCTTCAGTAGCAGCTGAAAGACAAAAAAACCACTATGATTAGTAAGGAACAGGGATAGGAAATAATACAAAAAAAATTGCATTCCAATTACACAAAAGAATGACGTGTGAGGACTAGCATTTTCTATTATACCCTTCTACTGCAAACAGAGGAATGTGAGAGAGGCATTACAGCTTCTGCAGGGAGAGAGTGAAGAGTCTTGGACTATTTATTCAAGGAAGACAAAAAATACAAGAGGACATGATGCAGGTATAAAAAACTGCAGGTAGACTAGCAAAAGTGGTACAAATGTTTGTACTTATTCTTTCTGATGATGAAGAAGAAAGAAGTATTGCACTTAGTACAGCTATCTTCTTTTTTTCCCTTTCTTAATCCAGCCAATAATTACCAGGAAGAATAATTTCTGCAATCCAAAGAGCTTTGTAGCAATAAACCCCAAAATCTTAGTCCCTATAAATTATTTACACATCCTGATTTCAACCACATAGTGGTAACAGACAAGAATTGGGAAAAATAATAGTCTTCCAAATATGATAACACCAGATATCATTCTGACTAAGATCTGTGGTTTTATGTTGTCTATTAGCTTGCTATGTCACTAAGCAATTTCAGAAAAACCCTGTAATAGACAATTAGAGGCTAATCACCACCAGGAAAGGTCTCTTTCTAACCCCAGTTCAATTTTAACTCCTGAAGAATTAGGTTTCTGCTCCTTTCAAAAACATTAATTACTGATATAATTCTTCTTCTTCTAGTTCATGTACATTCCTCACCTTCTTTTGAATCCCACTAATCTCTTGTCCTGTTGATATCCTGTGGTAATGAGCTCCACAGTCATGTCTTAGGAGAGGAAAATAATTTGTTTCATTTTGAGTTTTTCTATTTTGTTGAACATTTCCTCATGTCTGCATTGCAGTATAAGGCACTTCCCATTTCTTTAACAATGTATTACTTCACATACTTGTCTCACTTATTTGTCTTAATAAATTTTTTAAAGGAAACATCACCAAAACTCTTGCTCTATGGATCTTGTATTTCCCTTGCTCTTAACTTTCTTGAATAAAGCATAAATTCTGCCAGAGGCAGTATTTTTTAATATATAGCTGAAAGTCCGTTTTAATATACTTTTTCCTATGAAAAATCTGTATTTGTGGTTGATTACTAAAAAATTCTTCTAAACATGTTTGGTTATAATTCTTTAAATGTACTTTCTATAATGATGCTAAAAGTAGAGCCAATAATAAATATATAAGTTTTGAGAGAGTGTTGCATCAGGGTGTTAGAAAAATTGATATTACTTTCTTCTAGACATTTCTTTGTTTCATTAGTTCCTTTAAGGAAAGAAGTTTTCATTTATTTTTCATTTATTTTCCCATTAAAAAAATCCCTAAGTAGCAGGGTTGGTTGGAAAAATTGTAATGAAACATTTTTTAACCAGCCAGTGGTTCTTAATATTTGAAATATTTCACCGTAACAGTTCTCTTCAGGCAAAGTACCAGTAGAATTCAGGTTTATTTCCTGCCTAATTCCTCAGCAGCCCAGTAAACCCATTGTTTTTCTTGTGATACAGAGACTGGGTTTCCAGGGTTTCTGGATCTGGGACTTTGTCACAGAGAATTTTAAAAATAAAGACTTTATTTTAAAATGAGAATGACAACCCCCCAAAAAAAGAAAGAATTCTCTACATGAAAGATGTTTATTTTTATCACACTAGCACGACTCAGAGTATCTGCTCAGACTCAGTGGAGTAGCCTCAGAAGGCTAGCTATGAAAAGTCTTTAGATTTCAACTTACTGATGCTTATATTGCAACAGCTTTCACAGCTCTGTACCATTTTACATTCCTGACAAGCAAAGCAAAGAGGGAAGTACTTTTTGTGGGATCAAATATGTCTAATCAGAACAATCTCTCAGCTTTTGCCAAAAAAGAACTACAGTATTATTCTAAAACAGAATCTAATTTTCCTTCTCTTTTTTTTTTTTTTTTCAAATCAATTTCTTGCATAGTTTCATTCTTTGGATTATTATCTCACATTTTCAAACAGCAACTGAATCAGAAACTTACCAAATACATGTTCAGTTTCCAGCACAATAGGCCTATATCCTACTTAAATTTTCAGATACTCTGAAAATAGTAATTACCTGTTGCTCTGCTTGGTCCTAGATCTTCACATCATAAAATTAAAAATCTAAGACTGTCATAAGATATTATAGTCTATCACAGTTTTGCTGTACTGTAAGAGAGGGCATGGAGAACTCTATTATTGAGAAAAAGGTGGCATTTTCTTGTAAAATCTTCAAGAAATAGTGATTAAAAAAACCCAACAGAAAACAAATCAAGAGAAATATGTGAAAAAAAGAAGGTATGTGGTTGATATTGATGGAGAGCTTATTTCTGCCCAATAAATTGTAAAAATTGTTCAAGAACAGTTCATCTTTGAAAAAATATGACCTCCTGTAATACTGCCACAGTCAAATAGACCTTTAGTGAACTTCTGAGCAAATAATCATCATGTGAGTTGAAACTGCCTAAGGTCAGTTTTAACTGAAGCACCCAATTTCTCTAGGATTTCAAGTGAGGTTAGAAGAATAAATTCAGAATACAAATAATGTAACTGACACATATCAGCTAGTTCCTCTCTCTCCCCCCCCCCCCCCCCCTTCTACCTGTCTCTTTATTCTTGTCCTTATTTTGAATATACATATTTAGGTTGCATAGTGGCAGGTTTCTGAGCAAAGAAGAAACTGCGGGCGAGAATGTATTCATCAATTAATTGCAGTAGGAATACTACATGGTACCTCTTCTTAAATTCAAAGGCAAGAAAGTCGTTATCTGTGAAGAAAAAAAGCAAAAATATGCTGAGCATGCCTCTCCATGTTAATTATCTTGGTTACATTTACACGCTTGCACATTTGTATGCTCACCTTGTCATTCTGTAGAATCTGAACCCCTGGTATTGAACAGCAGGTGCATGGGGAAAGTATAAAAGAAAGTTAAATCAAAGGTAGGATTGAAGGTCTCGTAGTGATGGCACTAGGAAAACAGGAGATAAAACGTCAGTTCTTGATTTGGCTGTGTGTGCACTGAGGAGCAAGTCACATTTCCTTCTGCTAACCTTTCTTCCTATCCATAAACCACAAAAGATATTTTATTCAACGTATTTTTTGTCAGTTTGTCACTTATTCTATGAACTTTTGCGGGGGGAGAGATGTGTCTTACTGGAGGCTTATGTGGAACTGAGCACAATGGGACTTGTCAGTTGAGAATTCTCAGCTCTACCAGAATTCTGGAAAGCAATAAAAGGCAAAGCAGAATAGAGATGTTCTTATTTCAAGTAGCAAGTACAGACAGGTATAATATTACTGAATTTAAATGGGCAACTGAAGGGAGAATAGCAATCAACACAACAGTAACCATTTTCCATCATTCAGAGACCTTTAAACCAGAGAAAGTGAAAGAAAGGTCTTACAGCTATTGCACATTTCTGACTTTATTTCCTATGCCTGAGAGTCAGTCATTAATGAAATACACTTTGGTTGTATTTATGTGACATACTTCATATTTTCAAGTTTCTTGATTTCAGTTTCCTACTTGTGTGTGTGTATATATATATATATACACACACACACATGCATACATATAGACACACAAATTTATACAATATATACATAGTATATATACATACATATTTAATACGGAAGCTTGTTTCAGAGGCTTCTGTCTAGAACAACAGACTTTTCCTTTTAATTTCTTAATGAGGAGTCATTATTTGTGATGGGATTAAAGTGGATGATCTGGACAGACTCCCTGAAGTTGCTGAATGTGTTGAAGTGTCAGCAAATTCACAACAGCATTTGAGATTTAGTTTTGAGGTCTGTTAAATAATTTCAGTGGGACAAAGCTTTAGTCTGACTCATTATGAAAGAAAGCCATGATGCATTAGGAGTAGCCTGAAAAATGCCAAATGCTGGCTTCCTTTATAGCTGACAAAAGTTAAAAGACAGACGAAATTATCCAGGCCTTTCTTAGAAAAGGAGAAAATAGGGCAGCACAATATCATTGCATGACAAATTGTTATTCAATAGGCAGCTTGATGAGGGCAGCTTCGTCAGTAGTTTAGGGTTAATGATGTTTAATTTTTATATGACTACAGCTGCCTTTAAATTTGCAAGGTATCTAAAAGGTAATTTTGACATAAAAATAAATAGCTTTTCTAAACACAGTCTGTTAAAAAAGGATAAATTTAATTCCGTGTTGAACTTACTGGCACAGAACTCTGACACTTTCAGATGAAAAGTGCATCTAAGCTTTGATTTTTGTAATTTAATATTTGGAAGTAGTAAGGGAATGACCCTATTAATAAAATTAATGTTGATTTGGTAGCAATGTTCTGATTGCCTCCTTACTTGGTTTCTTTTTTCTACTTCTTTTTCTCATTCTAGGAAGCTCAGGACTATGTCTGAGGTAAACCCAAGACTGAGCTTGGTCCAGACTGCCTCCAACTATTTCTAATTTGGAGCCAGTATCAGTGTTGGGCCTGAGTTTGTAGTTTCCAGTTGTGAACTCTGATTGATTTTGGTCAGTCACTTCAGTGAGTGCAGCTGATAAAACCCTCATCTTGTAAACAATGGTCTACATGCTTAATGTGGCACACGAGAATTCATTTTTATGCCAGCTTCAGCCTATTCAGGTCTGTGAGAATAAACACATGAACAACACTTGCAGGAGAAAAAATTTATGAACCATAAAGCACTGAAAGTTAATTAACTTCAGATCTGTTTGAAAAAAAAAAGAAAAAAAAGAAAAAAAAAAGATTACTATAGTACCACATTCTGCTAAAGCCCTCATTAGGGTTTAAGCAGGTTTTACAGCTTTTCTGCTATATCTTGGTATCCTGAACAAGGTATCCTGAGTATCTGAACTACTGACAGAAAATGAACTGCATGTCCCCAAAGGTCATCCTGCTTATTATTGTGGTTTTTTTTAAAAAAAATCCGTCTCAATTTGGTCTGTATTTTTTGAGCAAATCTTGTGAAATCCCAGTGTAGATCTGTGGAATCCTTACATGTGCCTGTCTTGCTCTGTTGGGGTTGGCTAATGTTCGTTTCGGGTCAATATTTGAAGTTAATCCACAGTACTGAGTTGTGAATAATGCATTGTACTCTGCACAAACAAGTCCATAAAAACTTGCTTTGAAGAAGTAAATCATTCAGGTCAAAACAAAACAAAATATTCCAATTTTTCAAATACTTTTTGCTTTATATAAAAAATGGAAGCAAAAACTGAAACAAAGCTAATATCTTATCAAAACTGTGTAATAAACCTACAGTCTCAACACAGATGATGGTGCAGAAGTTTTAATAAATTATGGAAACTGTCCCATCCCTTTCTGCAAGCCAGGCAGCACCTGGAAGAAAAGTTTCCCAAGTGGAGCAATACTGGATGTAGCTCTATGCAGGTGTTACCCAGAAATCTCTGAGACAGCAGAACTTAGCGTTTGTCACTGAAAACTAGAGACTTTCAAACAGTGGACTCTGGCAAGGTTACAATTTGAGATCCTGCTATCACACAAATAGGTTTGCATTGTACTCTCAAAGGCCTTTTTTTTTTTTTTTTCTAAAACGTTGATCTTCTCTTCCTTTCACACACAAAAAGCATTGAGTTGAAAAAGGATGATAGAAAGCCTAAAAAGAGTTTGACAGTTTAAGAGAAGCATTGGAAGAAAGTCACAGGATAATTTAATAGCTGTTTTCTTTATAAGACTATGTAGAAAATGTGTGTTACTTTATTTATATTTTAAACACTGAATGAGCTTTTTTTCTGTCTTGAAAGGCTCTGTCTGAGAACTTCCAAGGTTGAAATACTGCAAGGAGGAAAAGAAAGCAGCTAATAGTAAACCTCAAAAATTCAGCATCTATCAAGGATGCTCTGTCTGGAAAATAAGACAAAGGTCCACAAAATTATATCCTGTTGAGCAGTTAAGTTCAAATCTGTCAATCCTAAAAATAACTAGAGGAAAACTTCCATACAATTTTTGATGAAGAATTCACAGAAAGTCGTTGTGAACTTCTTCAATATTGCCTAATGGAAAAAAAAAAGAAAATGGTAAATTCTCAAAAATTTTGGCATGTAAACCACCTTAACAGACAGTGACAAGAGCAAGGTATAAAAAAAATCTATTTTAGAACTAGGTATGATATGTTTTTCCTTGCATCTGAAATCACTACAGACAACAGATATTTGGCCGTTGTGCAGAAGAGTAATGTGCAGGGGAGGGGGAGGATAGAGAATTGCAGATAAGTGAGGAAGGAAGAAGGAGGACAAACACTGTCCTATGATCCAAGCATCGCCTGTAACATGGGAGATGTGTAGCCAGCCTGTTTCAGAACACAGAAGGACTTGAACATGGGGTTTCCACACCCTGACTTAACAGCTCAAGTACCTAAACGCCTGTAAAGTTAAGGTAAGCTTGTCTTTTTCAAATGGCTTATAGTCTGTCCACATTCGAAGTCTCCAAGTCTGAAAATATTACAAAAGGACGGTGGCTGGGTTTGAGAGTGGGGGTGGGTTTGTTTGGTTTTTTTCATTTCATTTTTTGAACATTGAGCAAAGCCAGTTGTCTGCCGAGAATGTGAATAAAGGAACTCCTGAAAGCCCCAAGCATCCACTGGAAAAAAGGAAGTCATGTAAGTGTAGAGAAAAAATTAAGGTTATCTGTTTAGCCTCATTCCTAAGGTAATCACTATGGGTAGAAATCACAGTCACAGACAAGCTATCTCAGCTACGGACAGCTCTCTGAAAATAATATAGCAGTAGCACTAATTTAGGTAGTACTGCCCCCCTTAGACACAACTGGTTTGTGCTGGGTTGAAAATGGAGCTTCTGTCCTGGCTGTGGCACAGCTGGAGGGGATAGGGCACAGCAGAGAGCTACGGAAACAGGAGTGGGCTGAGCCAGAGCTGAGTGTGCAGTAGTGATCATTAAATAAACGAAACCCAGAGAGCTTGCTAAACTTTCACCCCAGCAATCGGTTGAAGTCACTGTCTGAAAATGGAAGGGGAAGGGGGTAGAGTAGGAGGGAGGGAGGGAGGGAGGCAGGAAGGAAGGAAGGAAAAGAGAAAGACCTTTGTGGAGTCTTCTCTGCAGGGACACGGCATTTACTACACCAGATCCAGGATCAGTCCTACATCCTATGTTAGAAAGGCACCAATTCTAAATGCATTGTAGAAAGGAGGTAGAGGATTAGATTATATCTCCAAAGGTCTCATTTTATCTCTACATATCTCTGTGGCAATGCTATTTTCATCACCTAAAGCCAACATCCTCCCAGAACAATAAAGAGGTTAAAAACTAAGACGGTAATATAAATTGGATTTTTATGCTCTCCCATCACAAATGCTGAGATTATAACATGCATTTCAGTCACATTACAAGGTTTTTCCTTTTTTAAAATAATGCTGATAATTTTAAGTAAGCATACAACTACAAAAATTTTGCCTAGAAAAAGAAATCATATCACAAAATTCGTAATATGACTGCTGATAACGCTGAATTTACAGAATGCCTCAGTCATACTGTAAAAGGGACATACATCTCTCTTTGACATCCAATCCTGTGAGCAAATGAAGTGAGCAACAATTTCTGTGTCTTATCATTCTTTTCAAACTCACTATAATTTCTGACATCCCATGGAGAGTTTTCCCTGATGTCTTGGACACAGGCTCAGGCCTGGTACAATATTGCTTTTTTCAGGCAGCATGTGAAAAATCTGCCTAAAGCTCCATTGTCATTTTTTAGTATATACTCTTCTCAGGAAATATTCTTATGTCTTCTAGAGTAGAAAATATGAGCATTATCAGGTACCTGAAAAGCATGATTTCAGAAAGCCAAAATCAGAGAGGTAGTCTGAAAATCTGTTAATAAAAGCCCCTGCCCATTCTGCAAGGGGAAGAGGATGCAAAACATACTGGACAATTTGACAGCTAAAGGAATCTTGCTAAACCTCTTTTTCTGCTAGGTTCCTGACTATGAAGTTTTCCAAGGAAAGGACACTCAGAGAAGCTCATTGACATTAGTACAATGCCTGATATCTTTAGAACGAAGGTTCTATGTCAGCATAAAGTATCATTAACAGCTTTTTATATTCTTTTGCTTCAGTGATGGAGCTGTTCCTTTCAGAGCAGAGGGTCCTTTATACAATTATCACCTGGGAGATATTCATCACAGATGTCCTTTGGATATACAGCATATGTTCAGAACAGCCATGACTGTATTCATAAATATACACCCTTAAGACCATACGTTTCACGTTCCACTGATGTTTGCAATAATGCCACAGTCACTGCAGGTGACGTCATGGCCTTGACAAGAACTTGTAGGGAAAGAATGTTTTTAACTGATAATAGTGTTCAGCTGCAGAAAAAAAAATGTCATGACAAAGCTGCAGGGCTATTTTCCAAGTGTCTCCTAATGCTAGCTTCCATGTAAAGTTGGGAAAGAAAGAAAACTTCCAGATTCTGAACATTTTAAACAGCTGCTTTGTGACTGCTCAGTTCAGCTTTATCCAAGAGCTTCTTTATGGCCATTATCAGTCTGAGTGAGAAGCATGGGGAGAAAGGAAGGAGACCTTGAGCGTTTTCCCCAGGCACTTAATACTTTAAATATGGTTGTCTCATAAGAAAATGTGAGGGTTTTTTCCTATTTTTTCTGCTATGGTTTCATTCTCTCAGGTAAATTAAAATGCCATGACTGTCTGCAATTCTTTGAATTCTCCATTTTGGATCATTGCATCAAGTTTTTCTTTCCCTAGTCTCCTGTTCATAATGCATCTGATTCTGTCTCTGCCCTATATCTTTGACTTTGTCCCCACTTTATTATAGGTTAGAACCCCAGATTCTCCACTAATTGGAGAATGGAAGAGAGCTGACATTATTTAATACCTGATTTTTAACTCAGGTTAAAAGAATAAATCAAATATTACAGATTATGTTTGGCTGGTTGAAAACCAAACAGGTTCACTGAGAATAGCCTGAGACGTGTTTTGTGCAACCATGACTGTCTCTGAACCTTTTGTACCTGATCTTCCTTCAAACTAGAAGACTCACAGACTCCTGGTTTGGCTTTTGGACTGATTCACCTATTTGCATCAATCTCCTTGATATTCATACACCTTCTGAGATATTTTGTGTGTATGAAATTTTGTCTTTTTAACAGGATATATCAAAGCATATCTTAATTAAAGTCTCTGCCCTTATTCACTTGGCACACAGAGATGTTAAAATCTCACATGTTCTGTTAATGCTGAGAGTGCTAAAGAACATCTGATATTGCGCTATCAGGTAAAACAGGAGTAGGTAAGGGATTTTCCATCCTCTGGAAGATTCTGAAATTTCAAAACCTTGAGTAGTGTGCAGTGGGATGACCTACAGACTTCACAAAGTTTTCATGAAAAATGAAACCTTCCAGAATAAATTCTCCAATTCCAGAATTTGACTTTTCTATGTATTATGCGTATACATATGCATATTTATATGCATAAGCATATATGCAGGTATGGATTTTAAAGAACTGTTGAGGTGAAAGAGAAGAATGCTGGAACAATTGTTTCTTCCCACTTGTCTCCACTATCTAAGTTTTGTTTGCTTGCTTCTTGTGCTAATGTTGAAATCTGTCAGACTGAAACCAGCCAAAAAAACCCCACTTAAACCCAAAAGCATATTGAGGCAAAAAGGGCTGCATTGTAAGCAAGAAGGTTTTCCTTTGTTTTAAATCTGAGAAAACTAAATTAATCAAAATGTACTTTTAGTGCTTTAAGCTTTTCTAACAAAAGAAGTCATGCTGTAAAGAGTTGATTTAAAGCATAAATCTTTCTGAAAATGGCTTAGATTGCAGGTGAAACAATTTTCTAACAACTCATATTTTGAGGGCAAACTATAAGTGACCTCTGGAGTCTTAGTCAGCACAAAGCCATTTGCCACAGCAAGGACAAGCCAGCACCTGCAGTCCTCTGCTCTTGTAAAATGCCTCCCGAACAAAGTGCTCCCTTTGGCCACTTCTAAACTGACCTGCAGGTGTAGGCTGGAGAGTCTTCCTGTCCCCAAAACACAGAGATACAAGATATGATCAACACACATCTGACCTACCTGCCTGAATTTTCCTTTCTATGAAAATCACACTATGGGAGGAAAGGAGAAGAGGGCAACTACTGACATGGCACTCCTGGAGCCCAGTTTGTTATGTACTCTTCCTGTACTCCTGGAAAGAACCATCACAAATTTATAACTGGTGCCATAAATACAAGCACTGAATGCACTCACACATAAAACATTTTTGCTCCTGAATCATATCTCTCACCTTTCGTCCAAATGTTAATACCAAATTGCAGTATTAAGTCTTTAATTTAGTACGATTCATATAAGGAAAAAAAAAAAAAAAAGCAAGCAGAAAAACCCAAGCAAACAAACCCTGTTTTACTGTAAGGGTGGTCAAGCAATAGAACAGGTTCTCAGAGATATTGCGAAGCTTTCATCCTTGGACATTTTCAAAACCCAGCTGGACATAGCCCTGGGCAGCCTGCACTAGAAGACCCAGCTTTGAGCAGGAGATTGGACTAGATATCTTTAGAGATGCTCATTCTGTGATTTTGTGGTTCTGTAAATATCTTGCCTTCATCTACTGATCAGAATGAAAACCATCTTTTTCAGATCCTCAGTGTTTCAAATATATTCATGCAGAATAATTTCTGGGTACGCACCAATTAGCTGGAACAGATGCTTCAGGTACTCAATATCTTCTTGTAGGATTTGGCCTTCTGATCTTCATTTTACAATCGTGTTTCTTAAAATAAATGCAGGAGATAGGTAGACTCATTTTCTTCTTCTACTTTCTTCGTTGATAATAGTAACTTCTTAGAAAGAAGCCCTTCTGACAAACCTGAATAGAAAATATACATGTTGTACCCAAAGGTTTATCATCAGAAATTCAAACATATATTTTTGTAATAAAACAGGAGAATTTGAGAACACATAATGATTTTCCTTGGTCAAGTGGGGAAAAAATGCAAAATGTTCTAACAGACTATTGACTAAAGGATTCCTGTTTTGAGCCAGCTTTGGTATCCATGACTATCTTCAACTGAAAGCAGGGGTCAAATAAAAGAATGTAGTTGAGTAACAAAGAGAACCAAAGTGTTATGTGTGTCAGGTTAATAACTGAATCACTAACAACTAACTACACCTACCTGATTAGGGTTAACATAGTGGTCTTTGTGCTCTATTTATTTGTTTGTTTATTTGGGGTTTTGTACTCTGTTATTCTCATTAGGAGAGTGAGCAATCCTTCTCCCAAAGATCCCTCCTAAATAATATTGCTGATTTTTCATCAGAAATTTAATAAAGCCAAACTGGAGCAAACAGAATGTGCCAAATGTACACACCTTTGTAACAGCCTATTCCCGAAGAAGAATGATAGCAACATGTGGGAGTCTAGCTCATTTTTACAGTGCACATTCCAAGTTTTCTCATACGGACATGCAACTATTAGAAAGACATTGGGCACACATCCAAGTACCTATAGATCTGTCATGCATTCTGTCTCCCCAGTTGCTTTCCTCATATCATTTTAAAGCACCACTTGCTTTCACTACATTTCAGATAATTCACTAATTTTATTTGGAACAGTGGAGGAGTTGTTACTCTTTCAGTTTTCCAGACAATTCCCTTAAAGCTGCATTCAGTGCCTTAATCTGAGAAGATGCAGTGGTGTTAGATTTCTTTTTGCTTTCTTGTGCATATCAACTTTGTAAGAAGCTCCTTTCGCCTGAGAAAAGAGTGGTAGATGGTGTCCATAATCTCTCTGTACAATTACTGGAGAAAGATGGACCTGTCCAGGTAATTTTGTCATTTTGTGGAATTTCTCACTATCCTCTATGCAGAGAGCCTAAGGAGATGTAAGGTTTAACTGAACACCCAGCTTCAGAGAATTTATTGGAATAGATCTCTCTCTACACATGTATATACTCTGTGAGTAATCAAAGACCAGCTAAAATAAGTAGACCAGTAAAGACTATACAGAGTGGAGTCCTGAAGGAAAGAAGACAATCTTTATCAAGAGCAGGCCATTGTAAACAGCAAAACAGTCTGTCACACCCACAACACCATATTCTTCCTATGAGAGAATGACTGGCACCAAAATATCATGAGTAATGATGGGCAAACCTATCCGTGTGGTAGTTACCCAGTAAAATGGGTATTTTCAAGGGTCTCTGTCATTCTGGTGAATGCAAATTACCAAACATACAGAAGCACAAAAATAAAGAAAAACATTCACAACAATTTCAAAGGGATAAGTAAATCCCCATGATGGCTTTGCTTGACAATTGATCCCTGCATGGTTTTGCACAAATCTGTCAGTACATGTTGTCTCATGTCTGTATATTAGATTACTATAAAAGTTAATCATCATATCCCCTACCTAAAGCCATAATCCTGTATTTGTGATTGCAGAATTATTTAACATGGTAACTGTATTGGATTTGTGTGGCAAGGTTTTGGTATTGGCGGGGCAACAGGGGTGGTTTCTGTGAGAAGCTGCTAGAAGCTTCCCCCATGTCTGATAGAGCCAATGCCAGCCAGCTCCAAGATGGACCTGCTGATGGCCAAGGCCGAGCCCATCAGTGACGGTGGTAGTGTCTCTGGGAGAACAGAGTTAAGAAGTGTTTGTTGGATGTTGTTTGTATGGGATTCCTCTTTATTTTGTGAATACTTTTACTCTTGAAAGAACTAATAAACAAGGATGAAATACAGTCTCCACTGAAGTCGGTGGTAAAACTCATCTTGACTTCAGTGAAGTCATACTTTCCTGTCTTTGGATTACAGTCTTTCATCCATGCAGCAAGTTTAGTCTGAGTAATCACCATGTGAGCTTCAAACCTTATCTTTCCGTATGCCAGAATTCAACCTACTGATGTGAACAGAGGGGTAAGCAATGTCCTCTCAGACCTTGTTGGTCGGGTGACTTAAAGAGCCAGAGGCTGTCCATTAACGAGCAGCAATGGTGCTGTGGGCAGTTGACTGAAGCATTCCTATTCATTTTGGCTGGGCCAGCACAGAGCTTTAGAGTCGTAAAATCTTATACAGAGGCCCTGTACTCATATTCATTTGCTTACTCAGGTGGTCCCATGGAAGACTCTGACACCATTACTGTCTCATAAACATAAAACTAGAGGGAGAAACAAGTCATCAATTTATTTAATACATGACAGAATTTGTCACCAGTTAACATAAAGTGTCAGAGCTGAAAATTTAAAAAACAAGCTGTAGAGATCAATGTACCAAAGAGAATGGTCCTGTGTTAGGAAGTTTCCCCAATCTGGCCTTTTTCATGTGTGTCTTTTCAAGTGTGTTGTGACTCATGGGCTCATTGTGAGATCTTTGTTGAGGCAACTGGATTCTGCAGGTCCATTATTCTCAGGGTTCTGTTTTGGTTTAGTTTTTATTTTATTTTATGAGAGTAGGACCTTACTAAAAAGGTTGTTTTTGAAAACTGCTAAATCCAAGTTGTTTTGTGTGCTGAATTGATAAATAACATTTAAAAAAACAACACAAATGTAAAATCTGTTTAAAAAGATGACAAGCTAAGTCTAGAAGGGAGAGAGGAGGGGAATCAACTCATAGTGCAACACCTGCTTCAGGCTAAAACAGTAAAATTCAATTCATTTTCATACAGCATTTTTCATACAAAGCCTCTCAAAACGCTTTATAGCAAGAGATAAAATGACAAGATAACTTGTTACAGAAGAGGTTATTGCAACTCTCACATAGACAGCAAAGGAAGGAAACTGTGTGCAGAAACAGACTGGGCTAGGGAAAAAAAAAGGATGTAAATTCAAAGAAGGGAAAAAGTAATATCCTTGCACAGTATAACAGAAAGAAGAGATGAATAATAATCACATGAATGAGGATGAGGATGAGCATAATGATGGGGATGGGGATGAGGGTGAGGGTAAGAATGTTTTCTCCTTGTATAAAAACTTACATCTACTGTTTTTATGTAGTAATTAAATTTCACAGCCCTGCAAGATAGGTAAATTCATTTTGCAGATGGAAAAACCTAGGCATATACAAATATGTTAAAAGGACTGTCCTAGGAACAGAGGCAGCTTCCTACTCATAGCAGCTGGAGGATGAGAACTGAGACTGCTAATACTTACCAAGACACTAATACAAAAGCTGGCTCTGTTACTTTAGTCAAATAGAGCACTTTCCCATTTTTTGGTGGAATAGTGTATGGTAGTCCATGACTGCTTGAATTCCAGTCTGAATGTTTGAATTATTTATTGAAAGAACAATTTTTGCATTGTTCTGTCATTTCTGAAGATCACAAAACAAGTCAGTGTCAGGGACATGGATGTGATTCAGGAGCCCTCCCCAGCGCTGAGCTCCAGGTGCCAGGCAGATGGCACCAAGACACAGAAGAAAGGGACGAGAATAGAGGCTGGTCTGGGAAAGCCAACCCCCATCCAGTTTTGATCACACCATAGCGAACAAGGACTGTTCAGTGATGTGACAGTACATGGAAGACGGATTCATATTCTGTGGGAATGAAAGCAAGAGAAAGGAATGCCAGTTTTAGAAGACTATTTTCACAGAGCAGGGAAATAATGCAGAAAACCAAAGCAGCAGCAAGGAGTAGATTAGAGAAATAAACTGTGGAAAAGCAAATGAACACAAAATGCTGGAAACAAAGCATGATTTTTTTTTTTAATTGTTTACATGGTAAATAAAGTTTGACAGACAGTTAGACACCCAATGCCTGTACAAGCAGATGAGATTAGCACTGTGCCTGTGTACTGTCTGCCTTTGGAGGACTAGGAAAGTAGAGATTCTTCATTTTTAATCAGTCTACTTTCCCTGGTATTCAGCTTCCATTTCCACCCCCCCCCCCCCATTCATCTTTCTTCATACCATAAATAATGCACACATGGTTTGCCATCTAGTAATTCATTGGCATCAGATACATTCTTGCAAAAGTGTTAACTTCCACACATAGTTGTGCATTTTAGAGAATATGGATATTTCCCTGTGATTGAGAAATGGCAGTGCTGACAGCACATTCCCTGAAGACTGTATACATGGCAGGGTGCTTGGATCACACTTGCCAAGGAAATAGGCTTAGTGCCAGCATACTATATAAACTCCCAACTTACTGAACCAATATAAACCACAGTCCCCATCCTGGAATTGGCAGCCCTGGGGCAATCTGATGCACCCAGTTATAATTCAGCTGTTTGCCCATATGCCATCCGTTATATGACAGACCTATGGTGGTAGGAATGAGACTGATGAGAACAGAGATGTGTTGTCATCTGAATATTGTCGTTAAATATATTAATATATTAATACGACATTGATGGTAAAGAATTCTTACTTCTTTATTCGCAGTGTATTAAAATGAGAAAGAAAGCAGGCATAGGTATAGAACAAATTAGATTTATGATTTGATTTGGTTTATGTCTGTATTCTTTAATATTCTTTGTATATTTAAAAAAATTATCAATAGATACTATAAACCGTCACATTTTATTGTATCATAATGTTTTCAGATATCAGAACAGGCTACAGCTATGTAGAACATAAAAGTAATATCTTTTAGACTTTTCCTTGTAAAGCTACTACCTTGCCTGTTAGAAATGTATCATTAATTATACAATTACATAATTATCCTTTAAAAGTAGCAAAAGTATTTCAGTACTCTACATTTTTTTCCTGCAGGTTCCACTTGTAAGAATACAATTATTTCATTTTAAATGTTGTATTCTTTCTTTAGAAGGCATATTTTAGACAGGCAGTAATTTTCAGCCCTGCTCTCCATAAAATAAAGTAATGATAAATTAGTGAGGAATTTTATTTTTTTTTCTAATCTGGTATATTTATTTTATTTTTAAATTAACTCCAAGGTGCCTTTAAATACACTCTTTAAACTTGTAGGTTAAAAATGAGGGTTCATAGTGCCTTATGGTTTCATAGTATTTGCATATTCAGTAGTATGTTAATGTGATTTAATTGAAATGTCCTCTAGAAATGCCCACTACACATGTGGTTTGTGTTATTAATCTGTGGGAACAGTAATGAAATAAACTAGAGCTCAATGTGAGTGAGAGCAACAGTAGGTAACCCTCAACATAGTTCGTCTGCAGGCC
Organism: Haliaeetus albicilla; assembly: GCF_947461875.1. Taxonomy (NCBI): domain Eukaryota; kingdom Metazoa; phylum Chordata; class Aves; order Accipitriformes; family Accipitridae; genus Haliaeetus; species Haliaeetus albicilla. Next base: position 14,972,778 of record NC_091502.1, on the reverse strand, counting down.
CTGACAGCAGGTATCACACAGGTAGCACTATTACAAACCTGAGAATTATAGGTTATATCATGACTAACCCTCTCACTCCTCACAAAGGAACTGGGGAAAGGAAGCCTTGGGCAAAGTATATCCAGGTTCCCCAAAAGAATAGTCCATACAAAGGAAGATTTAATCTTCCAGACCCGGTTAGTACATTTATTGCTCCTCACGATGCTCTGTGCAATATACTCTCTGTGGGTCATGTATAAAGGACCACTTCTGCTGTATTTTCTCATGTTCTCACACACTCTGTGCCAAGCCTTGTGCCTCAGCTGAAACTGAGCATTCCTGTTCGAATCCCCAGGCTAGTTTTTGCTTTCCTCGTTGTAGAGGTGAGGATTTTCGAAGTTAAGCCATGCACTGACCTCTGGGAAGGGAATTAGCTCCTGAGAGGAAACGTGTGTCTAAGCTGTTCTTCCCCCACTAGCAGATTTCTGAAGTGGCATTGACAGGATTTCCATGGCATCCATTGACAGCAAGTCATGGAGATGGCATCTGAGGTGAAAAAGGGAAAGAGCTGAGAGGCTGTATATTGCATATAAGATTTAGAGATTTTTTTACCATAACTTTCCACGTTTTTTCTGTCCGGCACTAAACAGACTGTCTGCGGTTTAAACCCTATTTCAGTTCACTTCATGTTGTTTATGTATTATGCGGTCTTCTATCCCCTACATGTTTTGTTGTTGTTTTTTAATCTTATTTTACTAATGACAGGTGGATGCCCCTGCAAAACTGTTTTATGGCATACATACCAAACAGCATCTTCTGAAAGCCCCAATATTGGCAGACCCTTCTCAACCACCGTCAACCTGTGTAACACTTAACTGTCCTAAATGCATGCTGGCCAGGTAAGTATCATCTTTTAAATTTAAATGTAAAGACTTGTCAGCATCTTTCATTGTCCTTCCAGGAACACAACACTCAGGCATATAAAGGCGTATTGTTAATATAGAAATTTCAGTAATTTCAATATTAATTCTAGTTTTCTCTTTGTGTTAGCATAGTCCCTGCCTAACATTGACTTTAATCAGTCAACTTGCTCTATCAGTACAAGGTGACCATTCATGTGATATAATGCCATGTTTAGCTTCCTTAATCACATACACCTAATTTTTTGAGCATTGATTTTTACTCCATATTATCCATAGAAGGGTTTACACAGCACATATCTCCTACATCTTTCTGCCCAAGAGTTGATAACAAAGATAATTCAAATTCATTGCAATAATAACACACTATTTACATTATTAAAAATAAGCAGCTAAATTTCAAAGAGTCTTCTGGACTTGTGGTCTAAGTGCAGGGTTTGGCAGTCAGGCTTGCTAAATTGTAAATTGTCTCACACAGAGTGTAACACCTCTGGGGAAACCTTTTAACTCCTCTGTCATGGCATTTCCCTCTGTAAACTTATTTACTGTATCTGTCTCACAGAAGTGTCAGGAGAATTAATCCTTGTAAAATTGTAGTCAGGATATCACTAAAAGAGAAGAGAAGGACTGGGATTTCCAGGGGGAGTTGGTGTGATTGCACTGTACTCAGGATGGACAGGACTACAGGTTACACAGTCCCCCAGTGCACTCAACAGGGTGAAACCAAGGTACCTTAGGAGCACTCACAGCTGCCAAAGTCCCTCACTCCTTCCCCAATACAGAAGAGAAAGCGAAGGGCTATAAAATTAATTTCAATTATTGTTGCCTTCATTTGATCTTCTGGGAAACAGAAAAGTTTCTTCTCCCACTTACCCATTCTTGCCAGAGTTTGTAGCACCCAGCCAAGCTATCAAACATGGTAAAATAAATGTGCACAATGATTCAAGTGGTGCCAAAATTAAATTTCTGAGAAAATAAGTGGGAACATTTACCTGAACATGTATACTTACACAGTTGTTACTTAATAAGACAACAAATGCTTTAGAAGCAGTAACCTGGTAGCAACAGACATCCACATACATTAATTTACTTTCTGTGACGCAAAACACAAAGTCAGGTCATGACTGCCACCCAAAAATGCCCAACTCTGTTGACAGTCATACACATTTTAAAAAAATAAATAATGGAGTCCCTATCAAGTACCCAATCACTAAATCTATTTAGTGTTTCTAAAGTGGTGTTATATTGATTTAATGATGCTATTAGTAATATCTTCAGAGAATGTATGAATATAAGCAATTACCATTTGGGATATTCTTTCTCGATAGAAACCACACCTAATTCCACTAATTGCCACTACTTCTGTTTCTGTTAACTGTACACTGTATACATGTTAATAATGTTATTATCAGCAGCAATGAATTTTAATTAACATTCATGTGTAGAAGTAGTATTCAAAACAAACATATTCTAATCAGTTTATTTTATTAAATTAATTGCATAGTTATTTCCAGAGCTAAAGCATTATTCCTAGGTATCAATTAACAAAGAAATCTGCAATTCACCATGAAAGAAAGTTAAAAAAAAAACATACATGAAACAGATATCTAGAGACCCTATCCCTAACTAATACCCCAAATCAGACTGTTACATTAAACACTCCTATGAATACATAATTGGAATTATTACTACATAGTCTTCCAGCTCAGAAAATATACTCTATATACTGATAAAGTTAGGAAAAGTATGAAGAACTGAAAAACCAAATCACTGGTCCAGGGCCATCCAAGGGGTTTATAGCAGGGCAAGAAATTGAATCTCATGAAAACTGGTTCAGTGCTTTAACTACAAGACATTAGAGATACGACTGATCAGTCATCGAGATTTTATAGAGACTTGAAATGTGCAGCAGTTTGAGAACGTAATTTCAGCTTCCTCCCCACATAAAAATACAGAAACTGGAGGAGGTGGTTCATGGAATTTGGGGAATTGAAGCTATCCCAGAAACCTGCAGCTCCTCTTGTTTTAATCTTCTTAAGACCATGTTGTCGTCACCAATACTGATACAAGGATATCAATACACAATGAAGTATTCCTTTTCCCACATAGAAAGTATAAATGTTTGACAATATACCTGATTTTTACCAACTGATTTGTAAGAGGATTAGAGGCCTTGTTTTAAAAGCTAGTAAAATGAATGTGAGCCATCTTTGACTCTAAGGAAATTCTGATAAGGTCCTTGATAGGTGCCTCAGCCATGGCTCTGTACTCGGCTGATTTCCACAATACCTTACACTATTTCAGAACTATTAATACTCTCCTTTACAGAACTATTAATACTCTTCTTTGCAGGTTCTGGAGGAAATCATCCATAAAACTTTTAGGTACTTTGCAAAACCTGAGGTAAATACCTAAAATCAACCCTCTCCCCATTTGAATCACTAGTGATATTGTATATATTCCAGACTGCATTTATTATGATTGTTTTCACAATATAATCAAACTAGATTCAGCACCGCTATTTAAAAAAGAACTAAACATTTTAGGTGTGACTAATTCTTCACTGTCTACCACAAGTTTCTTTTTTATTGGCACCTTAGTAATCCTGATCAATGTCATTTAATTCCTGGCATGCATACAGCAAACACAATTAGCAGTCCTATACATTTCACTGCTCCTGTTACACATATGTGGATATAAATGGACAATGTGGGCCCGCTATTGGAACCACAAACCTGCAGTCACACTGACACTCAGAAAGTTGTCATGAACGGACGCATGGAGAAAATATGGCCCTTCTCAAGGTACAAGAGATGGCACAAAATGGTGTGCTGTTACTGAGTACGTTTCACAGCCAAGACACACACCTTTTAGTCACTGTCAGTGTTGCGGAGTCATTCTAAGTGGGCAACGGCAGCACTCACGCATCATCAAGGAAATTGTCAGTAATCTCTGGAGACCATCTCTGTTATAATTGGCACTAGTGGAGGAGGAGGATGCGTCAGGTAGAAAGAAATTCACACACCATTCTGAGAAGGCAATAGTGGCAGTTAACACTCCTTCAGGCTTTCAAAACTGCTATGGAAGTCATAGCATAAATACGAAGCAGCAAGATGGCATTTTTTACAGCTGCTGCTCATAGTATCATGACATTTAAAGTGCATGTTAAAATCTATCAAGTACAGTAAAAACATAATTATGCTGTTTATGTAACATGCATTATGTACCTAATATGAGCAGGATTAGTCTATCAGCGTTTTGAATCCGTTACGCAGACGATACACCAAAATGCTTTGAAAAAAGCTATTTCTAAGTTTATTATTCAATTAGTATGTATAGTCTCCCTAAGAAAATAAAACCTTTGGAGGGGCACCAAACATTTTTACTGCACATGCAGAGTATGCAATTTAATTCTTAACAAATCGCTTCTGCTTTTAAATTATGTTATTAGTATGCTAAAAAAAATTCTTACATGTTGTCATCACTCTTTAAATTTCACTAAATGGTACTTGGCTCTACATCTGCCAAAATGTCTTTCACACGTAAACAGTTTTGCTTTCAGTCTGTCCAATTAAAACCAGAAATGTATTTGTCAAAACCTTAATCCTATGCTAATACAAATTCTATAGAACAGATTTTAGTTAATTTTATAACGTTATTTCCAATCTTTCCTATGGTAAAGGTTCTTTACACTTTAAACTAACTGGCTGATGTTTCAGAACAGTAAGTGAAATCCTACTAAATACTTAATGCATCCTTTGCCTAATCATTCAGAAGTAGTTCAGTACAGAGTATCTTCTTAAGATAGAGCTCCGAGGTGGATCTTTCTCCTCGATTCCTTACAGCTAGAGACACCCTTCAAAAGAACCAATGCACTCTGAAGCTCAAAAGCTGTTTTTTATGGAAATGTAAACTAGAAAATAGCCTTTTTAAAACAATGAAAACTAAGAGCAAGATAAAAACCCAACAACAACAACAACCTCCCCATTTCCTGTTATGTCCTTCCCGAGTGCTGCCTTTTCAACAACAAATCCCACGCTGGCTATAAAAGCTGGGTTCTCTGTCCCTGAGGCCCCTTTGTGAGCTTGCTTTCACAAGCCTCAACCACACTGCAGTTTCCATGCTAGCTGTCTCTGTCTGTCTGTCCCTCCCCATCTGACTTGGAGAGACAAGTGAAACCTTCCATAACCTTCTGTCCCCTGGCATTTCGAATGCCCCTGGAGACCTGCAGTTCTCCTCTTCAGAGGATGCCACCTAACTCAGCCTCTAGCCTCCAGGGACAAGCAGCAAAGCTTGTCCAGCTGGGTAGCCATTCCTGGTTAAAGGAACATTATCGGCTGTGCATGGAAAAATTAAACAGTTATCGAGCCTGTCACATCTTTTACAAAGAAGACTAACATAAGAAAACCTTTTAAAAGCCCGTACAACCTTTATGTTAACACTTTGAAAGGAGAGCAAACAGGTGCTTAATATTCACTTTCATTACTAATAACTTAGCTGATAATTGAATACAAAAAGATTTTATTATAGATGGACCTGGTAGTGTCTTTGGAGTTATTCTTGCTTAATACTTCTTATTAGAAGATTCTGATTGAAGGTCCTTTTAATTTTGCCAAAATGTTACATTTGGATTGAAATTTTCCCCACTGGGTGTCTGTCAGGCAGATGATTTATTTTATTTTTTTTTACAAATGTTTCTGCAAAAATGATTCAGCCATTTCTGAACAAAAGCTAATGGAAAAATATTCTTTCACTGATGTTAAAGTATAACAAATTCAGCAGTTACTTTAAGAACACTTTACAACAAGAGCTTGGCCTTTTAGCAGAATTTGTTTTTAAGCCAGAGGTGTGTCTGATACCATCCCAGTGATAAAACTGCATTTTTCCATGCTGGACCCCCCCAGAAAATATCCCTACACAGTAACTTGGAAAGTCCTAAAGGTTTGACAGATACGTGCCACACAGTTTCTGCCTTCCAACTCAGAGCTTTGACTTGTCTGAACAAGTTCCACCCCTGGAGAGTGACTGAGTATGGTCCAGACCACAATTACAAAGACCAAGGAAGACTCTTCCTGAATATCAGTGCCAGTTAATGTGGGCCATGGGATGCGAACCTGTGAACTAATAGATTATTTTCCTAGAGCTTTAAGGTATTTCTTTGCTGGTGCTCAAGCAACACGGAAATGTAGGAAATATGGAAAAAGCATCACAACATCTGAGGCAAGGACAAAAAACAGATGGCAAGAGAGAACTGGGACAAGTTGGGACAAGGAACCTGAGAGAAGGAGTGCAAGAAGGTAGAAGATGGGGAAGAGATTGTAATTAATAAGCAAGGAAATGGACTCTGGAAAGAGGAACATAAGGAACACGGGAATTAGAGCTGTGAAAGCTACACGAGTCATAAATTGTGACCAAAAGATAAGAAGAGTGTGGAAGAATAGAAATAAGAAAACGAGGCAGGAAAGGTTATAACAGAAAAGTAGGACTTGTAGTGGAAATTTGGAAGAATTACAGAGACAGAGAGGACCAAATTGTGTAAGAATATAACTTAAACATTTGCAGTGACAGACAGATTGCAATACTTAGGACACTGCTAGTCAAAACTCAGAAGAGCAGATAGAAGGGATTAAGTTCACACCCTAAACCAGGGGCTGAAGGAGAACCCCCCCACTGAAGACACACCGCTGTATAAATTTAATGGAGTCATGCCTTGCTGGGGTACGATTTTATGCCTCTTCTTATCTGTTACTGCTTTCATGTTAGGAAAGTTTGTGAAGCAGATTTACAAATCTAATCATTTGCTTGAATCTCTTTATGATTCTGTATGGTGGGATTTTTGAGTTTTTGAGGGCTGAGGTTCTTTTTAAAGCTGGAAGTTACACTTTGAAATATGGGTTAAAATGACAGAGTTACATTGTCAAAACACCAAAAAGTAACTGTTAGCATAAAAGTTTCCTATGCTACTTCAGTCTCCTCCCATTTTTATTCCGAAGTTGGATTTTTGTTTGGACACATGAGAAATTCATGTTTGAGCATGTGAGAATTGGAAAGAAGCCACCAGGAATTTCTGGTTTTGACTTTTTGGCAAACACACTTGTGTTTAGGAAATTGTCTTGCAGCACATAACCCTTGAAGTTCCCTTGAAATAGATCAATTCACTTTAGTAGCATGTGTAAGCATATTGTGGTAGCTGTGATCACAATACTAGTAAGACATCATCCGCTTTAAAACCCAATAGTTTTGATTGTTGCAGATGGTATCAAGACATTAACAAAGTAGGGTATGTTCCTTGGTATTGGTTATTGGTGCAGCTGTGAAGTTAATGAAGTCAGTATATATTCAGTTTTAATTGTAGACACATTTTATTTGAGCTTTCATAGAACAGCTGTGAAATAAGTACTATAATTAATGTTCTGTGGGTTACACTGAAATCTATGTATATGTTTTATAAATAATAAGTTATAACCTTTGTTCAATTTATTTATTTTTTGGTTCTTAAGATGAAAGATCATCGGATAATTGTACTTTCTTCAGAAAGCATTTAAAGGTTTCAAAGTCATCTTCATTTGTGCTTTCACCTGCCAAGTCGCCATCAATAAAACTTATTATTAGATTAAATCAATTTATTTTATTAAATTAATGCCATCTTTACATACCTAGATTTATCAGGTACTCAGCATGTTAATACTGGAGTCAAGCAAGCTGTTTATGTTGTACTTGAAGAAATAACCTCATTCTAGCTTTCTTTTGTATTATTTTCACATAGGGTGTTCCAAATTTTCCGTTCCTAAGAAACTCATATAAAGGATAAAACATCAAAGGGAAAGTCAAATGTTGAATCTGATCCCCTTGGGCAGGCAGGTAGGTAAACTAGGGAATGTTGATTTGTGCTATTTTAATTGCAGCTACTACAAACTCCCTCAGTTTCAGACATTCTCAGTCAAATGCTTTCTTCCATGGGGTGACATGATGGTAGGGAACTCAACAAAGTAGAATTGTCAACTCTTCTGGGAGACTCTGAGAGTAACGGAATAATCTGAAATCTTCTCAGACTCAGTGAAGTGATTTATAGATAAAGTCTTCCTTCCTCCCTCCTTTGTCCCTTTTTCTGTTTTCGTAATGGCATTTGGAAAAGGGGTTGTTTGCTTTGCTTGCTTTTTTGTTTTCAAATGAGAGTTCACAAATTCAGTTATATACACTTCACCAAATAAGGACTTTCTAATAGTGTCACCTAGGTTTCTTGGGGATAACTTTATCTAGCTTTACTTATGCAATACATAAGTTATTGCATTTTCTTGTACATTGTGCTATATTCCAGAATTCCCCTTTTTTTTCTTTGTGTGATCCTGAAATGCTCGAGTGACTATTTCAGAAGGCAATGAGGGTCCAAAAACTACAGGAACTTTGTCTTCCTAATACTTCATTCACGGAGCAACAAATCATCTGGAACAAAAGATAATGGCATATACTGTGGGTTGAATAAATTGCTTATGTCATAAGTTCCAGATTTTTGTTATTTTCCTCAACAGGAAAATCACCTAGGACTGAAGGCTTATTATTTAAAAGTAATGAAAAGATTAATTCTCCGCTAGTGTAGTTACAGGTGTACTATACTCCTAAGAAGGTTTTTAGTGGCAAGGATGATTCCCACATCAAGCCTCCTCTTTTAGTGTATTTCTGTCGAATTTAGGGGGCAGGGAGCACGTGTTACTGCATACTTAGGGCCATGGGAATTCTGCTCTTCATTTGCTTCATTAACAGGAAGACACAGGCAAATTATTTTCTTTTGCAGCATCCTCCATCTTTGGGAGGCACAAAGGTGTCTTCAAATATTTTACAAAGTAGACTGTAATGCCCTAGTCTATAAGAGCAGAATTCTGTGTACTATTGTTAGATACTTCAACAAAAGAGTCTGGTTTTTTCTTAAGTACCAACAAAAATCAGAGGAATCTGGAATTTTTCAACATCTTTGAAAAAATCAGGCCGCTTATATTTAGGTATTGAAATATAAGTTAGGAACCTAAATTTAGTATCTACCCCTGTCTGCATTCAGAAGTCGTGGACTCTGACCATTCTGTAATTGAATGGAGGGCAGTCTTTTCATCCTTCATGCTCTTGGCTCTTTTGAGATGTGGGTTAGGAAGATACTGGGATTTATCTGTTACTAACCAGTTTTCTTTGCTGCTGGGACATTCATGGATTGTTCTTCTAAAATTCCGTGGTGCTCAGAGAACCTCTCATTTCCCTTTTTGTTTCTCTCTACTTTGAGGATTATGGCTCACCATATCCCTTAACCAGTTCACTACCTGAACAGCTCATGTTACCATGGGATGGCTGCAGCAGTGAACAGATCTGTTCTTTCTCCACTCTTTACCCCTTTGTACATTTTGCTCCCATGTGCACTAGAAGCTTTGCTCCATGTTTGTAGAAGGTAAAATCAGTCTCCAGGGGACACTAGATCCTTCCTGTGCATATGGTGAAGATCAAGCTGCAAGGAATGAGGAAAATTACGGTTTCGCCTTTCCCAGCATACTAACTAGTACAGTTGTATCACAGCATTAGAAGCAATGCATTGTATCTCATAACAGATGTTCCAGGTATTTCCCTCACAAGGTTAGGAAAGCCAGGAGAGAATATGAAGCTGCAAATCCCTTCTGATCTTTATTCTGCCTCTTTAACTACAAAACTACATTGCACTTGCACAAGGCACGTGCAGAAAAGTAAGAGGACCCTCTCTTATGGTCAATTTATCCTGCTTCCGTCAGTAGCCAGGAGACTGATTCTTAAGAACCTGTTCCTCTAGTTTCCATGAAGCAGTTCCTCACAAAGCCAGTAACACTCAGCAGAGAATCAGTGTATAAATGGACTTGGTATAAGGCTAAGATATTGACATCTGTCGCTTCCCTATGGCTCTCCCAGTGGCTGTGGCTTCTGCAGAGATGAGAGAACTCCCAGCCTGACCCCTTCTGTTAATAACTGAATACCACAGCATTGCTAGTTTGCTCATTGATGGCTGTTGTTTTGGTAGTAACATACTGCCTATACCTGGATATATCAAAATATGTAGTACCCAGCCTATTTTCTCTTCAACCATGCAGCAGTGGAAGTTTACACTGGGGTTGTCCACCAAGGAACAGAATGGCCTCACCATCCTTGAGGTGCTTGACCACCTGCAGCACAGCTCTGTCATCCTTTCTTACTTAGCCCATGGGTCAATGGAAGAATACATTCAGTTTACAAGTTTCTCTTGCAGAATCAAGGACCATTGTGGCATGGTGTAAAGCTGTGATACAGAACATGCTTCATTCTGCTGCTTCAAAACTTTTTCAAATAGGTTAACTTTCTCCCAGTCTTTATGTTGGACCAGCTGTCATCTGTCTGCACTTCTGAAAATTTAGGAGGCTCAAGTCCCCAGAGGTTGGTCTTTATTGTTTATTTTATGCAGCAACTTCTTCCCATTGCTAACGTTTCCAGTTTGTTAATTATCTGCTATAACTGAAAGCTTGCATGGTAGGCCCTGAATCTTCTGCTGTTTGCCGAAGGCTTGAAGAATTATGTATCACATTTACACACAATTCTGCTTATCCCCCTACAAAATTTTCTTATAACTCTAATTATGCAGCCATGAGGAGCTGAATGAGTCTATCCAGATGTTCTAGGGGAGGACAAAATATAGTGGTTGCCACTAAAATTATACAGTTATGTACTAGGACAGGGCTAATGCATACCTTTCAAAAACTAGTATTTGTCAAATACTGTCCTCCAGGTACCTGAAGGAACTTCTTATTATAAATGGGGAGGGGAAGACAGAGAAGCTCTCATGCTACTGTAAAGCTACACCCCCAGTGCTGTTGCAGACACAGATGTGGGGGAGAAATTTGTGCAGCCAATTATTTTCTTCAAAATTCACTCCCTATCTTTTACTCATATTCTGCAATTGGTTAAGAACGAACAGTGAAATATCCCAATAATAACAGTATTGCTCAGAGAGGTCTCCATGTGGCAAAGTATACATTACGCTCTGCTTAAAAGAAGAAGAGAGACTGAATGAAAAGGAAAGATGTACAAAACAAATAAGAGAAGAGCTCAGAAACAACTCAGACTCTGCAGATGTGCTGCATCTGTTTGCTTGCCCACTGGGGATGCTTAGATAGAGCGATTAAGGCATTTATACAGAGATGGTTAGACAACTAGATCAGATACGCAAAATGCAGCTAGATTGACTTAAGGTCTATAGCAACAATAATACCGTAACAAAGGGGTGAATATAATTCACTGTCTATGCATTAAACATTGAATATATATGCCATAAGCCAGCTCATGATGTTAGAGTGATGGAGTAAAACCAGAACTGACCTTGCAAAGGATACACACAATCAAATGAAATTTTAACCTGTTTAAAAGCTGTGTGCCATTTTGCTTTCAAAGAAAGATAAAACTGGTACTCATACATATACAGTCCATTCCTAATTATATTAAAGGAAAAGGTAAAAATATGTCCTTGTAGAAATATTCGTGATGTGAAGTTAAAAAGAAGGAAGCAAACATAAAAAGTTGCCATTCAAAATAAATGTGTACCTTGACAAGAACTCTTACTTAGAGTGACCCAAAAGCAAAAATATTGTATCCCAATGGGTATGACATGTGTGCCTTACAGTAGTCTTTAAAAATAACCCTGATCTATAAAATTCACAAGGGAAGATAAAGGCCATAAAGTCCAGTCTTTATGACTTAAAAAAAAATTTCTTCATTTCTTTTAATTCCATGTCTACTTGTAAAAATAAGTAAGCAATGAAAGTCACCTCTTTGCAAGTAATTCCTCACTATTGTCATAAATAACTACAGTATGCAAAAAAATACATTTATTAGCAAAAATGCTTCTGGCTTTAACTTTCGCTTTGGAAATATTGAGAAATGGAGCCTCATAAGTTATTCATAAGATCAGAATTAATGCAGTCACTATTCCTGGCTTCTGATTAAATGCTGTCTTGTAACCTAGTAACACTGGAAATAATGACCAGATGATAATTTTCTGCGAATTGAGTTAATGAAGAGAAGCTCAGATATGTGAAGTTGCAACACTACTTGCCCAACAGAAATACGCCTAGACACCCATCCACAGATGTGGGGACAATTTTCTTCTGTGTTTGTGTGGCATAGTGTATGCAGACAAAGTCCGTTTCTAATGATGAGTTCATTCTCACTCTTTCAGTACGATAGTTAAGACAGTGGTAGATGGTGATAAAGGAACAGAAATTTACAATCTTAGAATAATGAAAAAAGGAATTGAAAGTGAGGGGTTTTTTTTTTCAGCTCATCCTCACTGATATTAGTGGACAGAATTCATTCAACGTGATGTTGAGCTGTAAATCCTCTGGCAGACTTGTGTATAGTATACAAGACCACAAAGTGTATAAAATTGTGTCACTCACCACTGATAACTTAGGTTGCTAGAGGCTTCAATATAAAAGACAAGCAAAAGACACAGAGAAAAAACTCATATTAGTATTGCCAAGGCTTAAAACTAGTGTTATGTAAGAAACGCCAGCAAATTCCAAAATTAAACAATTTTTCTTCTTCATGAATCTAAAACAAATAAAGGACAATTTCTAAAAAATAATTAGAAAATACCTGGGACAGGAAAAATAAATAAATACAAATAGAAAGACAAATTAGTAGAGAAAAATGCACACACACATATATTTGTACACCACATAGGTTCAGAAAGCATAAACCATTGAAATGGAATCACTGAAGCAGAGAAAAATCTCAGAGAACAGGAACTAGACAACAGTTACTCAGATAATGCATAAGTTAAAAAAAAGAGACCTAATCACTTGGGGGGGGGGGAGCAAGTAAAGAAAACTATAGAAGGGGAGAGAAGTATTAAATGTTAAAGCAGAAAGTTGTTGCCACAGGAAAAGCGGAAGGAAAAAAAAAAGGGGAAGGAAAAAAAAAAAGGGGAAGGAAAAAAAAAAAGGGGAAGGAAAAAAAAAAAGGGGAAGGAAAAAAAAAAAGGGGAAGGAAAAAAAAAAAGGGGAAGGAAAAAAAAAAAGGGGAAGGAAAAAAAAAAAGGGGAAGGAAAAAAAAAAGGGGGAAGGAAAAAAAAAAGGGGAAGGAAAAAAAAAAAGGGGAAGGAAAAAAAAAAGGGGAAGGAAAAAAAAAAGGGGAAGGAAAAAAAAAGGGGAAGGAAAAAAAAAAGGGGAAGGAAAAAAAAAGGGGAAGGAAAAAAAAAGGGGAAGGAAAAAAAAAGGGGAAGGAAAAAAAAAGGGGAAGAAAAAAAAGGGGAAGAAAAAAAAGGGGAAGGGAAAAAAAAGGGGAAGGGAAAAAAAGGGGAAGGGAAAAAAAGGGGAAGGGAAAAAAAGGGGAAGGGAAAAAAAGGGGAAGGGAAAAAAAGGGGAAGGGAAAAAAAGGGGAAGGGAAAAAAAAGGGGAAGGGAAAAAAAAGGGGAAGGGAAAAAGAAGGGGAAGGGAAAAGAAGGGGAAGGGAAAAAGAAGGGGAAGGGAAAAAAAGGGGAAGGGAAAAAAAAGGGAAGGGAAAAAAAAGGGGAAGGGAAAAAAAAAAGGGGAAGGGAAAAAAAAGGGGAAGGGAAAAAAAAAGGGAAGGGAAAAAAAAGGGGAAGGGAAAAAAAAGGGGAAGGGAAAAAAAAGGGGAAGGGAAAAAAAAGGGGAAGGGAAAAAAAAGGGGAAGGGAAAAAAAAGGGGAAGGGAAAAAAAAGGGGAAGGGAAAAAAAAGGGGAAGGGAAAAAAAAGGGGAAGGGAAAAAAAAGGGGAAGGGAAAAAAAAGGGGAAGGGAAAAAAAGGGGAAGGGAAAAAAAGGGGAAGAGGAAAAAAAGGGGAAGGAAAAAAAAGGGGAAGGAAAAAAAAGGGGAAGGAAAAAAAAGGGGAAGGAAAAAAGGGGGAAGGAAAAAAGGGGGAAGGAAAAAAGGGGGAAGGAAAAAAAGGGGGAAGGAAAAAAAGGGGGAAGGAAAAAAAGGGGGAAGGAAAAAAAGGGGGAAGGAAAAAAGGGGGAAGGAAAAAAGGGGGAAGGAAAAAAGGGGGAAGGAAAAAAAGGGGAAGGAAAAAAAGGGGAAGGAAAAAAAAGGGGAAGGAAAAAAAAGGGGAAGAAAAAAAAGGGGGAAGGAAAAAGGGGGAAGGAAAAAGGGGGAAGGAAAAGGGAAAGGAAAAGGGGAAAGGAAAAGAGCAGAAGGAAAATCAGCCTAAATCCTCAGAGAAGCCATTGAAGGGCCGGAGCGGGAGCGGGCCCCGCACGCACGGGCGCGCCCGAAGCGGCCGCGGAAGGCGCGAGAGGAGGAGCCGGCGGAGCAGCGCCGCCAGCCCAGCAGCGCCGCCAGCCCTGCCCCGCGGCACCGCACCCGCGCTCCCCGCGCGGGGCCGGGCGCGCAGCGGCCGCGGGGGCGGTGCTGCGGAGGGGCGCGGCTGCGCGGGGGGGGCGGAGCGGAGCGGAGCGGAGCGGGGCGCAGCGGCGGGGACGGGGCGAGGCGGGGCGCCGCGATGTGCTGAAGCGTCCCGCCGTTCACAGCGGAGGGGCGGCGGGGGCTGCCGGAGCCGCGGCGTTAGAGCCGCCGGGCTTGCCGGCCCTGCTGCTGTCCCACCGCCAGCAGCCGCGGTATAAAGAGGGGGATCGCGCGGGTGCGGTGCGGTAGCAGCCGCGGCTGCCGGCGCCTGGCCCCGGCTGCAGGGCGCGGGGGTGGGGAGGGTCATCGCCGCTGGAGGGGAATAAAATACACCTGGGGGGGTGGGGGGGGTGGAATCTACCTGGAGGGAGGGTGGGGAAGGGGAGGATGGGGGCAGAAAGCGGTTTCTGGGAAAAGCCGGTGGCTTGGGTTGGAGAGGAGGAGCAGGTGAGGGGAGAGCGCTCGCCAACTCGCCCCTCGCCTTCACGCTCCGGAGCAGGGGAGTGGAGAAGAGGAGCAAATCCGGGAGGAAGGCGGCGAGGAGCAGGCGGAGGAGGAGGAGGAGGAGGAGGAGGAAAGGACGCGGGGGGGGTGGCCCTCGTGCACTTAGGGGTAGGGGCGAGCCGCGGGCGGCGGCGTGAGGTGGCACCCACATAAACACGCACCCCCATCGCCTCGACGTACACGCGCGTCCAGGCGGGGGCGGGCAGAGCCTCCGCCGCCCCCCCGGGAGCAGCCGGGGGAGGTGCCTCGGTCCCCCCGCCGGGGAGGGGGCACGGCGGGGCCGGGAGGGGCTCGCGGGAGCTGCCGGCGCGGATGCCTTCACCTGGGGCTCTTCATCCGTGAGAGAGGCGAGGAGGAGAGGCGGTCGGGTCTGGAGAACTACCTCTGGATGGTTTAAAAAAAAAAAAAGAGAAAGAAAAAAAAAAAAAAAAGAGGGAAAAAACCCCCAACTCTGCGATCCTCTGCTCCCCACAGGCTCAGCACCGTAAGGGACTGCTATATTTGAGGCTGTCAGGAGGATGGGAGAGAGAGACTGAGAGTCAGGGCGAGAGAGAGACGGTGCCACAGCAGCGGTAAGTGTCTTTGCTGTTCCCCCAGCCAGGCACTGATTTCCCCGGTCAGACTTTGGAGTGTGTGCAGATTATTTCTTGTAATATCCATCGCGGCATCTTTGTGAGCAGTCTGCTGTGAAGCCAGCAATGGTGAGAGATCCCATTTTTGGGCTCCTACTGCAGGTTTATGTGGTTTGCTTTTTGTTTGGAATCTTACGTTGAAATTGTTGTCATAATTGAGCAGAAAAGTTGAAGCAGAAATTACTGTGATCTACTATATGCTTCCCGTCATATAACTAGCTAGCAAACTACCGCAGTGAATGAGTTGTGAAGAGAGATGTGAGGCTTTTAGAACAAATACATACTCCAGAGAAAGAATGCCTATTTTAATGTGCTAATTTTTTTATGTTTGGATTTGCTACCGTGCTAATGCTCGAGGGTGAAACAGAAAATACCCTAGCGTATTGAGTTTGTAGTGATGCACTAAAAGTTGTGTTATGAAGTTCAGTATGGTACTCGGCTTTGGGATAAACAATTATCTCCTGAATTAAAAAAGTACGGTGCCTGGACTGTTCTCCTTTGCTGACAGGCAGAGGAGATGGAATTACATAAAGATGCACTGATTTTTCCTCTCTGATGTGAAGACTGGATAAGACTGTGTGGAATGTCTATGAGCTGGCTAGAAGATGAACTGAGAGTTATTTCTGTAACACAGAGCACGAAACTGTGTTTTTAAGATTTTTATCTCGGAAGAAAAATCGGCATCCATTACTGTACCTGTACTTCTTCAGATGTTTAGTTTCATTCCTGTTGAGCACAGAAACTTAATAAAACAGAAGTCACACAAGATAGTGTAATGTGACTACTTAGGACTAAAGTTTTCTATGTGTTGCAATATTTCAGAAATTTAACATAAAGTTTTTGCAAAGTTTGTTCATTTTTTTAATTTATAAAGTAATACTTTCCTTGAATGACACATTTTCAGTCATGTTTTTTAATGAAGGACCTGATGCCAAATTTTTCTGAGGAGTTGCAGCATTCCCCTAGTCTTCAGTGAGCTTTGGATGAGAAACTGAAGTTTGAAACTACAAATAAATTACATGCTCACTGTTAGCCAAAAGCTAAGGGAGATTCCTGATAATTAAAATTTGGATGACATTTTCCAATTAATAAAAGTGCAATTAATTCTTGCTGAGTATAGTAGAACTCCTTCAGAAGTACTTTATGGCAATCAATATTAATGCAAGATCAGTTCATCATGATTAATATTATTACAGTGGATATCAAAAGAATTAGCAATAATTGGGCCATTACTTTAAAGTGCTATCAAAATACCTATTAGAATTTGTAAAAATACATTTTCATAAATTGCCTTTAATTACTATAGCATTTATCTGCAAAGTTTGAAGTTAAAAAAAAAAACAAACAACAAACCCCAAAACCTAAAACCCCTTCAATATCTTTCTTGCTGGGAGGGAAGACGCTTGTTTACTAGTGTGAGGTATGCTAAAAGAAAGACAGAAAACTGAGATGTGAACTATAGTAACTGAGGGATATTTCGGGTACAGTGGCCCTCTGTGGCAATATGCTTTTAACCATGTGAATGATTGAGATGTGGTTGAGAAGACAAAGTCTTGAAGACAACAAATATATAGAGGAAGGAGGATGAAGTGTTAAGCATTCTTGAAGGTGGTAACAGCTAAATAGTTTTAAAAGTGGACTATTCAGCATGCAGTTCTTCTGTTTCATACACTTACACAGCAAACGCCCATGCAAAAAGTCAGAACTAGCAGAGTGTGACATAAAAGTGTGAAGAGAGCTACGGAAGGTCTGGTGACTAAGAGTGTAGACTTTAGTTTTGTTGGTCAATATGAAGCTGAAGGTCATATGTTGAATTTTAGGTTAAAATGTCAGGGGAAGGGATCTTAATTTCATTTTATAACAGGGGCAGATGTGCTAAGAATGAAAACAGAAAATACAAAAAATCTGACTGGCTGAACTGTAGCAGAGAATGTGGAAGAAAACAGCTTTGACAACAGATCTTGAGGAAAAATATCCTAGCAGCTAAGATAAAAGGTATGATTAAAAACCTCTGCTGTTAGGAAATAATAAAGTGCAACTTTAAGAAATGCATAACTTAGAGGACTGTCAGCACAGATTCTATACAGGAAGGTCATGACTGGCAAATTTGCTTGAGTCCCCTGCATAAGTTGCTGACATGGTAAACTATTGGGGAATCAGTGATATGATTTATGGGGGTTTCAGAAAATGTCCAGTTCTGTGCTCCACAAAATATCGATTTGGAAAGTAAATTTTGGAAGGAGTGCTGGAATGAATTCAAACCTGACTTAGAGATAGGGACCAGAGGGTGTCAGTAAAGGTAAAGAGCTCTGGATGAAAGGAGGAGGTTAAAAGTATGATGCTTTAAGTGACATTCTGAGATCCAGTTTTCTTTCTTGCTTGTTATAAAGCTGGCATGTTCAAAGAAAATAAATCTGATTTGCTAGCAGTACAGAAAAATCTGTTCCACTGAACAGATTCAGCACACTGAAAGTTTTCTGATTAGGTTAATGATAGGAATATTTACTTTAAGTAATTAATACAAGTCTTTACTAAAGGCATCGGAAACTCTATATTAAGAATATACACGCCAAGTGGCTGGCATTGAGCCATCTGAGGTGATTGGTTCAGTGGCACTGAAACAATGGTTCTTCTGAATGATTTTGTCTTTCTGCATGTAGCCTGCAACACAGATCTTAGTTCCTCTGAATTCACTGCATAATTTGCCACTGTTGGTCTGCTTCCTCCATATGCTCCTGCTAACCGCTTCTGTGTTGCACTTTCCCTCAGTTTCAGAACCACCTCAATCATTTGGACAATTTCTTGTACTCTAAAATACTAAACTGAAATCCACCACAGTTTATACTGCATTCTTAATTCCTGAGAATCAATGTCAAACAGACATTTGCTTGCTAATATTTTGTTGGTAGGTGTTTCACAGAATTTAGTTTCTTCCTTCTGTGCATAGCTTCTCTGATGCTTTTTTTCAGGGTCTGTTACACCCTGTATTATCAACTTCTTAGCACTTTACAAGGGAAAAATACTATGTCTGGAAGTGATGGAATCCCTACAGAGTTTTATCTTCTGGGCAATTCTGATCAATAATGCTATATTACAGGCCAGTGCCTTTTAAAAAATTACAAAACTGTTAATACTTGGTAAGATAAATATTCTGATTTTACTTAAATTTAACATTTCAAAGCTTCAAAATGTGTGTACTATATGTATGTATATCTGTGTTTATACACACACATATACTATATGTGAGAGTAATGATTCTGTGTCTTTGCAAGCTGGAGTGGAAGTAACAATAACATTTTCTGGTTAGTGGAAGGAAATGTAATGTCTTTGTTTTTATAATTAATTTCTTGGCTGATTTATGAAAATATCCAAAAATGTATGAATCATAAGAAAATGTGATCTTTGTTTATATGCTGCTTTCTAAAAGGGAGTTCAGGATGATTTCTCACTGTACTTCATAAAGGCCACAAATCAAGTTTTAGGTGTTGCAAGTGGATGTATAACAAGGCATTATGATGTCAGATCCTGTATGCTGTGAATATAATAAAACATAAGAATTACCATCCTTGCTACAGCAGATGTTCTTGATCACACATACCAATACTTATTCTGTGTAGTCATCCACTCAGACTAGCTCCTAAGCTTACAGAGCCATGAGGTTATGTTGGAATGATAAAGTCATTCACGCTGTCATGTAGTAGTTACCAACACCATAGTTCGCTCCTTTACATCTCCTTCAGTACCAAACTTACGTGTCAGTCTTGGGAAAAATTGATAACTCTTCTCCATTTCCATACCTAGAAATAGAAAATGCATCAACTCTTTCTGTCTATCAGAAACCCTTCGGGGAGTTTCCTTTTTCAGTATGCTCTTAAAGGTTTTATTGTAAATGGTGTTAAAACATGAGGATATCTTTGGAGAACCTTCTGCTGCTGGAACTAAAAGCAGACAAACATTGAAGTTAGTTCATCGCAGTTACCGAGAGGGGTAAAGGATGACAACTTTCCATTCAACGTACAGGGAGTGTGGCTTCAGCCTCTTTCTGAGTGAGAAATGCTCAGGTTTTAGTAGCCAGAAGTTTAAGATTTACTATGTATCCAGTGGGACTCCTAGCCTGCAAAACATTTTGATCAAAACTAAATGTACAGCTTTGTAATTAATGCAGGCATAGTATCAGCTCAGTCTTTTGGGTGTCTTCCCTTACCAAGTAGCATCACCTTGCAAGAATTCATGAAGCCCATTTTATTTTTATTGGTTTTATAGTCTTCATTAAGTATGTGAGGGACATTGCCCTGTGGCTGTAACATTCCTGCTATAGGTTGTAACCAACCTGCTACAGCAATGCATTCAACCAAGAGTAGTAGCTACACAGATGGACAGGTAAAAGAAGAAGACTTTGTGGTCATAGTATCAGAAGAAGCTAATCTAACAGCATAACCTCCTCAATATTATTCTGAGAAGACATTCATGCACTGAACTTGACAGGTTGTAATTCTTGCTTAGACATAAAAAGACATATCCAGAATGTGTTTGTTGCAATAATCTCCCCCAAAATGTGCTCTCAAAACTAAGTAGTAATTGGCAAGGAGCTTAACAGAGATTTACTTTTGGAAAAGGTGATTAATTATTACCTGTTTAAGTACACATGCACTATTTTTTTCTGAAAGATGACCAGTTATCCCCATTAGCTTACTCCACAGACTTTCATATGCTATCTACTCTCAGTTATTTGCAGGTCTCCACCTAGACCTGGAGTGTAATGAACAAAACCGCATGAAAATGAGTCAACAAAGTCACAGTATATATTTTACCTCTTCTTCTGAGATGGTTCTCACAGAGAACATTTTCCAAAAGTTAAGTATTATAGTCACTCAAAAAAATTATTCTGGACATGCTGTAAGACCTTTGTGACATTCAGCACTGTTGGTCTGGTAGAGTAATTCAGCTTTGTCATGTTCGTATTACTGTGATGTAAACAGGATTATTCATTTATCTTTACATTTATTCTTGTGATGGCTTGGACGGGGGACAAGATGGACAGATTGTTAAATGGATGGAATAGAAAATACTGACAATTTCATGAGCTGTCTTGTTCCTGTATAGGAATTTCAGTATGCCTGCACACAAAAACATGGCTGTATTCCAAACAAACACTTGAAGTTCTGGACATAGAGACAAATTAAAATTCCATTCAGTTTGTTTTTTCTTTAATTACTAATGTCTTTTCCACAAGCATTCACTGCCTGGAGTATTGTACTTATACAGCCCACTTTCTGGACCAAATTAATAATATTGAACTTTGTATCTAAGGTTACACATACACATTTTCAAAAGTGAAAAAAAGAAGATATATAGTTCTGTACCTACTATTTAAGTTACTTTGATGTACAGTTCACTAACTGCATATATAAATCGTTGATTTTTCTATTGTGGCATAACTTGTAGGTACACCTATCTACATTTATTTACAAAAATGCAGATGCCACTTTAAAGTGCAGTTGCCCCAACTGTCTAATTCACATTGCAAGTCCATACTAAATAGTATTTAGATTAGAACTCTGATTGTCATAAAAGATTTGTTGTTTTATTAGCAAGGTCCTTTGACTCCATTATAAACCTTATCGTTAGTATCATCATCGTAGCAACTAGGCACTATAATCATAAATCAAGACTGCATTGTACTAGGAGCTGTAAACACAAAATGGTCCCTGAATCAAAGAACTTAACTCAAGAGCTCTTCCCTTTTTGCTGTGATTTGTGACCTTTGAAAAGCTTACATCTAAGGGTAGACATCTGTGTTTCACAGCCATGCTACCAGGATCATGTACAGACTTCTTAAAGATCACCTCCCACAACAGAAAAAAAAACCACAACAAGATATGGTCTGCAACACTATGACATGTGATGATCACACATACGTGCTATAAAATGTCTTGCAAATTTGTCTAAAGACAGTACCAGCAGTCCACAATTTCTTCTGAAATTTTTAGAAGGAGTTTTTAGACCTCTTTTCTAAATTAATTCATTTTTCAGCTTTCCAAAATCTCATGCAGATCAAATCTTATTAAAAACAAGTGTATGGACTTTCACATGAGATTCCATTAGAAGATAAGTTCTAATTATTAAAACTTTCTATTTGTTTTTGTCAATCCAAAAATCATGAGTTAAAGAAACCAAATAATCTACTCATTCCTGTGCCGTGGCCTTATTCTTTGTTTGGTTTTTGACTTCTGCACATTGAGGTGATACAAGCTCTTGATTTCTCAGTCTCATGCTATGCAAGATTTTCAAAATGTTCTCACTCCACTGTAACATATGCAGTGTCATGTATTATTGCTTACATAAAACTCAGCTCAGGGAATCTGGGAATAAAGCCATGACTTCTCTGATGTCATAACATCACTTTGATGTGTGTGTGCACAGCTTCCCAACTCAAACCTGGTTGTGTAGTATTTCCTCTATCTGGACTTTGGGGATGCAGGTTGGACATTGAAATAGCTTAAGGCTGAGAAAGACTGACTGTTACATGGTTTTGAGAAGACGCATAATTGAAAACATAGAACAGATCAGTTAACAAGGGAGGATAATTTATTAAGAGGACCATCAGCACACAAAGAGATAATTTAGAAAACATGATATATAGCTGAAATGTCTGCAGTCATGTTTTCCCCCTTGCATATCACAACTGACTGATTGCTAACATCTAAGTATTTATTTGCCTTATCAATCACTTTGTGCCTGAGTCATTCACTGATGGGCATAATCCTCTGTTTGTGACTTCACAAGGCATCTCTGGAGGAAATTTGAATGTCATCAGCAACGAATTGAGACATTACTGAAGGCATCAGGTAGGAGGAGGATGTTTGCACAAGAGGCATATTAATCAACAAGAGAAGAAAATATGCAGCATCAAAGTAGCATAATTCAGTTGAATTTCGATTAAATTCTTGCATATTTTCTGCAATGTAGAAGCAAGACAGTTAGACTGATTGATCAAGCCCTGCAAAAAGCAAAGCGCTTTTCTAGAAAATAAATAAAGGTTGAGCAAGTTGAGAAACATTAAGCGTACAGGAGTACTAAAGTTTATACCCTTAAAAGGTCATTTACCACCAGAAGTTATTTGTTCAAAATTCCTGTTATCTCTGTAAGTGTTTATTAAATATCCATCAGTTACTATCAAGATTCCTTCTCTGTTAATCTTTGCAAAATAGTTATTTTGAAACAGCACAATTTTTGTTGTAAAAGAATGTAAAGGAATTTGCTAAGGATTTCTTTCAAAGCATACAAAAATATGTTGAACTTATAAACAATGTGTGCATGATTATATCGGATTATAGGATCTGTAAATGAGAATAAAGTATGAGAGAAAAAGGAACCTATCATAGTTTTGGGTTATTTTGGTTTAACAGAAAATGATTACATGTCTTCATATGTGACATTCTGCATCAAATAAAAGCTGGCATATAAGAAAGTATGGTCAGTTGAACTCTTAATATTTACTAAAAATATTGTCTGTTTCAACAACTGCATGCTAGTTACATGTGTTATCTATGATTTCAGAAAAGATAGCAGGCTGTTTTGTGGGGACTGGTTTAAAGTCAAAAGAACGTAGGTTATCAGAAACCTGTCCAAAAACCGTAAGGGACATGCTTTCTTTTTGCAACCTACAGGAGTGTAACTAAGGAGCTTAGGGGATCCTAAGTATTTCTCTAAAAACTACCTGTAGGTGGTATAATAAGATCTGGAATATTTTGTCAGTGGAAGAAACAGACTGTAAACAGCTATATGCAAGGCAGTGATTTTGGACTTCTTGTTATTGTTTCTGGTTTTATTATAGTGTTGTAATGAGGTAACAGAGCAAAGCAAATACAAAGGTTTACTTTTTATTGGGCCTAATCTTATTCTTTGAAATGGCTGAGAAAAATTCCATCCATTAACTTGAAAATAAAGATTAAACTAAACAAAACTAACTTCTACGATCAAGCACACTGGACATAGAATTATTTTACTTCTTTATAGCATACGTCAGATTTTAAGACACCTCAGAGACACAGGAAGAAATCCCTTTTCCTTATTTAAGAAAGGAGTCCAACAGATCAGTCAATAGAAACTTTGGCAGACTACAGACAGAAGGTCCTGTCACAGGAGATTTTTATTGCTTTCTACTAATTGTTATTTTGAATTTATTAGTTACTAGTGTATGAAAAATATGATTGGATTTTGTGACTTTAGTTATAATTTTTATTTTTCTAGTGCAGTCTATTTTATTGCCATTTTCCTTTGATTTCCTCATCACCTGAGATTTTCCCACATGTTGGCTGGCACGAAATTAGTTTTCTTAATTTGTATGCTTGATTTGCCTTTTCTGTAATTTAGATTTTATTGCCGATGTCAGACAAAGGAGAAGGAGATGAGGGAAGTATGGAGAACACAACCCTTCACCACTCCCATTCCCATGTATAAAGGCAGCAAATAAATGTGTTTTATTAATGCAGTAAAGTCAGAGTCCTTGTGGCTTGAGATACATTAAAGAGACTCTCTAGCACTCCAAGGACTGCCAAATTAGACGATGCTGAGGGGAAAGAAAGAAAAAAGAAATAAGAAAAAAGCACTTTCACATAAAATTCACACTGCATTTAACAAGCTTAAGAGAAAAACACTTATCCAAAGCTGAAAGCACAGGACGCTACAGCTTAAGAGCCATGCTTTCCACTGAGAGGCTGTAAGCACAGGTTGGGTAGTAGAGAAACGGTGGGGACCATGCAGTGATGAATCCCCCTTTCTCTGCTCACTACTAAGTGGGTGAAGAAGGGGAAAGTCCACATAAATTACTCCTCTTCTGTGTCACAGACCTGCACCTGCAAACGGACAGTCCCTCTGTTGGGGATATGGAGGGTCACACAACACACGCGGAGAACACTGATCTCTGTTGTTGAGGTTTTCTGATATACAGGGTAGAGGCTGTGACCTGAACACCATTGAGAATCAGAGGTATTGTGCCTACCAGCCTGTCAAGGTAAATTTCTCCTAAAAATACCTTAGTGATCCTTATGACATGTTCTGGGTATAGGGTAGCTCTATTGTAGCTGTATTTCTTCTCGCCCAAAGCATGCATTTAAAGACTATGTCCTTAAATATACTGAAAGCAGGCAGTTGAAGTCCATTGGCCACTAGCAACTGCTGACTGCTGTTTTCTTTAACAGTTTGTGCGTACCTCTTATGCTGCTTCTAGTTCTCTTTCCTCATTGCCCCAATACGGACATATCCTCACGCTTTGCCTTTTTTTAATCATGATCAGGCTTTTGTGGCTAACACTTACTCAGAAGGACTCAAAACGGTCCAGAGCCAAATTCCTTGCTGGCATAAGCAAGTGTAGCAACACTAAATTCGGTGGAGTCCTGCCTGCTTGTTTTAGGATGGCTCCCCCACCTTGAATTTACCTGCAACCCTCAACCCCTACTACCCTCTGAAGCATATTTTGCCAGTGACAGTGACTGAGGAATTCCAGGCTGGATTTTAAATCTGCTACCAAATGTATTCTGGCTATGCTAGCAACAAGCAGAGCTGCACAAAAATTACCCATTTTTGTTCTGTAAGTGTCCATCTGCAGCAATGATGATTTTCTGCCTAAATATTTTATTCTTCTGTGAATGTGCAAAAATGTGTATTATTTTTTTCCCCTGCCGGTTCTGCTGACAAGCAGAACTTTTTCATAGAGCTCTATAATTAGGCTCCAGAGTCCTGTGGAGACACACAGTAGAGTGGTAGGCTTTATATTCTGCAACACTTAAAAGTTGCAGTTCACAGACATGTGTGCTTACATCTACCCCACCTCTTTGCATGCTATAACTAGTCTCTTCCATTCCCTTTGGATCTGTCCCCCTGTGTCTAAGAAAAATGAGAATTTTGAGTGTTTCTGGTCCTAAACTGCAAATCAGCACTCGACCACTGTGTGAAACTCTTGACAGAATGGAACAGAGTTTCAGGTCATCACTGAAAATCCCCACTCAGGAATCTTGCATTGTTTCAGGTTGTGCAATGAAACGATCAAACTTTATATGAAAACATATAACTCTTGGGGGTTTTCACATAGTTCTTTTCAGCATGAATGTGAATTTTTGTGGTTTCAATCACTGTACAGTGATCCTGATCACAAAGCCCAGTGATGAGTATTTATATTCTGTTCCTATAGCAAATATATATAGTTGTAAAGAAATAGATCACTGGCAGAATTTGTATGTGGATTATTATATGTTGCTATTGGATGGCCCATAGGGAAACCTTTCATTTTCCTTTAAGATAACCTTCAAACTAACCTGTTTTAAAGCATGCTATTATAGAGACCATGAGTCTTTGCCACTTGAGTCCACAGATGGCCTCAAACAACTGTAAATTAGTAACACTAGTTATACCTCCTAAAGATGGTTAACATCTGAGATTTCATGACTAGTAAGCTTCTATCCAAACCAGTTGGAAATATGGACTGATATGATTTGTTTAGCTTTGTATTGGCACAGTTTGGAGGAAAAAGATTTTAATGTTATAATATGGCTGATGAGAGTTACGGCTTATTCTTTAGCACTGTTACCAGCTGAGAAGCTGGTAGCTCATTTTTAGAGGTTTAATTAATAATGTAGACAGTTGAATCTGCCTGCTTGGACTAAAATAATTAGCAGAGAGTAAACAAACACTTTACATTTCACTTTATGAATGGTGTGGTGCCACTTTAAATATTTAATGTTTTGATCTGAGTGATGAGTCAATTCTTGCAGGGTGCCAGGTTACAGCTACAATCTGGGGAGGAAAGCTGAGTTGTCAGCAAAGGTACGTTCCCGTAACTGCTTCCAACCAGCAAGGGCTGCAGGAGGTGGAAGAAGACCTAAAGCGAATGTTAAAAAGGAGGGTATGAAAATGTAGAAGCTGTCGGAAAAGAAATGGTAAAACAAACCAGACAGGAGGGGGAGCTGATAGAAAGCAGTTTAATGCAGCTCAGTGACTAACTGATCTCCATGTGAGGTCCTATAGGGGACAAGTGTCTCATACCCATTTAAATCTCAGGTGGTGGCTTATTCTCATTCCTTTGTATATTCAGGGCAAGAAAAGCTAAAAGATACCCCTCTAAATTTACTGGCTTTTTCTCATAAATATTGATGGTCTGGGGAAGAGAAAACCCAGACCCTGCCCACAGAGCAGACAAAGCTTATGTGTTGAGCATGCTGAAAACCAGCAGTGATTGCAATTTTGACTTCAGGAACCATATATGCATGTTCTGAACAACTTCATACACAATCTTAAACTGAATATACACTTAAACAATCTCGACTGCAATTTAGTTAATCTTAGGTGAAGTCCTAGACAAGTACCTTTGAGAAGGGAATGCTAATTACACCTAATCTTTACTTCATGGCGTGGAATAGTACTTTTGATATTATAACCATTTTGTATTTCTATCCAAAACATTCAAAAGCCATACTCCTTAAGCTTAAAAAATCTCTTCACTTTTGTGGTTTATGTCTTGTAAACCTTAATACTTCTTTTTCTCTCAGGTTTTTTCTTCCTTATTTTCAAAATGGCAAAAATATTGAATATCTGATAAATACATTGTAAACTATTTTTAAACAAACTGTTTGATTCAGTCAATTTTAGTTCACTTTCAAGAGCATGAAATATTCAGAAAATCACATTCCCATTTATATTTTTTTTCTGGAGACTAGATGAAGATGCAACCAGTGCAGTGTGATGCTGGCGAATAATGTTATTTTCTGCCTGGCGCACCACTCAA
The DNA here is from genome assembly GCF_947461875.1 of Haliaeetus albicilla. Lineage (NCBI taxonomy): Eukaryota > Metazoa > Chordata > Aves > Accipitriformes > Accipitridae > Haliaeetus > Haliaeetus albicilla. Next base: position 14,945,565 of record NC_091502.1, on the reverse strand, counting down.
AAAAATGTCCACGAAGTTCTCTCACTGTGCCCACTTCGATTAATTAGCTTTATTACTGCAGCCCACAATGAAGTTCTTGAGCTGTAACTCAGGGCAGTTTTCCACTCCAACTCCTTTATTAATCATGATCATACTTAGGAGAGAACCTTGCCCGATTTTCTTATTTCATACCAAATTTGCAGGGTGGACAGAAAACCCACAAAAATATTTGCTAACCTGTTGTGTTTGGTACAAAAGCCACTACGCAATGATTAATATGGATCCCCACTGTGCCATTTGTGTATGGTTGTTTTCCAGAGAAAGATCAAGCTTCGGTCAGATTTTTCAGTAGACCCTGCTGCCTTCAACACTTCAAAGACCATGCTGCAAGTCCCTTGCCATTTGAGTAGGAGAAGTTTCCTGGAAGTGTGTTCTTGAGTGACGGGAGGCTTTGTCTGGGCACAAATAGGGGCTCTGGTGTGTGCGAAACTGGCTCCGTCTCATCCTCGTGCTGGGGTGGGAGGCTTTTCACCTGTCAGTGACACACACCAATACAACAGCACTGAAACATTAGATGTATGTGTCACTGTCACTATTTTGTTCTCTCCTTCGGAAACAATCAACAAAACACTGCAATCATCTGAGAAAAATGGAGACTTACAGGAGCTTCCATATGAAGTGATTTGATTTATTTTTTTTATTTACAACAAGCATTGATGACAGCATTTGGATGCTTATTTGTTAATGAAAATCCAAAGATGGATGTGAAAAAATTAACATTTTACTTTGTTCAAATATTTTGTTTCTTTCCCATTGTTTTGCTCCTCCAGAATCAGAATACTCTCTTGATACATTGAAAATAAAATTCCATTCCCAACTGGGATTTTATTAGTGATTGTCACAAAACTGAAAAATCTATTTTTAATCCTGTTCATCTACTAACTACCACTGGTTCTGACCAGTCAGGGACCTCATTTTCACGGTATGTCCGTCTGTAGAAACTGATGCAAGCATAAGGGAAGGGGTCAGTTACCTATTCATCCTCCCTTCATGGCTTTCTCTGAGACACAGAAACCTCTAAAACTTGCAGCAGAAAGCAGTTTGAACAGATCACTTTGTTGCCAAGGTAATAAAATCCACGAGCTTTCAGAATAAGCAGATTTCTTCTATGATATTTAATGTTCATGGCTAAGCAAAAAAGGTAACAGCTTTTTGTAATAGATAAGGTGCCCATCTTTTGGAACAGCGATTTGCAGCTTTTGGGCAATTTGCAGGGCCTCTACTACATGAGGTGTGGACCAAGCAGGGGAGAAATGATCTTTAAGTACCCAAGATGGCCAAGCCAAATGCATTTGTACCTCAAACAGTAATTTCAAATGTATGCATGTATGAGTGTACAGGGAGAGCTGATGTTTTTTTCAGAATTGTGAGTAAAATTCGAAAGACTTTGAACTGTGACTGTCGCCTGTGATTTCTGAGATATGTCTTACTGTACTCGGTAAGGGAGGCTGACCAGCCAGGGAGCAGTTGGTTTGCAAGGACTCAATCTCAGGTGGGATTTTGTTTGTGTTATTTGTAACCTCTACTATCAGTGTATAAAAATCTGACTTGAACTTTTGATGAATATGTTTTTTACTGCACCATTAAGCTTGTCTAGTTTACTAGCAGCATGGTGAAATTCACAATATAACATTTTTTTTCCACTCTTCAAATACAAATAAACTAGTTTGTGCAGGCATCCTCAAGGTCTTGCGTCCTGAAATACATTTATGGATATTAATGTTCAGGGGATATTTCTGGGAAAACTGAAGTAAGTCATGTCAGGGCTTATATTTCCAAGGTGCTGAATTTGGGGGGAAAGAACTGATTTTAGTGGACAGAAAATATCCCTCCAGCCACAGAAAAAAGATAGCCAAGAGCTTTGGGCTGAATCCACATGCCTTGCCATTGAAACCTCTGTGGTTTGCAGCCTGTCCACTGTGGGGCTGTGAGTCAGTTTTCCCCTTTGAACTGAAGTTTTATGAGAGAAATTCACGGCACGGTAAATAGTGATCATCTTTGTTAACTCTCATCTACCCCATTTGTCAAGATGATGAATCTGTATATGGTCAAGGTTTTAAAAGATAATGTGGTTTGCTATTGGCTCTAATGGGGATTTTTTTTTTTTTTAATAACATGGAATTTTGCTGTTCAGCATCATTTTATTTTATTATGCTCGTTTTTTGTGTAAACAGTGGTCTGTTGCCATTTGGTCACACACACGCTGTTTTGCTACAGAAGCTGTTCATCAAAGTGGTGACATTTCATTTTAGGACACATTTGGAAAACAGATATTGTTGTTGTTGTTGAGGCACTTTGACTTGGGAAATGCCATATAGTGTATGTGAAAGCTCTGTACAGTCACAGGAGTGGTAGAAGTTTGCCTGAGCTCAAATTCCCAGACACTTTATAATCAAAATTAGCTGCCTTGCCTCAACCTTCTATCACACCAAAATGAGGCCTGCATGATGCAGGCAAAGTTAAAACAAATTAAAGGGAGCACTTCCTCACACAGTGTGAAGTCAGCCTGAGGAATACAGTCACATAGTTCATAGATTTGATTTTTTAAAGGGCTGGGTAATTTTATGACCAATAATAACATTTTTAGTTATGCATGCTAAGTGAAGTATAATTGGATTTCCTGCTTCACAGCATCAGCTACAGGGCCACTACATCACTACAGGGGCCGGGAAGGGATTTATTTACACACATATGCGCACGTTCACACCCATGTACACCCCTCCCGCATGCAGCAATGAGTTTTGGTGCTGTGTGCTAGGGGTTTTTTTAATCATTGTGCATAAGCCACTGTCTCTGAATAGTTAGGGCCAACATCTGCATGTCAACAAGAGCCCTGCAGAATACCTGTAGTAATTACGGTGCATGTTGAGCATGTGAAAACTGTGGGCGCTTTGTCCATTTTGCAAATGTCAGCAAGTCTGAACCAAGCTGCAGGAGGAAGAGAATGTGTCAAAACATCAGCTCTTAATATTCAAAAGGCTTCTGGGAATACGAAAAGCTATGCAAGCCTCAGTCAGTACCAGAGTGCCAGATGTTGGCCACTGACACAGTCACTAAAACGTGACTGCTAGTTTAGTTAACGCATCCTTCACCCTCCCATCACGGTCATTTCAGAAATCAACAGGAATAAAAAAATTGGAGACCATAGCATGGTTGCCACTTTTTAAGTATTTGTTTTTAGTGAAAGTATAGGTGAAAATTAAAAATGGATTTGAAAATTCAGAGGTTAATTACTGCAGAGAAATTCCAGGCTAGGAGTATGATGAAGTAGCACACTGGGCCTCTTTTTATTTTATTATTTTTCCTAGCATGCTGTATGTTACCTACACTGGAACCTATGGAAGAATAGACTAATTAATAAGTTTATTAAAGGTTTCATATATCACTATCAGCACTTTCACCTACCAGAACAGGATCTAGAAACCTTTTCTAGCACTTAGACTCACGGTGTAGAGTAGGAGGAGAGTTAGGCACCAGCAAGAAGCCAATTAAAATCTGTATGTTCAGCATGCCGATGCCTAGAGCATGCCAAAGGCGAACAGTGACAGAGACGAGCACTATATCCCAGCGAGGGCACCAGAATTTGACCCGGTCTTTCACAATGTATATCACTGAACCACTTCTTTAGAGTTATGTTTTTAAAATTAAAGTATAACACTTATTCTGTTAAAATCCAAGAGGATGAATTTCGTTATTGGACTATCTCTGTGGTTAGAGCCATTGCCCGAGTCTGAGTCATGGGTTCAGTTTTGTGAGGAGTCAAGGAGGATGCAGATGCACAGGTACGTTGGTGTAGCATGGATAGTGCTCCCTGGTTGTGCAGAGAGGAATGAGATGCTTGCTGCTGGGTGGAGACAGAGCACAGGCTAGAGGAAACTTCATTGCTGCTAATAATTGAATCACTGAGAAGGAGTCCTCAGTTCTGCTGCCAGGAACGCATCTCCTAAATAGAAAATAATGAAACAACCAGCAGTGGATCCAAGCACTCCATCCTGAACCTTTAGTCTCTATGGTCTCACCCTGTTTGATTCAGTTTATTTGCAATTCCTGCTCCATTCACTTTAGAACTAATAAGGACAGATGTGAAAAAAACGCAGTTCTGTCCTCTTAACAAATTAGCCTCTTGCAGATGACCTCATCCCTAGCCAACCTGCTCACACTCTGTTGTAAAGCATGATTGTAGGTAGCACAGTTATAACTGGAAAACTACAGCTAGAAGCATCCCCTTTTAGTGACAGTCTATCTCCCTTACACAGTGGGCAATTTATTCAGAATTATACGATAAACACTAACTACACTAAGAAGTTCAAACTGATAAAGTATACATTATCTTGCTTAGCAATATTAAAGCAAATATAAATTATAAACTGGATAATGCAGATGATATTTAAATAGTCTGAAGAGTTGTAGACAAGAAGGCGGCAGAAGTATAATTATAGCAGAGCCAAAGAAAATTTTACATTGATGAAAAGCAACACTGATAGACTTGACATCAGGAATTATTTGACTATACATGATGAAACTATTAAAAGTGTGTTAAATGGGAAGAAGTAGGTCAGCCTATTAGATAGCAAGAGAATACCAAATGAATCCAGAAAGAAGAGGGGAAAAAAAAAGATCTGTATAATTTTCTCTGGGTGAGTTTCTGTCTAGTCACATTGAGAGTATTGGGACATCAAGGGAAAAGCTCTCAGTTCTGTGAAAGGATAAGGCAAAACTGATCACTGTGTAGATATTTTTCCTCAAAGAGTACAAATCACCTCAAAGACCATGGGGAGAAGTAAAATATAGCCAGAGCGCCATGCTGCCTGGATACTAGCTTTTTAATCTAGCTGACCAAGATGGTGAGGTAATATTTGCCCCCCCTTCACTGGGATGCAGTGGTTTATCTGTTCCCAAGGTGCCACCTCTGCGTAGATATGAAAAGGCTAACAGAAAATAAAATAATTAGTAGAGGTGAAAGGGAAGTCTTCCTCCATTTCTCCACAAATCTGAAATAGCAAAACTACATTCTTACCCTTGAGCTTTCTTACCCTTTTTTATATAAAAGGCTGCACTTTGAATAGTCACTAGTGATCTAAAACTAAAAATTCATATGTTTTCAAGTCAGTCAAGACAGACTGGTTTGGGTTTTAATTAAATTTTTTAAATACAATTTTGAAGAAAAAAGAAAAATTTAAAAAATAAACTTTCAATTTTACTTTTTTTAGGATATAAATCAATCAAATTACAACTTTTCCTGCAAAACTCCTTTTTTTCTGAACCAACATTTGCTACCAACAAGTTTTTTTGTTACTATTCCTTTTGATTTGTCATAGAAAATAGTGAAGAACTGGGTGATGGGAGATGGCTGAAGAGGAAGTGTGTTTAACAAAGAACCCCAGGGCTTTGTGTGCCCCTAAAAATTAAATCATATGTACTGTATGAAAAAGAAGGATATCTGTACGATAATGCAGAGAAAATTACATGAGTAGTGGATCTTTTCCAGCATTTAAGGAAGATTTAATTTATACAGAGATGTTAAATTTGTTCCTTTTGTAGGATTCTGCAGCTGAAAGCATGTTGAGAAGAGCCATGACCACATTCAAAAACCCAAACAGATTGGAAAATGTTAGGAGAATCACTGTGAGAAGACAAAAAGCTTAGATGACTTTTTTTCACATCAGAAGTGCAAGGGAAGTGTATATGGTATTTCAGACTACATGGTTGTAGTTCTGTTGAATCCTGTTCTGTGTAATTAAGGACTGTATTCTTTGTAGAAAATTGGGCTTCCAAATTCAAGGCTCCGTTTTCCCTAGTTATTACTGAGTGCCAAAGATAAAGCAAAGTAGCTGGAATGGTACTATGCAGATTCAAACAAGCCCATGAGCTTTCATTTTATTTTCATTTCTGGAAAGACATTATTTAAATAGGAAGGATGGGAGTGAAAAAAGCAACATGGAGAAGGCAACAGGGTAGTCTAATTACATTATGTTCTGTCTGTTATAGATATATTCTAGTTCATTCCATCCAGTCTTCTCATTTATGAGCACTATCAACAGGGAAATCAGTTGGGTGTGTTTGTACTGGATGTCATTGTAGCAATAGTTTTCTGTGTGCTGCTGGTCCAGAAGATGATGGCCAATGTGTTATGGGAAGGTTCTGCAGCCCATCACAAGGGAAGGAGGAACTGTGCTGGATTTGGAGACTTTCCTGAATGTTTGTTTTCCTCCCTTCCTTGCTTTGTTGTTGTAGCAGTCTAAACCAAGCTTCATTCCAAGTAAAAAATACAAGTTTGTTCTTTGTGTATGGAAAGTATAATTAAATTACTGATGCTCTAAAAGATTGAGTTTAGATCCTGTTGAGCAGATTTTTATTTGTATTGATGAATTCATTTGACATCTGTTTACTACCTAAAATATTGCTGCTATTGCCTAATGACCAGACATTCTGGCTCCATTCACGAGAAGTGTCATTCAATAGCTGCTCTTTAGCACTAAACATTGCATTACACAGGATGATGGAGTATTATGAATTTAATACATTTTAATTAATTTTCTAATGTCAAGATTGACCATTATGAAGCAGGTGTTCTAGTAAGAGTTAAACAGTGCATTATCTACAAAGCAATTGTACTAAAACAGTCAGAAATGTGGGTGTCTGAAAGCTTTACAATTCATGTAAGGATATTATCCTCTGCCCAGTCATTTCTAGCAAATACAAATGCATGCAAATCTTCATTTCCACACACACAAGAATGTTTCAAGAGAAGATGAGTGTTCCTTAGGTTTTTCCATTTAATTTGCAAACTCCCTACTTTAGCAGTCTCTCTGCCATTGCTGAATGCTAAAAAAAAAAATCCTATAAGTCAATGGAAACACTGCCAGAAGTTGGACTGGCATAAAACACCACATCCTGCTGGATGCTACACTATTTTTATGAGGTGCTGGGTACATTCACTGTGCACTGATTCCACAGTAACTGAATTGGACTGTAAATGAAAAACTTCCAGTTTTGGATTGAAGAGAAAGATGCTCAACAGGAGTAACAGCAATAAATGACTTTAAAGATGAGGTACGCTCACGGTGTTTTTCACTAAGTAATACTATTTGATTTGGGTGCCCTAGTCTGTCTTTGCAGCAGTGTGAGAACGCTCCCCTTGGACTTTTGCTCAGAAATTACTGACATTGTCTTTCATGGAAGAAGGAGGGAAAATTATAACAGCCCTACCCTTGAAACAAGGTTAAAGGCCTTCTTTAATCTGCATGTGCATAGTGAAATGTTGAGGCAGGGGGGGAAGGAGGAACTTAGACAGGAAAGGAAAGTAGGTGGTTATACTCTTTAATAAAGATGCTGTCAGAGAGCTGTGGGAAAAGGCAAAAAGCCTGAGGAGTGACAGAAGGCTTCTTTGCATATGCCCTTGTTTTAGGTAGGTGGTTTCTGAGCTGTAGCTTCAGCATTGAGATCCATCACCCAAGTCTCTAGGTAGTCCATGGGACACGGCACCATACTTTGCACAATTATTGTCATGAGGAAAGGACAGCAAACAAGGTCATAATATCAATTTGTTATAAATCATATGGTAACATTAAGGTAAATTGTATAAATTGTTGGAGCAATTGGAGGCATGTATTTTTTAATTGATTTTGGTTGGTATTCCTTTATCAAAGAAAATGAGAATTCTGGAAGATATAAGGGTATTTGCTAAGAATGTATAGCTAGGTTCCAAAAACCAAATTCAGATACCAAGCTACCAGCAGCTCCCTTTGTCTTCCTTCAGTGGCAGATGATGTCTTTCGGCTTTATGTTTTAAATAGGATTTGCTGATACAGCATAAATCAATAAATTTCTGAAAATCTTACTTCATTTATTACATCTTTATTAAAGCATTTAACTTAACCTACAGCATGAGAGGGGATACTGTGTCCTAGCATGTGTTCATTGTCTAAATTTTATTTCTAAAAGTACAGACAGGAAGGTATTAAAGGAAAGCTAACAGTCAGTTAAGCTGGCCAGGATCTGGGAAATATTTATTTAACAAAGTGTAGGCAATTACTATGTCAGTTTTGATATTGCACCGCAAGACCTATAATAATTTTCAGAGGAATGTGGTCCATTCTATGTCATGCCTGTTGCAAAGCCTGGTGAGACTCACACTAAGATGGACACCATGGGCTTGATCCACAACTCACAGAATTCAGTGGAAACACTCCCAATGAGTTCATTAGGCTTTAATTCAAGATATTAATGCTGAATGTTAGCATGTGCTATACTGTGAATGTTGGCACTAATGCTGCTTTCTATTCATAAATTCATGTCAAGTGTCCCTCTGTTGAGCCAGTGCAGTGTTTTGTGTACAGATCTGTTTTCTCAAAAGCAGCAGAGAAGTGTTTGACAAAAGAAGAGAATGTTCTTGTTAAAGGTGGTAAACCTTTTTCAGTATGTTGTGCACTATATTTCTTTTGAAATTTTATTACATAGATTTCTGTGTTGACTCTAAAGGTTTGAATTCACTATTTGAAAAATGACCTGTTCAAAAAAATAGGGCTTTTTTTTTTCTGTCCTATTGTATTTGATTTTGTATTTTACGTTTTCAAGTGAATACGCCAACACTGTAGATCTTCCTAACTGAAATTTCATGTGTTCTGAGATGCTTGCAGAGAAAATACCCCCCCCGTAAGCAAACAAAAGGCAAATGAAAGATTTTGTGTCTTATTAACTGAAGTGAAGCCTTTTTTTTTTTTTAACTTTAAAAATATTATCTTTAGGTTTAATTAATAACTACCCAAGGATTCATTACTTAAATGTAAATAAAAATTTAAGGAAAAGAAAAGGCCACCTTTAAGTCTTCAGATAACAGCTCTTGGTTCCCAATTTACTTCATACATGAAATAGAACTAAATCAACATTGCACTTAAAATTTTAATTTAGATTTTGAATAGGTGTATTTAGGAAGAAGTTCTGTAGAGGTTTGAATAATTGTGTGTGTGTGTATTCATATATATGCACATAGTGTTTTCATATACATATACATGTAAAAACATACTCTTTATTTTTGCTTACAATGCCAGGCTCATGAATGACACAGGAATGAGCTGCCATATCTATAATTCAGAAGCATAATAAAATCATGCATGGTAAGGTCACTTTCAGAATAACTCTCTTCAAGTCTTTCATTTTGCCCAAAGGATTTTACAGTCAATGCACAGCTACAGCCTGTACTTCCTAAGATGTCAGACTGTTTATAGTGGTTCATAGATTTAATTGAAGATGACCTAAACTACAAGAAGGACCAGATGCTGAAATGAGTTCCACATATACAATTTCTATTGAAGTCAAATGTATCTAGCTAGACAAGCTGAGTTCCGGAATCATGACTATGGGTCTGATGTTTGGCCAAAACCCTAATTCAATGTCTAAGACATCATCCTCAGTAAGTCTTCCACTAATGTGATTCCTTGATTCAGAATTTCATACTGATGTTTAATCTAGCATAGTGTTGGCCACCGGACGATATTTGTGCAACTTCAGAACATCTCTTATTTCCTCAAAGACCTTGATAAATCACAATTTCAGTTATATTTTCTCAGACTTTGAACTGAAAAATAAGTTTTTGTACCTTGAACATATTTTGCATCACAGTAAAGGATTTGAGCATTCTTTTATTATTTCGCTTTGTTGACTAAAGAAGTAAGCATAACATTTCTCAAACAGTAATACTAAAGCTTTGAAGTCTTTTATTAGATCAACTTATTTTATAAAAGAGAGTGCATGAAGTTGCTCATGCTCAGAGACATCTTTTCCTTTGTTATATAATAATCAGCTATTTTCAATACTTCCATAATGCACCAGTAGCTTTTTAGTTACTGAGAGTTTTAGGACTGCCTTTCAAAATGTTCCCATTATGTAGTACATTCATTATTTGGCTTTAAGAAGAGGAAAAGAGGTGATCACATAACTTACACCAAAAATATAAAAATTATCATACTTAGAATATTTAACAAAACTTATCTTAATAGATAAATATTTCTGGGAGTTCAACAGGACAGAATCCTATAAGAGAGAACTATACATACACTTAGGAATGAATGAATTAATTTATTTTTCCTTATAAAACACTATGAATTCTGGAGTCTTAACTTAAATTGAGAATAGTAATTAAGAGAAGCAATTAAGGAAATCCATATGAAAATACATATGCACACTGCCTAAGAATATTAAAACCACTTTTGTTCTTCCATTGCAAACTGTGCAGCAAAGCCCAACTCCGCTGACATCAGCTAAGGACCTAAATCCTGTAAAGCTGAACAATACCAACAGTTTTGAAAAAGACTGACAGTTTTGTAATTCACCTGTGGACAGTACTCTCCACTTGCAATGCTGAAAGAGCAACACAGCCATACATACATGGATTAAATGAATACTACCAATTGTTCAATAGTAGCAGTTTCCCTTTAAAAGCTCTAATACCTCATCCTATACTCTAGCTGTAGCATTTATGTATTTTTAATCATTGCAAATGATGAAAAAAATAATACAACAAAGCAGGTAACATTTGAGGGAAGTTTCTCTTCTTTGTGTGTATTTTTTTGTCATTTAAAGTAGTATCTGTGTATCTCCTAGGCAATTACAACCATCTTCAACTGGGAATCTTTTTCTATTCCAAATATTTAGCTCACTGTTTCTAAACAGTCCCTGTTATCCCCCTCCGCTTAAATCTGAGACAGCATTGCAAGCTGGAAAAACCACCAGGTAGGTGATAGTTCCCTTTCTAGATGGATTTTCTTCCTCCAGTAGGTGACATGCATTGGCTGTTCTGGTTAAAACTAACCTGGTAAGACTCCAAAGACCAAAGACCAGATCTTTTCTGAAGGATAAAGATACTCAAATTTTTCATATACTAAAAGTAAAAGTGATGAAATGTATGTTCAAGGTTATTTACTGAGTGCTATGTTGGAGAGCAGGCAACATCATTCAATCTCATCTTCACTTAAATGCTGAAGGCAGTGCAGAGCAAATGGTATAAATGGAACTACTAGTGAATGAAATCCACATTATATTAAAAATCAGACTGTTGGTGCTTAAAGCTCCTTCCCTCAGTTTCTCCCAAATTACTTTTTTTTCTAATCAGTTTCAGATGACAAATTTATTCTTTAAAAGTCTTTTAAATGACATGGTGATGTGTCTTTTCGAAGACTGGTTTAGTTACTCTAAGTGTTTCCTTATATCTTGACAGATATATATGCTTATTGTAATTGCTTACTTTGTGTCCTGTACATGGAAAGACTATGAATCTCAGAAATGAAGTACTATGTAATGAATTAGCTCCAGTGATAACTACCCTTTTTATTATACAGCAGAGTAAACAGTCATTACTTTAAAACATGGAAATTGGAAATCTGAGAACCATATCACTAGCTGTAGTGGGACATATTCCTACAGAGCGTGATTACTTCCATAATTCTTGAATATATAAGAATTGCTGTGAAGCAGAACAGTCAGACATTCCCAATAAGAGGCATCAACTGCTACCTCATTAAAGGAAGAAAGAGATTCTGTGGACATGGGAAGAATCTACAGGTCATCCCATTTCTAAATTAAAACCTAAAATAGTTTGAGGATAATGAGAATAAAGGTTTGAAAGCTTATTACTTCCTATGAAGAAATAGCACACTCAGCATATGTTTGAAATGGTTGAAATGCTATGACAAACCCCTGTATAGCTTAAAAACAGTTGCAGTTGGCCTTGAAAAGTGGACATGCTTTTAACTGAAGGTGTTTTTTAAGAAAGGAAAAAAAAAAAACACAAAAAAATGAAACCTGATTCAGTGTGTAATAGAACAATACAGGCAGTGAAAGCAACTATGCCTTTAAAGAGATATCATTCCACTTTGCAGTTCTTTAGGTTTATTCCAGAGCTTCTGATTTGGCTATCTGTAGCTGTCAGTGGGTCTTTATGACATTAGATGCTAACTGGCTGAACACAGAGGACTTCCAGGGAGCATAACTCCAAAATGTCCTTTCTTAAACTGAGTCTTCAAAGCAGTTGACCACTCTCTGAGCTGCCCTCTGGAGACCTCCGGGGTGCTTCTCTCACTCAACTGCCTTACGTATGAATTTTAGGAGCCTGATTTAGGAAGTCAGGATTGCACAAAGGGGAAGAAACACCTCTCTGAGATACGAGGATATCTAACTTAGGCAGCCTGGGTATGATTACTATACTAGTAAGAAAAAACAAAGCAAATGCAGTTACAAAGCCTATGTACTGTGTAGAGAAAGTCACTTCTGTTACGTTTTATTGCAGATTTTGAATATCCTGAAAAAAGATAATGCCATTTGATTAGACATATCTCACATTAGGCAAGCTCTTTGACCAGTCAGTTTTGTTAATGTAAAGTGATAGCTTGGATTTGCACACTGAAGGCTGTAGCATCGTTCTTGGAGTAGCTGTGTTGCCTCTCCTGTTTTATCCCTTGCTTCATTCTAATTCCAGACCCTTTAGTATGCAGTGCAATGCATTAATTTAAATTCAGTATTTGGTAATGCCTAGAATATACCAGAGGTTCAGTGAGGCTCGTTATCAGAGGCTGTAGGATGCCCACCGTCCCCTGCTAACTCCTTACCTTTCCAGTCCCAGGTCCTGAGTGGGGGCTGTCCTGAAGATCTGTTCATCCCAGTTTATTGTTAAGGCCTGAGCAATTCCTGCCCTAAAGCGCTCTCCTTTCAAATTTACTGCCAGGGTCTGAAAGTTTTCTGCCCTCGGGTTCTATTCTTTCACACTGATCATCAGGGTTTGAATGAATGTCACCTCTGGGTTGTCTCTTTTCAGTTTCAATTTCAGAGATGGAGCTCTTGCTGCCCTGAGATTTTCACCTTTCAGTTTCAGTATTAGGGTTCAAAGACCCACTGACTTTAAAAGACTTTCCATTTTAGTATTTTCTTGTGTCAAGACACAGTTGCATTGCTCTCATTGATGATGCCTCCCTTTTTACATTTCTCAATATTCACTTAGTTGGCTTGTTCAGGACTTTTTTATTGTTTCCAATGTTATGCTTATTCAGTGTTGCACCGTGGTAAGAATCCTGATGATTATTTATTTAGGAGTTTCTTGAAATCACTTGCAAGGTACTCCAGTATTTGAACATGAAAACTGTAATGGATACAGAGTATGCTTTCCCTTTTGTGAAGAAGCACAAGTGCTTTCTTTAAACATTTTAGAATGCCACATCAAACTTCATAGGATTTGTCCATCTCTTTATGCAATGATACTTCTAGAGCTTACTGGAGTCTTCAGTTCCAAAACACAAGTCTTCAAGATTGAACTTTCCATGACAGTATTACATTTAAATGTGCCTTTGAATTGCCAAACATTGATAGCATGTGTGCAAATGTTTGGGATGTTGCCTTTATAATTTACACACGTTTCCACACAGAACTGCTCACTTCTCTTATATGTTGCTTTCAGTGTGCTTGACTGGTTTAACCCTAGAGATTTTCCAGAAAAACAGTTCATTTCTTCTGCTGGCTCCTTGTCCTTCTAAATTTCATGCATGCTGTACTCTATCAAGGCCAAGCTATATGCTGCTGCACTGGGGCAGGAAAAAGCTAAGGTAAGATTATTTGTGACTACTTCACAGAACCACAGAATTGCAGAGCAGCTAAGCAGGGAAGGCGTCTCTGGAGATCGCCTGGTGGTCCAACCCCCTGCTCAGAGCAGGGTCACCTACAGCAGGTTGCCCAAGCTGTGTCCAGTCGGATTTTGAATATCTCCAAGGATAAAGACTCCACAGCCCCTCTGGGAAACCTGTTCCAGTGTTTGACCACCATCACAGTAAAAAAAGGTGGTTTTTTACATTCAAATGGAATTTGTCGTATTTCAGTTTGTGCCCTTTGCCTCTCATCCTTTCACTGGGCTTTATAGCAGGTTTTTTTATGTTCAAAACACAGATACTTCAGTCCATTGCATCTGCTATGTTCACTTGCAACATGCAGAGAGAGTACAAAGGATATACTGTGCTAAAGCCTTTCCTTGTTAGAGATGCACAAGCTCGATATTAAACCAGTTCAAAACACTATCTCTGAGATAAACTAGTGTAAAAGTCAATATGGAAATATACAACCTTTTCAGAAGGAGGAATTTTTGTTTGTTTTCCTCCAGAAGTAATTTACACGTCTGAATGCTTGAAATTCAAAATGTTTGTCTTTGTTCCCCTCAACAAAGAGCTGCTATTTAGACCCTTGAATGCAGGTATATCATCATCAGAGGTTATTTAACTCTGGCCATATGTCATAACTATCAACTCCAGTTATGAGAAGCCCGCTGAAACAGTTAAATGAGTTTCAGTGAACAAAGGTTTCTAAGGGCCAGATTTACCAAGTCAGTAAGGATGTTAATAGGATCCTAAACTGATTTGTAGAAATAATCACTTATCACCTGCATACTTTTCTTTCTTCAAGCTGAGGTTCAGTAGCTGTAAGGACTGTATGGGGCCAGGACAAGAGAATCAGGATGCAGAGCATGGTTCAGAGCATGAGCCTTGCTTATTATTCAAAATGGATACATCCATATTGTGTGTGCCAAACACATAAGGCCTTTTGGACTGTATCTCCTAGGGTTTTTTAAACTCCAATGGTAGCTTCCTACAGGAGACTAACTCTAGAATGCATTTTTGTTCTGTCCCCCTCTACACCTGTCTGACATAGCAACAACCCAAACTCTTTAAACCTAGTACTACATCTACATCTTGTGGAAATTCAGCCAAATCAGTGCTCTGTCAATTGCTGATAGATATTCTGTCATTGGTGTGCCTTATCTCACCATGCTCAATTCTGTTGTTTTGCTCCAAGAAACATGTATTTCATCAGTAAATGATTCGGCAAGCAGAGAGATGTACAGAAAGATTTATATAAGATTTTTTTATGCTCAGGGCCCAGTGTTACATATACAGAAAAGCTGATGTTTTTTCTTCTGGTAGCATCTAAGCTTAACTCACCTTTTCTATAAGCTATGCAGCCCTGTCACTCTTCCTGTGTATATGCTGAGAAACACAAGACATGGTCATAGCTTTAACTTCTTTGCAAATCATTGCTGATCTTTCTCTGTGTGGATTGTATCTGACCCAAGGGTGGAGGATGCATCTACAGCAGCATTTTAATTCAAATCAAGAGTGCACTTTTGAACTGAATCTCCTTATCGTCCCCACTAACTCTGCTTTGGTTCAAACCCCAGAGCAGGCTTGGAGAACATGAACTGGGTTCCTCTTGGATGAACTAAACTTGTGCTCCAGAAGAACAGCCAATGCAATGTAACAGCTGGTAGGCATTCATGAATATGGATTTTCTCCCATATGTAACCTAATTTGTAGGAGGCTTTTAAAATTTCTCTCAAACAGTGACCGGGGATTTGTGATTTGTAATGCAGAGGGCAGTGCAAAAGCAGTACCATGCCTAATAAGTTACGCTGCTGCTACCTACTGGTTCACCTCCATTTTCTAAGCCAATTTATTTGTCTTCACTAAGAAGCAAAAAAGCTCCAAGAATTGCTTAAAATAAGCATCCTCTTGGCCAGTTATTTCAAGCCACTGGTGATGGTGCTTTCCTCGGGTCCTTATCCTTCCTCATATGCTTATGCTTTTCTCCAGTATGCATGTAATCTCACTTATTAATATCTTAAGAGCATGTCACTTTGTTCAAGAGCAACACAGTGTGTCACTTTGTCAAATCCTTTACAATTTTTTACATTTAAAAGAATCACAGAAGTCATGCTGTGAAGTCAGTCATATAATGAGTTTTCTGGAAGCTCTACCAAGATTAGTGGTGTTTGGAATTTTAATTTCATGGAAAAATGTGACATTTTTATATGAGATAAAGTTCTTCACCAAAATGAAAGGCAGTTTTTTCCACAATGTCTTTAAAATATGGAACTTTTGATTTTTTTGTGTGTTTCAGTAAAGCCAAGGATTCTGATTTAGTATCAGAGCACATTCTGGTATTTATGTAATCTGTGTAATATTGTATACATACAATCACCAAAAAAGTAATACATTGCTATAGAGGTTGAAATGCAGCAAAACAATAAAAATGAAATATAACTTAGCATACCAAAGTTGTTCAGTATTGTAAGAACAAACCAGTAAAGCGTAAATGTTTCTTTTTAACTTTTTCCCAGATTAAAATTTTATTGAAATCAACATTATTCAATTTGATTTTTAACAAAACTACATTTGGAGACAAAGGTGTTCCACCAAGAATTTTTCAACCATCTGTATCTGAGAGCAAAACTAACAACATTGAGAAAGTTTTTTCTGATTTATGACATAGATTTGAATTAATTCATTTACCCCTAAACAATACTTACATTTATACCATAAATGTAGAAATCCTACAGGATCTGTTACCTTAACTGTTTCTTGGTGTTATAGAATACATCAGTAATAACTTCATGCATTATTATGAAATGGCAAGGTATATCCACTGAGTAAGTAGGTGAGCACATAAAAGACACAAAAGAGCAGAGTTTCCCTATCCCTGATAATATTTTTAAGGACAAATTTAGCTGTAATATTTTAACTACCACAGGTACCTTATAAATCAAAACAAAGTTCTGTTCCGCATGCACAGATGCAGTGCGACCAGCCGTGCATTTTAGAAGCTCAGGAAATCTTTTACCCTCTAATACAGTTCTTTACCCTTATAAACCTTTGTCTTTTGTGTATTTTGTAGTAGTATTTTCTCTGCATTATCAGGAGAAAGTTATCTCTTTTATTTATTTTCCTCTACTCCACAGATCCAATAACAATTTTTTTTTCTACAGATGCTGCAAGTAAGAATTGAGTGCTGCCTAGGCAGTTACAGAGCTCCTTGTAATTTACTTTTGTTTCACACTCAGGAGACCTGAGCATGAGTATCAGTAGTTTTTTTCATGTGAAACCAAGAGCTAGGATTTTACTTAGCTTGAGTATCTGTGGTGTGCCTAAAGGTGTTTTTTTAACATTTTATGGAGACCAAAATGGAGACTTTGCTCCAGCTTGCATTTTTAGAAATCACATATTTTAACTTAACAAAGGGTATGGAATTATAATAGGAAGTTGTATGACATGATGCACTGTGGACATGGTCCATATCCCACTGAAGCTAGCATGAGACTTGTCATTGATTTCATTGGAAACTGGAGCTGGTCTTATCGGTAATCCGCAAGCAGGAGAATTGTACGACCGTTAAGATAGCAAGACTGATACGTTTGATGCCAAGGTGCTTTGCATGTTAATGAAAATATGCTGTTGGTGCCATGTCTGCAAATATTTTTGTTAGTATCTGTTTATTTATATAAAAGGCTATGATTCCGCAACCTCCAAAACTTCCATTTGTGTTGCCAGTCTGAAGAAACAAGGGTCAGTCATCCTGCATAAATTCCTGCATTCATTGGAATTTACACAATAACCTTTTCTGAGGACCTTGACCCCTACAACAAGTCCGTTTTCATTGCATAGACTACCTTCCCTGAGGATCTTGACTCCTACAAGTGCATTTTCATTGCATAGACTACCTTCCATTTTTTTTTGGTTTAAAAGAGAGAATCCATTTCTGATACACCTTACCTCTGGTATCACATGGTATCAGTGTTAGTAGATTCATTAATAATACATCCAATAGGCCCTACATTAGACTAGTGGTATGTGTTCATGCAATCACAACGCATCAGATTTTCCAGATTGCTGAATATCCTGGTTTCAGCTGGGACAGAGTTAATTTTCTTCCTAGTAGCTGGTACAATGCTGTATTTTGGATTTAGTATGAGAATAATGTTGATAGCACACTGATGTTTTAGTTGTTGTTGAGTAACACTTATCCTATGTCAAGGATTTTTCAGTTTCCCGTGCTCTGCAAGCAAGCACCTGTACAAGAAGCTGAGAGGGAGCATAGACAGGACAGTTGATCTGAACTAACCAAAGAGATATTCCAAACCGTATGACTTCATGCTCAGTATATAAACTTGGGGGAGTTGGCCGGAAGGGGCTGATTGTTGCTCGGGGACTGGCTGGGCATCAGTCAGTGGGTGGTGAGCAATTGTGTTGTGCATCACTTGTTTTTCTTGGGTTTTAGTTCTCTCTCTTTTTGTTAGTTTCCTTTTCATTATTATTATTACTATTACTATTATTATTATTTTATTTTATTTCAATTATTGAACTGTTCTTATCTCAACCCATGAGTTTTACTTTTTTTTCTGATTCTCTGCCCCCTCCCACCCTGGTAGGAGTTCTTAGTAGCCAGCTGGGGTTAAACCACGACACTGGAAAGTCAAAAGTAGATTGCTACTAAACAGAGTTGTCTGCCACACAAAGGAGGAAAAGTTGCAATGCTTACACCAAGAGCTGTCTGGAGTCTAACCCTGCCACTGAAGGCCAAGATGATGAACTTCTCCTGGAGCTGGAACTCAGACAAGCAGTCTTTGAGCTTTATGGAGAGAAGGAGGTGGTACAAAGCTTCACTCCACCTGGATTTCATGGTATCTATCGCTGCTGCATTAAGAATATTTGAAAAAGTTCAGAAAGAGAACATGATTATGCTTTCCTTTCCATCACTTCCTCCTGGTGGCTGTGAAAACACACTGACTATATTGTATGTGTATGCTGGAGGGAAAGAGGTGGAATAAGAGAAAAGTATATAGACGGAAAACAGCACTGAATTCTATCTTATGCCATTAACTATAAATATCCAATGACTGAATTACAAATGGAAAAAATATGTTGCTACCTACTTTTTTTTTAATGCTTTCATAATATTAATGAATGGACTTGTATATTTTTGCTATTCCTATTGAATGGAAGAAAAAAAAGCTATCCTGTCAAGAAAATAAATCCCTCCACTGCCCATATTGTTCTCCACCCCTTTAGTGTTTCCTACAAAGTGTAACACTTTAGAATTAACTGTTAAACAATAAACATAGTAGTGTAACTGAAGGCTATCCTAGTTCAATTAATGAAAACCACAGAGACTGCTATAATAGAGAGAATTTCTCAGGTTCCATCTACTTGTTTACTGTGACATTTTGAGACAAAAGCACTGCACAGACCTGAGAACATTCACCTAAATAAATGTTGCTCTTCTCCTTGATAAATGAGACAAAAATGTCATCAAGAAAATGTGCTGGAATTTGAAGGAGTTTTATTATTATTCTGAGGTGGAAGGTACAGTCCTGTAAGGTACTGGGCATTTCTGCACAGAAAAAAAAAATACTAAAAAAAAGCATTCAGTGAAATCAGATGTTGGTGATGTGGCAAAATATCTCTGTATGTTCTCAATTTTATTTTTTTTTAAAGTAATTATAGGATCATAGGATAATTAAGGCTGGGAGGGACCTCAGGAGGTCATCTATTCCAACTTCCACATAGGTATATATGTGTGATGCAACACAAAGGAATTCCAGCCAGTAAGTCAGCTTCATCAGGGGCCCAACTTAAATGCCTCTATGCAAATGCACATATCATGGGGAATAAACAAGAGCATTAGAGACATGTGCACGCTTGCAGGGCTATGATCTTGTTGGTATCACAGAGATGTGGTGGGATGGCTCCTATGACTGGGGTGTTGGAATGGAAGGATACAGGCTCTTTAGGAAGGACAGGTAGGGGTGACGAGGAGGGGATGTCACCCTCTATGTCACTGACCAGCTGGAGTGCATGGAGCTCCGCCTGGGGGTGGATGAGGAGCTGACTGAGAGCAGATGGGTCAGGATTAAATGGAGGGCAGGGACAGGTGACTTTATAGTGGGGGTCTGCTACAGGCCACCCGACCAGGAAGACTGAGCAGATGAGGCCCTCTATAGACTGATAGGAGCAGCCTCATGTTCTCAAACCCTGGTCCTCATGGGGGACTTCAACCACCTTGATACCTCTTGGAGGGACAACACAGCAGGACATAAGCAATCCAGGACGTTCCTGGAATGCATTGATGACAACTTCCTTCTCCAAGTGATAGAGGAGCCAGCGAGGAGAGGAGCTATGCTGGACCTTGTTCTCACCAACAAGGAGGGACTGGTGGGGAATGTGAAGCTCAAGGGCAGTGTTGGCTGCAGTGACCATGAAATGCTGGAGTTCAAGATCCTTCGGGCAGCGAGGAGGGTGCACAGCAAGCTCGCTACCCTGGACTTGAGGAGAGCAGACTTTGGCCTCTTCGGGGATCTGCTTGGTAGAGTACCATGGGATACAGCCCTGGAGGGAAGAGGGGCCCGAGAGAGCTGGTTCATATTCAAGGATCACCTCGTCCAAGCTCAGGAGTGATGCATCCCAACAAAGAGGAAATCAGGCAAAAACACCAGGAGGCCTGCATGGGTGAACAAGGATCTCCTGGACAACTCAAACACAGAAAGGAAGCCTACGGAGGGTGGAAGCAAGGACAGGAAACCTGGGAGGAATACAGAGAAATTGTCCAAGCAGCTAGGGATCAGGTTAGAAGAGCTAAAGCCCTGACAGAAATAAATCTGGCCAGGGACATCAAGGGCAATAAGAAAAGCTTCTGTAGGTATGTTGGTGATAAAAGGAAGACTAGGAAAAATGTTGGCCCTCTCCTGAAGGAAACGGGAGACCTGGTTACCCAGGGCATGGAGAAGGCTGAGGTACTCAATGACTTTTTTGCCTCAGTCTTCACCGGGAAGTGCTCCAGTCACACTGTTCAAGTTGCAGAAGGCAAAGGTGGGACTGGGAGAATTAAGAACTGCCCACTGTAGGAGAAGATCAGGTTCAAGACCATCTAAGGAACATGAAGGTGCACAAGTCCATGGGACCTGATGACATGCATCCTTGGGTCCTGAGGGAACTGGAAGATGAAGTGGCTAAGCTACTCTCCATCATAGTTGAGAAGTAGTGTCAGTCCAGGGAAGTGCCCACTGACTGGAAAAGGGGAAACATAATCCCCCCAAAAATGGGGAAAAAAAACTTTTTAAAAAAAAGGGAAAAAAGGAAGGCGTGGGGAACTACAGGCCAGTCAGTCTCACCTCTGTGCCCAGCAAGATCATGGAGTGGATCCTCCTGGAAACTATGCTAGGGCACATGGAAAATAAGGAGGTGATTGGTGACAGCCAACATGGCTTCACTAAGGGCAAATCGTGCCTGACAAATTTGGTGGCCTTCCACAATGGGGTTACAGCATTGGTGGATAAGGGAAGAGCAACGGACGTCATCTAACTGGACTTGTGAGAAGCCTTTGAGACTGTCCCGCACAACATCCTTGTCTCTAAATTGGAGAGACATGGATTTAACGGATGAACCACTCAGTGGATAAGGAATTGGCTGGATGGTCTCACTCAAAGATTTGTGGTCAACAGCTCAATGTCTGAGTGGAGAGCAGTGATGAGTTGCATTCCTCAGGGGCTGGTGTTGGGACTGGTGCTGTTTAACATCTTTGTGGGTGACGTGGACAGTGGGACTGAGTGCACTCTCAGTAAGTTTGCCAATGACATGAAGCTGTGTGGCGCGGTCAACATGCTGGCGGGTAGAGATGCAATCCAGGGGGATGTTGACAGGCTTGAGATGTGGGGCCATGCAAACCTCATGAAGTTCAACAAGGCCAAGTGCAAGGTCCTGCACATGGGTCAGGGCAATCCCGAGCACAAATACAGGCTGGGTGATGAGTGGATTGAGAGCAGCCCTGCGGAGAAGGACTTGGGAGGATTAGTGGATAAAAATCTGAATATGAGCCAGCAACATGCATTAGCAGCTCAGAAAGCCAACGGTATCCTGGGCTACATCAAAAGAAGTGTGACCAGCAGGTCAAGGGAGGTGATTCTCCCCTCAACTCCACTCTTGTGAGACCCCACCTGCAGTACTGCGTTCAGCTCTGGGACCCCCAGCATAAGAAAGACATGGACCTGTTGAACCGGGTCCAGAGGAGAGACATGAAGATGATCAGAGGGCTGGAGCACTTGCTTTATGAAGACACGGTGAGAAAGTTGAGGTTGTTTAGACTGGAGAAGAGAAGGCTCCGGGGAGATCTTACAGTGGCCTTCCAGTACTTAAAGGGGGCCTACAGGAAAGATGGGGAGGGACTCTTTATCAGGGAGTGTAGTGACAGGATGAGGGGTAATGGTTTTAAACTGAAAGAAGATGAATTTAGATTAGATATTAGGAAGAATTTCTTCACTGTGAGGGTGGTGAGACACTGGAACAGGTTGCCCAGAGAAGCTGTGGATGCCCCATCCCTGGCAGTGTTCAAGGCCAGGTTGGATGGGGCTTTGAGCAACCTGGTCTAGTGGAAGTTGTCCCTGCCCATGGCAGTGGGGTTGGAACTACATGATCTTTAAGGTCCCTTCCAACACAAACCATCCTATAATTCAATGATTGTGAATTTCAGGATCATCATTGTCTCCACCATCATCATCAGTTTCCATATAACTAATGTATAAAAAGTCCTATCCATTTGGTCCCTCTGATATACCCTAAGAAGACCATATATAGCCAGCATCACCTGAATATATTTTGGACTTGAAGTACAGTAGCATTCATGGGGGTTTTTATACTGCACTCAGAAGGAAAGCATTTGTACATTTGGTTTGGATTTGGAATCAGGGAAAAATCAGAACTTGACTGTGAATTGCAATAAGCTGGCCAGTTATGCTTCCACTTTGTCAAAATAAAACCAACCTCAAAAAATAAAAAGCGTTTAGGAAAAGCTAAACAGTTTGACACAACATGAATTCTCTATTAGAAATCTCTACCAATAAGAGTTTCTTCTCATAGACCTGCAGTACAGGACTGTTAGGAAATGTAGAAGAAGAGGTAAAAATTCAAGATACATTCTAAAAAAACCAGCGTGCTTTATATGAGACCATTTACAGGTCGTCCAGTGATTATTATACTTCTCCTTGATCAGGGATATCTCTTACAAAGGAAAGGTGATGTTCTTAACCAAATGCAAGTACTTTTTGAATCCTTGCCCTTTAGCAAAAATGTTTCCAGTTAAAATTTGTCAGGTGTTACAGTTCTCTCCATTTTCTCTCATTCCCCAGTGAACACAATTGCCTTCACTATGTAAAATTATGTTGCTGTCATGGATTATGTCAACTTTAACCTTTATTACACATTTTCAGTTATAAGTTTTCATGAATGGAATTGAAAACAAAAGAGGGAGAAAAATCTCTGAGAAAGTGTGGTAAAAGCCTAGTTATTAAATTGCTTTTTCTCATTCTGGTGAAGGCTCACTTCATTATATTTTACTCTTTCCTTATTACGCTCTATATCTATATTCTTTAATGGCATTTTCCAGCAGACAAGGGTTTTTTTATAAAATTTTAGCTTGCACTGAAGGAATTTTAAACACGAATTTTTTTTTTCTTTATTTTTTCTCATGAGTATGTCTTCATGGTCATGATTCAGAATATTAAAGCTGCGTGAACGTAGGCTCTAGCACTACTGGCATTTATTATGAATTTTCAACAAGGAAGTACAGATGAAACTATTGTACAATGGCACTTTTTATGTGGCAGTCCTTTTGACATATGTCTTACAACCACAGATAAGTGCCTGTAAAATGTAATTCAGACAGAACTACATGCATTTGGCACATTTATGACTATAAATCTTAGATCTGTCTACACTTCCATGGATTAAAAATGCTTTTAGCAATTGCAATGAATTAAAATTCTCATTTTCTGTAAATTTTGTCACAGACAACTAATCTATCTTATGGGTGTTGAAACTATACTCAAGTCTGATTAACTGACATCTTCCTTGAAATGCAGTTGTTTATTAAATAGTTTTATTGGTAGGGAAATGCAGCTGTTTCTGAAAGCAGACAAGAGTTTTTTCTATACGAGCTTTAATGGTAAAAAGCATTCTTAAAGGAATTCAATCTGTATTAAATTTTAGTTTCCTTTTTCAGATTGCCTACACTTTGAAATATTTGATCTTAAGTTAGTTACCTCCATGTTTTCCTGAAAATATAAAGTGGCTCTGTTTGTGATTATGTTAAAGAACTGGAATAAGAATAAGATATCACAGTGAGTCACAGAATTTTCTTTTAACTCCAGAAAATCTATCCTCAATTGCTGCCTTTTTTCCATATATGAAAATAATTCCAGGATTCACTCTTGTCTCCAGTGTATCAGGGAAGGCCATTGTACAATATCAGTGAAATCATTCTGCAGTAGATGACAGCATCAATCTAATTTAGAAATATATTTTAAAGTAGGAATGACAATAAAAAGTGCACTGAGGAATTTAATTCCTTTTTCAACAAATGTGGATATGCTAAATATCACACAATGGTGCTAGAAGAGAAGGACTTTCCACCTAGGGGGAAAACAAACAAACAAATGAAAAAAAAAACCAAACCAGAACACCCTAACAGAGCCTAATAGCTGGAAACTGAAACTTAACTGATATAAATAAGAAATAAAGCACACATTTTTTGTGTAGTGTGTTTTTTTAAAGTCTGCTTCACATAAATAGTGCAAGACTGTCGTCAGTAGCAAGCAGCATATTTCAATAGTAGCAGCTATTGCTCCTACTATAGAACTGATGGTGCAGATGACCCCATGTCTACACTATAGCCATTCTGGGGAGTTTTCCTTTGGACTAGCTGTAGTGCAGTCCTGTGAACTGAGCACCAGCTAGTGGCTGCAGTGCCTCAGGTGCAATCCTAGAGTTTGTCTCCTAATTTAGTTTAATTTAAAAAATCCAGTTTGTATACCTTGAGGCCACTATGCAATGCAAACCAAATCCAGATAAATGGGAACAATCAAGATATTTCCTTCAAAATTACATTCTGATCCAAACTAGGATGCTAAGGTAGGTGCAGTCCAAGTTTCAGGTAGTCTCCAAAGCATTTGATCTAATTTGCAAATTTTAGGAGTTAGAGAGAAAAAAGGGTTAGACTGAGTACAAGTAACCAAGTAGCTTTGGTACCTGCTGTTCTAAGCCTCTTCACCCGAGGTTCTTTGGCCTGTGTAAAGCAAGAGGTCAGGTGATGCTGTAATTGCTTTCTGGCTCTGAAACCTGAAAATATCACTCACATGAATAGTTCCTTTGAGTACAATCAGACTACTCAGATGGGGAAAGCTGCTGCCTTGCTGAAGTGTTTGCAGGATCAAGACATAGATAATAATTATAAAGAATAATGTCTTCACTGTATACATACCATACATGTTTAAAATATTGTTCATCATCACTGCCATTATAATATCCATACAGGGAATTGTCAGAACAACCTGGAAGGCTACATTTGAATTATCATTTGGTGAATTGGTTAATAAAAGCAAACTAATATGAAAATATTTTTTAAATCTGCAGAAATTGAGTTATTCTATAATCTCATCCACTTTAATTGAAATATCCCTATGAGACTGATGTACACAAGTGTGGAATGTGTTTTCAATATTTCTACTACTTTTTAGGTGGTCTGTTTTCATATAAAAAGTAGGTATGCAATGAGCTTCAGGAATCTAATTATATTGACGGCATACTATTGACACATCAATTTAAAATGCAGAGGTGGAAGAGGAGGATACCAGAACAGATTGGAAAGATAGTTGTGACCAGCAGATAACTAACTGGTCAGAAATAAGAACAAATTTTCATTTTCACAGTCTGAAGGAGGTAGCTAGAAGGCATTAATTAGAATGGAATGGAATAGAATGGAATGGAATGGAATGGAATGGAATGGAATAGAATAGAATAGAATAGTTCAGTTGGAAGGAACCTACAGTGATCAACTAGTCCAACTATTTACAGGACCAAAAATAGGAGAACAATAAATGATAAGGACTAAGGAGAGATAATTTTTTGAAAAAAAAAAAAATCTAAATCATAGAAAGATTACAATACTTGGATGCAAAGTATACATCTGTATAATGTGAAATACAAATAGTAAGTAATACAATGGCAGTTCCTTGGCTTAGCAGTAGAGATGCTAGTAATAATCTTACAAACATGTGCAAAGCAGTAGAGATTGATTCTGTATTAGTTTCCTGGTCTTCAGCTAAATGCAGTAGAGCAAAATAAATAAAGATTAAAAATGTCACTGGCAAAAATAATAACAGGGGTTCAGAACAGCTGTGACATATAGCTACAAAAAAGGTGTTGCAGAGAATATAATGTGAGACTGGTTGGAACACAAATGTAAAAAATCTGAAGATTAGGAGATATTGTCAGAGTAGATATGAGATTTGCAGAAGGTGAGAAGATGAGATGGGCCTTTAGGGAGGGAAGACAGGAGCAGGATCCTGCTGTGCTGTTGTGCAAAGATAAATGGTCAGGGGAACACATCGAACAGGATCAAGGAGGAGGTCAGAAAGAGAGAGGAGGAGCAGATGGTCATATTAAAACTGAAGAAAGACAAGCATATACTCAGCAATGTCAAAACAAGCACAGAGATGGAAAAATTAATTGTGTTGAACAATGAATTATCCATGTGCAGTCAAATGTTAGTCTGTATGCCAATCAGAGAATCTGAGTAAATGAGCTGAATGAGGTGTGTGTAAGCATTGCTTTTATTTATCTAAATCCTCCAGGCACTAAATACAGGCTTTTTTCCAAATCTTCCTCATCTCTTGCCCAGAAAGGTCTTTATATAATTTTGGCTTGTTCAAAACTGTTGCTTGTAGGAGCCACATCTATTCAGTGTTCCAGCTTTGCATCTGGAGCTGTGCAATATGGAAAGTGGGTGAGCTTCTTGCAGACTTAGCTAGGAGAGTGAGAGCAAAAAACCAAGCCAAAATTGCAGGGGCTGGAGCACTTGCCCTGTGAGACGAGGCTGGGGGAGCTGGGTTTGTTCATCTTGGAGCAGACATCTCAGGAGAGACGTAACAGCACCTGTCAGCTTCTAAGCAGAGATCATTGATCATCGAGGAAATGAAGTTGGGCTTTTCTCAGCTGTGCAGGGCAGGAGGATGAGAGATAATGGACATAAATAGAAATCTGAGATGCATACTGAGCCTATAAGGAGAACCTTTTCCCCCTGCGGGCAGTCGGGCAGTGGCAAAGGTTGCCCAGAGAGGTTGTGCAGTCTGTTCTTGCACGTTTTTCAAAACCCGACTGGACGAAGCCCAGAGCAACCTGGCCAGATCCAATGGGACACCCTGCACTGAGCAGAAAGTTGGACTGGAGGTTCTTCTGAAGAGCCTTTGGACCTGAATTATCTTATATGATTAGTCTATGATTTAGGAAAAACGCACTCACACTATTCCCAGTAACCAAGTAGTTGCTTGGAAAAAATCCCTTCTCTGCCTCAGTGTGAGCTGAATCATGCTTATTACCTGCTTATTTTAATAGGCAATTTCAAGATAACTTGCAGTTCTACAAAGACTAAGTTATCCTTTTTTAGTCTGTTTTTTTTTTTTTTTCATGAAATAGTATCGTTGTTGCCCACCCAACCCTTATGTGTATATTTGTGAGCACTATAAATGTGACTACTAGAACTAGTAAATATGGTGTCATTAAAAATGACCTAATGTCCTCTGAGAATAAGACATTAATGTAACTCTACTCTAAGACATATAAAAATTCAGCTTGTTTTTTAATCTACATAATTTGCTAAAAGAAACTGCATACATTTAAATTAACTTTCAGTAGTTTTTAGTGCAAATTCGTTTCTCCAAATAATACCTGCTAGTTTAGTTGCATGTATGAGACTGTGAAACAAAGAATGTGATAAAAAGCATCTTGATATAAATTAAAGCTCATTGGTTCTGAAAAATAATTGGGTTTGGGTAAAAGCTATCGGAATTAGCAAAAATGTGCTGCTTTGAATAAAAATCTGTTCATTTTCATGCAAATATGTTGCTTATCATACAAATGGTCTGATTTCAGTGGCAGGCACATGTATTCAGTGAAGGTATATAAAGTGTCTATTTCAGGCAAAAATTATCCCCAATTTTTTCAATTTTTAGTAAAAAGAAAAATGTTTAAATCTTCAAAATTTTATTACTGTAGTTGATTGAAATTTTACAATTACATAGTATTCTATTGGAAAATACAGCTTATGAGAAATGAAAACATTTTGTGCAAATGTATCACTTGAACTGAAAATTCAAAAGGAAAAAAATAATTTCACTCATTACAACATTCTTGTTCATTTGCATTTGTGGCTCATTTGTACAGACATTTCATGTTATGCTAGCATAAAAAGAAGTATTCAAAATATACTGAGTGTATCTTTTAGTAGTTACAAAATACATATTTAATAGCAATTAGATGAATGAAATAAATAGGAACAATGAAGCCAAAATAGAAGTTTCAGTTCCTTAAAATAGAGTTGATTGATTTGACATATATTCTGAATTCTTGTCATATTAAATGAGGATTAACTTCTCTAAAGACTGAATTGTTAGAGCATCAAACAAGATGGATTAATGCCATTCCCAGAACAGATGATTCATAAACCAAGTGGTGAACCCCAAATCCTATAGACCAGATGGCTTTGTTTTCCTTCTCATTTTCTGGTAATACAAAGAAATTCTCTGGGGATATCTGGTGTCTAACATCAGATGGGAAAAGACCACAGATACTATACCTTGTAGGAGGGAATTCTCAGGGAATCTGGAATATGGGAATAAACAAAAAACCATTTTGGATTATGGGGACATCGTTACTGTTTAATGCAATACCCACATTGCTTTAAAATATTCTAAAAATAGTCCATTGCAGAGGCAGATGTGAAATGAAAGGTAGAAATGTTTCTTCCTTATTAGATGTACTTCATGGATTCTGGATGAACATCAGGGATCGAGATTATGATATATACAGATAATTTCAATAATTTCACTACTGCTAGGGCACAGAATGAAAGAAGAATCAGAGCATTGTTTGCAAAGTACTACTGGTGGTATACAAATCACTTAAAAATGGAAATTAGAAGCAGCATTGTGATTGCTCTAAACTCACAGTATTGTAATAACCCAACCAGTCTATATTTCTCTATCAGAAGATGGGAGCAGGATGTAATACAATTGTTGGAGTAGTGAGATGTATCCTGCAACATCAGAAAATGAGATTGGAGAATTCAGTGTTGAGGATGATGGCGTGTGATAAGTGGTAGAGGAAAAGTGGGCAATGCAGTATGGAAACATTAAGCCCAGTGCTTCCAGGGATGTTGACTGTTCCACAGTCAGTTGAATCCAGCTCACTGGATACACTAGCCTTCCTGCAAATGATCTTGGGTATGATCTGTGACTGGAGTTCTGAAATTTCAAAGATAATGGTAAAATAGAATTGTTGAGTAGGATCATACAAGAGTTTAGGTTAAAAGAGATTTTTAGAGATTATCTGGTCCAAACCCAAATCAAAGTTCAGATGTCTCCCCACTATGCTGTGACAAAACTTGTTCCTCCTCACCTTTTATCAGGGCATTAAATCTATTCTGTAAATGCAGAGCTGCAAAGAGGGGAAAGAGCTTTCCTCCTCTCACCAAACTCACAAGATTCTGGCTTTACCCTTCCTGGCATTCTTCATCCTCTACTTGTTCAGGTGCAGCTTCTATCCGCCCCTTCTTCCACACAATGTGGGGTTCAGGTTCTGCCAGAAGACCCATCGATGCCACGCCAATTCCTTCTTGATGGTGTGCAGTCTGCTCACCTCCTCCAACTGGTGACTTAGTGTTTCAACCAGAGCATATCTCCCACAGGTGAGGCTGCTTTTCCCCCAGACTCAGGGAGTTGCACCAGGCACTGGGGACTTGGACGATGTGCCAGGAGCCATCGTTGAAACTGGCCCTGCAAAGTTGCTCCTGGTGTGTCACTGCCAGGGTTGCACCAACTGGGGTGGTCCCAGGCAGTCTCTGGGTGTTTCGCCTTCTCTTCTGCTCCAGCAGCAGGTCCCACCTTGCCATCCTTGTTTACTGCATTCTCTGGCTGCTGTTGCTCCAGATAATAGGGTGAAAGGTCAAACGTGAAAATACTGAAATGCAGTCAGAAAATATTGTTGTCAGAAGAAGAGGATGTGTCCGTGCCCAAGGAACCACAGAGATGCAGTACATCGGTCCTACAAAACTAGGAGCTGCTGCTATTGACATTCCAGTTAGTGACAGAGCTACTTCAGCCACTAAGGATGCTGGCAGCTAAATAACTTTAAATTAAAAGGTTTGAAAAGCTGACAAATCACTAGAGACAATAATCAAGTCTGTAAGGAGATCTCCTAAGTAAATCCAAGCTAGTGCCAGAAATACCAAATTCTCATTTTCATTCATATATGTCCATGAATATAGGTATGTGTCTATATTTATATCTGTAGAATGCACCAGAGATCAAATGATTTGACTAACACACACTTGAAATAATTTAACTATCTAAATCTCATATTGGGCACCTTTCCCTGAAGTTCTTTGGTAATATGTGAGCATGGCTCCAAGCCCATGAGTATTTCCAAATATGGAAACATACATTTGATCCAAAATTAGTACATGCAATAAATTATGAACTCAGTGTAAACCTTGTAAACTACTTGTAAAAAAACAACCAAACAAAGAAAGATGAAAGAGAGGGAGGACTTTCCTGTTTTGATGGCCCCTGCAAACTGTGAATGTGAGCATTCAAAAATATCTAACCAGGTGTGTTAAGATCAGCATTTTTCTCCTTTCTTTGATGCCGGTGTTATTTTTTTCAGCTTCTGCTTTAAAAAAAAAAATCTAACATAAGGTATTGGTTTGTGTTTGATTTGTAACTCATTTTGAAGTTTCCAGTCCCTCCTTAGGGTAATGTTTCTGCTTACTAAATTTAATGCTTATTATTATTCTCAAGAGAAAAGGAACTTCTACTTTTTTTTTTAACTCTCATCCTCAACACTAAACTCTGACATACAGAACTTGACTTTTGTTTTTCCTTTTTTTTTTCAGGATTTGTGTCATTGTTTGCACACAAACCAAATAATTATTTTGTTAATTAGATCTTCAGCAGTAACAGTACATTCACCTACATTTTTCTTTTCTCAGATCTTACAGGTGCATCTTTTTCTGTTGGACTTTTCCAGAAAGTAGTTGCAATGCTCTGTACTATGCTCTGTTCCTACCTGCTGATGTTGGTGTCCCATTTTTTCTAGATCTAAGTAAAGATAGAAAGAAAAAAATGGCAAGATTTTTTTTCTTCTTTGCTAATTTCCATAAAGAAGGTTATCCACTAAGCTCAGAGGTAAAAATTATCTTCTAATCACATACTAACAACATTGTTAAGTGGAGCATAGAATAATCTTTAGGAAATTTTCATGTGAATTTGACAGTGGATTTTATTATCTGCTCCTCAAAGGCACTCCTTGCTGTTGTCTCTCTTATCACCATTTTAAGGAAGACCCAACAATTTTGCCTACAGAAACAGAAAAGTGCTGGGAGTAGTATCCTCAGACACAGAGCTATTACCTCTTCTAAATGACTAAGTCTGAAGAAGTGGTTTGCAGTACAAGACAGGAGTAGAAACCCTCGGAGGAAAGCTATTCTCTTAAAATGCAAGAGAGAAGACGTGCATTTTTTAAAAGAACGTTTGAACCCCTGCAGTAATGGGAAAAAATGTAAAAGAGGAAATGACAGCTTTGATTTAAATTAAAAGAATGCCATAGATCAGTTCAAATGTTTTTGAAAACAGGTTTAAAACAGAGTATTAACTGCAAATATCTGAACAGAATTTCAGTAAAATATGGGTAGAACAGGGCGTTTTTAGTACCAGAGCAGGTAAAATGAAACTTCAAACAATACATCTAAAATTCATCATGTTCCTTTACAGATCTTTAAATTTACTGCTCTTTCCTCAGTCTCAGTATCACAACATTCTATTAATCAAGTAACAGTAGGATCTTGCTTTTCCACAGTTTCTTTCTTTCTTTTTTTTTTCTTTTTTTTTTAATTTTTATTTGGTTTTAACTTTCCTGACACCAGACGCTCCTACCATGCTAAAAAGCATTGACAATATAAGTACTGAATGTTTTCCTGATGAGGGTTTTGACTCAGAATATTTCAGAGCTCTGATGCATGATTGCAAACAGGGACTGCACCACCTCATTCCGGGTCTAGGTATATTTTGATTTCAAAAACATGTTAGCAATACTGCAATGTTGTCCAGATAGGAGTGAGCTCCCTTTCTTTCAAACTTCAGGTTTCAGGGGCAGATTCCCTTGTTCAGATGATGAGCTATAGTAGCATCCCTATTCCCCACATACTATTCCCACTCAGCATGTTGTGTAGCTGCTGCTAGAAGATTTTGTACATTGCCATGAGGCCAAATGGTCAGATGGCAAACAATTTTGCCAAATGCAAAAGAAAGCTTTTTTTAATGTCACTACATAATTGTTTTTCCTTCTGCTCAGTTTTTTTCTTTTTTTTTCTTTTTTTCTTTTCTTCTTTTTTTTTCTTTTCTTCTTTTCTTCTGCTTCCCAAGATGGAAAGAAAAGACTACATGTCTGAAAGTTCTTTATGAGGAAGGAGATTGTCTTCTGTTTTCACAAGGCCAAACATGCTCTGCAGCAATGTGTAAGCCACAGCAGAAGCTCTGAAATTTGTATTTCCTCTCCCAGACTCCATCATTTTAGCTCCTATCTGGTTTGTTTCCAGTGCCATTTCCTCTCAGACAAAGGCAAGTTGCTTCTCTTTTACTGAGCTGAAGGTGAGCTGTTGGCTTTGCTTTAAGTCTTTTAGGAAGATCACATAACGTGGAAGAAGTCCTTTGAAACCCTGGCTTATGCACATGGAAAGACAGCAATCTATTAAATAATCATTAGAAATAAAGCTTATTGAACTTTCAGCTTGACACAGATCTTGGCAGAGAGCAGAAGAGCATCACTTCAGTGAACTCCGTGGTGCTATGTTGATACGTGCCAGCTGAAGATGCTTACTGTGGCTTTCTGTACTCATTACTCAGTGAGTGATCATTGTGAAGAGCCCAAACACTAAATCAGTCATGTTTTTAATATGTCAGCTCAAATACATTTTTCTCTCAGAAAGAAAATTACCTTGCTAATACACAAAATTTGCTACTTTTTTTCTGTAAAGAGCCCTTCCCATGTAATTTACCTACAATTAAGTAACAACCAGAATAAACTTGATGATAATTGTTAAATTAGGACTTTATAATCTTGTAAATCCTAAAACAGATGTTGATAGTCTCAAATAAAATTTGAGCAAAGCTAATCCAAACTCATAGAACCAGTCTTTCCCTGGATTCATATAAACTGCTAATACCTTGCATCTTGTCCCCTGATACCACTGAGTAAATAATTTCAAATGCTTCTTGATAAAATAGAATTTGAACTGCTTCTCTGTTGTTAAAACAACAACAACAAAATATCCTTTTGATTTAACACTGTGTCAGTGCTGCAGTCACTTTTTTAAAAGTCTGGCTTTTCTTGGGAAGAGCCTGGTGTTGTCTCATTACCGTCTGATCCTTTATCATAGTACTGAATACTCTTTCTAAAAGATCGTGAAGAGGGAGGCAGGGGAATGTTGCCCCTTCTGATTCAGTTCCTTTCCATGGCTCTAACAGAGAGCCAGTGGTGGCCAAGTTTGCCTTTTAAGGCTTTCTCTGTAAAGTATTCCCACAGTGGACAGAAGTAGCCCTTTCGTCTTATATTTTAGGGGAAAAATGACCCTATTTGTGCTGCTGCATATCAGCTTCTTCTCATGTCATCCTACATTAAGAAAAAAATGATGCAGTTCCCAAACTGTAGCATAATCATAATAGCAGTCATATTTTTATGCTGAATTAAAAATCTTTAACTCACATTACTGCAATCCCACTTCAGTCAAACCACATACTGGGCATAATGCAGGTTCCCCAATCCCTTGCCTGTGCTTGACTGCTAATTTGAAATTTCTAATTGCATTCTTATGATCTTGCTTCCTGTCAGACTGACAGCTACATAACATGTAGGAGGAAAGCTAGATGGGAAGGCTAATTATGAACTAAGGCAGTCAGGAGAGAGAGAGAGAGAGGAGGATTATTTTATTTTTTAATCAATATTATATTTTCTCTTGCACCACCCCTGGTAGATTGTGTCTTTATGAGATTCAGTCCTAATCAATGCACATCTAGCCAAATTAAAGGTCAGATCCTGCCTGTCTAGGGCATGTAAATCATGGGAAAGTCTTTGAGATGCCTTCTCTTCCTTTCTTCCTTTTCCACAGAACAGCAAAGGCCAGAAAGAAATGAGTTCCTTTACTGGAAGAGAGGAGGGTTTTCTTTATTCCTAATTTCCTGCAATGCGTATCATTCAAAGGGGTAGGAAGAAGGCCAGCTGTATTCCCTGTTCTGATTTTACTATGGTTTGCTGACTATCACTTTATTCTTTTCTAAGGAACTATTTATATGTTTCTGCTCTTAGCCATGCTCCATGCATTTATCTTCCAACACGATTCAACACTACTCACACTGCCCTCATGTTTTCATATATTTTTGCATAACCTCCTGTCCTGCTCCAGGACATGAAACATATATTTAGCATCATGCTATAGAAGCAATGTTTTTGTGGCTCACAACTCAGCCTTTGCTGTTTCTCAGACACTTCGAAAACATACACATATAAAAACCAGTTACATCAACAGGCCCCAGGAATACCATATGTGGGAGCAGAGTTTACCCAGGTCAAGTTCTATGCCATGTAGATAGACCATCTGTTCTAGTGATGCAATCCTTAACAGAATAATACACGTATTTTCAATGCAAACTCAATTAATCTAAGAGAGAATCTAATGATACTTTAAGTTCTACATTAACCACAATATAGTAATATCTCATGAATTTCTTTCCATTTTAAAATTTCAGGAATTTTGAGTTTAAAAGCACCAAAAAATATCAATTACTAATATATAGTATATTTCTGGATTTGAAATCTCTTGCTTTGTCTGTTTTTTTTCACCTGATTTATCACTGTACACCATAACCTGGTTATATCAGGTTTATCATACTAGAAACCTGCACAATTGGTCCTGGTGGTTATAACGAGGCTAGAATCAGAGGTGAAGACATGGATTCACAAGTCAGGAGACAGAGAAGTTTAAGAGTTCTCCCAGGCTAAGAATCTGTGTAGAGAATGTGATCAGAAGCAAGAGAGGTTTATACCAGAAAACAAATGATAACAGGGACAAGAAGGCAGAAGCAGGTGCCAGAAATCGTAGCTAAGCAGGCAAGAGGCAGAACAAAGGAAAAAGCCACAGTGGCACACAAAGTAGGCAAGAATAACCTGTGCAAGGGGCTCCTGTATGCTGCTAAGGGACACTGATCAGTCTCCCTGATCAACATTACACCATTTGTGCTGGCTCTATCAGCATCTTAGTATCTCAGGTCAGCAGGAGTTTGAATAAGAACAGGTGGTCCACTGCAGAGCCCCATTACTGAATCTGTACGTAAAAAGGACAATCTTTTCATTACTGACATCTGTTATATAAATTCAATAATCTTTCCCAGTTCCTTTTAAAAACTGTAATAATTGATATCAGTAAGGGTAAGTTGGGATCCCAAGACAACAAGCTAAACCTTAAACAATATAAATCAGTTTGCTAATTGTGGTCATTCAGAAAGTGGCTCCTTAAACATTTTATAACAGAAAAAGAATTAATCTAAATGAACTGCATTTTTTCCCTTCAGAATATTAAATGATAAGTAGATAATGGAAAAGAATTCTACTACTATCAGTAAAAAATAAGGACAATGTAGATGTGGGTTTTCTTGAGCTTTTACTAATGACACAGCTATTGACTGCTAAAAAGTGTGTTGGACTTGTTTACTAAATTTTTGCCCAAATTTAAGATCAAGTTCAGGTCTTGCTCAGGAAACCCTGGAAATGTCACAGCATATTAGCTGTGTATAGTGCACGTGGTTCCAAGCATGGGCTTCTATTTTTGTCTCCTGCATTTAACACATCCATTTGTTCACACTTCACTTGCTTCATTGCCACCTTCTCATCTCCTGAGAACATTCAGCATCACAGTTTTGGTGGGACTACAGGGATCAAGCGAGCCACAGAAATAAAAGGATGCTGCTCCCCAGCCCGGTTTGCTTGATTCTCAGTTGTTTCTGGTTTTGCCAGCCGGATAGCCATCTGCCCAGGCAGGAGTGAATTTACTGGGATCTAAAAGTAGAAAGCAACCATCATTATTTCAGAGTTCTATTTAGAAACTGTGACTACAATGATAAGGGAGCATTACTGCAAACCGGGCAGTGTTACAGATCTCTTCTGAGCAGATGGGCTGCAAAACAGCAAACTTTGCATGGACCAGCTGCAGGCTTTCATAACAAATACAAGCTGCTGATAGCAGTCTAGACAGGCACAACAGCTAGAAAACACATTTCCATAATATAATAGCCTGTTGTAGAAATGAAGCTTGCTCCTTGGCATTCCTACTAAAATTTATGTTCTTATTAATAGAGCTAGATTGTTATATACTTGCATATACTCCTCTGCCAGCCTGTGCTAGTTAACACAAAATAGATGTAAAATGCTACCAAGGTAACTAGCTAGGAATCAAATATCACAAACAGATTTTTTTTTTTCCTTGTTTGTTTACCCAAAGGAAGCTGCAGTTTTCTCAAAATCAAATTGTTAATGAGGAAGAAAGTCTGAGAAAAATCCATATGTCATATGCTGATCAGTTAAACCCAAGAACATTTCATGTTTTTTAACTGGTGCAAAGTATTTTTTTGAACATCAAAAAAATTAATACTGAATTTTCTTATCAGTGCTCTGCCTAATGAAAATTGTGAGTCACTTGCAGTTTTGGGGTGTTTTCAGAATTTTTTTTCATTGTTTCCTTTTATCCCATAAGGCCAGCAGAAATTCTGTATCCCTCAAGAGCATGCTGTAGATCTCCCTCTGATAGAAATACAACTTCAATACTATTTCATGAGAAATAAAATTCTGGATGTATTAGAGAAGATGAAAAGTAGTGATATTAGAAACATCAGTAGAGACCTTCTCTTAGAAGTGTGATACTCAAAACGTAGCTTAATATTAAAGCTGATTTTAAATGAAACCTAGCAGGACAGTTTGTTTATTTTGATTCAGAGAACTATGAGAGGATTAAAGGTATCTTAATGAAATGCTTTACTTCTCTTGAAGTAAATGTATTCAGAATTATAGTTTCTGGAAAAAAAAATTAAAATTTTAGAATTTTACAGAGAGTTGGGGTGAAAAATAACCCTGAAGTTTTGGAGCCTCTGAATTTCACTGTATTCTTGCTACATCAGTCTGATTTAGCAGATATTTTAGACCCTCTGCAAACCTCTCATCATGTATAACTTATAACTAAAGGGAGAACTTACAAGGAGTTTGTAGCTCTCTTACAAGCGATTTTTTAGTCAGAGGAAAAGTCAACAGAGAAAACTCTTGTCCTGAATATTCTCCAGATCTTCCAGTGCAGAAAAGATATATCATGGTTGAAAGAAATCATGCCATGGGTTAATTGCTGTGTAGAAAAATGGTTCCTTTTTTCTCCACTTCTAGATATATTCAGGCAGTATCTTAACTCCTGGTTTGTATTTATTTGGTGACATTTCAGTTAATTGAGTTAATTATTTAAGTAATGCAGAATAACTGAATCATAAATTTCACATACTCCATGTTTCTTGCATGTAGAAACTTCTCTCACAGCTGGTCGTACCTTTGAATTTGTGCAGCGTGCTAGCTGTGTCTTTTGGCTCCGAGTCATGCAGAGATTTTGTTGTGCATGGCATGAGGTCAGGCATTTTGGCTAGCACTCCACACCACCTCACTGTGTGTGCTCTTTGCCCTCTCATCTCTGAGAGAGTTACCAGAGTGATCTTGACCAAAATGCACATGTATTGTTGTCCTGGTTTCAGCTGGGATAGAGTTAACTGTCTTCCTAGTAGCTGGTACAGTGCTATGTTTTGAGTTCCGTATGAGAAGAATGTTGATAACACACTGATGTTTTCAGTTGTTGCTCAGTAGTGTTTAGCCTAAAGTCAATGATTTTCCAGCTTCTCATCCCCAGCCAGCGAGAAAGCTGGAGGGGCACAAGAAGTTGGGGGGGGACACAGCCAGGACAGCTGACCCAAACTGGCCAAAGGGGTATTCCATACCATGGGACGTCCCATCTAGTATAGGAACTGGGGGCAGTGGGGGCGGTGAATCACTGCTCGGGGACTGGCTGGGTGTCGGTCGGCGGGTGGTGAGCAATTGCCCTGCGCATCACTTGTACATTCCAATCCTTTTATTACTACTGTTGTCATTTTACTAGTGTTATCATTATCATCATTAGTTTCCTCTTTTCTGTTCTATTAAACCGTTCTTATCTCAACCCACAAGTTTTACTTCTTTTCCCGATTTTCTCCCCCATCCCACTGGATGGGGGGGGAGTGAATGAGCGGCTGCGTGGTGCTTAGTTGCTGGCTGGGGTTAAACCACGACAATTGTCTAGCTTTGCTTTAAGCTGACATGGTATCTGTGGGTACTAGACATAGCACTCGTTAATATAGCTGATCTCAGGTCCAAAGACTATGAAATAAATGAAAAATCCAAGGCTTTGAATCAAACCCTTAGCTCCTGTTTTTTAATTTCAGAGAATTAGCCATTAATTTTAAGATATAAGAGTTGAAAAGGCCTGTATATATATATTTAGGGATAATATAGCTGCAATAATGAAACAGTTAATGTAGCTTTTTGACACAGTTTTCAGTTAGGTTTCAGCCAGTTGTCTTAGGATATTTAGTATTAAAGAACACATCATAAATTTTTGTCCATTAAATAAAAAAAGGGGAATGATAAGGAAAAAACATTCCTTAAGTAGTAACATCACTAGAGTCTAGATTTCCTCCAGGTCCTATAATACTGAGACTTAGGATATCTATAAAGTGGATTATACAAAAATATTCAAACTTTCTCTCCAGATATCTTTTCAAACTAAAAGAGTAAAAAGACTGCTGAGAAAAATATAGTGTGAAACACTGTTTTAATAATGTCAGATGAGAAGATTATTGTTGGGCAATCAAAAAGACTTTGCAATTTTGTAAAAAGAAGATAAAGAAATGTGACCAAAACCTCCTCAAACTGCATTAAAAGCAAACACCCCTCCCCGTCATAAAGCAATACCTCATAAATAATTCAGTCCTTTGTTCTCCTTTGTTCAGTAAGTGATAGCTCTAAACAATTTTGCTTTTACATTTTTGTTCTTGAGTGTCTTCTTTTTATTTTTGTGCATATAATATTGAACAGATTTGTGAGTAACTCCATGGCTAACTCAGGGAAAAGAAAAAAAAGAAAGTATCCTGATTAATAGAAATAAGAAGAGAAAAGTTCTTATCTTTTTGGAAGGAAATTAACTACTAGAGAGATCATACAAACAGCTTTACATATATATAACATGTTAGTGTCCTATTAACATAAATTAAGATTACTTGAGCTTTCTTCACTTTTTTTTTTTTTTTGGTTGCAGATGTTCTTCTATTCAGGCTAGTCTAAAAATGATTCACTGTATGAACTCCACATTATTTTTATTGAGCTTTCCTGTAACAAAGCAAGCGTAGTCATCTGGTACTTCCTAGTTACATAACCAGGGATGAAGAGTTAATTAGGATATAAGCACTTACCATTATTCAGATTTGTATAAGCAAATCTAATAACTCAGTGTCATAAAATACGCTTCTGCAATGTTCTTGAGCATCAATCACAGAGAAAGAAAGGAGGGGAGTAATACTAATTTTAATTTTCAAGAATGAATATAAATAATGCAATGAGAAGATTCCAGATGGAAACCATCACACATTCCCTGCTCTTCCCTCTCTCTTCTATATTGTTTTTTGTCCTGGTTTCAGCTGGGATAGAGTTAACTGTCTTCCTAGTAGCTGGTACAGTGCTATGTTTTGAGTTCAGTATGTGAAGAATGTTGATAACACTGATGTTTTCAGTTGTTGCTCAGTAGTGTTTAGACTAGAGTCAAGGATTTTTCAGCTTCTCATGCCCAGCCAGGGCACCTGACCCAAACTGGCCAACAGTGTATTCCATACCATGTGAGGTCCCATCTAGTTTAGGAACTGGGAAGGGGGGGGCAGGGATTCGCCGCTCGGGGACTGGCTGGGTGTCGGTCGGCGGGTGGTGAGCAATTGCCCTGCGCATCATTTGTACATTCCAATCCTTTTATTACTACTGTTGTCATTTTATTAGTGTTATCATTATCATTATTAGTTTCTTCTTTTCTGTTCTATTAAACCATTCTTATCTCAACCCAGGAGTTTTACTTCTTTTCCCGATTTTCTCCCCCATCCCACTGAAGTTTCTTACTTGTGTGGAAGCTTGTTGAAGTCAATGGAGAGACTCCACTGTGCCTCACTAAATCAGCTACTTTCATGCTATGAGACTGATGTCTGACTTGCAGGAGTTTGCATCAAGGTACCTGTGAGGAAGGAAAAAAAGACTGTAAAAGAAAGGAGAATGAAAACCTGAACAGTTAATTTCCTACCCCCAATGTGGGACTTTCAAAGCATGACTTGAACTTTACCATTCTCTCAGCTGGATATACTATGATACTGTAGTCCTTTTCCCATTTTAGATGAAACAACTTTCAGTGAAAGAATAGAGGCAGCAGGATTCTGGGGAAATAAGACTTCTTCCTATTCTGATCTGAGCTTCTATGCTAAAAAAAATTGGAATAACCACAGTTGGCTCTCCAGGAAGGGCTTAAATGCCTTTGTTTCAGCGCATTCTGTATTTAAGTATCCCATAGATGCCTTGCTATTATTAAAGCATGGAAAACTACCTGGGAGTTACGTGACAAGCACAGTTAACCTGCCTGAAGTTTATTATTCCTAAAACTCAGTGTAATAATAAATGTTTTTCCAGTTGCTTTGTTTTCTAACAGATGTTGTTGTTTGAATTGTGTGTTTGACTCTACTTACTTTAATTAGGCGTAACTCTCCATCTGAGTCCCCCAGGTCAGTGTTTTATATCTAACATTTTTTCTGTCATATTGTTGGTTTTCAGCCACTGATGTACCACAGTCAGTTTATTCGCATGCAATGCTTATTTGCCATAAGCCAGCAATTCAGTTTCATTAACAGACCTTACCCCTGACAAACTAACAGCTGTGGCACTCCTAGTCCTCAAAGCACCTGTGACTGGATTTCTACATTCCTGGAAATGATTGTACATGTTTTTCCTTTTTAGTGCTATAAATACAGATCTGGCTGCCTGTGAGAGAAGTAGCACTGACACATGCATGAATTCACTCGTTTGTAGGACAAATGCACTGTTCTAGGAATGTTTTTCTTGGAAATATGGTTAAGCCACTCTGAAAGATTGTCTGAAAACTTAAAACTGAATATTTATTTATCAGGTTTGGTACCTTACAAACAAAAAAATACTTTGATATGCACTGTTTCCTTGTTGATTACATGTGAGATCATTACAGAAGTGTTTGCAACAGAGTGATAGTAGAGTAAATCAGAGGATATGAGTCAAGCTGTTATGAGAGTAGAAAGAGGTGTCTCAGCGTCCTGGTCTTCTGGGGATAGGCTAAAGACTAGGTGCCTAGTTGAAAAGCCAGTAGAATATTGTGGAAAAGGGAGGGACATATCTGTGATTCAGGGAGTGAAGAGTATTAGGACTAGAAAGACTCTTGTCTCAGAAAATATGAAACAAAAGAGAAATAAGAGAAAAGTTTCTGGAAGTTACCTAAGAAAGAAGAGATTTGGTATTTTTTGCCTGATTTGCATTTAACTGATAAATAAAGGGTTTAAATGAGACAATATAGGTGACTTAAAATATGTCTTTTGAGGTAGCAAATTACATTAGTGGATTTACTGTAATAACAAAAACTAGTCTTGCACCCAGAAAGGATGTGGAGACCTCAGTAACTACTAAACTGAAGCTATTCTGGGGTCAGTGGATACTAGTTTGTGATACATCTTAGTTAATAACTTTGTAGTTCTGATGATTGTCTGATGTTTAGTACAGGAAAGAAAAGTCAATATCCTTCACCAGCAATGATGTGAGTCATACTCTTCACTGGAGGAGTCAGTGCTGTGGGGGAGTGGGACCTAAATGAATGTTTATATGTGGAAAAACAATTTTGTTCTTCAAACCTGAAATATGTGCTCTTTCAGAAGCCAGTTAGAGGTGGCATTTTAAAGTATTTTTGTTTTCTATACAAAGCCTCTATGAGACGACATTTATGTGTCAGAGATCATCAAATGGTACCATTTCATTGCAAACTCTTTTTTTTTCTTAACCATAAAAGCAAAGGCATTTTAGATCAAAGCTTTTAAGAGACACTGTGACAGATAACAGAGAACAATCTTTCTCCCTAATGTTCTATATTTAAAGACACTCACTGTACAACTTCCTAGAAAGCTGAGATTTTTTGAGAAAACTGATTAACTTTATCTTGATTAGATAAGCTTAGATCAGCTTCTAATGTTATAAAGTTGATGTAAAATATGTAAACAAAATAAAGTATGCTGACAAAATGGTCACCCTCCTCACTACTTATTTGTCCTCCACAAATATCCAAATTCTATATATCAAGCTATCTGCCACACCTAGGCACAGCTAGAATAACTACTTTTGGAAGCAATAAATTAAGGATCACAACACATTATGGAAAATTTTATCTTTGTTTTAC
This sequence comes from Haliaeetus albicilla, assembly GCF_947461875.1. NCBI lineage: Eukaryota > Metazoa > Chordata > Aves > Accipitriformes > Accipitridae > Haliaeetus > Haliaeetus albicilla. The sequence continues at coordinate 14,903,013 of NC_091502.1, read as the reverse complement.
TATTCACACTGTGGGGTTTTGTACAATAGATTTACAATGTAAAAGAAAACTTCATCTATGTAGTGGAAGGGTTGTAATTACTATAGTTTGCAACTTCTCAGGTTACTTTTGGTTAAGAAGCAAGAGACATGTTTTTTTTTATAGCTTGAATGAAAAGCTAGTTCTTGAAGCAGATATACTTCTTGTATACAAAGTATGGATGCCTGAAATGAGACTCTTGAAGAAAGGGATTGTGTACAGACCTGTTCTAGAGCTGTTCCACATATGAAATGAATTATAGATGAAGTTTAGGAAGGCTCTGCATAAAAGATTTCCTCTCCATTGGGAAGCTAACATTCAGCATATGATGAAAAAATGAGAGAATAGGGTTTTGTTCAGCTTAGAGAAGGCTAAGAGGAGGTGATGAGGTTACTGTGTTCAACCTTCTAATGGTGGCTATAGACATGACAGAAGCTCTCCTCAGAGATGACAGCAAAAGGGTGAGACACGATGGGCACATGTTACAACAAGAAAAATTCTGATTAGATGTAAAGGAAAATATTGTTCATAGTGTGGGTGGTTGGGCATTGGAATAGGTTCCTTAGAAAAGTTGCAGAATCTCTACCATTGGAGATACTCGACACTCAAGTAGTTGTAACACTGAGAAACCTGCTCAAACTTTAAGACTGGCCCTTCTCTGAGTGGAAGGTGATGAGGTGGTCTCCAGAGGTCCCTCTCAACCAAAATTATTATATGAATCTAAATTATTAGCTCTGGGCTATCAGAGATAACTTTCGCCAGACAGATTGCCAGTCCTCTCACTGCTAGAGAGGATTTACTGTTATTATCTGATTCAGCCAACAAGCCACACCTGATTCCTCATTCTTGCAACCCAGTGTGCAGGACTCCAGACTCTTAGGACCCAGGACAACCTCTGCTTAGGCCAGCTTTTTCCATCCAAGGAACCTGGCTGTGAACCAGGAACTGAGGAAACTGCTATCACAGTCAAATCAGCACTTCCAGCCATGCTTATGGCATCTTTGACCATGGCTCCTGACATCAGTCCTGGAAGTGTTCTGGTGGCCATGTCACATCTGCACCACTAGTTACTGCACTGGTACCATGCTACGACTCCAACTCCAGCAGAGAGCACTGCCTGTGTAAACGGCGATTGTCCTGTTTCCAGAAGTCACTGAAGAACACTTCTCCCTCTTTTTGCACAGACAATCCCTCTTCTTCACTCCTTCACTGAATTCATACTCAGGCAGCCCTTCTCCTTCTCTGCTAAGTGTTTCTAGTAATTTAAAAAAAAAAAAAAATCTTTTCTGCTTCCATTATTAAATTGAAGTATACTAACAGCCTAATATCATTAACTTTGCCTTACATATTGCATCTGCAATGAAGGATTCTTTAGCAAACACCAAAACAAAATATTTTGTTTCTTTTACATTTCAGCATGGGTTTCTGTCAGAAGGTCTGATTGCTTAGGACTAACAAGACATGAGAAATGCATATGGTGAAGTGGCAATTTCCTGAGATAACACTAACTTTTTTGAGTGTTGAATTCTCCAAGAAAAAAAACAAACAAACAAAACCAAAACCCAAATCTTCTTGAAATAAGAACATCATTATATATAATATATGTGATTTTTAAGCAGAAACTACTCTCTGACTTCGAGAGAGAGGGCATCTAAAAAATGTGAAGGCATCCAGTATCCTGGAAGGCTTCGCAACAAGTTGAAATTTGGCTTTAGACACTGGAACTTGTTTTGCAGTATAGCTATAACTATATCTATCCAGCCCTGTTTGTCATTCTGCTACTGCACTAGTTAAGTAATAGACACACACACACAAGAACTCTATCTTCGCATTTTAGAGTTCACCACAGAGTTAGTCTTAATTGTTCATGAGATTTATTCTGTCCTTGCAAACCTAATTTTCCCTGGCACCTTCTGGAGTTAGCACAGAGAAAAGTGCCTATTCTGACATCCTGTGGAGGAGCTTCTCTCTCCACTGATTACAGTGAGAGCTTGAGGAGATTAACCAGCCTTGGGAAAACTTAGCCTTTACAAACACTCAGCTCCATTTATATTCACAAATTAAATTATTCACAGACATCCCTTTAAAAAAAATGCCAACACATTTTATAACCTCTTGTGACACTGAATTACACAGACTTCGCTAAGCATAAGGAGTTGGCCCATACATGGTTAGCACAGAACTTGCTTATGCATGAACTTGAGGTTCTTCGCAAATAGTGGACATGGTCTGGACTGGATTAAAGAAATGTTTAGTTAGATGTCCAGCAAGTGGCATCAGGTCCTTGACTGGGACTGTGAAGGTCAAGTTCAATTCTCTGTTCCAGGCTTCTTGTGAAAGAATGGTGAGATCCAGACTATAAAGGTAGTTATATATCATTCAAGCCTTGTAGTATTGAACTACTTAAGCACCTAAGACTTATTTTCTTTCATGGCTCAGATGCTTAGAAGCTTATGTCTCATTAAATAATTTTTTTTTTAATATAGTTTAGAGTGCTTTATAAAATTTTGGGACTAAAGAGATCATATCTTAAATATCAAAACAGTAAAATTATCTGACAAAATCCCGAGAAGATTATGCTAGTCCACTTAGTTATAGTGTGAGGAATTTCCTATTTCTGCTGATTAATGATGACTTACACTGCTAAGGATGGCAGCCTGAATTAGGACAAACATACTAAGAAAAAAGAAAACTCTCAGAGTTTAACAGCAAGAAATATTGGGCTGTTCGGTTCTGTATACAAACATTCACAGCCTTGAAAACTGCTTGTGGTTCCTATGGGGATCGCTGTTTGCAGAGTTATTTCTCGGTGGCCTATTGAGATGGAACTGACCTTAGTTGTGAAGTTAATATAGTGTGATTAATAAAACAAGAGAGAAAACAAATACAAGGAAAGGTAGGGAAGATCAGAGGCAATAAACAAGAAAAAACAGTGATAAAGTAAAAAGCAATAGAAGAGCTGGGGAGAAAGAAATGCCCAGTTTTGGAAGTGGGATATCCTTCTTCATTTCCTAGGCCATCACATTTTCCTATAAAAACATTCAATCAACAGTGAACACCTAAATTTTTCATGAATTTGTAACTATTTTATGCTGAGAGCATGCTGGGAGAAATTCAAACACTGCATAATGGCAAATCAGATAAAAACAACCACCTTCCAGTGAAGTTCCTCCTTACTGTTAGAACTGCTGTACACATGTAACTGCTGGCAATAAAATGTCAAGAATGAGAGAGAAACTTGAAAGGTCCTTGATTCAATAGGGAAAAAAGTTGGTTTTTAAAAAAAAGACAATGTTCCGCACTGTTATAGATCCTAATTATGAACAAACCAGACCTTGACTGAAAGCTGAGACTTTCATCTCCTGTTTGCAGAAGGCATGAGACTACATTTGTTTTGAGAGATAATGAGTTTGACACAGAAAGCTCAGCCTGGCTACCTTTGAGCTTGGCAGCATATGGTCTAAAACTCCACTAATGATGTGAAAGCTTGAACTTCCCATTTTATGAAAGTCTATGTTCCATCCTTGGAAAAGGCTTGCTTATCCAGCCACCCATGAACACTGCTCAATACTGTTGCGTGTTTCATGTCAGTAACAGAGAGTGGTAGAATCCGTAAATTGAATTTTGAATAAAAGACAACTACTAGTATATTGCCTGTGTAAGAGAGAGGTAAGCATTCACGTATACATAGGGTTTTTTTGGCCTCACAAATCACTCTTAATTTGCTAGTTTTCCTGACATATCAACTTAAATCCTTTCTTACATGCTTACTTAAATATCAAAGACAAGTGTGATGAATAATGGACCCCCCCCAAAAAATCCGTAAGTTCTGAATCTTAATCATTCCAATGGAAGAAGTACTGTTACAGTCAAGTATAAAGGTTGGGGTTATAAAAACACATTTTTTTTTTTTTGTTATTTCTAGCTAGCACTTTGATAATTATTTTTAACATCACAACAGCACTTCATGAGGAAAGCCATGGACTTACTCTATGCCATGGTTAAGGTATCAAATCATTTTCTAGAGTAACACTACTGATTCAAAGGGAAGCATACCAAAAAAAGAATTAAAAATTGGCATAGCGTATTTTATAGTCTCTTTCAGTCCTTTGGAACCTGCACAGGGACTTTCTGTGAGCTACAATGTAATCTCCACAGGAGTCTCTTGGGTTTCCAACATATGGTAGCAATGTGACTATGTCAAGTCAGTTTAGCCAAATCAAAAAATTTAAGATTGCCTCATTATCTAGCTAGAAAGGATTTAATAGTGATTGATTTCTGTCATAGTGGAATAATTAACCTTACCACTTACCATATGTAGTTATTCATTAAGAGTATCTCACACCAATTGCCAGAAATTATTAAGCTAAACCTCATGATACTTGTAAAGAAAGAATAATTACCCTCACTTTGCAGGTGGAGAAGCTGATTACATACATACACAAACACCTACACGTGCTCACAAATACATTATATACATGACAGTATAGATACATAAAGAAAGAGGCCTACATTGTCCTAATTGATTATCTAATGTTTGGTATTATACCCGTGCTTAAGTGTATAGTTTAATTTTCTGAGGTGCCGAAAATCTTTTATGTCACAACCCAATGAATATGGAGATGAAGCTTAAATACAAATCAGGAGCAAATTACGTCTGAGCAACTTTAGAAATTCAAGTTTGTTTTTGAAAGCATGAGAAGATGTGTAAAAAAAGCACAAGAAAATTTAACAGAACTCTGAATCAAACATTAAACCTCTTTATTTCAATATTGTAGTTGTGAGTATTAGTTTCTATATGTTAGAGATGTAGATTAAGGGACTTTCTGATTATACATAGATTGCAATGAGAGTTTGACACTGCCTATCTGAATTCTGTCACCTTTATCTTGATTTTTATTTATTTTAGTTCATTAAAATATGACATATTTTATTTAATTAAAGGAAACTCTTTCGCAGCTAATTTAACGTCTGTTATTTTGTAGAGGTACACAGTGATGTATTGCATTACCAGTAGAAGGCAGAGAAGAGGGGGAGTTCATAGCTGTGCTGCCCACTAGCACTTGGTGTTCTCCAGGACCTGCTAGGGAGAGGGAGAAAAACCACATACCAGCCCAGAAAATCCATGCCCAGATTAATAATAATGAAGAGTCCTCATCCAGCTTGCTAAACCTTTATAAAGCCTTTGTGCCTGAAAAACATAATCACTCATAGTTAAGCTTAACATGGCAGAGTTGCTACTCACTGAGTGCTACTCTCCCAGTTTATAGAGATATAACCAGGAGAAAGGCAGTGAATCAAATTTAACTCCATCTTCATTGGCTGTACATTTTAATCAGCTTTTAAAACGGCTATAGTTTTTTTTGGTTCTCAGCATTTGGAGGGATACTTTGGTAAACTGAAGCAACAGATAACAAAGAATAACCAGGGAAGCATGGCTCAGGACAACCATGCAGATGAGACATCTTTCTAGCAATAAAGAAGAGGTTTCCATTATCTTTTCAATATTTTTCTTCTCCTGTTAAATTTATTTATTCTCTCATACAATTATTTGGATTAGAGAGGTACAGTATACAAATATGCCCCGTTTTGGCAAGGTGCCTGTTGCATCTCTTTATTTACTTTAAAAATGCTTCAATCACTAGGAGGCCTCAAAAGCTGAAGACAAGGAACTTGTGAAGAAAATATGTCTTGAGAATATACCCATTAGGGGACAATCTTAATGATGTAGTGTATCAAATAGGATAGAAGCCTTACTGAATCTCACGGCTTAAGCATTTGTTCAGGTTCTATTTGAAATAGTGAGGTATAGTGTGAAAGCAAAATGCTGTGAAGGATATAGACCATAAAAATGGTGATGTAAAGAAATGAAAATGGTCAAATATAGCCATTCTTGCTTTTGCTGAGTAAATAGGAGCTTACCTGTCTGCTAGGATTATTTTCAGAATGCAGTTTCTCAGTAAATAGGTGTGAGAATCAGCTGTATTGTGAGTGAAAAAATGTCCTGAATGCGTCTGTGGAAACCGAATTGTACTTGTCCTGTCTAATCCTTTCTTATAGGCTACAAAATAAATGTTGAAAAGGACCCCTTATTTTTCTGTGGGCATTTTGGCACAAGCCATTGTAATATCTGATGAATAACAGGTACATTATAATACTGATTTCCTTCTCCATAAGGTAATTAACAGTACCACCAAGAAGCAAGCTGCCTGCTATATCTTCAAGGTACAGAAAGTCACAGCAGTGCCACGCGGTCTCCTCCCAGCTAATTGATATCACACTCCCTTGTAAGACCTTGCTTCTTTTAGTGAAGCACTCCTACCTTAGCAAAGGGATGGCTAGGAGCAGGTGAGGACATTAATCTCTTCCACTGCCACAGCTGGCTCTGGGTCTGCAGTGATGCAGCGAGTGCTGCAATCCAGGCTACCCTCCGCCTCCAGCAGTAAGAATTGGACTAGTGGTGTTAGGTTCAGGAGCAGGACTTGAGCTTACCTGAGCCTGGAAAGCAGAATGATTTGGTGTTTGGATTTAGGCTTGACTCAGTACTTATTTTATCACTACCTGTTTGGTCCCATCCTAAAACATGAGCTCTTTCTCTGCACTTGCGATAAAGTCAGTGTTACCCTGGCGATTTCAAAGAGAAAGAGCAAAGCCATCAGAGGAGAGAAATGGTTTCATTAATTGAGTCTGCTACCTCCTAGTCCTTGTGTCAATATGAATTCAGTGTTTTGCCAAAATTTTCTAAGAAGATTAATGATTTTGGCTACCTAATTTAAGAAACCTTTTAAGCCTCTTGAACTTTACGAAGTGAAAATTATGTTCCATTAAAGTGTTTCAGGCTGGCTATGTAAAAGCCAAAGCTCTGAGACGCATCCACCCAAATATGCACATATATACTTGTACATGCTCTTTTCATTGCTATAGTTGTGCATTTGGCAGAGCATGAGCTTGCGGCTTCCTTTCTTCGCTTTGCTAAAACTGACAGTCAGAATTGCTAGAAAAATGTATGTTCACTCACAGCTGTAGCTTTTTTGATTGAAATTAACTATCTTCATTTTTATCCTGTAATAGAAAGATTCAAGAAGCACTGCCCACGGTAAAACTCATGAATCAATAATCCACCTGCAGGATTTGATTTGGGAAACAAAAAAAAAAAAGCTGCAGTTCTTATCAGCTCACATAATTTCACAGCTCTGGAAATTTGTTCCTTTTTCAGAATTTTCCTTCCGTGACAGTTTTCCATGTTGAGAAAAAAGGTACAGTTCCAGAATTCAGCTTTGACTTTTTTACTTGCTCTGAAAGCTTTATTCTGACTATAAAAGTTTATGATCATTTTCGCTGAGGTTTTATTTGCCCCAAAGATTTATGAAGAAATGAAGGTGTTTTAATTAAAAGCTTATATAAGAAAATTTGTATTCATAATTGCTTTCCAAAGCACTAAATACATTTTGTGCTAGATGTTTGTATGTGTAAGTTTTCATGATGTATTCTGATAAGACTAAAAATTAAGTTCTGCACAATAATTTATCCTTATAATTAGAATTTTTATTAGCATTGTGCTAGCTGCAAACAGATTAGTAAGTCTTCAAAATAATTCAAAATTACAATTTAAGTTCTCTATTGAGTTGTTTGTAGACAAAAATATTTACCATTATTTTGGTTTAAGTATTTTTAATGAAAAAAATCTTAATTTACAATTTCTGCTTTTTTTTTCTCATAAATGTCATAGGAAAATTATTCTATTTTGATTCTGTGAACACTTTATGTTTAGTTCTAGGTTTGTATTAAGTCCAATTTATTGTGACAGAACTATTTATGTGTTGTTATCTAAGCACATAAATAAGTGCTTGCAGTCAAGGGTCTCTGTAAATCAGTTAGATAAATATATTAATTAGTTAGAAGACAGTCCATAAGAGAGCAAAATCAATAGCATATGGAAGCTAACAAAGTATCAGCTTTCAGCCATATGACTGACTATGCAAGTTCAAATTTTTCTCATCCAGTACTTGAGCTTTGGAGATGACGACTGCGTTTCTGTTAACATCTGTCCATATGACCATTAAATGCTTGAGTAGCTATAGAACACAAAGTCTAAAGGGTATGAACCCTGTAAAATTAAAATGCATTTTAAATATACTCTTACGTTTTTCCACATACTCTCTCAGTTCTAATTATCACTGTCTGAATTTGGAGTTGCCATTGTGATAGCATCCCAGTCACTGGGTTCAAGAGACTGACATAAAACGGAAACACAACTATATCTGTAAGTCAGTATTTAAGCTTAGTTCTGTGAACAATGTAAAGTTTAGGGCAGCTAACACCAAGTCTTTGCTAATAAAATAAAGATTAAATACTATCATTCCTGTAATCTGATATTCCAGTGTTTGTCTATGCATTATTTGGTACTTTGGTGGACAATTTTTGAGATGTCAGCAAGTCTTTTGATTTTTTAAACTCTTTATTGATGATTTATTTTTAATTCTTTTTGTTTCTCCTTCTCAAACTAATTTATTACTTAATTGGCAATTGCCTTAATTTCATGGTTTACAGTAATGTCACAATGCCTTATTTCAAACATTGATTATACAATTGGTTTAACATTTCAACTAGCACGTGCTTTTGAGGTTGGAGTGGAACTCAGAGTCAATGGATCATCTATCAAGTTGCATAGTTATTGCCCTGTAATATAGAATAACCTCAAAAGAATGAGATAAAATTCAGAATAATCTGTGGAACATGCTGATGGGAGATTAATAGATAGGACTTCAGAGATACAGGCTCTGTCAGCAGAGAGGCTAAGAGGATGGTTGTTTGAATGTGCTAGTTTGGCTAGAAAAATGATTTTTCTTTTGTAAAAGCAAATTTATTCAGAAAATGCCCAACCTTCCTGCTCACCCCACCTGTGTCTGAGGCAAAAATAAAACCAAACCCCACTCTTTTCTGAAAACAATTTTTTTGTCCCCTTAAAGTAATAATGAATAAAAGTTGTGAGAGCATGTGCTCTGCATCACTCTTTGCGCTTGTGTCTCCATCCTCACCCTCCCAAACCTCTTTTTTTTAAATTTCTGTGACAAAATGGCTAAAGGCAATGCAAATCTGGGTCTTGCTTTGTTGTAAACCTTGTATCTAGGAAACTGTCCTAGATCCTTCTTTTTATATATAGCTTGATTAACTTCTGTGGGTCTAAAGTACCATGCTTTCTGCTTTGGTGTCTCCACTGAGAGAGGGAATGATTGTCCTCTGCCTTTCCTAAAGTGAGGATCTAGCTTTCGTCGTTCAGTGGCTTAGACGCACTTTGTCTTCTGATACTAACACTTTGCTATGGAGACTGAGAAATAGTGGGGTGGCCCCTATGGATGGATGTTTGGCAGAGTCTGCTTAAGCTATATTGTTTTAATGTGCTAAAATGGAATTTTATATATATATTTATGTGTCTAGATATACTTATGTATATATGTATGTGTGTATTATGGACTGACAGACTTGTTTTCTGCTAAAAAGTGATTGATTGCAGGTATAATATACAGACATCTGTTTGCAGAGATATGTCTAAATTGTAAAAATATATTAGATTGTCATGGTGAATGAATGATTTTTACTAAATACTTTCTTCAATGATACCACAGTGATTTAAAGGGACCTTGCCTTAAGTGTCTCAGAGACCAAGAAAATGGTTGTGTAAGAATTATCCACTAATTTGTAATTGCTTTTCATGCTTTCAGACAGTGCTTTGTAATAAAATTCTCATATGGGTCATTTCAGCATATGCTTAATTTGAGCGTGAGCTCAAATCCAGTTATCAGTGGACTGTTCTGCTGAAGACAGCTAGATCTAAAAATTATGCATGTGCCTTAGTACTTCATGGATGAATTCTGTAATCTTAGGAGACGCAAACCTCTCAAGAATTCAATTAACTGTCAATTAAACTTTGCTGAAAACTCAAACCTGTGTAAGCAGCTGGGAATCTGGACATAAGAAGAAGCGTTGAACAAGACCTACCCAATCCGTTTTCCTCAGACAGTGTTCAGCATAGATTTGCTGTCAAAAGTGTGAATACATGTCTTGCTATTTAGATCCTTTTTCAGTGAGATTTTTTTCTTATACCCTGCACACCAAATCTAAAAGTTGCTTTTTTGTTAACCTTAAACTATTATTAAACAGGCACAACACTATAAGTGCCCTCTGTACCAAAGCTGAAAGTAAGATTCAGAATGTCTATTAACTAGATGGAAATATATAACAATATCAAAATGCACCAATTTTCCTCAAAGGCAGAAGAAAATTACCTGCATCTTTAACTGGGTCCTGAAGCCACATGTAACTGGAACAAAGGGAAAAAGGAACAATTCTGGTTTCGGGCATGTGGGCTGAAGCAATATTTGGCATCCTCCACATGGTGCTACTGCCTGTACCTAATCCGCATCTGCTGTGTCCTCCTTGATTCACACCAGTCACAATTATTATGGCTTCACAGGCAATCACAAAGCAGTCTAATCATTCCACATGAATCACTGCTGAATATTTTATGTTACTATCATACGCAAAGGGTCTTTGTTCAAGATATTTCTGTTGCCAGTTGAGCTCTTCTGCTCAACGCCTCTGGCAGGGCTGTGTGAGTGGATGAAAAGCTCCATGAGGTACTTGTCAAAAGCAGAGTTTGCTGGGAACCTTTTGTAAAATTGTTTTCTTAGGATGAAAGTTTTTGTAAGAATGAGTAGGCTTCAATGCAGTTTTTGAGAAGTTTTCTTAAGTACAAGATGGATGTCCACAAGAGACATGAAAGGAAGTATCAGACCATGGGACCACAGTGTCTTCAACTTGTTCTTCCATACCACAGATGAATACTTAATTGCCACTTAATACATTTAACTATTTCTTATTTGGAGGCTTAGAAGATGCGAGGGGTTAAACTTGGCCCCTCTGTATCTAAAGTGGGGTTAGTCACGAAGCTTCGATTATTTCTATTCTCTCTCTCTCTCTCTCTCAATCTCTTCCCCACCCATCCCCCAGATTAACTTTGAGAAAGTACCAAAAAAATTTCAGTGAGGCAATGAAAACATTTTTGACATTTCATAAAATAGGAAAAATATTTCCTGTTCCTTCTTTGCAATTCTGGCCTTGACACTGTTTCCTCTTGTGACTCCTGCCAAGCTTCCTTGTCTCTGGCTCCCCAAGCATACAATAAAGTGGTTGATGTTTGGGTTTTTTTTCATAAGGGAGATGTAATGATAGAGAAGATAACTTGCCAGCCTTTTGAGACAGTCAGAGATTGCACAGCTGTAGTATAAGACTTAGGAAGCAAATGTTTATTCAGAGCTCAGTGCATGGTTTGGATGACGTATGGTATGTAAGGTAAAGGTCATAAAGTGGGTGATGAGCATAAGAGGATATAAAGAAAAAGTGAACAGCTGGTCATACCCTACGTTCTAGCCACCCCATCTGTTGGATTAAGCAAGGTTTTGTGGAAAAAGGGGGAAAAAAACCCAACTGCATCAGCATGTTTTTGAACAAAGCAGAGAGATTGCACACATTTCTTGTAGCTACAAAGGTTGTTTCTTAGCTTTCTCTGCAATTACTGTAGCTTTAACCTCGATTCCCACAGCAATTAACACATTAGCTCATTTTGACCATTTTTAGTTGGTTGTTTCTTTAGTCTTTGAAGTAGTCTCAGCAGACAAACCCCTGATTGACAGGTGGTTACACCTCTATGAGAATGCTATAATTTGGCCTTCTGTCTCTGCAGGCTTAGCTCCTTTGTCATTCTTAGCTCTGTGCACATCTGGCTTTTTCACTTTTCCAGCTTTCATGCTTTGCTGAGTTGGTGGCTCTGTCTAGATCATCCTTTTGATCATATGCCTCACAGAGCCAATAGACATACATTTCCACTGGTGATTCACTCTGTGCATGTCTGATTTCATGCATTTTATAGTTATTTTATTCAGAAGACTGCAGTGATGATTGCCACGTTAATGGTCTCATCCAGATAGTAATACAGCAGGTGACTACTGGTAATTAATCATCAAAACCTTTATTCTTTTTATAACAGAGGAGCTTTTTAACACGGTGCAAGAGTCATAACCTGCAAAGCCCACAAGTGTTGGGAGAATCTGACAGAAATAGATCAGCTTTTACAGAAAATGGTTTCAAATGTTGAAACTCTGGTCTTAAGAATTTATAGGATGCGGGTGTGCATGCATGTATGCACACACTAATTGCAGTAAAGACATTTCTTCCTACCACAAGTTTTATAGATGTAATTCCCATTAAAAAAATATAGACAATGTCATGTCATATTCCCCCAATGCAACAGTGCTGTGTTACTTTTGATAACTCTTACTCTCCCTTGCAGATAAATTACAGTCTTTCAGCTGTATAAATACATGTTTTCTATTGGAAAAACTGTGCACAAGCAGCTATTTTTTTCATCTGCATCTTTAAAGACCATTAATGCCCATTCAACCAACCTTTCACAGCACTTAATAAGAATATTAATGATACACAGCTGACAGTAACATCAAACAGACAGTGTTTGGACATTAGCTAGTATTTTCCATTACACACTGTGTGGTTAATTTACTATGACTGCAGTTAGAAGCATGAGCAGAACAATGTCACATTTACAAATTTATTTTGAATTTTAAGTAGTACAAAACATATTTAAAATGGCATTGTACTATGAGTGAAATGATTATGACTGTGTATTATAGTCAATAGAGACATCTAGAATAGCCCTTTACTGTGTCTTCCAATCATCATATTGGTCGATTAACATTGTTAAAGGAGTCTGAAAGTCTACAGCTTCTAAAGAGCTTCCAGAGAATCCAGTGTTAGAAAACGTGCAGGGTAGTCACTTGACACATCTATTTGCTTGTTTGCTAGATGTACTAAAGAAAAAAAATGTCTTTCTGGAATACTGCAGAAGTATTTTCCTGGTTTTAGTGGTGTTGGATATTTTCCTGGTAAGACAACAAGAGGTTTCAGTCTTTAAAAGCAAAACAAACCAACCAACCAAACAAAAAAGTATTGTAATTGCTAGAAGAACATGTTTGTGTCTGATTATATAGCACTGGTATGCTGTTATTCAAATAGGTATTGGTATGTGCTTGAAAGCTACTTTTTTATCATCTGAAACACATTGTTTGGAATAGACAAACTATTTATTTTTCAACTAAAGTAGATGAGCTTTCTGTTTATTTGCATTTCTGTGCTATATTAGAAAAGATAAGTATGTTATGCAATACATAATACTGCCTTTGTCCCACTTCTCTGAGATTTTGTAGGACTGCTTTTGGTTACTTTTAGGATTGGCAAATTGTTGGCACAAAAAATGTTCATAGGAAAACTTCTTGCTCAGGGAGCACATTTCTCAGTTTGCCTTGGAGAGGATTGCAATCAGAAAGAAATCTACAGTGTTTAGATTTTTGGACAACCATTTGATCCTCACAGGTGCTGAGCATCTTGTGGTATGGATAGGATTGGAAGCCCAGGTCTTAAGACTTTTACTTTGTATTTGTGTGTGTCTATGTGTGATGGTGTGGTTTGTTTTATTTTGCTTTGGGTTTAAGCATAATCAGCTTTATTTGACTTTTCTGTGAGAATATTTCCATGCGCAATTTCCATGAGGAAACTTGGTAGGAGTATTAAAGTACCAAAGATTGTGGATAGGCAGCTAGTGATGTTTTCAAAAGTGCCAAAGCATCTAAATATATTGGAAAATCACACTATGATCCCTGTCTACATTGTAAACCACTTATATACTTTAAAAGCTAATCTTTAGCCTCCATGTGTGAGATTAATCTCACCTAACTTGAAACATCCTTCCTTAATATGGATGTATTTGTCTGAGCTAGGCAGCATGGTGACTTTTTATAGTCAGGGAAGAGAAACAGCCACTTGTGGGACACGATTCATCTCATCATGACTTGGAAATCTAAAGTAGTTCAGATGAATTGAACCCTAAAAATGCCTATTTGTCTCCACTCTCTATAGAAGGATTCTAGACTGACAGTCTGAGATATCCCTGGCAGTATCACTGACCTATAAAGTCAGATAGCTAAATGTCTGAACTACCTTGTTTTGGATCAATTCCTTACAGCCAAATAGCTTAAGCAAGTTATGTCCAAACCTACTGTCAAGGCAAAAATCAGGTGTGAATCTCTCCCCTCTGTGCCTGGTTTCTCTGGCTGGAAAATGACTTGATTCATTCCAGATTTCAATGAGAGCATAAGGCAGAACATAGGGTATAGACACATACAGGCTCATGGGTTACAATGTGAATTCAGAGTAATATGCATCACTTCTATATTTCATTCCTAACTGGTGAACTAGATATAACTTGTTGCCTGTTGTCAGGGGTAGTATGGAAATGTGCTAGGGATTGTGGTTCATGTGCTACAGAAAGAAGGGCTTATCCTTAAGGAGTCAGAATAAGGCCCTGGGAGTCTGCTGGCATTATGCAGAATTGTGCCCTGAAGATATCAGTGGGTTTTTATGATGTTTTCACCATATAGCTTGGAAAAGTAAGAATTCAGATTTCCAGTGGTCCTTTTTCCTGACTTCAGTGTCTAATAACCCTTCTCTGAAATAGGGAAAAGGTGGCTTTTAATGCATGAGATGCTGAATTCCTTCTCCCTGCCCTGCTTTGTAAGGAATTATATTTTACTTGCCAGTTACCTTAGGCATTGAACTGGGATTAGGATGAGTCTTCTCACATTCTTATTTTCTCAAAGACACTTTTGTAAATAAGATTAGACAGCATCAGTAGCTAATTGATAGAAAAAGGATGATCTTCAAGGTTTTGTGTAATATAGAACAGAGGATTTGTTTGAAAGAACAAAATGTGTTTGATTTTTTTTTTTCTTTTCTAGCTAGGGTAGTTATTTTAGTATATTTTTATTGAGTGTTGTGAAATCATCTGCTGACCTCTTTGCCAAAAAGACTAGTGATGATTTTGTCAGTCCCATTAGACAGCCTGATCTTGGGCCATTTAGCACTAATGCAGTTGTCAGGAAGAATCTGTTAGAAGCTCTGACGTTGTTCCAAAGTGCTCCTCTGGCTAAAGAAGCAAAAATAGAGATGGTTACCAAAGGAAGGGGGTGGGGGTGGGGGTGGGGAGTAGAAAAGGACAATGTATATCCAACAGCATAGAAAAATAAGTGAGGTCTCGGAGACGCAGAAATCTACTCTGTACCAATGCCTTAAGACATCACCTTAAGACAAGTTCCAAGCACAAGCATTTGGCTCTGCTTATTATCTTCCCTGAACACAGGCTGTGTGCTCTGTATTTGAATGCATTGAAGGCAAGGTAAAAATTTGTGGAAAAATGTCCTTGCAGTTTAAGGGTGATTAATGGCATAAAAAGAAAAGCTTTGTTATTTTTCAGTCCCTCAGCCCTTCTGAACTGCTGACTTCTTTTTATATATCTTTTCGAAAGCATTTACGCCTTACATACTGTCTACAGACCATGCCATTTCTTGCATCCACAGTGCAAAGAACTGCTGCTTGTGTTACTGTCCTTGAAGATTCCAACTCAGACCTCGTTCATAATTAGCTCTGTCTAAAACAGAGAATTTGGTGAGCCATCTATCTTCCAGTAGTGCTGCGTGATGAGCAGCATGGTGGAAAGAGGTGTAGTCAGCAACACCAGTTTCTACTCTTTGCTAGGATATCTTCTAGTATGAAGCAATTAGTTTATGGTATTAAAACAGTTGGAAGACCCCAGTCTATAATAATGCGTGAACAAGCTGTATTATTGTCTTGCTCCTACATTATTTCAAGTATGCCTTCTCAGCTTCTTCCTCTACTTGGAGGAATCCTGCTCAAATCTACAGCGATTTGTAGATTCTGGCCAAATTTCTAATCCTATATCTTATCTTTACTCTTCCCAGTCTTTCTGGGCCCATCAATACTTTTACCTCAACACCCTGCTTTTTCCTGACTTTCATGACATTGCCCTCCCTCGTTTTCCTTTTTTCCTTCCAGAGAGGACATTTTTATGTCTCCCAGGTTATTGATCTTTCCTCTAAAACCTACTCCACTATCTCTGTTTTCCACATACAGTATTTCCATTCCCTTATTGCTAGGTTCTCAATTTTATTTTTTTCCTTTGTTTCTTTCTCATCTCCTGTTATCCAAACTGTGATAATGTTCTGCTATTTCTTTTTCTCTTGATATCTTTCTATTCACAACTATTTTACTTAGCCCAAATCAGGTCAAGATTTGATTTCTGCAATCTGAGTCTTGCAAACTCTCACAATTTCATGACAAGTCTTATGCTATTTAATGTTTTACTTAAAGCTTCAGTTCCTGAAGGCAACTGAAAACAAGAAACCCTAGCTTTTATCAAAATTACTAAAAGCTTAGCCTTCAGGATTACACAAAAAGCCTGAACACACAAAGGAGCATATTAAGAACTCAGATACAAAAAGGCAAATAAAAACCCAGGCTATCCCTCTTTTAACATTTTACCCCTATCTCCATTACCAAGAAAACTAGCCTCATATTTGAGAAAATAGGAGAATTCCTTTCTCAGCAATATTTCCACATCAAAGTTAGAGATATACTTACCTGTGAAAAAAACAGAAAATAATAAAAATTCATACTAATATGAGGAACTCTTTGCAACCACTATCACTATAAAAATAAACCACAACAATAAAATGCAGTTCTTTTCATATGGATTAGAGACCATAGCAAGTATGAAACAGTTTACTGTAAAATCAGATTAAGATTATTCTTCTTAATTGAGGATGAGCATCTTGATCACACAGGGTAATTTTACTGAAGTATGTGAAGCCGCTCAGCAAGCCACATTTAGCTCCGTGTAGCAACTTGGGAAAATTATGTGGACATTGCCAGGAAGCCAAGAAGATAACAGTATTTCTGCAGACTTTTAAGAGCTGTGCAAGCTGGAATCCATTTGTGTCTTTAACTTTATTGATCCTACAAACTTGTGAACACTACTACATATTTTCTTCTGCCAGTAGATGGTGATATTTATATTAACTATTTAAGTAAACTGAAAAATATACACAATTATTTATTTTGGTATACATTTCTTATATCCCAGAAATATTTTAACAACATGAGCTGATTTTAAGGACTTTGGGTGTTTATGTTAAGTGTAATGTATTTTATAAACATATAATTACATAGCTGGCTTTGACATCATTGTGCCTACTTTATTACTCACATTGTCATGTTTTGAGCCAGCGTCATTTAACTAGTTTATATATTTGGATTGGCTAAATATTGCACAGGGTTGTGTGTGAAACTGAAAGGAGAAAACAGGATTTTTAGAGGCTCCATTTTCTGTACCACAGACAGTTGCAAATGTAACCTAATTCCTCATGTATTCAGTGGAATTAGTAAATTTTTCTTTCCTGCAACTATGCCTGCCTGTTTACTGTTAATGAAACTCTAAAAGCATTCTTAAAAGTATTGCAGTTACAGTTCAAGGATAATTTAGAGTATATTAATGTATGTTTTAAATTAATTTGCCCTTGGTCAACCATAGCGCTTTCCAAAGACGAACCATATATAATTTGCTTCAATACTTGCAAGCCTATCACAGCATATTTCAAAATTTATGAGTGCAGATTTGTTTCCTCCATTAGTTACATCAGGAAGATTGTATTGTGAGGTGGTATGTTTGGTAAAGTGTTAAAACCCTTACATGTCTAAACCCTCATTTAACAAGATATTTTAGTACAAATCTAAATTTCAGCATATATGTCTCACTGACTTTGGGGGAATTGTCCACATAACAGTTTAACACATGCTTATGTTCTTTTCTTGACTATGATTTGGGATTAAGATTAAATTCAGTAGGTCTGTAATTTTAGGTTTTGTTCTTTACTAGCTAGGTGACAGTGGTAGATAAAAAATACTTCCAAGACTACAGTAATTTGAGTTTCCCAAGATATATCACCATTGCAAGAATGGAACCCTCCAGGTTTTTGACTAAAATTTAAGCCTGGAACTTTTTTGGAAGTAAGAATAACAAAATTCAGACCATAAGAAATAATTATCTTGGGTATTAGTTCCCTAAAAAATGTGATAGGAGAGAAAACAACAACAAAACCCTACTTTCATTTCTATCTCACTAGTCTGTTTTTTTGCTTAAATGTAAAATAGGAATTAACTAACCAGTTTCCACAAACTTCTCTTTATCACATGGTGTTCATTGTGCTGAAATACACAGTATTCATGGAAAAATGCAATGAATAATGCTTAATTTAGTTACCTAGTTACATATAGTATACATAAAAACATACTCTTGCTGTATGAAAACTTCTATGAAAATGCTGTATGAAAATTCTATGAAAAAGTTGTTGTTGTAAATAAGCAAAAAGCACAAACTATGGATTTAATTTAACATGAAATTTGGGTTTTTAAAAGTATTTATATTACCATTAAATAAGTCTTCAAAGCCTTTGCTTTAGAATTTTTCTGGAATTCCCTTTCTTTAAGATGAATCTGTACACTGGATTCAAGCAAGCCCATGAAGCTGGGACTCCATTGGTAAGAAAAGAAATCTGTCATTGTAGGAAAAAAGTAACCAATCTTTTATGCAGATATGTTTTATCATGCAATGAAGAATAGAAAGCCCCAATAATGAATTTAAATAATATAAAGTCTGAAGGATTAAAAGGTTTTTGCGTACCCTAATTTCCTTCCAACTAACAAGCACCTCCGGTTTTCCCTCGTGGAATCAAGTTAGAAATACTAAAACGGCAGGTCAGTACTAAAAAAGATGATAAAATACACTAGATGGAAATAGAGAATTGCTTCCACATATATTTATCTTTCCAGATGGGCTTAACTGGAAATATTAGTCATCTAAAATGTATGCATATAATGTACAGCAGTCAACTGATTGTGGGAGAGAGAGGGGCTTCTGTTCTTTGATATTTAGTTTAGGACATGAGCTCCTTATCTCCCCATTGATTACAAGTGCTGAAGTCACTCATATTATCTTGGGATACGCTAAGGACAGTATTTGTAAGAGCATCCTTACTGACCAACAGGCAGTATCTGCACAGCGATTCACTGATCAACTATAATTTTGTACATGCAAAAAGGATTATTATAGTGTAGAGCACAGTCCATTGCTGCCAAAACCATTTTTCTTAGATCGGTTTCAGTTTGATACCGTAAGTTACCGAAGATCTATAACTCCTACCAGCTTCATATTGATTTGAGTTAGTACTTAACACAGTTAGCTCAGTAACTCAGGAGACTAAAACTATCTCAGGACCTCAGTAACTGGAGCCATAAGAAAAACAATAGGATAAACCATCAAATAACAGGCCCTTGAAAGCAAATGTGTTGCTTGGTCGAGCTCATTGTTAGAGGAAGCAGGAAACTGTGGAAAGGGTGAAGAAAAAAATACTGATGTGTCCAGTTAGCCATGAAGGGAGCCTCGATTCTGATATGGAAAGGAGGTAAGATGGTCATGGGAAGAGTGTTGGAAGAAAAGCAGGGCCTTTTTCTTACATTTGGGCGGGGAAATTTGCTCAGTATACCTCACAGAGTGTCTTAATTTCTTTTTTAAAGAGCAGTAAGAAGAACTTGTAAGATCTGTGAATAACCAGGAATTTTGGGTGATGTGCATAAGGTCAAAACTATCTTAGATTTTTCCTCCAGGCAGAGAAAGAAACCTTAGTTTGGAGAATGATGTAAACAAGTACCTATCAAGTGCATCTAAGAGAAGTGAACTTCAGGATAATCCAGACTTGATTAGCAAAGCTACAGAGACAAGGGGAACTCAAGACCCTGAGAAGTCCAGGCAGCTCTTTCAGTTGTTCTGAATCACAATTTTAAGTGTAGAAAGAAAAGTTCTGAGCAACAGTGAGTGAGTTGACAGTCAACTGAAGAGGGTTTATTAGATTCAGTAAATCACCCCAAGAATTTAAACCCTAAAAACATACACTCATTCTAGCCTGGTCTGGGAGGAAGCTGGACAAATGAAATAATCCTAACTCAGTAAGTGAGGGAGTTCGTGAAATGAGGAGGCTGAAGATACAGCTGAAATACAATAAGCAAAGATTCTACATCCTAAGGCCCGTAATATGTTGTTTATTTTTAAAAGTTTAATTTTTAGTTATTCAATAATTCTAAATTTGAGAAAAACAGTAAAGATACTTTATGATATTTATTAAAATCAAAGAGTTCTAATAACATGAAGTTACACAATTGTACCTGAATCTTGACTGAGACCTATGAGAAAGCTCAGATTCTCTTACAGTGGTAGCTGGCTCTTATTGATTAGTGAGGTTTTGCTACACATACAATAATGGGCACAGTAATACTGATTAAGAATTAAATATGTGGCATATCATCTGCACTTAACAATTGTGATTATTCATATTCAGAGATGAGATAGCGATTTTACATTAAAGGATAAATGAGCAGAGCAAGTGAAGTAAAACATTGAATCTTGGTAATTGAGGTGGTAATCTATTTGGAGACCAGCGACAACAGAGAAGGAAAACTTCGAATAACCGACTGAATCTTGATTTCTTATGTAGGCCCAGCAAAGGACTGCAGTTTAGATTGACCGCTTTATTGATTGGGACAAGGATGAAGTTCTTAAAGTTAGAAAACTTAAAAGGCAGAATAAGCCAGAGAGTTTCATAAAGAGAAGGATGTATTTCTTTGTATCTTGTAGGAAGCTTTCTGTAAGTTTTGCATCATAGGTACTCCTGTTCTTTGGGGTATCAGTAATAGCGAATGAAAGGTCATAAAGAACCACTTTCTCTGTGACGATAACTGGAGAAGCCTGGGGTTGACTTAAAGAAGCGTAGCCATCAGAAAACTCTTTGAGACTTTTTTTTTTTTTTTTTTAAATTTCATAGTAGATGCACAGTATTCAAATGACATATCTCTTTTTTTGTCTACAATGTTATGTATACTCACATAGCACTGAGATGTACTAATGGAGGTCGGGATCCTGTTCTATCCGAATATTCACAATGAATTAATATTACTCCCTGCCCTGGAGAACTTAAATTCCAATTAGGTAAGATAAATACTAATGAGAATGCAAAGTAATAAGACATCTCTTTAAAGTCCCTGAGTAATTTTACCCATGACTTGCTGACATTTCTTTGGAGAGCATCTAGGTTTCTCACCTCCCACTTAGATTTGTTGCTTATTGTATGGTCATGTAACTATATTTTTCACAAGATCTGTTTTTATTTACAATTATGTTATAATATCATAATGCAGAACCTTTCCCCAGTGTGTTAAAAGCAGTACCTGGCTGTCATTGTTTGAAAATCAACCTGAGCAAAGTGGAAGACGTATCAGTGCCACGTTTGAATGCTTTCCTCTGGCTTGAAAGTCTCTGCTTTATTTCTTCTTCCATTAAAGATCCCTGTATGAAAAGATGTAAAGATATCTTCCTGGTCCACCCTTTCCCCATTCCCAATGAGGATTTCCGACCACTGGCATGAGTAATATTTATTTTTCATTCAAAATGCAATCTTTATGAGACCTTGCATTATAGACACAGGAAAAGTGTATCTTACACACTAAGGCTATGTTAATTTTAGCTGTGTAATTTATACAAATTAAATGCATAAAATAATTTTACAGGTATAGCTTCCCAACTATTAATGTCAATGTAAACAAAACTCTCAGCTTAATATTGTTAAATATAATCTACATAAGTTCTCTTTCTCAGTGTGAAAATGGCCAAATAATACTTTATATCATAACCTGTATCTTTTGAAAATCACCCTTACATTTTAGAAAGTACAGGCTAAAATAAATAGTGAACAAAATGATGTTTTAGTTACTTTCAAATTTGTGTTTCTATGTTTTACTTTTATATAATATGGGACACTGAGCAGGCCTGACTATTTACCTATCTTACAGTAATTTCTGAGATACCAGTCAATGTTAGTATTACCTTGGGTGGGATGCTGTGACCATACATGTCAAATGGCAGTTTTGCATAGATAAATTGTCCAGGACAAAGAAAAGCGGGAGGGGAATATAACCATCCCATCTCACAGAAAAACAAAACAGAACAAAACAAAATCTTAAAATAGAATTAATCTCTTACCTCTTTATACCTATAATGTAGGTATACATATTGAGGTTATTACTATTGATATTTTCATTCTTAATAGAAATAAACTGACTGTAGATATGTGAAAGGCATGATTCAGACACCCATATTTAAAATTCTACATTAGAATGAGATTAATTGCTTACTAAAAGTGTCTATTCACCTCTACTAAATGTAGTCACAGGCTAAAAGAAGGTTTCTATGTCTGGTCAGATGAAATTCACCATTACCTTAGGTCATATCTTATCTGAGGTCATGAAAGAAAACTGGCAGATGGGAAAACTCCCATGTCTTTTAACTTCTAGTCCAATATTCCCACTCTAGGGCCCTCCTTTTCCAAAAAGGAGATTGCTAAGGACTGCTCCTCATTAATCACAAAACTTACTCATTTAGATGTATGATACAACCTTAGGCAAACCATTAACCATACAGCTCTACGGTTTTGAGCTCACAGGCAGATTCTGTTGACTTGAGCTGCCCTTTTTATCTCCTCGTCCTGCGGAGGGTAACAGGTCCTGGAGGAGACTGGTTGCATCTTGTGGTAAGGGATGTCTGGAAGAGAGGAACAATAATGTGAATGATTTATATACAAAGTGTGCCAATTGCTAGGTCTAAGTACTCAGGTAAAGGGCTCTTATAAATGGTTTTCTCAAAACACTGATAACAGTCTATTTTCCCTTACTTTATATATAGGTTTCTCTGCTGTGATAATCACCATGTTGATTTTGAGCACTACTATATATTAATTTGTAGCTTTATCATCATAAGCTTTTTATGATCCACATCTAAGTCACATAGATTATAAAAAATAAAGCATATAAAAATATTTTTAAAACATTTTACAAATATCCAGACTTAACTAATCTTAGCATAATTGAACTTTTCATCCCACAATGTAAATACATTCTGGCTTTCCCACTGTTTCTGTGACTCAGTATTTCTCTTCCTGAAAGTGAATATGTGTGTGTACATATATTTATATGTATATATCATCTTACATGTATAGTGAATAAAGTACAGTACTAAGATGGATATATGGAAATAGATAAGAGAAGAACCACTTAAAAGATATCAGAGATGACTAACAGGATCAAGACATTGGTATAATTTAAATTTATGGTTTGAAATTCAAAATTTTTCTGGTAATAGTAAAAATGTTTTGAATGCTACTTAATTTCTTATTTCTTGATGATTTTATGTCTGAAAAGTCAAATAAAGTAAAAGGTGCTCTTCTGTCAGTATTTCCTGACAAATAGGAAGCAGCAAGTATTAGAAGTGTTTGATAAAACCTCACCTACTTTCATTTTTATGTTGATTTTTAAAAACAAATCTGTACATGTGAAATATGAATAAATCCTTTAAATTATTGACCATGGCAATCCTTCTGAATGTTCAGAGTTTACACTAATATATTTATCAGATAATCACAGAAATAATTATCTTAGATTAGTTCAGAAAAGCATTATTGTTACCTGTAGTGCACTTCCAAGTAGTGATATTATACAGTGATAGCTTTATTTACTTAGCATGCCTTAAAAAGACACTGCTTTATTCTTCACCATCTATATTGCAGGACTTCTTAGAAGTGACATGGTACAATGCATGTACTAGTACATTTTTTCCCCCCTTTGATATGATTATATTCTAAAATTGCTTATCAAATTATTAAAATATTTCAATGATTATACAAAACCAGATATCCCTGAATCTACATGTCCTTCAAATATGACTTAGGTTCTAGGGCTAAAACTAATACATTAGTTAGAGTAATCCTGTGCAATTTTTCATCACATGCCCATTAAAAGTGAAGCAGTTTCATTACATAATGATGGAAAATGTCAGGAAATACGAATAGGGTTCTGACAGATGTCACAAATGCGAGAAGCATGGAAACGTGATAAAGTGAGTAGCACAAGATAAATATCTTTTTTGGAATAAGACTGAACTAGAAAAGTGTTTTCAACATAGTAATTGAAAGGACAGAATGAGCATCAATACAGACACTAGTGCTCTGTATTAAACCACATTCCCTCCTGTGCTGCAAGAAGTTCTTTACTTAGTATGTTAAACTCTACAACTGTATAGTTTAGCTACAGGTTTGAATACTGATGCTGTAGCCTGCAAAGCGTGTGGCACGGTTCAGAAGCACCATGATTCTTCCCTCTCCACAGCACCTGCAAGCAAAGGTCTTGGAGTTTCCACCCTGTTTTAGGCATGGGAGAAGAGAATCTAGAAGATAACAAGGTGCAGCATAAAACATTCTAACGTCAATACCTGTAGCATGCCTTTCCAACCACTTTGGTATCTGCAATACATGAAAATATCACAAGCATAACAACAGCATTACCAAGAAAACAAGGGCAGTCCTTGAAGGTGAAGCGTGTCATACATACTTACATAGGGACACATACCCTTCGGGTACAGTCCCTGGAGGACACTGCTAATAGTCACTAGAGGCCAGTACGCGCACACAGGATTTTCCAGGTCCAGCATTTTCTCCAGGAGATGACTGTGGTACCCTCGCAAGCCACAGTCTTGGATGCACTACTCCTTCAGCACAGAGTTCCTGGAAAAACTCGCCACTGTGAATGAGCTGGGGGCTTCAAAATAGTTCTTTTAGGGTCTATGAGGAAACTGGAATCCACCAGAACTTTGGGGGGTTTTTTCTGCTCTTTGTGCTGCTTCATTATCTACTTGCTTCATCCTCAGCATTTTATTCAGATTCCTTTCCTGATGCAGTTCTTTCCTTCAGCAATTTTTCTGTCTTTTCTCTGTCTTAGAGCAAGCAGAGAGGTCTCCTGATTACATTTCATCTCATTCCCTCCATTTTTTTACATCTAGCTTGACAGCAGTTTCTTATTCTTAATTTAAATTCACATAAATATTTGTTTTTATTTATTTATCAGTTCATTTCAAGTTCTGGGCTAAGATTTATACTTGTTTTACAAGGTCCTTCATTTGTTCATTGCTATATACTTAAGATGAATCAAGTCTAGGAGCAGAAAAAATATCTACAGATTTGTAGGAGTTTGGGGGGGGGGTGTTGGTGGGTTTGTTTTGGGGGGAGGTTTGAGATTTTTTTCTCGGTAGGAAGCTGTCTTCCAGCAGAAAATGGCGTACAGGGATGGCAACTATGATCTATAGATTCCAATTGCAGGTTTGCAATCGACCAACTCTAATACCTCAGGCAGGCTTTTAACCTTTCTGATCTTCACTCTTTCCACCTTTAAGATGTGAATATCAATCCCTACCTTGGAGAAGTGCTACTGAGAGCTCCAGAGAAAAATATCTAAAACAGTATAGTAGTTTGAAAAGATTCACTTAACTAAGCTATGTTCAACTAACCTTGCACACAGATTTTCATTTTTAGTTAAATAAGTGAAAGTAAAGGTCAGGAGAGATTATTAAACATCATAGTTTGTGCACACACACATCTATTTATATGTAAATTGTATAAGAATGTTGTCATATTTTTAGTATATTGAGTCTTTCAGCAAGGGACTTATTTAAATATACTCAATAGTTCCAGTGGTACTGACTTCCAGATGTCATACATTTTTTCTGTCCCAGTGTTGTTATTCATGATAGTTGTAGCATTTAAATTGTTTATAATGATTTGTGTGTGTATGTGAATATGCTTAATGAAAAAGTAAGGAATAAGCACAGCTGACAAGAACTCATATTATATTATTAATTTCCTAAGAGTTAAAGTTTCATAGCAATTATTCATTCAAATATTCAAAGTATTTTCTGGTATATTTCACAAGTGAAAGTCAGAGGAAAAATCTATGAAATATATAGAAGAAAACATGAAAAGCCCTATAACACACCAGTAAAAAAATGGCAGATGTCAGCATTGTGTTTCAATTATTCTGACTGCAGGTAATAAGGCAGAAATGATAAAGCAATTTGAACACGGGCTATAAAGGCATTTAGGCAACCTCTTTCCTTGATACTGGAGCATGTTTCCAAGTAGCTCAACAAGGTAGTGTATGTTTTGAAAATTAAAAGGAACTCACTGGAAAAAATGAACACTTAACAAGACAGAATGTCAGGATTAGAGTAAGACAGACTAGTCTTGTAGAAGTCAGTTTGCGGGTGACTAAAAGGCTATCCTGGAAAGAAACCACAGAAAGTGGCTGCACAACTGAAAAATGTAAGAATGCCAGTAGCAACACTGATATAAATCCTCAGCATCGATCACATGCAAGAGTAAGGAAGTAAGAAATGTCATGTTCATTTATTTAAAAGCTGAAGCAAACATGTTCTTGGTATCATAGAACTATGAAAAGAGGTGTTTAAAAATAAGTAAAAATACCTTAAATGTTGTCATTATCTACTGTTTCATAACCATAAAGGAATCTACAGAACATTTATTCACTAAATGTATTTTAACCGTTCAGGGAAAATAAAGAGGTATAAGGATTGTCATCTTGAAAATAATAGAAGCAGGACTGAAAAGGCTTGTTGGGTATAAATTAGGACAGCATTAAGTTAGTTTTTCTGATTAAGCCACAAATACAGAATCTTGTAGTATGCAGGTAGCATTGTCTACACTGAGCATGTGACATGATTTGGCTTAACTTCAGAGTCAAAATCATGGACATTAGTACTGTTTGTTTTTTTCTGCTATTATATACAAGCCAGATAGAATATGCTTCCATTTCTGAAATAGAAGAGCATTACTGATGGAAGAAATGTGCAAATCCAACTTCTGATATAGTTTTGTGTGGTGAAATTCTCTAAGGAATATTTACTTGTCTAGTAGTTTTATTATTTAATAGCCTTGTCATATTTAGTCTCCCCAAGTGGCAATTTTTTGTATGGAAATATAAACTAGAATTGTAATACTCTTCTTTTTTAATAGACCTCTCAGCAAAAGTCGATATTTCCATTTCCTCTTTTCATTCCTGACAACCAAGAGGGTATTAAAATTCCTACAGTAAACTTTTTATTGTAGTCTGGATTACTCTGCATTTAGCTTTCGGCTCATTTTGGTAGCTGAAGCCTTCTTCAGTGGATTAATGTCTGTAGATTACATAAAACCATTTTCAATACTGGTAATATTTAATATACTTCATACCTCAATTTCACACAAATAGCTGGTGCTCATTTATGACTAGAAAGGTATATGTCCTTGCATGGGAAAAAGATTATAGGAAATTTGTAATAAAAGAAAAAATATCAGACAGAGGCTAAACAAGGTGCTACCAATCTGATCCTTAAAGAGGTCTTTCCACAGTAGACTTTCATTACTTTTTTTCGCTAAAAGTTGGGAGCAGGGGGGGTGGGGTGGGTGTTGTTGGCTATTTGTTTGTTTGGGTGTGATTTTTTAGGTGTTCATTGTTTCTTTGTATTTTGCTCATAAACAGAATTTTGTGCTGCTTTGTTAATTTGAGGTTGGGTACTTGATCAAATCTAAATTTTCATGTTGCAGGTGTCAGAATTCTGTATCAGGATCTATTTAGATAGAGATATTTTAGATAACGTTATCTGAACAATTCCTGTAGCTCCACAGTACTGGGTTTCTGTAACAGCTACGCAGGACTGGAATTTTGTCAGCAAAAATCAACAGGTGTAATTTGCAAAGAAATGTTAACTTTAGTCTTTAGAATATCTATATAGCAGAAACTAAGGTCTTCTGCTCGCACAATGATAAACTTTTCTTTTTTATTTTTTAATATAAACTCTTCATGAAAATGAACATAACTTGGCCTCAAGGTATTCGGGGAGTTATCTAGGAATGCAGAGCTGTATTTTAGATTTGGAATATCTGACATCTTAGTTGAATCATTATTTTCAATAATTCTGCTTTTCTTATTTTCATGTAGTATTATAACTAGTTGTATCCATTATTTATGCCACAGTGTTGTTGCTTTAACCCTCAATTCAGCAAAGGATTGCAGTATATACATAAATATGATTGACTTCATCAAAATCAATCCTGATTTCATAATTTACTCTGGGACTAGAGCTATTTCTTTAATTTGATCCTTCATTTCACTGTGCCTGTATGAAACATTTTCTCTGAACTGTGCTGTTACAAGTGTTAATGAGAAATGGATGGCCCATGACATTACTTACAGTATGAAATAGTTTAGATAACTCAGTTTTCAGAATAGCTTTTTTTTCTCTTTGAGCTGGCTGATGAGGATCAATAATTTTTTACTAATCTTCACCGTCATCTAAGTATCTATTTTTACCTTGTTCAGGCAGTCTATCAAGCAAACACTTAATACTGAGCATGATCTAAATCTATCCCTCCCCAAAAAGCATCTAAACTTGGTTTACTTTTTTAAACCGAGTAGCTGCTTTACATCATGCTAATAAAAAATTTTGGAACAATTGTTGAATGGCACAAGGTTTTTCTAAATAGCTAGGTTCTATTCATACTGGGATTTCTGAAAACTTGCATTAAAGTCTGTACTTGACGTGGTAGTAGGTTAAATTAAGCTTGGCTCTGAGTCAGTGTGGTAATTCTTAAGTCTCTGATTGAACCCCCAAAACCATCCAGGGATTTGGCTAGCAAACTGAAAACTGGGAGATCTGCACAAGGTTGCTCAAGGCTAAACTAATAAAACACAATTTTGAGCCAACGTTTTGCATTCAAAAAGCTCTGCTGTTGTCTAATTCTTGAGTTTTCCAAGACTGGCACGTCTTTCTGTGTGTTACCTCTATCAGTGAGGTCCCCAGGTTCCTCTATTGTGGCTGATGCCCACAGCCACAAAATTCACATCTCCATGAAGCTGGTACCACCTGTGTGTTAAATATTAGTCCTTCCTTATTCCTGATGAGACCTCACTTTGTAGATGTGAGTTTCTGAAGGAAAGGAGAATAGGTATATCTATCTTCCTCCTTCCTTTAACCATATGATTATATTCTCACTGGAGTTCGATGAAATTCAAATTCCTACCCTTGTCTGAACTCAAAGCTCCCTGATTTAAATCCAGTTTCCCCTGATAGTCCCTCAGTCACTGTCAAGTATTCTGACAGTGCTTCAAGGCTGCTGAATTTGATCCATTTTTTGTACAATGTCAAGGCAATGGTAGCATTGTCTTCTCAGAAATTGGGTTTCAGTATATAATCAGTGAATGTCATTCTCTCCTTAACCGCTCATGCTTACTCGCTTGACGGTTTTTGTGAATCTCTCTCTTGGCTCCCAATTCTTATAAAATCCTCTACAAGGATGTTTGGCATGTAAGGCTGGAATATGACTTCTTCCAAATGGGCAAGACATGCATTTAGTCTCACTTCAGTCTCACTGTGTCTTAATTCTACAATGGAATTAATGCTATTCCCTCAGAGATATATTCGAGATTTTGAGGTGCTCGGATGCTACAGTGGTGAAGCCATATAAGTTTCTTAATTAGATAGCAAGTCCTTTGTCAATTTGAAATATATACAATTCAAGCAACTGCTTAAAATGAAGGCTGAATTGTACCCACAGCTGTTAAACATCACACTGGTTAGACCATTTAGTTCTTGCTTTGGCAGGATATTTAGCATGCACCTAAATTTAAGTCTTAATGAGTTAGATTAAATCTCTTTGGTGCTTAGGCACATTCTTGACTTCTTTACTGAATAGAGACTTAAAAATGAACAACAAACAAGCTAAGTACACCCAGCAGAATCATTGGACTGTTGTTCCATAAGACTGGAACGCTGACTTTGGCATGAAGACCTGTTTGCTTAATTAAATCTCTTAATAAGTAGACCTCCTTTATGACTTTTACATAACTAACAAGCTTAAGTACTACAGATGATTTTTCTTCAGTATTATTGAGTAATTAACATTTAATTCTAATCAAATACCATAGTTTCCTCTTACGGTTTGCACAGAGACCTGGTTCCAGAATGCTCAGAGCAAGCCGTCTTGCTTTGCTGAACAGGTACTGCAGAGAAGTAATGCTGCCCAAGACGACTTCTCTGTGTATTCAGTTAAAACACAAAGCTGCTGCCAAATTTACACAAGTAGATGTGTTTCATATTGAATAAAAGGGTTTGGGTTGTATTAGTACCTATTTCAACACTTGTATTAAAATACAGAAGGAATAAATGGAGCTGGGGATGTAATTCCTCTCTCCCCCTTCCCTGACAGTTTAAAGTGGAGCCAAAATGTAGTATGTATACATAGCAATAACTACATCTGGCATAAAATATTACACACACAAAAATAAGCAGAAGACCTGTTTCTTTTTTATCTGGGGTCTTTCATGTTAAAAATGCAGGTGTTTTGGTTTTTTTTAAACCTAAATTTCTACACCTATAGCTGTATAAAATATAGCATAAACAGATATTTCTATTCTCACTAAAAACAACATCTTCGATTCTGTTTAATTGATAAAGTGATTAACTGGACCCTAAGTAATGTGCAACTAATAGCTGTTTAAAATAGTATTTATCCTGACTCAGCAGGAATTGGACAAGATATTATTTTTCTTATATTTTTCAGCTTTTGTGCAGAACTGGTGCTACTTTGGTATTTCTGATATCCTGACAAGTATTTTGTAAGCTTGAATAAATGTAAATTAGCCAAGTGTTCAATGAGAAGTTGATAGGATTCCTTGAAAAGGTCTGGGGGCGGCAAGTTTGGATGCTCTGGGCCTGCAGAACTGGGAGAAGTCCTCCCACCAGTGTGAGACCAAAATAGCGAAAGCCTCAACCTAGTCCTTCTTATGAGTACCTGAAGTATGAAAACGTGTCTGCCAGTGGGAATATCCCAGGGCTCCAGAGCAGCCAGCTCTAGAGCATATTGCATTTCTTTCCACATAGAGGTAAACTTTGAAGCCACTGGAAATAGAGGTTCAATCTATTTTGATCCAAGTTCTTATTTCCACAGCAGGAAATCCAGGTGCTCCAAGGAAACCACGAATCTTGGAGCTTCCAGATTCATAGGGGCAATTTCTGGCAGGAACCATAGGGATTTGTATCTGGGGACAGTCATCAGGCAGGGCTGTTGGAAAGCCTTGCCCCAGCGATTTCAGAGCTGCAATTAATGGTTAAGGAATTGACACCTGTGGCAATAGCACAGCACAGCTGTGCTGTCTGGAGGCCATATTTCATTTCAGAAATATTCTCCTCTGTTGTTTCATGTTAGTGAGGCTGTGCACAGGGGAAAGGTGTGAGATACACAGAGGTGCCCATCCACCCCGTTAGCCACATGTGCTGCTTGTTGCAGCACCCCTACAGTGCAGCAGAGCTCCCAGTTTAGATATGACTGCTTCTGCCTCAGCAATGTCTTTATACAACAGTGGTGAGGATACTCTACAAGAACTCCTTAGCAAATACTTAATTAGAGTTCTCTTCTTTGCCTAACCGTCCTGTGTTTCTCTCTTTTTTCTTCCTTGACATTACCTCATCTGTTTTCTGAACAGTTGTTCTTGATATCTTTTTTATTTCCATTGCAAATTCTTTGAGACAGGCATTAGTCATTCAGCATGTTTTGTAAAGTGATGTGTACACTTACACTTCTCTCTAAGCAAAACCCAATAAAAGCAACATCTTGAAAGATTTACTGAATAAGGCAATAACATAAGAACAATTTCTTCAAAGAGGATAAAATAGTTAACAGCAAAATTCTCATTTAATCTTACTAGATCATGGGATAATTCCCATAACTGTGAGATTACTGGCACCACTGTGTATATTGTTGTTTTAATTGTTTGCTAATTAGCAGTTCATGGAGCAGACCAAATTGCTGCTTGGCATGCTGCACTGTGGCACGGCTTTGTCTCCCCCTACCTCCTACCCCCATCTGTTCTTCCCCTCTCTCTTCCATTAGCTGTAAGCAGGGGACTGTGCTTGCTCACGGACTCATATGGGAAAGCAGATTTTCCCCAGAAGAAATCTGACTTGGCCATTCTGGAAATTTAAAGCATAATTGAAGAAGGCAGGTTTTTTTGGCCTTCCCTAAGATAATATTGCACTAAAATAATAATAACAAAACTCCTCTGCTCCCCACCTTCAAAACTTCAGACCAGAGAAATAAGCAGAGAAGTAACATCGAGGGGAAAAAAAAGGAAAAAAAAAAAAAAAAAGATGACAACATCTGAATAATAGGTTTCAAAGTAACAGACTAGTTTTCTTTCCTGTTTCTATAGCCACGAAGTGGTACGCACATGAGAAAAAGTAAAAATGACAAAATGCAAGCAGCAGCAACTTCTCTGAATAAACATGAAAGATCACTGACATGAAACAGGTCCCTGCTCCCGTTCCATGTCATTTAAGTCATTATTTGAAATGCAAACATTTCATTTTGAGCTCACAGGTCCAATTATTATTCTCCAAAATCATACAAAAATCTGGCATAAATGGTGTGCATTGTGTCTTACGCCTGACCTGAAGTATACTTTTATTTTAAAGCAGTAAATAACATGGCCTGTCAGAGCTGGAGGCGTAAGTTGTGGTTTTCAAAATTATTTTAAAAATTCTCCCCATTACTTGCTCTGAAATTAATGTAAATATTGTGTCCTGTTCTTCACCATGGTTTGTAAGTTCTAAACAGGAATGTATTCAACAAAGGGAATGACATATCAATATGCCAGAAAATAGTTTATATAAATACATAATAGCTAAAGAAGGAAGCAATGCTAGCATCACTGTTTCCTATATAATCATTGACATCTTGGTTGTGTTGGCATAAAAAATAGAACTCAGTGTCTTCTAGCTAATGGATGTTTTCTTACTTTTTATGGTCCTCAAGTATCCAAATTAATAATAATAAATAATAATAACAATAATAATAAAGGTTAATGCCAGAGTTAGCTGATTGCAGTCAAAAGCAAAAAGAACAGGAGATCAGAAACACTGGGATCTGATTGCTTTGTAGATATGGCAGTGATTTATGGTGTTCATCCCTTTGTTACTGTGCTGCTTTCTGCTCTTTGTAAGCCTTGAGGTGTCACATCAGAAACTGAGCACATCTCCACTTAATAGGTTAAACAGAAACTGGGCATGAGGAATGCTTTCTCCAGCACCCTGAATTCTGCAGGCCTAACTAGCTAGCCATGACAAGTTGTGTTCCTCAACTGGATTGACTTTCAGAGTTATTTCAAGGAAACGGAACATAGCAACATTAGCACTTCTCTTTTTACAACTATTATAATTCAGTACTGTGAATTGCACACTTATTTCTGTCCTGTCACCTATTTGATGCAGAACTTCAGGTTTATGATCATAGCTGCATACGTACAGATGTTAATCACTTTTAAAATGATACCTTGTACTGCTGCCATTTTAAGATCATACTTTGTATTGCTGTAATTTTTATAGACCTCGGTATGAGATGCAATTATCAGACAAATATATGAATTGTGATGTCCAACTACAGCTTCTAAAAATACTTCCTAGTTAGTTTTTTCATACTTTTCAGTTTGACTCTTAGGTCTTTCAGGAGCAGCAATGCTCAGGTTCTGGCCATATGCTTGCACCCACCTTGGCTACTGGCAGCACTGTAGCTGTTATTTCTCCTTGATATTGTAAAGCTGTTACCTTTTCATTTCTGGTGGTGAAACTGTATAATGAAATATGTAGAAAGTCTCTAATTCAAGTCAATGGCCTTTTCATTAGCCTGACATGAATCTTCTGGTTTGTGAAGAGTTGTAGGGAAAGAACTGTACAGAGGCACATGGTCACCTCTTGCCTTTGTACAGTGAGCTGCTCAATAAGAGACATTGCTCTTATGAGCCATAAGGTGAGGCCCAGGTGAGGCTCACCTCTGCAAAGCGAGGCAGCATAATGTCTCAGGAAGGTAATGAAGGTAATTCTGGGTGTCTCTCTGGACTCCTGCAGATGGAAGGAAACAATGTGAACTCTTCAGAAAGTCCATTAGATATAGAATATAATTATTGCATTGTTATGCTGTAATATTACCAGAAAAGTTGTAAAGTTGCTTAATAGTTGTTCCACTTTCCTCCATTTTTTCATTATTATTCCATCAAGTTACATCATGCTATCAAAACAAACACTTGGTTACGGTATGAAACAGTGTAGCTGACACATATCAAAACGCGGAGTTTAACATTTCGTTGTGTCATTGACTTTGGGGATTCATGTTTTGCATAAAATATACTTTAAGGTCCTCCAGAGACAGTCAAGTGTCTGTGACACCATCACTAATAAATTCGGGCTGCTGAATGACAAATGCATAACTTGGGAAGATTTGGGGTTTTTGTTAGGGGGCAGAGGGCTGTTTTGGTTTGGATTATAATTTTTTTGAGAATGCCTGCAGTTTGTCAGAAAACTGAAAATAGATTAGTTGATAGATGTTTTAGTATGCTCTGAGTGCCAGCACAGTCATTCTGCACTCACTGGAGCTGATGCTTAGGTATTCTACTTTCATCTCTGGTTGTGCATAACTAGGTGTGTTGACAATAGTTGCTACCTATCTCCTGCAGCATTTCCCTTACGCCACTTTCCCACATTCAGAATCAGGTTTTATATTTAACTTTTGCTACAGAGATAGAGCCATTCTTCCTGAGAGATTACCTCTTCCTAGCCAAAGACAGAGCAAAGGCATCCACGCTGTTCCTCGTATATCTATTCATTGTTTGTAATAATGTCTTCCACGGGATACTGCAATATTATCTCATATACTCAGTAGGAATTGAAAGAATGGATCACCCATGATTATACTCCTTTCTCGTAGATAAATCTCAGGTGTGACAATACTGTCAGTAATGAGAAGCCTTTTTTTCCCTGCAGGTTCAAAAGGATATTTCCTCTTCCCTGTTCACCATATGTGCTAAACCAGTCAGCGATATAAAATGCTACAGGCTTAAATGTCTGCCATATGCTGATGGTGCACAGCTGTACATATTGTTTCATCAGGAAACAGAAATCACTGTCATCCAGATCCTCATTGCCAGTAAAAATAAAGCACCAGCCAAGTATCGGTGACTTAAGGAGGAGGTAGATGAAATGAATAGGAAGTTTCTGCAAAGTTTTCATAAGTCTAATGACCATCAAAGTTATGCATACTTTACATCAGGTAACAACTAGACATGCATTAGCAGTTGGAGGAAAGGTGACATTTGATCACTTCTACCACATAGGAAACACGAAGTACAGACATGATGTATCAAGAAATACTTAACATTGCTTCTCTACATTTTTGACCACTTAACGCTTTTGCTGAGGCAGGGAGGAAGGAGGAAGTAAGACAGATGCAAAATGTTGCTCTGATCAGAGATTTTCTAATCTCCTTTCTACTTTAACCCCTAACAGGGACAAATGCAAGTCAAACACCTCCTTTCTGGTATTTTACTCCCAACAGAGTGCTGATACTTGACCACTGAAAGTGAGGCCAAAATTAGTATCAGTAGAGATTTAGGTTGCTCCGAGTAACAATGAGCCACAAAACTTTAAAAAATGAACAAAAATTTTAATCTCCTACTGATTTTATATCAAAGTTATCCAGATCCTCTACAGATAGAAACAGCAAAAGTCCTAAACTGTACTTAGGATAGGTTGGCAGAACTATACAAGCATTTTGCACTAAAAGCCCATTTACAGTGCTGAGAACTGGGTATGGATTTATTCAAACAGAAATCCAACAAAGGTTCTGCACCATTTCCCTCAGAGTATACAGAACTCTTTTTCACATTGACCTTTTTATGTGAGAAGACAAACACGCTTCATGAAACACAAATAAGACCTTTACATTTATCAGAGAATTTAATTCTAACCATTTACTACAGATTAAGAATCGGATTAAGAATGTATTACTGACAATATCCAGCTGGAAGGATGTAATTGCAAAACTGGGTCATATCAACAGCTTTGGCCAACGATTATGTAGACACATGCAATAATCTAAATAGAATATCAGTGTGTAGATATTTCCCTAAAAGCTGTATTTGCAATGATTTTAATATCGTTGCCTATTTAATCAACTATTGTAGCCACCCTACTAACCATCTGTCCTAAACACATGCTGGATATCTGGTGCTTGGATTACAGAATCTTTGTAGGTGCCAGATTTTGCTAGTCTGGAAATACAATGCCTAGATGAAGGCTTTATTAGCAGCTAAAAGCTAGAATCTTGCTGAGTTTTCCTTGCTTTCTAAAGTTTGTGGTATTCAGGTGTTCTGAGCAATGTATGTACCTCAGAATGAAATGATAATTCTAGTTAGATTTGACTATGTTGTTGCCCATAGGACAAAATAATCTTGACAAAGGCAACTGTCTTTGCCCCATATAACCTACTGTATAACCAAAGTGCTTTGAATTAATTTGGAATTGGTCATATTCCTTAAAGATATTTTTCCTTGTTAAAGCAAGTTACTGATTGGAGACCAGATTCTTCTGAATACTAAGAGAATAGAATAGAAGTCAATCCTGTATCAAAACAAAGTTGGTGGCTGAGTGGAAGACTTCTGTCCAGAATACAGAAATATGGACTAGTTTTTTCTACCAGAGGTCTGAGTACCAAGTAGTCAGGAAATGCAAAAATAAGTTCAACTGTCAAGTGTGATAAATAAGACGCACTGTCAAATGAAAATGTCCAAGCAATAAGTCAAATCTGTTTAATCCATTGATAATGTGCCTTTTATCTGGAATGATTTTAAAATTGTAATAGTAATAATGATCTTCATAGAATCAGCAGAACATAGTAGAAGAAGAAAAAAATTGGTGATATCATAGGAAATGAAATATTGTTTAATACTGAATAGGTTTCTTCTCACAACTCAGTTTTTAAGACCAGTCCTTAGAAATTTACTGTACATGCTAATAATGCAGTCATTCAGAGCATCATTTAAAATGGTCTTTTCCATGTTTGTGTTCCAGAATTCATTGTTAAGAGTGTATGTACACCTTAAACAGAATCTAAAGTGTTTATTGACTGCACAATGGAAGATAATGAATAAAAATCAATTCTTGGATTCAAATTACAGTCAATTGTGAAGATTATTTAGAAAATAAAAAGTAAAAAGAAATGTCATAATGAGTTATTCAAGGATTTTAAATACTCCATCAAGAGCTCTAGTTTTATTACCATAAATCAGATGATAAATTCCATTCCAAATGAAGGAAGAATCACTCATTTTCTGAAAGAGGAAAAGTAGATGGTGGCAGAATAAAGAATCTCTTCAGTGATGATTATATAGTCATTGAATCCAGTTTGCTCATTTTGCTCACCTCTGCAGCCTTTTCTTTAAACTGCCCTCAGCCTCTCTGAGTTCTAGGCAGGAAGGCTTCCTCACTTCTTTACAAAGTGACTAAATGTTTGTGGTTTAGACTCCTTGACTTTTTTCTTCATAAAAACTCCTAACTGCCTGGCTACATTTCCATGCCACATGGAGCAACCCCCCACACGTTTGCAGCCCTCACCTTTGCTGCCTGGATGTGGGAACATACAAGAACTGGGATGGCCCTGCTACAATTAGCAGAGGGAAAAATTCAGTTGCAGGTGCAATATAGAATGCTCCCAAGGATCAAATGTATTTCCTTTTTTGCAGTTTTGATGTCGTAGAGCTGGGAAAAGCAAGGTCCTACCTTGAAGGCATCTGAAGTTACTCATTGGAGTGTTAGGATACTGTGAGGCATAAGATCAGGTGGGTTTAGTAGCAAGAGTTCAGGCTGAGTTCAGGCTGGCTAGAAGACCAAACATGGTCAGCTTGTCGACAACGTGGCCAACTTTAGACTCAGGGCATCCCTAAATAGTGCCCTTTTCCATGCGTGATATGAAGAGTGTGGACGTAACTTGGACATTTGGCTTGGATGTATAAGTGGAATTAAAATCAAATCAACTTTAGTTCTACCAAAATGAAAATAAGCAAGCCAGCAAGATTGTACAGTAGCTCTGTAATTACCGGTCTATGAGGCTCTTGATAATTTCCTTTCCTTGGCAAAGAGCAACAGAATCTTAATCACTTTGATATTATTGTCTTGTCTTCCTTTTCCCTTTTTAAGGGGAGCTAAATTCATCTGAAATCCATCCAGCCCATACAATTACTAGTATTTTGTATCTCTGAGACTCTGGAAAGAGTAAGATTGTCTTATTCTCTGACCAGACATAAACATATACATCAGATCTATTCAGTGAAGGTTTAACATCTATATCCTATCTAATAATTGTTTGTTCCCCTGATGTTCACTTATAAGAAATAAGCATTTGTAGATCACACTTCATCTCAGTCTAGAATAAGACAAATTATATCCAAAAGTGATTATTGCCCTCTCTTGACTATAAGGGAAGCCCAGCTGAGTCGCTCTGGTGTAGACATCTAACCTGGGCACATCTAGGGTAAGCTGATATAAATTTGTCCCATAGCAATTGAAACAGGCAATACCTCGGTATCTAGTGCTTGTAGGAACTTTAACACCTTTCACAATTACATCATGCTGATTAAAAAAGTGAATGGAAACCCTGTGGGGAGGGAGCAATAACTGAACAGGGAGAAAAATGTGGGGATTTAGAAATATCTGGGGGTCAGAAATGACTACTCTGAATAAATCAGGAGAGAAAGTGATAGAGGAAATTAGTCAGAGGTTATGCCAGAGAAGTGGTAACATTGTACCCCAGACAATTGAGTAGTCATTTACAGCACTCATTCATCATTTCTATTTAATCACAGCACCTGAAGCATAAAAGTAAATGTCAAAGCAAACTTTAAAACTGAGTTAAATGCAGGTGGCTGCATGACCTGTCCCACCACGCAGCCTGTGAGGCCAATTAGCCTAGACATAAGTTTAATAGATCAGTTGATTTAAATGCCTCTATTTAACATAATTCATTGAAGATAACAAGGAAACACTAAAATTCCATATTTTTCATTTTACCTAACAAAATCCTTGCTATCACAGATTTCTATGCAGCATAACATGAGATACATTCAAGTTAATAGGAGAAATATATTCTATAAAAGATAGGAAAGAAGCTTTTCTGTAAGCCACTATTTATTTTTGATGGATGGGGCATTCAAGACAGTAGCTTTCATTTCACTTATTTTCCATCCAGGTGTTGACATTCATCCCTGGTACTTAAACAGTTCTGTTGTTCATCACTATCACATTTGTTATATTAAAAGTAACTGCAAATGCAAAGATAGAAATGGAAAGCAGAAGGGACAATTAATTTCTAAATGTGGAAGCAGCTGTAAAAGAGATTGACATGTGGCAAGTGGAAAAGTCATCTATATGGCACAGGGCAGTCTGCCAGCTTCTCTCTTAATCAACCCCAGACATCTGAAGTTCATGAATTCTTTTTCAAAACTAAATAGGGCTTGGCAACAATATTTTGTTCGTTGAAATGTTATGTCATGCTGGAATCAGCTCATGAAATAACTTGTTAACCAGTATCCTGGAGCCACAAATATGGAATCAAAAAATTTTCAATAGTCTACATCAATCATAGGCTAATGTTTCTGAAAGAGCTGACCTGTAAATGAATTTTAATAACTGTAGTCTAGAATACAGCTAGAAAGTGCAAACATGAGAAAAAAGTAACCTTCCAGAGACAGAACAAGAAGCAGTCAGACAACAAAACTTGGGGCCATACTCATATCTCCTCATACTAAGTGACATTCAGTGGCTTAAGTATTCAGATCTGTTAAACCTATTAAAAAGACAAAAACACACACACAAAAAACCCTCCCAAAGGACAGAATTATAAAATTAGATTATATGTATTGGAACAGGAAAGTAAGATACTCAAAGCCAGTCAAATTAGAAATGGAGGATGTGGTTACCCACTGCATTATCCTTGGTGGGAAAGCTTTGGCATTCCTGTACACTCACTACGCATATGCTCTCTCACCTTGTCACAAGCAATCATTTCAATGCAGTTATGTTGCAAGCTAGACATGTTCTATACACACTAACCCTGAATTAATCCAGGGTTAATAAGCGCCCCCCCCCCCCCCAAATGGTGGAGAAGAGAGAATCAGGATCAGGAATTTCTTTAGCTGTTTCTAGTGCCCCAAAACTTATAGTATAACTACACATTCTGAGATTACTGAGAGTCAGCCCTAATGAGGTCTTTTGACAAAATCTTTGTATGTGATTTCTGCTGGAAACGGATTCCTCACCCAAAATCTCACTTTTTTAATAGTAACATGAGTAAACTAGTATGCTGTTATCAGATATGTGCTTAAACTGAGGTCAGAGATAGTAGTCTCCTAGCTACTGGCCATGATCTTATCTTTGCTGGAAAAGTTCACACCTGAGGCGAGTGTAGTCTATCACATGATGAAAACTGTAGTAGCTATTGTGGTTATAAATCACCATTTATTTAGATTTGCATTCCAAAACCACTTATGATCATAATATTAATTTTGTCTGCAGTTCCTTGATTGCCCCAAGTGCGTGCATCCCTTTTAATACCACTTCAACTAAAATATGCTGTAACTGACCCAACAGGGTCATTTGTTTTCAGAATAGGAGATATATAGTGTATTCACATATATTTCAAATAAATCTCCATTTAAATCTTTTGATGTCATGAGTTCACTATCAAGTCTAAAAATATAGTATCAGTCCAAATTTCTCATATCAGTGACATAAAGACTTTGACTATTAATCTTGTTCATTAATAAATTACAGAGACCCTTGATGACATTTAACCTGTCCTTAAAGTAGTTGTAACATTCATAATTCATGGCAGAAATTCATGTTTAGGTACCTTTATTACTTCTGTAATCTATCACTAGGAAATTTTTTAAATTAGGGAAAAGCAAGACCACAAGCTGAATTAATTAATTTACTCCAAATATCGGCAGCCCATAGCATAGGTGAACAGATACCTAAATCCTGCATATTAGTACTTTTCCTTTTCTAACTGAATTATACATTTTTGAAGGAAATATGATTCCTTTTAATTCAAAGATAACAATGCTGGATGGCATTTTTATCAAAAGGGCAACCCAACTCATGACAGATCTTCTGCCACCTGGGAGATAGCCTCTAAGGAGCTTTTATGTCTATAAGGAGATTCTTTTTTTAATGCAATAGTGTCTTTTAGCTTATCTCACAGCGGATACTGAAAAAGAGAAAGAAAAAAAGGCTTTCTCATACATAATATTAAAAAAAAAAAAAAAAGGACGGTAAGTTTTTTTTCTCTGCTTCATTCCCAAGTATTTATAAAAGTTTTATCACCATTATTTCCAATATTGGTACACATGCTTAACTTTCTCTGAGCTGTGGACAAGGTTTCCCCAAGTGAGATAGGGTAACCACGACAACATAAAAGAAGCCCTCAGTAGAGTTGCTAGTTTTTCTTATTGTTGAAAAAATGTTCTTAGCTAACATCTTTCTTTTTTCAGAGTGCTTTGCATTTAAATAATTATTTATATATGTCAA
The DNA here is from genome assembly GCF_947461875.1 of Haliaeetus albicilla. Taxonomy (NCBI): domain Eukaryota; kingdom Metazoa; phylum Chordata; class Aves; order Accipitriformes; family Accipitridae; genus Haliaeetus; species Haliaeetus albicilla. The sequence goes on along the minus strand of NC_091502.1, from coordinate 14,861,618 downwards.
AAAGTGATAGCTGGTTCTTCTCCTCATAAATAAAAAACAATCTAAAGCAAACTAAACTATATTGCTTTCCTTTCAGCTAGTTGCTTTCATCTACCCCAGAATAACTATGATGTTTAGAATATGTGGAGACTCTAAAGAATCATTTTGGATATTTATTTATTTATTTATTTGAGAAGAAAAGTTATAATGAATTTCACATTGTGTTTTTTCACTATGCTGGTTTGAATGCTCATAGCTTTGCCTTCTAGCCTTGAAATATATGATCTTCTGAGTTCCCTCTTCATCCTCTGTCTCCAGGGGCTAGGGAGCGAACAGATTGCTTATAATAATATTACTGTGCTCTTTCAACTTTATTTTACTACAACCAAACACATCCTTCAGAGCTTCAAGAAAGAGTTTTCTGAATGTTTGTTTGCTTATTTTTTTAACAGATGCAAAATTCACTGTGTCTTCTATTTCTTATGTCCTCTTTCTTCCAAAATAATAGAAAACATTCTTCCAAAGAGTTTAAGAATATAGGAAAGGATGAATGAGTATTCGGTAGTCATACAGAAAAGCATGCCTCTTGGATGCTTGTTTACTGTATTTTGTTAAACATGCCCAGTGTATAGAAATTTATCTTTCTCTACACTGTTTAGGTTAAAAATTGCCTGCTAAGGTCATCTAGGTTTATATCATCTAATCAGCTCACTTTTTAAGACTTCTAAGGTGTTTTAATTTCTTTAGACTCATACAGATGTATCAGTGTGAAATGTAATGGCCTTATAAACACTGGATCAACCTAAACGATTCTCTCTGTTCTTAAATCTTGGACTTCCTTATCAGTTGTTCCTTTTGGAGGAGAAGGAGCAAAATTAAATGCATAGAATCAAACTTTAAATATTTGAAAGCAGTTCTAGAAGACTTTATTAAAGCAAATCTGAGTTATTGATACCTGAAAATAAAACATCTAACTGTTAAAGCTTTTGTGGAAGACTCAGTTTTGCAAAAGAGAGAAAGTCCAGGAGTACTTGTTTCTTTCTTTTTTTTATTTTTATTTTTTAATGTATGTATGTACTGGGTTCATTATATCCTATTTTGTATTCAGATCCATCAGTTTACTTAGACACTGGGATGTTTATGGGTATTAGACGGTCTCCTTCTCCAGACATGCATGGATTAGAGAAGCCAGTACATGAACTTTATGGCTTCAAACTGTAGGATAGGTGCAGATCCAGAGGCCAGATCAGGCATCTGAAAATCTCATCCCATGTCTCTGGCTCTAGAAGAGTATATGGTATATACACTTCCAGATCAAACTATGGTCAGCCATGCATCCGTTCAGCAGGAGCATTTGTGCTTCACAGCACATAACCTCTTTTTGGCCTAAGAAAAGCTGGTTGTATTATCCTTGCTGTGAATATGATGGCATTAGTAGTCATACTGGTCAGCAGCATACTCTGTGTGTGTGTGTGTGTGTGTGTGTGTGTTCAGGACTTAGTGTATTGGGATCTTGGTCTGCAGCTTCTAGGAAATAAAAATAATTCTTAAGTATTTGTTGGTGTAATAGATAACAATACTTTAGCTGTTAGCTACATGTAACAAAGATATTAGCAAATAGGGTAAAAACCCCAATAATTCTCTTTTGTCTTTCAGATAATTAAAACAACTCTTGTTGCTTCACAATTGAGATATCCTGAGCTGCCAAAAATGATAGCAGTGGATTCAGCATTAGTGAGGATTAGAAAAAAAAAAGTATTTTTAATATAAGCCAATAAAAGTAATCTATTAAAAAAGTTCTGATTTTTTTAAATAACATCTAGTTCTCTTTTACTAGAATGAGTTGGTGCCAGAACTTGAAAGTGCTATTGGTGACTAATAAACTTAAATAATAATATTGTCCCTGGTTATCATATATTTTTGAAAGATGCGTCATGTTTACATACAATCAATGCTTGCATGACTGTGCTGGAATATTAGTATAAAAGCAATTTTGGTCGTATCACAATAACCTGAGAAAACATACAGTCTAAATATTTCCTGGCTTTGTTTCTCTTCCCCACTTCAACCTGTCTGGTTGTAGGTTGAGGAAGAAAGAAAGAAAGAAAGAAATCACTGGGTATGTAAGACTGATTCTTCTTTTAAGTAGTTAGATATTGTGGTTGGGGTTTTTTTATTTTGTTCACTGAACTGAAAATCAGTTAAAATGAGATTATTAAAATGCAGTTATGTATGTGTGCAGTAAACATTCAGCTTTGTAGGATACAATTTTACATTGAAAAAATTATTGAAGAAAACATCTGTTCTTAACACTTGTTGTATTAGGACATATGTTATTAGTACATTGTATCAAGTAAGTTACTTGTAAAATCAATGTCAGTCACAGCATTGCACTTTACACTACATATTCAAAAAATTCACACTCTGGAAAGAAAATACATACACTATAAAATTTAGTTAATAAAGGCAACATTATAGTGCATCTGTTTCAAGCAGATGTATGTTTTTTATCATCAGCACAAAAAAGCAAACATCAACACAAATGACCATATCCATATGCTACTGACACTTATTTTTGTCACTTGTGTAACATAAATTACATTTAGCTAACTTAGCGTATTTTAAAAACAAATGCATTTCTGTTCATATAAGTTTTTCTTGGTGTTCTTTGTTTCGCCTCCCACTAATAGGAGTTCATTGTTCTCAAGTGGCAACAGAATTGGAAAAATATAGTAAGCTTTCAAAAATTGTGCATTCCTGCAGAAAGTTACATTTCTGTGTTTCTTTTAGAAGCCTTGGTTTGCAGGATACCAGATACTGGCCAATCTTATATTCGTAGCCTGGACAGTCTGTCCACTTGCTGTGAGTCCTGTCTGTAGTGAGTTTGATCAGACTGTAAATTAGGTTCTACAGTTTTGTGCTGATTAAAGTATTCCCTTGTGTGGGACTCATGATTTAGTAAAACAAGGATTGAGGAAAATATGCCAATAATTTCTGCTATCAGTAACATTTCCAAAGTACCAACTACATCAAAAAATAACGTCAGAAGTTGCTGATAGCAATATTTCCCCCATTCTCTGCCTCTGTTTTTCTTCATTTGGCCTTGGATATTGTCATAGAGTCTGTTTCTGTAGGGTTTTGTACATATGCCGGTTTAAGAGTATGAACACAAGTGTGGCTTGCCTAAGGAGCTTGCAAGATCCCCATTGCTGGAGGTTTTTAAGAACAGTTTAGATAAACTAATGATAGAAAGTGTACAACTATAGTTTATTGTACTGTGAAATAAACAATTTTTTCAGCTACCTGCCAGCCCTATTTTTCTCTAGTCCTGTGATTTTATGATTTGTAGATTATTAATGGCAACAAAGTTGTGGGCATACAGAAAATCCATGCAGTTCTCATAAACTTCAGCATCCAGGGCCTGACTTTTCCTTCCTTTGCTCAAGTGGAACGGAGATTCCATGGCTTCCTTGGGTCACTGCTTTCAGCATTTAACTATCTGTATAATTATACATATTTTCCTAATATCAAACCTAATCTTCTCTATTAAGCTCATTCATTCTTGTCCTGTCCCTAGTGAACATGGAAAATAGTTGCTCACCAATGAAGTCCTCTTTATATTAGCATAAGACAAAATAATAAAATATAATGACTAACAAAGTCCACCTGATGCCCTCAGAGACCCTGCCCGTAATGCCTTGCTTGCAGCAAAAGTCAGGTAAGGTAGCAGTCTGAAGATTTCATATATCTGGAGAAATACTGCTGGCGCTAACCAGGGGCTGATACTACTGTAGTGATTGCTTTGAATGGAATTAGTCATCTTTGAGGGTGGGGGTTTTTTGCAATTTGCTTTTGCTCCCACAGAACTCATGCTAATAAGATACAGGTATAAGTCTTATATATAGATATATCAAAAATATATGCAATAATTTCCAGCTTGCTAAAACTTACCTGTTTATTATTATCATGTCTTTATGTATATTGGCAGTTTTAGTCAAATAGGGAAGGAGTGCATATTTTCAAAATATATTCACCTCTTAAAAATCTCTACAAGATTTTGTAAGATGTATGTAAAAATCCTGTTCAGGCACTCAAGTCAATGTAGAATTTTCACCCATACATCAATTGTTAATCTTTGCTGAAAATGTAAGCAACATTTTCTTACAGTATTTGCTCACCCCAGGTAAAATGGAGAATTCTTTTTCATTGTCCTTTTCTTGACAGTGTTTTATAAGTTGGAAAACTGTCTTTTTGTCTCCTTGAACCTTTTCTTTAAAAAAAAAAAATCAGTTTCTTCAAGCTTTTCTGCTAGACACATTTTCTAAGCTTTTTTTTTAACCTGCTTGTTTTTCTCTGCCCTTCTTTCCATTTTTTTACACCTTTATTAAAGTGTGGTGTCCCCACAATCTAAAATAGTCCTAAATCTGGGGCCTCACAAGAGTCAAGTAGAAATTGCATTATTATCTCTTTGCCTTATTATATAATAAGTAATATAAGTAATTTCTGTTAAGACAAACCGGACTGAATTGCTTTTTTTCTGTAACTGTGGGGCATTACTGACATATTCAATTTATGATCCATCACAACTCCCACATCTTTTTGTATCGTATCACAGCTAACCAGTTACTCTTCACTTTGTATCTGTGCATTTTTTTCTCCTTTCTAGCAGCGGTACTTTGCATTTTTCTTTACCGAATTTTGTCTTCCTGTTTTTAAACCATTTCTGCAATTTATCAAAATCATGTTGAAATCCTATCCTGTCCTACAGAGTGCTTATAAACTCTTACACCTCATATAATCTACAAATACTTTTAGTGTACTTTAATCATTGTAGTCAATATTTTTTTAAAAAGATTCCTATAACAGACAGCTAATATAGTTTCTCAATAAAACATGGATAATAATTCTTTGAAAACAGCAGCCTTTGAAGGCAAGTAATTTTTACAGGTCTCAGAAAGGGACTGACACTGAATAAAACAATATCTGGTGTTATCAAAACTCTCTATATAAATCTTTCACGAGGATTTTATAATATCATACTTCCAGATTTCATCTGATTTCTAGTTATATCAGCTCAGCATGAGAGGTATAATGTCACATCATCCCCCTGTCAAAGTCAGGAGTTTTTTCACTTTCTAGAGCATTTACTACTCGGTGCTGTTGAAGGAAAGATATTAAGCTTGATGACTCTTCTATCTGATCCAGTACTCCAAAATCTATATTCCTAGCTGCAGTGAGAAAACAGAGCACCTCTGAGTGAGAGCACAGCCTGAAAAAGCTGGCAATATAGTGCTGTAAGATTATAGAGACCTAGCCATGTACAAATCCTGCTTGATATCAAATAAATTTTTAGGGAATGTTGGGTTTTTTCGGGGAGAGAGGTTATTTTGCTTGTAAATGGAGCAGAGCTGATGGGTGTATCATCAAGGGATAAAGATGGAATACTGAGATGCTTTTTGCTGGAGTTACTTTTCAGAGAAGAACTGGTCTTCAAAGCTTTTAGAGTTTTTGCTATTGCAGAATCTAGATGGTTTTGGAAGGCAAAAAAGTAAAGCATACCAGCAGTACATTAATGCATGTGCGCGTTGCAATAGTGTCAAGGAAGTCATGTCGCAGAGGGAGAGAAAGTCTCAAAAACACAGGCAACACAACCACTCAAATTAATTCCTGCAGGGCATTGATGTAACTGGGAATTCAAGAAGGAGCTCTTTCCTTTCTCTTCTCAAGCAAATTTTCAATTTTTCAACTGCTAGTTTGCTCCTTTTGACCTCATTTAAGCTGTTGCAGGTAAAACCTGTCCCCACCTCCCTGGCCTCGTGGAAGGCACATCAAACAGCGGAAGAGGAATTTGTTTTCAAGCTGCAGAAATATACTGCTAAATAATGTACAAATCACCTCTACCACTGTGTTTCCTTTGCTGTTTTTTTTTTTTGTGGAAGAAAGGTGAGGGAAAGGTGGAAATTAATTCCTTCTCAGCCCTTTGCCCCTTGAAAAGGAGCCCTGTTGGCAAAACTGGAACTGGTATCCTCAATTCAGATATACTATAGATGGCAGAAAGACTTGGACTAGGAAGCACAGACTTCACTAAGGAAGCTAAAACATGACCCCACTGTAAAGAAAAAGAAACAGTGCAGAAAAGATCTTTTTTTTCTTTGTTGAGTTACTTCTGTTTTGATTGAGATCGCCCAGTTTACCCATCAAGCTGCTGCAGTATTTTCCTTAAACTTAAGAACCAGGAATTACTAATAATACAGTCAGTTAAGGAGAAATGTGAATGTAATTTACCAATGTTTCAAACTAACAAAATGCTATGTGATGGTGCTGGTTAGGTCACCAGACCTGAGTCATTAATTCCTGAGGAGAGTCAGGGTATATTATCCGGGACTTAGTGTTTCACAACATAGTCATGCAGTTTCTGTATTGGAGCTGGCTCATGGTGAGCACAAGATGCAAGCAGAGCAATGGTACCTTAGTATAGACTTACTGTAACTCGTTCCAGGTTGGGCACTGAAATAACCTTCTTCCGTTAAACTCTTCTCATCACTATAACCATCAGCAGTTGCAAATCACCCTACTGAAGTTTTCTGCACTATTTTTTTCTATAAGATGAGGAATAGTGACCTGGCATTAATGGAGATGAATGACACTCTATTGGCAAAAGTAACCTGTAAAAATTATCTGTAAATAGATAGACACAAGCAGTCTGTATAAAGTGATCTTGGGAAAAGTGACAAAATCAGTGTAACAGAAACTATCTGTACAAACACTTCACAGTCATCCACAGCAGTAACTGCATGCATTGTACATGCTGTCGAGCAAATTTTTCCAGAATGGACATACATTGATGATTAAAATGTGTATTGAAGACTGAGCAGGAGAAAAGTTGTTTGTACACTTTTCCTTTGCTTACCAATTAAGTAACACATATTTTAAAATACTTGTCATGAGCAATTTTTTTTTTTAATCACAGCAGGGATCAAGAACCAAAACAAGTGCATTTCTTTTTTTCCCCAAAGTTCCAATATTTCCGTCACATGCTGTGCATGCATATCTGTGATTCTGTTGCCCTCAGGCTTGAAATCTGTAGTTAAATGATTACTAGTTTTTAATTTAAAAGAAATTGCCTAAAACATTTTGGATCTTCAGAAGTGTTTGAGATTTTGCATATAGGTAAATTATGCTGAAATTCTTATAAATGTTTTTCGTATTCTTTCCACTCTCCTTATTGCCCATTCTTCAATCCTTGCTATTTTTAATCCACTCACTGTAGTAAGCTCATGCACATTTGGGCAGCCTGTGCCTGGCATTCTGATGGGAAGCATGCTTAGACCTCCACTGAACCAGTTAAAGAACAGGCCACCCTGGTGTGAGTAATAATTTGTTCCAGGACATGCATGTAGTTCAAATTGTCCTGAAAATCCTTTTTAAACCAGGCATAGTTGTTTAGTTCTGGCTAGGTAATTTTTTTGTCAGTATCAAGACATTCTACTGCAGTACTTTTCTCTTGTTGCAGTATTAAAAGAGTCAAGTGATTGCAGTGACCATGACAAGACACAATAGCAGTTGGCTCATTTATTACGAAACAGTTGTCCTATATGAATCAATCTACGTTTGTTAGTGCATTGTAGTAAAGATAAAGTATTCCCATTCTCAGAGGATGAGCCTTATATTAATTTCTTCCATGGATTTAAAACAAAGAAATGTTTAAAACTTTTAGATAAACATGACTACTTTGTTCACATTGGAAAGATGTATATTCTCTCCAAATGTGAAAGTGTATTTGTTATTACTGGAGTCAGGGCAATAAATGGTTATAATAATGATGTTGCCAAGAGAAGTTACATTCAGTTTCTTTTTCTTTCTTTTTTTTTCATTCCTTACAGTTCTGTGCATACAATCATAAGTCATTTGGATGATGTATTGTTGAATCTCATTGAAATAAGTGGCTACCACTGTAGAATGTTTCGAAATCGAAAATATATGAGAACTGTTATAAGGGGGAAGGCATGGAGGAAGACAGCATGCTCTAAACAAAAACTAGCTTTTAGGAATTTAATAAATTTTACTCTATTCAGTCCCTTCTATTATTCTGTGTTGGATGTGAGCACATGAGATCCCTCAAAAGAGGTTGGCTCATTTGCTTTGTGTCTGCAAGCAAAGCTTTTCTTGAATTTGGAGAACTGAATTTAAGGTAACAAGGAGTCTACTCTTGGTAAAGCTGTAGTCAAAAAATCATCAAAGTCATTATATGAATAAGGAGTGGGGTAGAGAGTAATGGAGGAATGGAGATGAAAATGAGGAAGAGAATACTGTCTTTCACAAAAAGAGTTGGCCTTAGAAGACAAGAGTGAACATGATGGTAGTGTATTATGGACTGAAAGAAAGATGAGAGGTTTTGTTTTCCTATCTCATTACATATGAACATGACAATATTTTCAATTAAATTACAGCCCTCAGAGTCGCTGGAGGTTGCTCGGTAAATTGGTGGGGGTTTTAATCATTTGTGAAACATGTAAGACTGTGAAAGACACTGTTATTCAGTATCACTGAGACCACAAGTTGAAGACAATTCAAAAGAGAAGTGAGTAATTGTACAGATATAAAAATATCTAACAGAATTATCATAATTATCACAACTTTGGAAGGTGTATTAAGTTTTGTATTTCAAAGTTTAAGGCAATCTCTTACAGAGATCAAGAAGATAACCACTGAGGAACAGACTATCATAGTCTGATTATTTTTCTTATGCTCCTTCCTGCAGCTAATGTCACATATTAGTTAATGGAATTTGCCAAATTGTGAATCTGGAGATTTGTTTTCCTGTGAAACTAATAATAATATTTGCACTTGTCTGTTTTCTCATCTGAGAACCTCACAAAGCTTTGGAATGTACAGCATTCCTGAGTGTTACTGAGTGCACCTAAGCTACAGATCACTTCCACACCTATCTATAATAAGAATTATATTAATACCTGTTGAGGCTTCAATTTGTGCATGCAAAAAGAGGAAATTAGAACCTAAGTATTGAGTGGGTTGAAGCAAAGTTTCTAAACTACAGTAATGAATGAATTGTTTTTCTGGTTATATCGCTCTCTTCAGTCCCCTTAAGTAAAGCAAATGGCCTGTGGTGTGTTCTATAGACACATAATTGTTGGCATACACAGACCTTGTGCATCTGGCACAATGGTGTTTGACTTTGGCCTTATTTTGCTTCAGAATACAAAACCTGCTTCAATTTGCAATGTATCACATCAGGATATTTGAGGAATGTTCAGCTTATTTTGTCTAAAGAGTTCATTCATTTATTTTAAACTGAGGGTGCAAAAATTACTGATCCAACTGTTAACTGTGTTTGCACCTAGGTAGATGACTGACATGCAGTAGCATATTTAAGTGTATTTAGTGTATTTTGAGATGGATTTACTTGAATGGAATAATCACATACTTTTCATTATCACTTAGCTTTTAAATTGTGCATCAAATTTTGCTTAAATTCACCATGCCCTAAGCATTATAAATTCTGATTCCAATCATAGCTTGAAGGCATTGAGAACTTTCTTTTTTCTTTCGAAGGACTTGAAGGGCAAATGCAGCAAAGTAATGTCACTCAGGCATGAAAATGTTTTTCCTGATTACTAAAGCTCCACCTCAGTGTAAGAGAGAGCTTATGGCTGACCAGGCAGACCTATATTGTTTCTGTCACGTAAAAGATCAGAATTTGGATTTGGCATTCATTTTCTTCAGTGAATATTGAGAGGAAATTAATTATTTTTGATTCCTTAAGGCCAAAGTTGCTTTTTAGCAGCTTCTTAGACCAGTGCTTGAAATGCCAGTAATATGAAATTCAGGGAGGAATACCAAGGCTTTGGAATCTTTCCAGAGGTACAGGCGACATACTGAAATTATACTCAAATTAAAGAGCCCAGAAGTGAAAGGAAAGCAGAAACCAGGGATTTATGTCCCCTCATCTTAGACATGTACAGTGTAGACATCAATGTCTGAGCCAAGCAGACATTGCTAATCAGATTCCCTTTATAGTCAAGGGAGAGAAAAAGCTGCTTTTATAGCTGAATGCATTTGATGGAATTTGATGTCTTCTTTAGGATGATATAATTCCCACCTAAGAAGTGTCTTTTTCTCTTCCATGACTACAGAAGGATACAAAAATGACTAACTTAGATGCAGACATGTAGATAGCTATGTTTCATTAAGTAAATGCCACTTTGAAACACTGCAAACAATGGCAAGAACAAATTACTTTGCAAGTATACTTATGACTTTTTTTAATAACAGTCCAATGCTGTTGGAAATGCACAATGACAATGTTAAGGAACATCTGTAAATTGTAATTAAAAACAAAAATTGAGGGAGGTTATTTCTCTAAACCACTGCTTTGCTTTTAAAGAAGAAAAATTAAAAAAAAAGAACTTACTAGTTAACTGCTATGCCATTTCTTACCGACTGCTTTAAAAAATGCCCAGAGATCAAAGGGCCTGCTTGCATTCATCAACATAACAATGTTCTGATGTGTAAAAGGAAGGAACAGCTCAGATGAGCCACAAAGAACAAATGAGCAGTATTATCAAAAGCTCGTCAGCAGTAGGTAAACCTGAAGGAGCTAGTTTGCAGCCTGAAAAGAAAGGAGCACAAATCTTTCAAAGCAGTCAGACAAAAAGCTGTGAAATTCCATCCAGGCTTATATATGTATAATCATAAAGTGACTTTCATGAACTCCATTCAGTGGTAATAGCAGTAATAAGCACGTCTGTGTAATTCAGCCAATGTAATAATAATTATATTTATAGACTTTTTTTAAAATTACAATATAAATACTCTATATTATCACAGTTCTTGTCATGTTGGTCCCTCTTCTTGTGCAAGAGCTCCATGCCTTCAATCAGCCTCATTGCTCTTCTCTGTATACCTCTCTTCTGTAAGAAGGTTTTATGGCTACTTCAGGTAACCAAATGAGTCTGCAGCATCGATTCATATGGAGGCATTAACATATGCTCCAGACTGCTCATTATCTTATTTATTTCCAAACATCTTATTTAAGTGTCTTTTATTATTACTCTTTATAATTTGCAGAGACATCTTAACTGCCTTTTCTGAAATGATGTTGAGATCAATTTCTTCAGTTAAACATTTAGTCTGAAACATTTAGTTTGCCTATTTGCCAGTTTTGTGGAGATGTGTAATCTTTACCAGTCCTCCCAAAATCTAAGTAGTGTTGTCTCATTGTAAATTTTTGCTTCTTAGCTCTTTTTTAAGATAATATAAACAAGATAAATTAATATACTCTTCCTGAGACTTTAAGATGTGTACTGTTGACCTTTATCATAGGGAAAAACTGTTGTTCAATTGCAAACTTTGACGTTTTGCTCTGAGACAGCCTTTAATCCATGACAATACTGCCCTATCTCCCAAGCTTAATTAGCTCATTTAGGACTCTCTCAGAAAAGATCTTGACAAAGACCTCTTGAAAGTATTTCATTGTTCTTCACTTTCCATTTACACACAAAGAAAGGTAGCACTGAAATAAGACACTGTAACAGAGAAGGAAATAGAATAAATGTGTCAAATTCAAGGTTAAATACATAGTCAGTAGGTATCATCCTTGCCTTGGAGTTTCCAGCTCTGGAGACTGAATTTATGTTGATTGTTTTTACTCCCAATTGATAGTATTTTTTAATTTTAAAGTTGCAAATCAATCCAAGTAGATATCAATTGTTATGAAAAACTTTGACACTAGGATATAAAACTGTGGTGGAATCCGTACACTTTATTTACCAAAGTGGCATTTTTATTTTTTTTTTTACTTTTACTTTTTTTTTTCCAATTTTAGTTTCAAAAAATAATATTGGAGTATTCAGACTTGTTGAGATAACCTGGTTCAATATTTTTTAATAAAATGTTTTAAATTTTCTTTTTCTTCATGATACATGTTGATAAACCTGTACCTATATCAGTATATATAAAATCAGAATTCTGTTTGATCAGAATAATATTTTAGTACTTTCTTTCGGAAAGACTTTTTGAAATAAGGAAGATTCTTCTTAACTGAAATATACCAAGACTTTGAAATCATGAAATACTTCTGTATTTTTCTGCTGTATTTTGCAGTGCTTGAAAGCAGCGTAAAGTTCTTTTCGGTTAGCTGACTGACTTGAAAATATCCTAAAATCTGTTTACTGGGAAAGATGCACAGAAAAACCTTACTGGTGGTGCCATATGGAATAATTACAGTGACAACCCTCAAAGGGGTAAAGCACTAGGATCTGTTTTGTACAGTCAGAGCAGTAAATTAATACCCCAAGGATTAACTCGCCAAAGTCTGAAGTAATCAGTAGCGCAATAATTGTATCATAGACACTGAATTTTATCCAGCTAAGCTGTCACTGTCCTTCTGCTGTACTGGATTGGTAATGGGAACGCTATCTGCTAAGGAGGAGCTGGGACAGGTCTAGCATTTGACCGTATTCCAAGTGACCATGCTAGCACAGGTAACTGATCATGATATCAACATAGCATCTCGTATATTTATTTATTGTTTTGTACCAGTCTTGATATGGTCATGTTGATGAAAAGCCTCACAAGCCTGTGAGTGCTTAATAATAGGTAATGACAAAATGAGCCTGTCTGTCACATAATAGTTTTCTATATAAACACTGGCATTTTTTAGCTATTCATTCAGTGTTTCGTGGTAATTTCAGGCAATGTTTCCAGTGAGTCTGAGGAAAGTAACATGACTTTGATTACCCTGTATATGTTAACACTTTGTAGTAAAGCATTGTAGCATATGGCTATGTAAATTCTCACTTTTGCAGTGAGCAACATGTGTTGAAACATTTAAAGAAGGACAATGTTCTGCATTGCTAAATTCGCAACTAAAAAGAAGTTTGTTTTGGTGAGTGTGGCTAGTTCTTTTATATTTTTATTATTAATAATAGGAGTGATCTTTTTAGAGTTGTAGAATGATCTTAATTACAGCTGAGAATGTTTTTAGTTAAGTAGATAGCTTTTTGAAATTTAATATGCTCTATAAAGAGATATGCTTTAACAGGATATTTGACTGCAATTTTTGAAAGACTGGGTATCAGAGGCTATTTTAGTATGAAACTGAACTTTCTGTATGCCAACAGAAATTTGCAGAATATATGGCATGTATAAATAAACAGCCAAGCTAGAGAGCCTGTACTCTTCAAATGATTCAGATGATTCACTTTCTTTAAGTACTAAATGCACATTCTTGTGCTGTGTACTGAAGCGGTTGCAATAAACACTGTATTTACTTTTGCATTAGCTAAGCTTCACTGTTTTGAAATAAAGCTATTTTTTGCCTATAGAGATCTTAATTTTGGTAATATGTTAAGTGCAGTGAGATGAATACAGACACTCTGTCTGCTTTGTGATAAAGCTAAATTAATACCCAAAGGATTAACCTTCAGCACAGAGTGTACTGATTATTATTTTAGAAATTGCTATTAAATGTTCTTTAAAACATGGTTCCACCAAACAGGTTGCTGGGGGTGGGGGAGAGTGGGGCAGGGACAAAAACATTTCCAGCCCAACATGAATAAAATACTGATTTAGACTCAGCATCTTTTTACCTCTGCCATATCTGCTTTAACAATTTCAATGAAGTGCTGGGGTTCTTCTGTTTTGTTTGTTGTTTTTTTCCTCATTTCCTGAAAGGACTTAGTTACTATCCCATAACTTTTATATTCTTCTTCATCACTGCTATGTTAACAAAAGCAGAACTCAAATTCTGGTGCCAAATGTACACCAACAAAGTGCCATTCTGAAAAGCACCTCTTCTACCATAAAGAATTACAAGTGTTTCAAAATGATCCTCAGTTCACCTAAGTCATTTCTGCTTTGTGAATTGCTATAGGAGGTGTTGGCTTCTTCTGTGGCTATGAGCCCACTGAAGTCAATGAGATGACATTGGATCAACTCCCTTGGTATGTTTAAGCAAGAAAGGACTAATGGATCTGAGTAGTTTTCCTTGTAAACATACGGCATGCTACCTGAAGATGGTTAATAAATCACTAAGACCTCATTATTTGTAAAAAATCTTGAGCAAATCACACAAGAACCTCATGAACTGTGCTGCAGACCATTCTAGAAAGGCTTTTCTGATCCAACATTGACAAACAGTGGCTTAAAATGTATAAAAACCGTGGTTTTAGTGGCAGATGAGTAACTGAACTTAAAAAAAAAAAAAGGAAAAAAAAGTCCAACCACCTTTAGACTTACAGAGAAAATATCACAATCATATGCCTTCAAATGTACTGCTTATCATGTATAGAAAAATAACTAAATGTTGCATTCTCATTATCTAACAGAGGGAATATTGCTAGATTTTTCATTCATTAGTGAAAAAGGTAAAGATTACTTTATTTCCATCCAGGACTATTTTTACTGACGGCCTGTATACAGATTTGAAACACCTATTTGAAGTCCTGTTATATACTAACTGACTCATATCAAGTATTTCACTTCCAGGTGAATGTATGATAAATTCAGGAAGTAAATGAAGTGTATTTCCACATAGAAGTTATTCAAAATACTTTGTCTATTATACTGAATCATAGAAGTCTAAGAAATGCAATCTGTTTGCTGTAAGACTTTGTCATACTAATGTGTATTTGTCTTAGGCTTGTGGTCACAAATAAGTCTGATGTAATTTCACCCTCCTACTTTGGCTTAATGCATTTCCCATTGTAAAAAAATCTCACTGTACTTTAAACTGATTGTGTACTTTGATAATCATGGCCTAAATTTAAGGTAGCCTATCTTTTGGGTTGGTCTGTACATTTTATTTAAGTGTTTGTCTGGAATAATTTGTGTCGTCTCATATACTCAAATCCAGGACTGTTTTTGAGCTATAATTCCTGTTCTTTGAAAATGTTTGAAATTCAGAAGAAGCATATATCCAGTTCTTGATTAAATTTCTCTACAAGGAAAATGTACTTTCAAAATTTGAATAGGTTCTCTACATGTATTTCAGTACTTTACATGATATAATGAGCATTTTTCTCTCTCTTTTCAGAATATCTTAGTTGTACTAAGACTTATTGTGGAATCATTGCAGTCAGAGATATTTGGTTCTAATGCTGTAAAACGTCATATAAATTCTGATTATTCACGTGGCAAACAAACATGATTTTCACTTAATTTATTAAAATCATGCTGACTTCGGCACTTCTGGCAGAGAACCCAGTGCCCAGCCCCTGTGGGGACTGCCAGCCTGTGCCAGCCGTGGTGCTGCTGGTGGCACTGCTCTTTGCTCTCTGGTTGCCCGCCCAAAGTGACTACGCATGCACTGACTAGATAAGTTTGCACTGACTTTCCGTGGAAGTAATTTAAAAATGCGTCTCAAAGGCAGTACATGCAGAAGACTTTGCACAGTTCAAAGAAAGCATGTCATTGTTTTCTTTACTGGCTCAATTCCAGAGTGCCTTATGAAATACAGGCAAATTATGAGAATTAAAAATGGAAAGGAAATTATTTAATGAGGCTTACAATGCTCTACACATATGTAATGTTTTGTGGGTTTTTTTTCCTAAAGTACAGAATTAAAGTAGGGATTATCTTTCTTTTTTTTCCCTTTTCTCCTGAGAACAATTTAAAAAAAGGGAAAAAATCCACATACTGTACAAGAAGATCTCCAGAATTATGTTTTGTATCTCAGCGGTAGGATAAATATCATGTAACAGTACCTAAACATTTGAGAAAAACCTTGTGTTACTTTTATTGTGCAGTAGATTTTCTATACAACACATGTAAATTGATAGCAACCATGAACACAGTACCTTGGGGCTAAATTAATTTATATAATATGCACCCTCCTTTCTCATGTACACTTTTTGTGAGCATTGCTGAGTATATACAAAGCATGAACATGTAGTAGCTTTGTAGTTACTCCATTTTTCAAAATGTAGTCTGCTATGTAGCTGAAAATTGTCCAAATGCAAATAGAGACACTTTAATGACAATAAATCATGAAACCTCATATTTCTCCCTTACCCTTCAGTTGACTGGAAATGGCTTTAGCTCAGTGTGTTCCTTACTGTTTACATAGAGATTCTCTAAAGTGGTCCAGATTTCTTGGTAATCACTGTCATAAGTAAATATATAGACCTTCCCACAGAAAAACAGAACGCACAAGCACGGATTTGCCAGGGTGGTGATGGAGACACAGACAGAGAACTGATCTGCCTTCACTACTGTGAATGTAATTTGCTTTTTTGTTTGTTTTCAAAGTTACCTCACCTGATACATATCCATATTTACATGACAATTTGTGTTTAACTGACACCCATCTCAGTTTGAGTTTATAAAAAAACAAAAACCTTAATTGAAAAGAAAAAAAGAGAATGATAAGAAATGTTATCACAGAGGATGGACACTTTTAAAAGAGGAAGAAAAGAAAGATAGGGATGAAAATATAGTGGAGGGTTAAAACCAGCAAGATGTCTATCTCATATAGCCTTGCTTAGCTTTATAGTTGCACTGGTACACACAAAATCACTACAAATCAATAACATTCCGAAAGAAACTAGGTGAGAAAATGGCACATAATATTGCTTCAAACTACTGTATCATACAAGTTTCTTTCTGTGTATTACCTCGAAACTACATGAAAGTTGAAAACTGCAATGCTCAAACATTAGGAATCTGAGCACAAAGGATCTTATAGGAAAAAAATAGCACTTTATCATATAATTAATGGCTATCATAATGCTTAGGGATCCTATAAATCCCTTGGATAAGAATAGTATTCAAGAAGTATTCTTCACACATTTCCTTTCTCTGTAATTAGAAACTTAAATCTCTCTCTCTATACACACCCCTACTGCTAGCTGGCTGTTACAGTGCACCCAAAACCCCAGAACCTTACAGTTTAAAAGAACAGAGGAGTTTGTAACATAGAAAAATTGAAGACAGGTAAAACACTAAAGCTAGATTTGGTCCTTAGACGTGGAACAGGTGGAGTATGCAGAAAGCTCTCTGGAGAAGCTAGCTAATGATCAAGACTTGAACAAGAAAAGTTTCAGGTTGTAATTATGCCAATGAAAAATAACCCCAGAATTTCCTACTTGAAAGACTGTAGATTGCATTTCTTATGAAGTTTAAGTGAGACCACCCCATGCTGAAATGATTTGCAGCACCTGTTTTACAGGTGGCACATAGTTTTACAAAGTGTAAATGAATTATAACTTACACATTTGGCTTTCAGCTGTAAGTTGTTGAGAGCTTTTAAAGCTATTCTAAAAGTTTTCTTGAAGAATCATGTCATTTGAAGTAATTAAGGCACCTAGAAACTACGGATGAGGTAATTTTTTTTTGCCCTGCCACTTGGTGCAGTGGATAAAAATAAAAGTACTTCAGCACTGCAGTCACAGAAATGCCTAGAGTATCATGTAGATACACTTGAGCTTGTTCTGAAGTGACTATTTCAGGTATGATAGCCACCCCCAAGGCTGCAAGGACTGCAGCCTAAGCTATAAAACCCCCTTTGGGCAAATTTGCCCATCATCGGCTCTGTCACTTCAGGACTGCTGTACCCCAATGCAATGCAAAAGGAGAGGCTGATGCTGAATCGGAATGCTCTCGCAAGTCTCGTAACCATCAATGTGCTCCTCTTAGTGCTCATTCCTCTCCTGGACCTCACAACCCTGTAGCGCTGAGAGTTGCTGAGCTGAATTCCGCAGGACACACACAATTTCCCAGAAGCTAGAACAACAGAATTTTGAATGTTTTGTAGATGTTTCCATGCAGGTATTTCCAAATTATCAAGCAGGTATGTCTGTACTCATTTGGTTTTCAGAAACTCAGCTAGATGGCTTCTGTTTAAGAGCCTTAATATTTCCAAGAGACAAAAGATCTGATCATGATCTCTACAGTAATTTTGTTTTCATTTATTAAAATTGGTAAGTGATGTTTTTTGATTTTTAATTTTTCCATAAAATCACAGTGGGTTGGGGGTTTTTTATGTTATATGGAAAATAAAATATTTTACAGATACCTTTCTTACTAAAATTTCTAGTTTTTCTAAGAGAAAATGCAAAACTTCTTCAATGGAAAAAGTATATGGAAGATCTAAAAAGACTGGAAACACTCTTTCTCATCAAAATAAGTCTTAAATCTGTGCTGTAGCATAATGACTACCTTCAGAGAAAATGGTCCAGGTGTAACTAATCACTGCTTTTGCTATTTTTCTGTGTGAGTTTGGACAACAGGGAAATATTCCAGAACTGCCTTCTAGTCTTCTGATTATCTTTGTATTGCACACACCATATCAGTGTCTCAGTAGTCAATCTATTATAGTTCCTGCAGCAAAAGAAAAAATTTAAATTTCTATGCCCAGTAAGCAAAAGCAAATAGGATGAGCTCACCAAAGCCTCTTTTGAGGTTTTCGATAAAAAAATCCCCACTCTAGCAGGATGCTTAACAATCAAAGTTTTTCAGGTTATCTGTATTTTGAAGCTACTGTAACAGTATACTCTACAGCTCTTGTGGAATATCTGAAATACCCTGGATAATGTTCCCAGCCTTTACAGCAGACCGTACATGCCTTTAAAAGCTAATGTCAGGGGCTATGCTTTAGAATGTCTATTATTATCTCACTTTGTCAATATAAGCTGTTAATAACAAATGCTTTCTTGGAAAATAAACAGTACCCCATACTTCCCTCCATGGTGCAACTCCACTTATTACCACAATCTTTCCTGATTTACACAAATGTAACGTAGGAAAGCATTACATCCTGTAGTAAATAAAGAGAAGGTGAAGGACAGCTCTGATTCCTGGAGCAGCATATTGAGGTTTGAGAATGCAAAGGTGGTAAAGAACTGCTGGAAGAACAGCAGCATTTTTACCTCACAAATGAATATATAATCTCCATGAAATATGAAGCTGAAACTAATTTCGAGATGGCAGACTGGTGCATAAAGCCTGAAAGCTGCAAACAAAATTTACTACCTGGCTAGCGCTAGTAATGGTACAGGCTCTACTAAAACTTTATGATATTCTTTTAAAGCTGAATAAAGTCATTTTACATTCTGCTTATTTATTAGCTATTTGCATCAGTACAATGGTGAGTAGTTCAGTAGTTTGAAGGAGAATAGTGTAGGTGAATCAATAATTCATGGCTCTGAATGATAGAGCTAATATAGCAACCTCCTGAAATGTCAGCATGCAGTGCGAAGCCTATTAGTAAAAGGTCCTCTTTTTCACAGAGAAGTTAAATAATTATTACTCAGAACAACAGAGTACAAATCTAAACATTTAGAGACAGTCAAGAATTCTTGAAAGGCTTTTCTGTTGGTACATCTTAGACAAATGTTTCCAATGCAGCAAATGTTTATCTTTATTCCAGACAATGAGGGGGTGAGCTGTGAATCATGATGTCGCTTGTTTGTGTTGGCATATGGAAACCAAGGATAGTTGCTGATCATGGATTCCCCATTTCCACTTGCATTGTTAACTAGAACTCAACAGGCTTCGTTATGATCTCATACGTTCTGCTTACCTGTGCCTAGGCATGACAAAGCAAAGTCAGTGCTCATGCCCATATACTAGGTGCAGTTTGAAAGAGCACATTTAATTTTGAAAGGATCATAAACCAGAATATTTGTATATATACAGCTATAGAAACTAAATATCAGGATTTAGATTTTTTTCAGGTGAAAGATGAAAGTAAGCTAGCAGTTGACTATAACTCTACCAAAAAATAATAATGGCAACATGCAGTGCTGGTATAAATAGACTTGCAAAATGGATAACAGCAATCATGTAGCAGTGGAAGAAACGCCAATCTAATCAAGGTCTCTCCCTTCATAGTCTCTCTGGAGTGTTCACATTACCAGTCATGAGACAGGGACAAATTTCTTCACGAGAAAAATTTATCATCTACTTTATGCTGTACCCTCAAAAATGTTGAAGTGTAAGTGCACTGTTTTGTTTCTCATGTTGGGTTTGCATTTATATTAAGCAAACAAGGCATCAGGTGCCTTTGCTTTGCTGTTCCTGCTATACATTTGTTGCAGTAGATCAAAATAAAGCCAATACCACTTCAAGTGAAGAAAAATGCAAATCACACTAAATGCTTAAATTTCTCACAAATAAGTTTAAATAGCAAATAGACTGTAACGTGCAACAGCTTCATATTCAAAAAGGTCAGATTCCCTGGTATGTTCAGCCTGATGAATCCATTTGTGAGGTTTATGGCTGCTTTGAGTCACCAAAGCAGTGCTTTGCAGCTAAAACACCTCAGTATCCCTGCCCTGCTGCATGGGAAGTGCTGCTTGTTGCACTCTTTTACTGTTTGCATCTAATCATAAACATTTTTTTCCGCGTAGCTTAAGCATCCATTTAGATCACAGCTGCTTTTAGCATGTTGAATACGTTCAGATACATAATTATTCCAGACTGAGTTTGGCTGAATGTGGTTCCTAAGTTTCTTGAGCAAATTTAATTAATATTTTTATCCTGATTTCATAGCTTTTCAGTTTAGAATCTGTTGTCTTGGTCTTGATTTTTTTTTTTTTCCCTAAACAAATGCAGCTACACTACCTTTGTGTAATGGCCTTATCTTGTCTCCTAAATGCTGTGGTAACCACTATAAAACATCTGGATCAGAAGCAATGGGGTGGAATTCTGCAGATACACAGCATAAGACAGTGTCAGGAGCACTTCCTAATAGATGTTTAAGCGGTAGGAACGCAAAAATTATGTAGGCAGAATAAGATACTTGATGTTACTTGAAACATAGCAATAGTTCTTTAAATTGCTATCCATTAACTCCCTGCAAAGTCTAAATCATAATTTAATTGATTTCTCATAAAGTACAAAAAATATTACTGTGTGAACCAAATGTCAGTTTCGTGAATTGGAGAAATCCAAGTAAATGGAAAATAAACAAGCATCAACTGAAAAAAGATCTTACATAATTTAAAATACATGTTTTGGTTAACTTTTCAGAATAATTTTATTTTTGCTCATGCAATACTCTGCAAATCCATCTAGATATGTTTGGAGAATATGGATACTTGGGTGCTCCTGCTGAAAATATGTTGCAGCATAATGTATAATACATTTACGTGTGATGTCTTCTCCATTGTTAATGATTTCTGAGTATTTGTCAATTACTGGAGTATTCTACCTCAAATCATAATATCCATCTCTTCTCGGTTCTTTTGGCTGAATTTAACAATTCCATGTTTAGTGCTAATTAAAGTTAAAGTTTTAGTTCTTCTACCAAAGAGTTCTGGGTTATTCCTAGCCTAATAAGTATAATGGCCAAGGCACATACTGCCACTAACACCTCTGACCTAACTCTCTTTCCTCCAGTATGGGGTAGACTATCAAGAATGGGCCTTGGGACTGGGTGTTATCTTGTAGAGTATTAATTCTCATGGGCCAAAATTGTTTCAGGATGATGCTCAGAAACAATAAGAATGCATGGGAATCAGTATATAAGTACGTAGCCTCACACTAATGTTTCTCTAATATACATATATATTCCTTGGGACTGCTTCCATGCCATTCTGAGGAGAGAAATTGTCACTATAAATACAGCCACTAGCTGGAAAATGGCTAGATAAACCAGCAGTGCCAGCTCTAATAATGTTTTTGCTAGGGGTGGGAGTTATGACTTTGGTATCCGTCCCTTCTGCCTCACTCAGCTTAATGCTGTGGAGTTGACCAAAGACCTCAAAGACCACCCTTGAAAAACGAAGTAGAGTAAACAGAAAAGGAATATACAGAATGTGTAACATCAGGAGATTTCCAGGATTTTTTGCTGGTCTCAGCCCTGAAGATCACTGAAAGTGTACTGGAGAGTAAATTCATCCTCTCAATGGCTTCCAAAGGCTGATGGGCTTTCTGAACTCTCTGTGAAGAGACAGACTCATGTTCAGGAAGCCATAAAAAGCATTCTAGTGAGTTTTCCATCTTGCTTTTGACAGTGATGGTATTGTCTGACACAATTAAAGACAGAAATTACATTAACATTTTGAGGACTTGAACACATTTTTAAATAGTATTATGTAAGAAATAGTATTCTGTCCTCTAGACATGTCTAAACTGGCAAGATCTTCTCAGGTGCTTGAGATGCCTCAGTTATCTCACCTAATTTTAGACTTCAAGAGTGTAGAAGTCTGACTTCATCTAGACTCTTTTTTTGGAGAGCTGAAGAAAGTGAGTGAGAGTAGCACTTCCAGGAGGCAAGTCATCTGAATTATTTTAGACTTTGAAATAATGATGTCATGTATCACTAGAGGTATATAACCTAAAGAAATATAAATCCCAGAAAATATATCAAGCATTTTGATTCATCATTGTACTTTACCTATACTGTGCTGATTATAAATACTCTCTCTCTGAAAGAAAGGAAAGGAAAGGAATAGACCTATTATGGAGGGGACTTTAGATTTTTTTTTTTATATTGGACCACTTATCTGTTTAGTCAAGAAATTTTACTACTGACTTGACCAGTAATAAATCTGAAATTAATATTGGTTTTCACTGAAAATCTCCAGAAGGTAGAAAATTTTATATTTTTCCAAATTTTCCTTAATGTGTTTAGAATTTTATCTGGTACAATAAAAATTATTCTCATTTATGATCAGAAAATTTCAATATTGTATTTGGTTTACTTTGAAATAAAATGAGGCAAAATGTATAGCTAGGTCAAAGACTTACACTTCTCTGTATCATACGGTTCATGGAACTGAAGTTTTTAATACATGACAGAAGATAATAATTCTTAGTAATTTAATACTTATGATGGTGATTTTTTTGTTTTTTTGCTTCCCATATTTTGAGTCTTATCATGTTTGGCTTCCCTATGATCTTAGAATTTGACTGGTTTATACATATTTTTACCCTGTGATATTAAGGATTTGCAGTCGTGGCTTTGGCAAAACTTGATTAAACGGATTGTATGTGAAAAAGAATGAGCCAAACCCCAATCTGACACTTCACAGTTAAACAGTTGATGACTGTTCCTCTGGTGCAGTGAATTATGGATTCCTCTGATTTCTAAACAGAATTTCTTCTAATTCATAAACAGAAACTATAATTAACAGTAGTTTTTCCTTGGGAAACAAAACCTCAGGAACACACTAATGATTTTGGTTTTGCTCAACACTGGCCTAATACACATATGACTTTTGCTCTAGAGGATCCTAACTTCCAAAATGAAAACATCACCAGAAGGCAACTTCCAGCTTAATTTTTTGGTTGCAGGAGATTTTCCCAAAAATGGTTGTGATGCACAATGTTTTGTGGCAAAGAGAATTAAGGAATTAATGGTTTTAGACATAGAAGTCTCTTAAAAAGTTATTCTGTGATTCACGAATAAAGATAGTCAATATGGTTCTAATGCTTTAGTGTAGCTGGTATTATTCAGTCTACAGTATGGGCCCAACAGATATTTTGCTTATGAAGCAAACCAAGCTTCTGATTTTAAGTAAGAGAGCAATATCTATTATGTAGTATTATCCACCAGTGTCACAAATCATTATAAAAAATGTAGTACCAACAGGAAACCTGAGGAATTTAAGACAGTTGCAGCTGCAAATGCTTCTGGGCTTTGTTTTGTTTTGTTTTCTTTAATGTTATTTATTTATTTAAAGTGTATATTACAGGAGAGCAACAGAAGAACAAAGTTTGGTTTTCTGTTTGTCCTGGAGTATAAGAATTCAACTTACAATTGCATACACTATCACATTTACATTACCTTAACAACATAGGCAGTGCCCAATTATAAGAGCAATTCCTATGTCAAACAAAACCAATGAAAATGTGAGCCAGGATTAGTTTGTCAGTAATTTTTTAAGACCTTGGCAAGTTTCTGACAATACGAGACCATTTAAAACAGTAATATAGACTGTGCCTTCTGAAACTGTAACTACACAGAGTTATTCATTCCTTGAACTGCAATAATATAGAAAAGAAGTTTTTATTCTTTGACAAAACCAACATTAATTAAAATATTGATTTTAAGAATGTTATCATTAATGGCAGATATGTATATATATTCATATATATGCACACAAATATATACATAGATTTATACATTATATTTATACAGCATATCTACATTTAGTAGAAGCCTGCATTAAACACAATAAAGCTGCATATAGGGTCTTATATTTTATTGTTGTTTTCAGCTATTTCACAGAGCAACAGTAGAGAACAGTTTTCATAGTATGAAAACAGTCTTAGCTGACTAAGACAGCAAAGAGAATTTTAGATTGACAGCATTTAATTATCTAAATTGAATTTTAGTCTAAAGGCATCATACAAGCTTTTATGACCTAGGAACTTTAAACAATGCTGTGTTTTTCTTACCTGGATGTGCTAATAAGTCTTAATGCATATATTGTTAAAGCAACTTCCATCCACTGAGGAGTTACATAAAAGGAACTAGTGTCATGGCTGTGTATTTTTTTACAAAAGTAAAATCTACTTGTTTCACAGTATTACAGAAATAATCATCATAATATGAAAATTACCTTCTTTTTGCTTTTTAGTGTGTTTTTCTCCATAAAGTCTTTATTAATGTGAGCCTTTAAATTCTAAGTTTGGCTCTATGAGGTACAAGATTTGAGTTCCTATCAGTATGTCGACTTGATATGGTCTAACAGCTTCTGCAAAATTTGTACTGAAAAAAAGCCACCCTGTGGCTCCCTACAGTGAAATCTGCCAGTTTTAATGACCAAGGTTAAGTATAAAAGATGTGTTGCAGTCTAGATAACAGAACTGTACCTTAAGCCTACTTCAGAAAATTAATTATTTGTGACCAAAAAGTTGTGTGTAAATGCCTCTGATGCAGGATGGCTATGTGTTCTATTAATCCACGCCAGCCACTGCTGGGAACTGGTCCTGAGTGGAATCACACAGAACAGCTGTTGCTTTTGTTGTTTTATAGCTATAGTTAGATGTGTAGTATAAACCCTGATTTAACCAGAATAAGGCAACACTGACCTAAGCTAGTAGCAGGCTTTAGAAGTAATGAAATTCATTTAACTGTATTAAAACCTCTCTGATTCAAAATCATATCCCTGTCTGCAATTTAATGATGTGACTTCTTTTCAGAGGTAGCAGCAGAAATCTGACAGGTGCAAACAAAAAATAGAGAAATTACAGAGTGCGATAGAGTACGGGAAGTGTAGGCGAACTCGTGTGCTCAGGCGTTGCGTATTTGCCACTTAGGTGTACACTGTGAACAGCACTCAGTTTTGGCATTAGCAAGTTCAGCTGTTCCTGTTCTACGCACATACATAATAGCATTTCCCACTGATTCAAATATTAGCAAAGAAAGAACAAGAAAATTCTAAATAATAGATATGTTTTAATATAATAATTGGTGACTTGGCCGATAAACCTGTGAATTATAATCCTGTCTATTCTCAGAAATACAGCATATATGCTTGTTATCCAGCTAATAAATCTCATGTTAGTAACTATAGTTATTCTAAAATTATGTCATCTGTTTGTAAGCCAATGCTTTCTCCAGCTCTCATTTTTGCCATTCCAAAAATGGGGTCGGAGGGGTCTGTGTAAAGCTGAACTGCACAACTGGCAAATATGGTACATAACATGTGTCACAGCCAGGTTTGTGACTTAAATGTAGTGCTGAGTGAGTATCCAGTGAGTAAAGTTATCTTTGAACTCACCCTGAGTCAGTTTTGTAGAGTAGTGTTTTCATATTCAGTATTGGAGCAAACAGAGACCTGTTCTAAACTGCATCCATCGCCAGTGTCCCCATGCTACAGCAAAGGCTTGCAAAGAATCGAGCTTTAGTAGGAAATCCTCATGACATTATCCACCCACTTTCTTTCAGAAGTGCCACCACCATTAACAGCAACGAGTGTGTGTGATGTCACCGGAGCTTATGACATGCTTTATGACATCAGAGAGATACACAAAGCAATCCTGCTTGTATTTATAGAGGCACTATCCACTAGTAAGGCATGGCAAAATAACTGTATTGTGTCGAGCACTAGACCATGTATTTTGCAATTCATTGCATCAGAAGGGCACTGTCTATGTCCTTAACAACTATGTATTTCAGTGCCTTGTACAGTATCTCAGTTAGAAATACCAGGTAACTGAAAGGTTCTCCTTTCATTTAAAGAAGTGGATGCTTTGGCTGATAGGCACAGTCAAAACTATGTTTTTTTCTATCAGTCACTGAGTCATGCAAATGTGAAGAAATAAAGCCAGGACTTCCTACCAAATGTTATTTTTGCCTGTAACAGGAAATACATAGTCTCTACTTACCCTGAAGTGTTATGGAACGGAGAAGAAATGTTTACCAGAGTGGAAATAGATCCATGACAGAGGTTTGTCTAAACTCAACCTTTATCGTCATTTCAAAATCACAGTGTAGTTAGTAACCTGTCCAGTAGGTCCTTTTATTACTAACATAGTGTAAGATTCATCTTAACAAATGGAGACATCTACATTGTTGATGTCCAACAAAGAAATGAAATCTGTTCATGTACTTGAGTGAGTCTGATCATATCATTTTAGGTCTCATTCAAGGAGACAATAGAACAGTTTTCTTCCTTGTGTCTAGTTTGAATCTACTGTCTTTTAGTTTAAAACCATTACCTTATGCCTTTTACATTTTTAAGAGATACTTTATACTTAATTTGGGGTGCCTCGCATTGTCTTCTTACTTCTGAAGGATCAATAGGCAGAAAATAGCTTATTAAATGAAAACAAATAAATACATTTTTCAGAAAAAGGAAATATTTTTCTCTGAAGAAAATGATGTCATTTTGTGCTTCCAATGTAACATGTCTATTACACAAGGAAACTAATGTAATAGCACTTTTGTAAAAAATTGAAAAAGGAGGTTTTCTATTTAGAAAAGAATATTTCTACAAGAAGACATTTCTGATGACTGGAGTGAAATTCTCCCTACAAAGTAATAATGAATGATCCCCCATTTTCTCTCTCAGTGTCTATAATCAGTTTTACTCTCTGTCTGCAAAGCAATGTTTAAGGCAGACATTTCTACTTTTCTAATGAACATCTCACTGCTTTAAAAATATGTTGGTAACTTTTCATAACATTTTTCTAAGAGAAAGTTTGTAAGGTTTTTGCTTGTTTGTTTGTTTTTAATTTTCTGAACACAATAAAATGCTCCATTAACCACACTTTGAGGAAAGGTTCCAGCCTTGGCGGTACATAAATGTAGTCAGTCAGATGAGTCTCCCTCTAACCTCGTTTCAAATTCAGAATTTTAGGAAGCTACAAGGACACTTTATTCTTCAAACACAGGCTCAATCTTTCCTTCACTCTTTTTTATTATTTTTAATTGATTTTTCCTGGAGTACCGGGAAAACTCCAGTCTCTAGTAATTAAAAAGCTATTATAAACAAAAAAAACAGAAGCTTTGCTTGGCATTTTTTCCAGACTCATAATTTTACTATGTAATAACTACCAATGTTGCAAAATTAATAGAACGAAGGGAATTTATTAGAGATGGGTTCAACAACAATCCTTTCAGCACAAAATTTATTTGTCCTGTATCCTGGTTGTTCTGGACTTTAGAAGAGAAGAATGAAAATCTTGGGGGATAAAGAAGTAACAGAAATAAGTATTTTTTAAAATAATACAACTTTTTTTTTTTTCAGTTTTAATTCACAAAATATACATGGCTTCCTAATCTCCATGGATGCACTGACTGCATCTAGAATCCTGTGATTTTTTAAAGGAATCTTTGCTTTACCTACTATCAAAGAAACTGTGGCTATTTCCAGAAATATAAATGGCTGACAGAGACTATTTGCTAATGTTGCACAGGATTTTTCTTACTCAGAATACAGTAACTGAGGAATAACTATCCCTGGGACTAGTTGAGCTTCATGAAGTTAAGAATGTGAGAGAGACAGAGAGAATCCAGCCATACTTAGGCAAATAGACAACAATTTTGTTGAATGTTAAATTATTAAATCTTTCATTGTGCTTTTTTTGTGATTCACAAAAATAATAAATTGTAGATGATGTTTGCTTTGACTGCATCTGTAAAGTCCTTCTTTTCTGTTTCCTAGAGGAACTTAAAGATATCTATACGTTGTAAATGAAAACTGAACATGTCTAACACTAAGCAAAATCACGGTGTTTTTTCGATTGTTGATTTTTTTTACAATTTGAGAAATTATTTACAACTAACATCAGTGATAATGAAAATAATAAACAATGTAATTTAAGGAAAAAAAAATCTCTTTTCATTTGAGTAAAATAATACATTGTTTATAGACTTTTACCCCTGTATAAACTGGGGTATTCCTGATATATTCAAAGCAGGATAGGCAGATACCACTGTGCAGAATTTATTCCTTTAGGACTCAATATTGAATTTTTTGGCTAATAGAGCCAAAAATATTTTCTCATATGTAAAAGTATTGATAATATAAAACTAAGAAAAGCAGTATTACTTGGAAATATTGGCATATACACTTGCTGATAAATAAATCAATGATCACTTTACCTAACACAATTCTAATAAAAAAGTTGTTTCTTGCTTCTCAGAAGAAAACCAGGCAATCATAAGGAAAGTTAAAAAGCATACCAAACATAAACTTGTCCATTACTCTTAACTTGATCTTGTACGCATTGAAGGTGAAAAAGCAAAAGAAATCAAATTCAAGTTGATGTAGAACTTTGTGGTGGGTTGACCCCAGCTGGATGCCAGGTGCCCACCAAAGCTGCTCTGTCACTTCCCCCCTCCGCTGGACAGGGGAGAGAAAATAGAACTAAAGGCCTGTGGGTTGAGGTAAGGACAGGGAGAGATCATTTACTAATTGCCGTCATGGGCAAAACAGACTTGACTTGGGGAAAATTAATTTAATTTATTGCCAATCAAATCAGAGCAGGATAATAAGCAAACCCAAATCTTAAAAACACCTTCCCCCATCCCATCCCTTCTTCCAGGGCTTAACTTCACTCCTGATTGTCTCTGCCACCTCCCCTGAGTGGTGCAGCGGGACAGGGAATGGGGGTTGGGGTCAGTTCATCACATGTTGTCTCTGCCGCTCCTTCCTCCTCAGGGGCAGGACTCCTCACCTTTCCCCTGCTCCCCTCGCCCATGGGAGGCAGTCCTCCATGAACTTCTCCAACGTGAGTCCTTCCCATAGGCTGCAGTCCTTCACAAACTGCTCCAGCGTGGGTCCCTTCCCCGGGCTGCAGTCTTTCAGGCACAGACTGCTCCAGCGTGGGTCCCCCACAGGGTCACAAGTCCTGCCAGCAAACCTGCTCCAGCGTGGGCTCCTCTCTCCACGGGGCCACAGCTCCTGCCAGGAGCCTGCTCCAGCGTGGGCTTCCCACGGGGTCCCAGCCTCCTTCAGGCATCCCCCTGCTCCGGCGTGGGGTCCTCCCCGGGCTGCAGGTGGAGATCTGCTCCCCCGTGGACCTCCCTGGGCTGCAGGGGGACAGCCTGCCTCACCATGGTCTTCCCCACAGGCTGCAGGGGAATCTCTGCTCCGGTGCCTGGAGCATCTCCTCCCCTCCTTCTGCACTGACCTGGGGGGCTGCAGGGCTGGTGTTCTCACATTTTCTAACTCCTCTCTCCTGGCTGCCATTTCTGTTGCACAACAACTTTTTCCCCTTCTTAAATCTGTTACCACAGAGGTGCTATCACTGTTGCTGATGGGCTCGGCCTTGGCCAGCATCGGGTCCATCTTGGAGCCGGCTGGCATTGGCTCTGTTGGACATAGGGGAAGCTTCTAGCAGCTTCTCACAGAAGCCACCCCTGTAGCCCTACTGATACCAAAACCTTGCCATGCAAACCCAATATACACTTCAGCAGTGCTTTGCTGTAACCATGGTGGTCTCAGCACATACATAGAACAATGTTTGCAGAAGGAAGTAATATTTTTACTACATAGAATCATAGAATGGTTTAGGTTGGAAGAAACCTTAAAGATCATCCAGTTCCAACACCCCTGCCACAGGCAGGGACACCTTCCACTAGACCAGACTGCTCAAAGCCCCATCCAACCTGGCCTTGAACACTGCCAGGGATGGGACATCCACAACTTCTCTGGGCAACCTGTTCCAGTGTCTCACTGCCCTCACAGTGAAGAACTTCCTCCTTACATCTAATCGAAATCTACTCTCTTTCAGTTTAAAGCCATTACCCCTTGTCCTATCACTATATGCCCTTGTAAAAAGTCCCTCTCCAGCTTTCCTTTAGGCCCCCTTTAGGTACTGGAAGGCTGCTAGAAGGTCTCCTTGGAGCCTTCTCTTCTCCAGGCTGAACAACCCCAACTCTCTCATCCTGTTTTCATAGGAGAGGTGCCCCAGCCCCGTGATCTTCGTTGTGGCCCTCCTCCGGACTCATTCCAACAGGTCCATGTCCTTCTTATTTTGGGGGCCCCAGAGCTGAACATAGTACTGCAGGTGGGGTCTGACAAAAGTAGAGGGGGAGAATCACCTCCCTCGACCTGCTGGTCACACTTCTTTTGATGCAGCCCAGGATATGGTTGGCTTTCTGGGCTGCAAGCATACATTGCTGGGTCATGTTGAACATCTCGTCAACCAACACTCCCAAGTCCTTATCCTCAGGGCTGTTCTCAATCCATTCACCGCCCAGCCTGTGTTTGTGCTTAGGATTGCCCCAACCCATGTGCAGGACCTTGCACTTGGCCTTGTTGAACATCATGAGGTTCACATGGGCCCACCTCTCAAGCTTGTTGAGCTCCCTCTGGATGGCATCCCTTCCCTGCAGCGTATTGACCACACCACACAGCTTGGTGCCATTGGCAAACTTGCTGAGGGTGCACTCAATCTTACTGTCTGTGTCGCCGACAAAGATGTTAAACCGACCAGTACCGACTCCTGAGGAACACCACTCATCACAGGTCTCCATTCAGACATAGAGCTGTTGACCACAACCCTTTGAGTGAGACTATCCAGCCAATTCCTTATCCACCAAGTGGTCCACCCATCACATCCATGTGTCTCCAATTTAGAGACGAGGATGTCGTGTGGGAGAGTGTCAAGTGCTTTGCACAATCCAGGTAGATGACATCAGTTGCTCTTCCCTTATCCACCAATGCTGTAACCCCATTGCGGAAGGCCACCAAATTTGTCAGGCATGATTTGCCCTTAGTGAAGCCATGTTGGCTGTCACCAGTCACCTCCTTATTTTCCATGTGCCCTAGCATAGTTTCCAGGAGGATCCACTCCATGACCTTGCTGGGCACAGAGGTGAGACTGACTGGCCTGTAGTTCCCCAGGTCTTCCTTTTTTCCCTTTTTAAAAATGGGGGTTATGTTTCCCCTTTTCCAGTCAGTGGCCACTTCCCCGGACTGCCACAGCTTCTCAAGTATGATGGAGAGTTTTTTAGCCACTTCATCCGCCAGTTCCCTCAGGACTCACAGATACATCTTATCAGGTCCCATGGACTTGTGCACCTTCACATTCCTTAGATTGTCTTGAACCTGATCTTCTCCTACAGTGGGCAGTTCTTCATTCTCCCAGTCCCTGCTTTTGCCTTCTGTGACTTGGGTGGTGTGGCTGGAGCACTTGCCAGTGAAGACTGAGGCGATAAAGTTGTTGACTACCTCAGCCTTCTCCATGTCCCAGGTAACCAGGTCTCCTTTTTCCTTCCAGAGATGGCCCACATTTTCCCTATTCTTCCTTTTATTACTGATGTACCGATAGAAGCCTTTCTAGTTGCCCTTGTCATCCCTGGCCCCATTAAATTCTATCAGGGCTTTAGCTTTCCTAACCTGATCCAAAAAAAAAGCACTTGGAGCTGCACTTGAGACCTCTATCAAAATCTATTTATGAAATTAAGAGTGAAGGAACATTATAGACTGAGGTTATAGCTTTGTAGGATAAATAGCACTATGAACGTTATGTAGGAGGTCATCTTGCCACAGATGGCAATTGGACTGTGAAATGATGGAACTTTTAACAAAACATTGAGATGTCCTGAGTGGTATTAATGGAAGTTTAACTATCCAAGCAAAGAGTGGAAAATATAAATGAGAGGAAATAAGACTGAGGGTATATTTGCGGATGTGGCACGCAATTGATTTTTAACTGAATATGTGCATCAACTGAAAGGGAAGGAAATAATAATGGCTCTGGCATTAAGTAATACAGTGAAAGACATACATTTAAATAACCTTGTACTGCAAATGGATAAATGCAGAGAAATTCAGAGGAGACTATTTGTTCCTAAATTTTGTAATTTTAAAGGTAAGAAAATCATCACAGTTTTAGAAAAAAAGGAGAAAATTTTTTATTTGAATGTGTAAATATCAAGGTCTGGCAGAGAGATTCTAGAGATAAAGGGGAGGGAGGAACATTAGTGACACTTAGCCCAAAATGTCTTTTTGCAAAAAATCTGCAGAGTAGAAAACTTTCTTAAAAGCAACGGTCCTCTAGTGTGCTGGGGAATTTATGGATTTGTGGGGACAAAGATCCCCTTTTTGAAAGACTAGAGATTAGCAGTTCAGCCTTCAAAGCTCTCCAAGTTTGTCACTGTCTTTCTAAGGTTGCAAGAAGGAGTTCCCTTACTGCCAGCAGCTTATTTGCAGAGAGCATATTCTTGCTTTTTGAGTGGGGAAACAAAGACTGACCAGTGAAGACTGGTCACTGTAGTAGTTTACAGTGAGTGATTTATTTGGTTGTTCACTGTCTAGTAGGTGCTAGTGTATACCCTATTTTCCTCTATTACGAGAGGCTGGTCTGTGGAGAGGAAGGCAACCTGCTACCAGGGTCAAATGAAACCGAGCTGAAGCAGGCAGGGATTGCTCCTTCCATGATAGCATTTAGAAATTCATAAGTGGCTTGGGGCACTTCTCAAGTGCAAGGTGAGATGTGCAGGAAGAAGAAAAAAGCACAGTGAAAATGCAGAGTGAGCACAGAGAGACTGCATAGGCAGCCACAGGGTAGCCCTGGAGAAGACTAAGGGACAGATGTGCTCTAAGGTCTTAGCAAGGAAGGAGTAAAAAAGACTGCACTTAGGGATCTAGACGAGTACAGTAGGGAGATTTGCTTATCTACCTTTATTATTGGGCCACCCTGGAGATCTCATTTTTTCTATTCAGGAACTTTGTACTCCAATTGTGTCACCATTGTTCAACAGTAATGTGTAGTCAGATTCACCTTAACACTTTTTCCAGCTGAAGTTCCCATAGCACAGCTCCTCATATTTTAGGATAAGATTCTAACAAGTCTGAAGTGGCATATGAACTGAACTACTGACGTTGCCTTCATTTATATCCCACATGTCTGACAAGGGATTTTACTTGTGTCCATACATTCAAATGCTCCAAAATATTATTTGTCTAAAATATATGAACCAAAATTCTATAAGGAGAATCTGGCCATCAATCACTCAGAAGCTGACAGTCCTTTGTTTTTCTGCTGTAATTCCTGATTCTACAGAGGTAACATCAAAGTTCTGTTTCTGTTCCAAAACTCTGGTCTAGCTGAGCATAGCAGATTGTCTTACTTATTGAAGATTAACTCCCATCTGCAATGGACTACCCCAAAGTTGACCAAAACTGTTTTCTGAGCTTTGACCATACAAATAGGCTGGACTTGTACCTCTCCATTAATGGCTCTGAGAAGATTGCAGAACTGTCTTGGTAATGGATCCAGAAAAGATATTTTTTTACCTCCACAGAAAGATCTTATCCGTTCTTCTCTCTGATCCTCTTGGAACAATTGCACCAAGTAGTTTATGTATTAAGTCCTGGATAATCAAATCAGATGTGATTAAGTACAAATTGATTCTTAAAATCTTGAGGACCAATATGCAGCTTAGATGGCCTGTGACATCTACACAGATACATATTTTCCTATAATGCCAGAACACCTGACCATAAATACTGGGTGAAAGCAGGCCAAACACAGTAATGTAGCTATAAATTTAGTTCAGGTATATACCTACCCAGCCAAAGCTAATCAAAAAGCTTGCAAGGACTAAGTTTTCAATACAGACATAGAGTTTAAGGCTGGGACGTACAGAAAAATATTAACTTCAATGTGATATTTATTTAAGATTTTGTCAATTAAGTCCAGGACATAAAGTCCACAGAAGGTTTGTGTAACTATCTGAGACTCTGTAACTTATCCGTTTCTGCTATACCATTTGCTTATTTACTTAAAGTTCTGCTACTGTAGATATCCAAGAATCTGTCAGGTTAACTATTCTGCACATATTTCCTTCAAAGCTCATTCACAAATATCTTAGATTTTAAGTCCTTTGATGGATGCAGGATTTTTTACAAGGCCTTTATGTAAGGTCTTTAATAGGTTTTACATGCCTATCTCATACCGGCATAATTAAGTTCACTATCTGATACAGTATCACCATCATTTTTATTTAAAAGTACCAGAAAAGGAGGAGGCATTGATACTACTGTTTATTTTTTGCTTGAAGTCCAAAGATAAAATCTCTACACTACAAAGTAGGAGACTTGAGACTTCAGGCTTTTCCTAGCCTGAAAGGTAAAATAACTTCTGGAAGCTTACTACTCCTAAGCTTAGGCACCTGCTTCATCTTTTCTTCAGTCTGAACCTCTGTATGAGAGGCAACAGAAGAGCCTGGAGGACAAAAAGAGGACAAACAGCTGGAAACTTGACTCTTTAGCTAAGTGGTTAAGGCAGCCAGCTAGCAGACAGCAGACCAAAACATTGGTCTCACCATCAGCTCTTTTTTTACCTAGTAATCTAATATAAAATGCACAAACAGTCCATGGAAATTATGCCAGACCTCAGGTTGACTCCTATCAGATGAAAACTCTAATAGAGTCAGGAATCATAAGCAGACAGACAGCTCATACGGTTTTTGGTGTTTCATTTTCATGTGTTTCTCTGTCTTTTTAAAGAGACACACAAACAATAGAGAAAACCACAGACAGAAAGCAGCACTGACAATAACTATGTACAAAAAGGAGTTTGTACAGTCTGCAGCAAAGCTGAATAGGGAATTTCCCCCTTTCCAATCTCATGCAGTACTAGCGATATAAGAAGTTGCATGCAACAATAAGAGACTTGAAAAAATCACACAGAAGAGAGACTTCTAAATTGATAGCATTCCTTTAAGTTGACTGGGTACAAACTAGCATCACTATATGATACTTATCTGTGACAGTACTTCACTGCCTTCATCAAAATTTCACAGAAAATGTGGAACTAATAATTTGCTTTGAATAAGATGAAGCTTGAACTGTCTGCTTATTTGTGTTTACTGCCTAAGTAGTTAATATGTCTCACTTAGAGATAAGACTTGTATGGCTGCAGCCTATGGTCCCAGCTCACTCCTATTGGTTTAAAAAGGATTACTGTCAAGAGTAAGGCAAGACAATTTTGGCCTTTGTACTGTAGCCATGTTAACTGCATGCAAGTAACACAGGGAGATGTTTATTGTTGGGGTCTTGAGAGGGGACCTGCCTAAACTGACAAACTTTATTTTTAATACTTCTTCCTTCAATTTGGAAAAGCCCCGTTTACAAGTAATGCAAGTTGTGGCATTAGTGGAAGATGACAATAAAGATTTTAAAAGGCTATGTTATGTTGTGGATATAAATTAGAGTTAAATTCCTCTTATTTAAGCAGCTCGTATTTAAAACTTGAAGAGAGTTCACTATACTGTGAAACACAGCTCTCTATTAGTGTTGACCAATTTTAGGATTTTTGAGAGATTTTTTTTTTTCCAAGCTGGATACTTAGGAGTAAGAAAAATACATTGGGGTATACTAGATAAGCTGTGCTCCATCATTTGGGAAAAGGAACTCTAAGATAGCGCTATGAAAGGAAAAATGTTCACAACAGAGTATGAGAAGATATTCAGGCATGTGAATATATCACAGCTATCAAACATCAGCAAAACAAAAAAACACAAATTGGTTCTATGCAAACCTATGCTATCTAAATTAACATTTGGCCTTGGAAATAGGCATGACTGTGTTTATCTGGCATCACAAATTATTCACGTCAGCTAATAAACCCAGTAAGGATTGATGTTGGCTGTCCTCTTCAACTGTGGTATAGCTAAACTGTAATCCAGACAAAGTCATGGTGGATTGCCTGGAGTTACTGAAAGTTATTGAGTGGAGGATGAGCTATACAGCTCCATTAAATCCTTCTCCCTGTTCATCCTACCAGTATTCTCATCCCTTCATCCTACCCCTCCACTTCTGCCCTCTCATGCCCCTTATGTTCACATTATATTTCCTTTATTTCTTTATGTCCCTGGCCCCTCATTCCAGGCCCCATCTTCTCTTAAGTTCCCCAGACATCTCTACACAAAAAGTAAGCCCATTAATATACGCTCTCCACAATCTTATCCCAGCCAGACCAATTCCCGCCCTTTGGGCCTCTACCTAATGGTAAAATCCTTAATGTGCACTTACATATATTTGACAGAAGAGTGTTTATTATAGAATCTTCCTATAGGTATATTTCTGTTAGCCTCCTTATACCAGTATGTATCTATACAATTGTGATTGGGGTGATTGTGCTGCTTTAAAGCAACACAACTTTCCATTTAGAGGTAAACGTAACAGTGATGAAGTCTCATGCTTTGTGATGCTGTGAACCTGTCAACTGTATTGACCACAGTTACTTCAGTCCACCTCTCTGTCTTCAGGCTTTGTATGCCTTTATGCAATCCTTATTGCCATGTGTGCAAGAAGCAAATGGCTTTCAGGACTTTGCACTGGTCCTTGATTAAGTAGATTGTCTGTCTCAGCACTTTCTTTCTTCTCCCCCCTGCTACAATTTGTCCTCCTATTTTTAATCACACAGGGACAATGTCACTATAATTCACCAGTGGCCTGTGGAGATCCCTGTACTGCCACATGCCCTGTGACACTCCTACCACGTCCTATCTCTTCTCTTGCTTTCTTTTTCTTCTTCCTTGGGAGCAATTTCAACAACGTAGGAATTCTGACAGATCTTTTCTTCCACTTCTAACCTGCAAATTTTGCTGTTCTGTTTCAGGGACGTAGGTTAACTCATCCCCTGGGCCGTATCTAGGCTGCTACTTGGCCAGCTCCACTATGTAGTCAGGTTGCATGAGTAGAACTTGGCTGAATGAGCAGAACAAAATGATTAGGTTCGGCACCCCAGGAATTGTAATTTCAGCTTCTTCCTTTCACTGCAGCACTAAAGATTCAGCCCAGCTCCCATGATAGTCAAGCTAACATAAATTGCAGCTATTATGGAATTCAAGCTAGCATTTTGGGGTGTGTTCGGGAATCAGATTAAGGGCACTCTTGAGCAAAACTTTTAGCTGGAACTGCAGAGAAGATGGAATTTTAAAAAGAACAAATAGATGGTACACAGAAAAGAAGTTACAAGCAAACAAGGAGAAATGTTCACAGTTAACCACACCTTAATCATACAAAGATCCTGGGATATTTATTGAACTGTAAATAAACATTGTGCCTTCAAAGTGGATTCACTGTGTCATCATAAAATTAAATTTTCCATTTCATATAGATATTTCAAATATTTTAGCTGAGATTTCTAAATCTGGTGTCCATAAGAGATATTGAAAAAAATTAAGACTGTTTAAATTTAAGCAGCTTTGAGATGTTTATTCTTGTCTTTTATACTATGGCTTGTAAGAATGTTGAGAGTTACTTACTTACATAAAAAACAGAGCAGTGCCTGACAGGTTTTGGAGCGTTAAATGCAGTCTGCATGCTGTTCAAGGTCATTAGCTGTAATGGGGTCATCAACCCAATACCCTCTGCAGAACTTGTTTTCTGTTTAGCAACTGTGTTTTACATTGAGTCTGTGCTCATCACTAATGTATAAGTAATAACCAATTTATTTCTTTCACTAAATGTGTTTTTCATAATGGCAATAATAGAGTCCAGGGAAGCCCTTTTCAAGGGATTAATTTTCTCTCTAATTCAGGTGGCTAAAATCTTTCTGCCATTTTCTCGATGCTTCACCCTGCATGGCCCAGATACAAGGTTGATCTTTGAAATTGTGCTACTTAATGTCTTGTTATGCTATTCAGAGGGCTAAATAACCATGGCAGAACTTGGAATAAGCAGGATTACTATTATTGGCTTAAGATAAAGAGGTTGGGTTTTTTTTTTTCCATTGTGGATAGAAAGCCTTTATTTTTCTCCTTCAGGTCTGGGGAGAGGAAACAATATGGAACTAGTAGAGCAGAAGTAACAGATGCCATTAATTGCACAGAAAGGTTTCTGTTCCTCAGGAAATAGCTATCTCAGGTTTTTCCCAGAGTTCTTACTCCACTGGTATCTATTATTTTAAACCTATCCTGTGAAATAGTCTCCAACATTAAACTGCCTAATGTGAATATTTGTGGCTTTTTTCTGTCCTTGATTGTTTTTACACAATGCAAAGCACATTCTCAGCAGGAATCCCACTGGGGCATGGTGTATTGTAAATATAATTGCTGAATATTGCAGTTGCCCTCCAGCCATTGGTACCTTATCTAAATATTCGCTACTATTCAGTCAAGCACATTTGCCTCATAGACAGTTTTGTCTATGGGGAAAGAATTATAATCAAATGAAATAAAGAAGAGCATAGGTGAAATGTCTATGTAAGCAGTAATGTATTGGCACAAAATAATTATTCATTCAAATCAAACAAAACTTAATATTATTTATCCAGTAATTTTTACCCTCAGAGGGACTGAGTTAGTGGAGTTTTTCTTCCAGCCAAAAGGCTATGGATTAATTTTTGGCTGATATTACTGAAAATTTCTGCCCATGTCAAAGAATACATTTACAGAACATTCATGTCACAATTTGAAATGTGGACATAATAACTCTGTTTTCATTGTGGCATGTGATTAAGCCTGTTTATACATCTATACCTATTGCATTTCCTACAGACTTTATTGTAGAAATTCCTTTATTAAAGTACCAGAGGGGAAAAAAAAAAAAGCCCAGCAAGAGACTTGTTTTGGAGTATCCTATGTCTTGAGAGCTGACAGGTAAAAAGACACATTCAATACAAGTTGTACAGGCACAGTCTGGATGTGGAGACCTCTGTAGTTTAGAAGCAAATCCCAAATAAATCCAGAAAATTGTTATCTATTACAAGCTCTGAACCCATCATCCTAAATCACTATTTTCTAACTGCATTAACCCAATTTGAACTATCCCCCACAGCTTGGTTATAATTTCAATTAAATTTTCATTTGAAAAACTTTAGTGTAGTTTGAAACCTTTGGCCCAAGGGAGCCAAGCCAACATCTGCAACCCTGCAACTCAGCACAGAAACCTGATGGCAGATCTTTCAGATTTCTCTATAAAAGATAATCAGTCGTTACTCTATTCAAAATTAACAATGGCATTTCATAAATATTTAAGCTGGACGTTTTAAAGTTAGGGACCTCACACAACAGTTAAGCATGTACATGAAAAAAAAAATATTGTTTTCCCATGGCTCAAGGCATCCCTCATTACCACAAATGCAAATAGCCAGAAGTTTTGAATCTAGGCTGCTTTCACAAAGGCATTACACTTTGAACACTGAGACTAGAAAATGTTTCAGCCAGAAGTAAAATAAATAAATAAAATCAGATCAGTTTGCTAAATCATCAGATGTTAGCATAGTAACTTGCCTGGGGCTTATACGTAATCATCCAATTAAAAGAACATCATGATGCAATCTAGTGAGCTATCAAACTCAATGCTAATGATGGGGAAAGCCATATGTCATATGGTATCTGAGAAAAAGGGGAAACTTAAGATTTGTTCTATGTGAAAGTAGTGCTTGAACGGGAAGTGATGGGGTGAGCAGATTATGTTCTAGCTAATGCTGAAGGGAAAAAGAAGAGGGGGTTTTTGGTGTTAAATTGTTATTTTAATTTGAATATGGTATGCTGCAATGGTCTTTTCCTAATTGAAGATCTGTAACTAACCTTGCTAACCCCAGGAATGATACCCTATAAACTGGTTAAAAAAGGCTGTATCTATGGAAATGCAGATACAGATTCTTTCCCGGTATCAGTTACTTATGATAGAAAATTCTACTGCTTGTCAGGAAACACTGACAAATACACAAAGCATTTAATACAGAAAACCAATAAAACACGGTCTTCAAATCCTCAAACAAATAGCCTCAAAAAGGGTATAAGTGGTTCGCTAGCTAAATTTCGTGTAGCACTTAAATCCTGATTTTTTTTCCATGTCTAAAAGATTCAAACCATCAGCTGTGCTGAAGCAGCACTCTGTGGTCTTAGTTAACCTTGAATCTGAAAGTACATAGGTTGATTCTACAGCCTACCTTCTCAGAAAAGAAGCTGATGTTTTCTTCAGCCCTATTAAATACGTTTATTGTTCTAGAAGCTCTATAGACATCTATCAAAATCATTAAATCATGACAAAATGATAAACTGAGGAAAAGAACTCAGAAGATACAAATGAGAGGAGACTTGCTCTAGACACTGCCACCATCAAGTAGGAACAGGCTTTCTTAATACAAATGCTTCTTCACTGCTAGGTCTATACTTGAAAAACGTGTCTGCATGTGGCAACGCCGTGCACCAATCTCTAGTGGGCTGAGTTAGAAAAGCACATATGCAGTGGTTAATTTCTGCAAAGGCCTGTGTTCCCATGCATCACTGCCTGATAGTCCCAGGTTGCATGACAGGTAATCCAGCCTTCACAGCTCCCTGGTTCTCTGAGATCTCCTTTGTGCATGAGGAGAGCAGTGCCTTGGCCTATATAACCCTTGTAAAGTTTGTGATATCATCCATGCCATAATATGACAGCGTGTTTACCATCTCCCTGGCTAGCTCTGTCTAATATGGCTGACAACATATTTAAATGTGAGTTATTGAAATGGAACTAGCAGTCAAATAAAAGCATGAAATCTTGATCCTCTAATTACTAAAATAAATTATGACTGCTCCAGAATAAGTGTAACACGATGTTAATTAAATGCAATGTCACAGAGCATTTATTAGGGTTTTTTCCTTGCAAAGTTCTTTGTTGAACTGTTGTTATTAAACAGATGCAAGAAAAAAAAAATGTGCTCACCTGTACAGATCCTGTCCTGATAGTGGCCCTGACCCTTTTTAAAAATAGCTGCAACTGGTAGAGCTGACTTTGTTGGATCCTTATTTCCTCCTTTTCAAAGGAAGTGTCGGGAAGAAAACCTACTCTGAAAACCAGAACCCAGAACTGTCCATACAACTGTGTTATGGCCATGGTAGGAAAAAACTGCCCTTTAAGACATGAGCCTAAAGACTGTAAACTGGATATTGCAGGTTGTTTCTGGAGAGGGCAGTAGCAAAAGATGAGGATTCTCTTACAAACTGTATATCAGGAAACCAAAGAAATTTCCTTTTGCATGATACTAACACCTTACTGACATCATTGACAGAAAAAGAGAATGTTTTTTCAGGTGGTACACAATATCACAATACTTTCAAAATATTTTATTATTCAACATAAGTACAAACTGCTGTAGGAAGGAAGCAATTTTCTACAATGTTAAAGGAATAGAGAAATGTTGGAACACAGGTTGTTAATTATGTGAAAATAGCTACAGTTCTGAAATGTTTTGTTCTGAGATAACACTCAAACACAATTTTTACCTTTCCTATAAAGCAAAATTATGAAAAGCATATTTGGCAAGATGATCAAAACAGTGAAGGATTTTTTATGTAATTAAAAGATTTACTTCTTCATTTAGTTTTTCATTCTTAAAGAGATAACTATGTTCAAAACAATTTCCTTCAAAAAGAAATAAAAGTCCAAAATGTGGAAAGCAGCTTCTTCAGTATTTTTTAAGCACTTTGTTGCAGTTTTGTTAGAATAGAGTTGGGTTTATACATTTAAGATTAAATAATTCAGCATTTTACTTAAAAAAGATTATCTAC
The DNA here is from genome assembly GCF_947461875.1 of Haliaeetus albicilla. NCBI lineage: Eukaryota > Metazoa > Chordata > Aves > Accipitriformes > Accipitridae > Haliaeetus > Haliaeetus albicilla. Next base: position 14,819,758 of record NC_091502.1, on the reverse strand, counting down.
TCTAGCATGAGCTATATGCTACATGTTCACCAATACTTCCTTTTGGTCCATTATCTAGAAAATAGGATAGAAAATGGAGAGACACAGGAGAACACTCAGGCTGCTATTAGAACAGACATTCTGTTGTGCTTGTGCACTCCTTGGAAAATTAATAAAGGTACTAAAAAGCAGTTCAATTCTGCATAAATCCTAAAATGCCACATTTTCCAAAACAGCTTATGATCTGTGCACAAAAAATTATTCAGAAAATCTTTCAAAAGGTGCCAAAGAAGTTGCTACCTTGCTGTTGGCACAGTGGTGCCACAGACAGAAAGAACTGCCTCGTCATGGCTATTATCCACTGCTTGAAGAAGTAACTGGCAAGTTATCAGTTCAAAACTAGATACTCAGAGTTTGACCAGAATTTGACTAAATCTGCTGAGGGGATGACAGATCATTTCTTCTGAAAATATATTACAAACTACTTTATATAATGACTTCTTCTTTGTTTAAAACCCATGCCATGGTCATTATGATTAGTGACAAAGTATTTAACTCTGTAAGAAAGTCAATAGCTTGGTGAGGTCTATGCAGGAGTTCATGAACATTTTGTGGAGTATGGCCCCTTATATCACTGTGATTTAGTAGCAGTTTGAACTTCACCAATTAGAAGTAGGTAACATAAGCTTTACTCTTACATCACATGCAGACAGTTATGGGAAGACATTGAGAAACTCAGTATTTGCAAATTTCATGAAGGCTTGTATCAAAACTGCTGAGGCACAAAAGAAACTTTTATTTTCATAGCCATAGCAAAAAAACCCAGGAGTGTACCCAAATTTAAAAATAATTTTGAAAGGGAATTTCATAAGTTTAGCATTACCATACCACATGAATACAGTACCCAGTCCCATTGGTGTTACATTGCTATAACTTTGTGAACAGAGCTGAAATAAGCATGAAGCCCATTTTTGCAGGGTTTGGGTTTGGGTTTTTTTTCTGTCTTTATATTGTTTCAGAAGATTATTTGTTGTTTTGAAAGTATAGAAGGATTATACCTTGGCCATAAATACCAGCATAATTTGAACAACTACCCACAGCTGTTGCAATCAAAGATGTTCAGTACATGTCATTTATCTGTGGGCAATTTTACAAAATCAGAATTTGTAGATACTATAAAGCATAATAAAAAGTGAAATTTTCAACTCAACTATGAAACAGAAATTAAAAATCATGTTCATAACATTTTTGGTTCAGTTTAAATCATTTGCATGTATGAAAACATTATATTATATATAGTGATATCATATAAAATGTTAAATAAAATATACACTTATAAGTATGGGGGGTTTTATCCAGTCAATTAATTTATGTCTTGATTTTGGAAAAAAAATCCATTTAGAAGCAGAAAAAACTCTTATGATGGAAAACACTGAACTAGTTCTTAAGGATTGTAATTTCTGTCACACTTTGAGGAAAAAAGAAAATACACTTTTTCTAATGTCCCCAGCACATTAAGAATAATCAGCGAATCCTTGAAAACTATTAATGTCAAAAGAAAACTTGTCACCATGCCACAAGTTGGAGACACTTAATGACATAAGAAATGCTATAGATGAAACACATGTGGACTCAACCACTGAGCAATTAAGAGGAAAATTTAACCAGAGGAACCTGCTAATCACTTAGTATGCTATTTAATTTGCACAAAAAGGGCATATTTTAGAATAAGGATACTGAAGATGATTTTTACTAAATCATTTATTTTAATAGCTGTTTAGCAGGAAGGTATATAGATTTACCAATGTTAGCATTGTTTTAGCCACTGGCAACAAGATGATAATATTGAAAGTTAATTTGGGACTCTGGCTCTATTATTTGCAACTCTAATTACTTGCCTTAGTGAGCAAAGAAGCCTGAGGAAAATAAACTGGAATAGAACCACATCAGGAGACTGAAATGATAGAAGCTCCAGGCTAGGTGATCTGAGGTGTTGCCATTTGCAGAAAGACTTTGTATTCTAGGTCCTTTGCTTAAAGTGTATTTTCTCTTCTGAAGATTTTTTATACCAAAGCGGTGTTTGATTTCATGACATCATTTTCAATAATTTCCTAGGAATTAAGCTTTTTTTTCATCCCTTTGGCCTCCCTTTTCACCCAGTGATTCAGATTTGAAGAGGTAATAAGAAAAAAGGAAAATTCCCTTTGAAAATATCACTTGAAATGCTTTAATAACTCCTTTGCCTCAGAGTGAATATTGAGTTGTGCTGCTGATAGGCAGGGGGAAGGGTTGCACCAATTAAATGGAACCCATTGTTATTCTGCAGTGTCTCATTTTTGTGCAGTGATCTTCTAAAGAAATAGGCAAAGAGAGTCTGTTTAGTACTAATGATGGTTTCTGAGGAAATAGGAGAAGGATGCCCTTTTACATACTGTATCACTGTAATATAACAGATCATGCAGAGCATTCCATTTTGTGCTAATTCAAAATAGAAATACATATTGTAATAGGTGGGACCAGTATATATCTGTGGTTTTATTTTGATGTATAGTATGATACAAAGTAAAATGTTAATGTATCTGCAGTTTAATTTATGCTCCTAAAACCATGCTACCAATATACACACCAAATAAAAAGTAGCCTTTACATGCTCCTTCTCTTCCTATACCCAGCTTAAACTATAGAATGGAATTTAATTAAAGCTCCTACTTACTTCAATAAGAGAAGCCTTGTCAGTTTAATTGATTCTTGGTCAAAGTAATATTGATTGGATAAAAACAAATCCATTTCTTTTCCAACAATTAAAACATTTAAATAGGCTCCCTCTCCCTTTTGATGAAAGGACATGAAACTGCTGGCAGCTGTCCCTATGGCTGATGTTGATCATTAGCAAATGAATTAATGTACATTTATATTAGTACCCATCTTGTTTTATTATAATATTCTACTACATTAAGCTCTCTAATGTCCATCTATTAAAACCTAGAAAATAATATAAAAAGTCCTTACTATATTCTGATGTAAAAACTGTTTAAAATATTTTAAAATACTATTTAAAATTTCTGGATCTGAGCCTGTACTGAGTGCTTTTAGCTCTCATAGTGAATATCAAAGTCTGTTAAGGGAGTTGAGCACTTCAGAGTTACCGCTTACTTAACCAGTTTAAAAATTATTTAAAAGTCATCTTTCAGAAATCAGATCTGATTTACCTGCAGATAACTGTTTTAGCAGTTCTTAAGGCGAAAAATCTTTTCCCCAAACCTTCCACACAGTGCATCCCAAAGAAACTTGCATGGAAATTTCTACCTTTAGCTTATCATTTCCGTTTGAGGTCTAGTATGTCTTTCTAAGACTTCTGAAAACACTAAGACTTCTAAGACTTCTGAGAACTCACTTTCCCTAGCAGAATAAGATCAAAAGTGAACACTGTATTACACCTAAGGTCCATGTAAGTCTACATGCTGTCTCCAGCAGTAGCCAATAAATGTTCAGAAGTTCGATGTAAGAAACAGCAAGTGTAGAGTGATACTTCCCACTGTGGTATTTTCTCAGTGGTTTCTGATGTTGTTCTCCATGGGCTGCAGGGGTACGTTTCCCCATGGTCTTCACTGGCTGCAGGGGAGTCTCTGCTCTCATGCCTGGAGCACCTCCTCCCCCTCCTTCTTCACCAACCTCAGTGGCTTCAGAGCTGTTTCTCTCACATTTTCTCCATCCTTTCTCTTACAGCTGCTGCACAGAATTTTTTACCATTTTTAAAATATGTTATCACAGAGCCACAACCAGTGTCGCTGATGGGCTTGGCCTTGGCCAGTGGTGGGTCCACTGGAGCCAGCTGGAACCAGCTGTGTCTGACATGGGGGCAGCTCCTGGTGTCTTCTCACAGAGGCCATCCCTGCAGCCTCCTCACTACCAAAACATTGCCACGTAAATCCAATACAGTCAAATAAATAACACCTGTAATTTTCTAAAATCTACCAGTATTTGTAAAAACCTTTCAAGGTAGTGGCACAGGGAAAGGGATGCCACTGAAGTACATCTATCTAGTCCTGGTGCTGACTGCTTCTGGATGTGGAAATAAATAGGACTTGTACCTAAGAGAAAGGGTACCAGAAGCTCTGTAAAGTTTGAGCCTTGTTGGCAGTAGCTTCAGACCTGAGACTGGAAGCTCTGCCAGACCAGTTATATATCCTTTAATTTGCTTCTACATCTGTCTGTAATGAAGCTAGGTTTTAAAATTATTACATGCAGATAGTGGAAAGAGAAAATACTGTAATAAGAAATAAAAAGTATTTATTATGTCTTTGCGATTTCAATAAATTCTTTTTTGCAGTTGAGAACTTGTGACATATTGTTTACCTGATGTAATGCACTGCAGTCAGCATATTAGGGGTTGTTGGAGAAAATACATCTTTTCACGCAGATTCTGTTACAGAAAAAACCATAACTGAACAATTCTGTTTTCATGGCATTGCTTTCTTATGTCTGTTTATCCTCTTTCAGGTATGTGCTATCACAAGAATGTGACTGGGGATGGCCATAGCTGTGTGTAATGAAACTTTGAGACACGAGCATCATGTTGGCTACCATTTTATTTATTTATTTGCAAATTTTTTAAATTTCATTTCATTTCATATTATCTTAGGATGCTGAGAAGCAACTAAAGTAGCTAATCTTATTTATAGTCATCTATCTGATTGTTAGTAGGTAACGGTATAATCACAGGTTTTGTGTAAAATAATTCTGCATGCTGTGGGAGAAAGCATGGGCTGATACTTTAAATTTACTGTGTATGGTCTAGTTACAACTGGCAGGGATATAAAATATGTATTATGCTTTGATAAAAGGAATCAGCCACATTTTTCAGCATTAACATTGGTGTGTTAAACTTCTAGGCTTTTAAAAATGGAAACCTTCTTAGCTACTGTAGTAAATTAATTGCTCTCTTTAAGCAGCCACGTCATCCCACTTGTCTGGTTGGCATTGACCTCATACCCCCGTTTGGAAGTCTAGAAAAACGAAAGCTCAGGTGTGATGCTTTTACTTGCTTTTTTCTGATTTTCACAATATAGAAGATGATTATAGAAATTAAAAATAAAATTTCTTAGCTCTAATTTTGTTCATGCTTAAAAGTTCTTCTTTTTAGTCCGTGTGTTGGTAAGAACTGCAGCATTTCAAATATTCCACAAATCCTGTACTGCAGTGAGTCAGCTGGGATCTTTCTCAGCAGAGGAGATGAAATTGCCAAAAGCTTGGGTAAGATGGACTTTTGTTTTCCACTGTCCTACTGAGTAAGTACAGACAAGTCACAGGAAGGTAGTTGCGTGGAACTATATTTTCTTAGAATAATTTTATGAATCCCTCCTACATATTCATGAGTTTTCTATATTTTAGCTAGCATTTATGTAAATGAATGAAAGTTAAACAGAAAAAAAAAAACCCTACATAGTAAGGTTTCCTAAATATTCCTGAAGTCTCCTAATTGAATCTTTGCTTTGTTTTTATTTCTCTCAGTATTATCAGCCTGTAGTTTGTTGGGTTTTTTTTTAAATGCAGATATGCCCAGGTCCAGTAAAGAGCAATAAAAAGCCACTGTTCTCTGACAAGCAAGAAGTAGAGAACATGCTAATAAGCATGGTGGGAGAAAGCTTCATGTTTTTTCCCTACAAATGTACCTGCTAATATTTCCCCATGTGCCTACCAGTATCTCTGTCTGCTTTTTTTTCTTCCAGTTGAGGGTTGGCAGAGCAGGAGTCCAGTCAGCAGGTTGCATTACTGTATATAGTCTTATAATTACCATTTAACTAAGGGTTTAATAAGGTTAGAATTTGTCTAAAATAATCATTGAAATTTGTGGCACTATTTTTTTAAAGCACTCAATGGGAAAAAAAAACGATAAAAAGCAGTAATTATCTGTGAGTTAGATCTCCCCTTGTTGCTTTGCCTGCAAATCATGCCTGCCTTCAAATCCCATGAAACCATTCTACTCCATCCCAGGACTCTTGCCCTAATCAGCAGTATGGCTTGACTTCAAGGGAGCTCCTTCAAACATAGCAAACCGTTCCCAGCCTTTAACCATTTGAAGAGCCTTTTATTTTTTTCTCTTTAGTATCTGATGGCTTCATCCTGCCAGAACTTCTAGTCCTGATATATGCCAAATGGCCTACAGAAACAATCATTTTGCCAATGAAAAGTAGCTTCTTTCTCCTGCACACCAAGTCTTCTGTCCCCACTCCCAGCCCAACAGTGACATCTCCACAGGAGAAATGTGCTTATCTCCTATGTCAGCACATAGATGGGATAATTTTCATGAGGAGATACAGGTGGGATCATGCTGGCAATATTCTCACTAGAGTAGCAGAACTCTGCAGTTGTCCTAAGTAGGATTTTTTGGGCACAATGAAGACTTCAGTCCAAATAGCTGGACCATTAACAGCGCTGACGATATCAATGGATATTTAAGTCATGGGAGAGTAACCTTTTTTCCTTTCTTTCCATGTCACTACTCTCCTGAGAGTTAATTTCTTGTTTCCCGTGCAGTGTGAGGGGACTGGTGTGTATGTCTGTCTCCTGGGAGCATCTGTCCACCCATCTGCATGTGTCTGCAACTGATACCACTTTCTGGGAACTGCAGGCACACAGCAGCCTGTGGTGATGTGAGAGGAGGTGGCAGGCTGCATTTCCTCGGTTTTTGTTAGTGTCAGATTAAAGACAAGGATAAAAGGTTACAGCATGTTCTTTCTTTTCTTACCTTTTAAAACTGTATTAACCTTCTTATGGAGGAAATAAAAGCTTAGCTGTACCATTACAGTCTGACCTGCCCTTTTAAAATTAGACCTGCTACACCTCCTGAAAAATATCTAAAACTGCTCTATTTACTCATTTTGGGCTATATAGCATGAATTTGATTATAGACACCTTCCTCAAAGGAAGGACTATTTGAAGATTTAATCTATCCCTGCTCTTTATTCTTTATTTTCTTTTCCTGTTGACATCAATTGGACTTCAGGGTTACTTGGCTTCTGATGTGCCTAGATCCAGGACTGGCATTTGGTTAATGATCAAGATACCTAAACTGCGACCTCCAGCTGTGCATTACGTATTTACCCTGTGTTATAAATAATGTAAATCTAGAGCATGACTGCCCATACAGATGTGTCTACTGTCATTTGACACACTCAGGCTATTCAGATACACACAGCTGACATCTGTGCAGCTGGCAGATCTGATGCAGGGAGTTGTACCCAAATGCCTGCTGGGAGAGCTGTCTGGAGGCCTGGTGGGATTCACTAGAGAGTTTCAGATAAAACCAGATGCCCAAGGGTGAGCAGCAGAAAGGTTCCTGCAGCAACAAAGTCAGCTCTTAGATGATGCTTAAGCACTTGGCTGACCAGTGCTGGCACCTGTTTGCAGAGGAGCTAGATCACTCTCAAAGCTAAGCTGGATGGTATTAGGGGCCCAGACATCTACTGAACATGCAGATACCTACATATAGACACCTAAAGTTAAACCTAAATTCCACCATCAGAGATGCAGAAAGAAACATGTGTCAGCACAGTAGAGATGTTTCAGGTACTGTATGAAATCTCAAATAGCTGTAGATAACTTCTGATTACTGAACTGAAGCTGAAAGGATCTAGGGCAGGAACACTGCATATAGGTGCTCACAGTGGGATTCACCTAGCTAGTGGCAGCACAGTGCAATGGCACCCCTCTTTCTCTGTAGACCCACAAATATGGCCAATGCTACACTGTTAATGAATGGAAAAAAAGGTGTATCTTCATGGAATTTTGTAGTGGGAATCAACTGAAGGAGTGTCCTGATGGATGTATCTTCACTCCCACAGATAGTCATGGTCCATAGAACAACCAGGGTCCAATTCTGGTCTTGAGTTCCTCATCAAAATTTGGTGATGCAAATCTTGGTCTAAAGATGCATCTTCAGTGTTTTACTGAGTGATTTATGTGTGGCTATTCATATCAGATAAATCAAACAGGATTTTGACCTTAAATTGAAGTATAAATTGAAGCAGGAGCAGCTGAACTGTCAAAACAAATTCCAGTATAAGCAGATTTGTCTTTATATTAGAGATGAGATTTGGAAGATATGGCGTGAGAAATTATACAGTCATTGGTGGTGGGTCCTACTACAGATCTTCATAATCCAGTGAAGAATGATTTTCTAAATCCTTCTGTCACAGTGGTTCCAAGAATCCAGACCTTTGTCCTTTTAAAATAGAGTATTTTTGAAAATTTTCAGTGACTTTCAGTCATTTCTTGCTGCTCTGAATTCGACAGTCATTCCTAAACACCCATTTCAATAGAGCCAACCACAGCCAACCATTTCTCTCTCTCATTACTGATCACCCCTGTTTACATTTTCCCATGTTTCTGGCACCTCGTCTCACAGTGATTAGGGTGGTTGCAGCTGGCAGTAGGCATTTCTGCCACAAGCATCCCTAATGCCTGCCATCACCTAGCATCTGCTTAGTGGTATCCTGCTCCTCAATGTCTTAATCTCTAGCTCCATTTATCCTTGCGGTAAACATCTTCTCCAAGAAGGTTTCTTTGTCTGCTCTGTTCATATCAGAAAAGTGAATGCTTTTAGTAACTATGATTTGATCTGACACATACAGCCAAATCCAACTTGTTCTGTGCAGCAGGCAGCAGCACATTTCTTATTCAAGTGTGTTAACTCACTGTGGTGGTCTATATTATTTCTTTATTGAAGACATTTTGATAATGTCATTATAAATTGTGTGTGTGTAATGAGTTGCATTCAGGGAAATTGCTATATTAACATAATCCTTTTTAACCTAAAATACTTGTTTCCTATCTGCAGTTTTTTAAGGAAAAACAGGTCAGTGATGCTTTGGCTGGACTCTACTGTGTTTTCTAATTTGGTGGGTTTCACATCTGATATGAAATTATGCTAGACCAGTGGAGCGACTAGAGTTACACCAGTTCACTCTAACTGAGCATACAGCTCTGGATTCTGATTGCAGAGTAAGTGTCACTGGGCCTTATGTTGCAATGCAGTAAGATTTTAAAAAATGCATTTTGCGCTTCCAAACTTGTAACAGGGAGTAGAGTAGACAGTAAAAGAGAAAACAAAAACTGTGTTTCTTCTGCTTTCACAAGACTGAGATAAGAATTGTCACTGAGGTTTGTTAAAACAAGAAATGTAGCTCATTAAAACAAAACTCTGGTAGTTTCACAGCTACACCTTAATGATAATGATTGAGGAGACTGCAAGCACTTTTGGCTTTGGGGAACAGGTTCAGATGATTACAGTTATGTGCACAGTTTGAAATCCTAAATAGAGTAGAATAAAATACTGATCTGGAAAATAAAATATAAAAAAAAAGCCCCAAACAAAGAAAAATTGAACACCGGTTTTTGTAACCTAAACCCATTTCCTACAGAAACCATTAAGACCAATGCAACCCTGAATCCTACACTGGCACAAATGGAAATTGTAGATCAAAATTGACCTGTGCATCTAGAATAGAACCTCTTACAAGGGCAATTTGTTTTATTCATACGTAGGCTTCAACTTCTGACAACATTTTTTTTTTTAATTGTGCAAATACATTCTCTTGTGAAACTTGGCTATGATGGCTTAGGAATAAAAGTATGGCTCCTAGATCATGTTTGGTATTAAAAATTAAAATAAAAATATATAAATAAAAAAGGAAAACCCCTCAAGCCTAAGCCTTTATTTGGTGGGGGGGAGGGGAGAAAACACAATTTATAATCATTTTTTCCATTTCAAAACTTAATATCTACATTTAATCTGAATAATGTTGTCATGGTTTAACTCCAGCCAGCAACTAAGCGCCACACAGCTGCTTACTCACTTCCCCCTCACCCAGTGGGATGGGGGAGAGAATTGGGAAAAAAAAAGTAAAACTCGTGGGTTGAGATAACAGTTTAATAGAATGAAAAGGTAGAAAATAATAATGCTAATAATAACAATAATAAAATGAAAATAATAATAATAAAAGAATTGGAATATACAAAACAAGTGATGCACAATGCAATTGCTCACCACTTGCTGACCAGTGCCCATTTAGTTCCTGAGCAGCGATCCACACACAGAGGCCAACTCCCCCCAGTTTATATACTGGGCATGACGTCACATGGTATGGAATACCCCTTTGGCCAGTTTGGGTCAGCTGCCCTGGCTGTGTCCCCTCCCAACTTCTTGTGCCCCTCCAGCCTTCTTGCTGGCTGGGCATGAGAAGCTGGAAAATCCTTGACTTGGTCTAAACACTACTTAGCAACAACTGAAAACATCAGTCTGTTATCGACATTCTTCTCATACTGGATCCAAAACATAACACCATACCAGGTACTAGGAAGAAAATTAACTCTGTCCCGGCCAAAACCAGGACAGATGTTTTTGCCCTTCCAAAGTCCAGTTCTGCTGTGAAGGTTGATTTTGTGTAAGTAAGGCATGGGACAGTTATGTAGTCACTGAAATCCTTGATTTCCATATAAAATTTGCTCACTTTCCTCCAAAAAGCAGCAGCTCCAAACCAGCAAAAATTTGTACAGGCAAGTAACATTCTTAGCAAGTCCTTCCTCACAGATAAAGGCCTTTTTTTGTATGCTGGTCCTTTTAACACTAATGGATTTGCAATAGTACCATAGTATCAGGAATATGGAATGATGGAGATGTAGCAGAAGTCATAGTCTGCCTTTACAAATCAACATTATCAGTGAGGCACTGAATAAAACCACGTATTTATTCTCATAAGCTCTCTCTGAAATGTGCTTAATTGCCAAACTATATATTAGAAAGACATAATATAGGCATCGAGCAGTATTTTTTTCTTGTGGGGTCTGGGATTTATTTTTTTTCTTTTTTCTCCCCCACTTTTCTGATCTTTTATACTGTCGAAAACAAGACCTTCTCCCCACCCTCCCCTCCCTTTCCCAGGCTCGAAGTCACTCCTTCATCTGCGACTCTTTACCCCCCTGCCCCAGGCAGTGCAGGGCAATGGGCCATGAGGGTTGCAGTCAGTCCATAGGTTCCCTCTCCTCACACTTTTCCCCTGCTCCTCCATGGGCTGCAGTTCCTTCAGGGAATATCCACTTGCTCTGGTGTAGGGTTCTCCACAGGCCGCAGTGTGGGTATCTTCTCCACCGCTGCCCTCTCCATGGGCTGCAGGGGAATCTCTGCCCTGGCACCTGGACCACCTCCTCCTCCTCCTTCTTCACTGACCTGGGGGTCTGCAGAAGAGTTTCTGACACTTTTTTCATTTCTCCCTCACACTGCTGCGTGGTGGTTTTGCCCTTTCTCAGTTATATTTTCCCAGAGGCACCACCAGCTTGACTGACAGGCTCAGCTGTGCCCTGTGGTGGGTCCGTTGGAACCGGCTGGAACCGGCCGTGTCCACCACGGGGCAGCCCCGGCCTCTCCTCACAGAGGGTGCCCCTGCAGTCCCCCACTACCAACGCCTTGGCATGAACACACTTAAATGCAGTGAAAGAAGATAAAACCCAGATCAGTCCAGAGAGGAAGGCTGAAGCAAGGCACGATAACGGACTTCGAGTGCAGGTTAGACAAACGTTTGTCTGGGAGGGTTCACGTTTGGTTACTTAGGTCCTGGGGCGGTGGAACAACCCCGTTCCCCATGTGAGTCGTGGTGCAGCACCAGGTGTTGGGTTTGAACCTTAACTGTCATGGGCACTCTGAAATTCACAACTTATGAAAGTGTGATGTGCGTTAGCTTAATTTCTATGATGGTATGTGAGTTTTGTGGCTCTTGAGGTGAGTCATGAAATACATATTTTATGGCAAGAAGTATAAACCCCGAGTCTGAACAGATCTGTTTTTAAAACTTATTCTTTTAGTTACAATGAATGTAATAAACTAGAGGGAAAATAACTTTGAAACAGTGCCTTTTTTACTGCCAACTGTTAATTGATTGACCTCAGCAAAGAATACTTTTTTCTGATTTAACAGGCTAATGACCTTATCCAATTGCCTGCAATTTTCTTTATGAGAGAGTTTTGAGATTAAGTTTTACAAGTACTCTTTTTAACTTCTGCCAACACAGTGACCATCTGCATAGTCATCTGGACATCATGATTGTGTAAGGCAATCAAAGGGTAAATTAAATTTATTGGGAATTTTATTTTTTCTTGGGCAAGATCTCACAGGACAGACTTCATGTTATTTATTCAGGAGTCTTATTTTGACAGGATTTCCTGTCGGAAGTACTGTCTCATGAGCCTTGTTGTAGAACGGAATGACAGAAATGTAACAGCATTATATCCTCCCATTTCTCTGATCTGTATCACTTCTCCTTTTCCAAGGATGCTGCCAGGTTCAATAGGAAATAGTCGATACACCATGTGATACAGCAAATTAAGAATATGTCAGATTGAAACAGTTATGGGTGATACTGTTTGTTTATAATGTAAAAGCTGCCTTTTCCCTTTCATTCAAAACATGATCTAACCCTGTCTAGGAAAAAAAAAAAGTATTTGAAACTGTCTTTCCTTCTATCCATCTCTCCATCCCTATCTATCTATTTATGAGGTTTTAATGAGTTTTCAGTCAGTTTTCAGTTTTGCTTTTCCCTACTGTAACAAAATACATGGCAAACCTTACCCCAGATCAGCATCCTATTGGTTGCAGCTATCATGTTCATCCGTAGCAATAGTGATTAGTTGCTCAAATATTAGCTAAGGAGACCAGACAAAGAGAAATAAGACATTTGGTTTTACTTTTCATCTTTTTAATAAAGAGGACTACTGAAAAATGGAGATGCTTACCCAAGCTGTCACTATACTGTTAAGCAAAACCATAAACTTTCAATTATGGGACACTGTACAGAGTCATGAACTTTCAGTAGCTGGCCAGTATCTCACCCACAATCTGATTTTTTCTTTCTGATTTGCATCTCTTCACTAGATACCCAGTAAGGACTAAAAGGACATGTCAGCATCCTTAAACAAATTTGCTAGAGCCTCCTGGGGTATTTTCCTTAAGTAAGCTAAACCACAGACTTTGTGATTTTGTCTACTTACTTTATTGTTAATGTATCTGGTAAAATGAGTTATTTTAATTTTTAATTTCTCAACATATTTTGAGTGATAACAAAGACATTAGGTCTGCATATGATGCATAATTTCTACATAAAAAATATGCAATGAAATAAAGTATTTGAAAATAGAACCAAAACCAGGATAGACTTGTCAGCTTTCTTATCATGGCAGGAGGAGTTTTCTCTTGAATGAGACTATTTTTCTTGGATGGTGAAGCTACTGATTTATCATTTTTTCTTTTTTTTTTTCCTCTTTCTGTAGCTGTTGCTTGTAGAAATGGAAAAGGATCACAATAAGAAAATCCAACCTTTCACTGTAGTGTTCCAGTACACTAAAATAGTTTGAAAACCCACACATCTGCCTTACTGTCTCTAAATAATGTTCTGCTTGATTTTTTCTGCTTTGCCTACCCCTACTGTGTGAGAGGAGGGGAAGACGCATTCTCTTGTGTTTATTTCCATAAATATCATGCAGGTGCCAGTGTTATAACAGAGCAGGTATTATTAACCAGAAATGAATACTTACATACCGTAATTCCCAGAGTTGTAAACAAACCTTCATGTGTACAACACAGATAATAGTCACCTATAGTGATTTATTTTTTCTTAGACTTTTCTTAGGCTCTTCAAAAATAAGTAATAACAGCGAGACACGCATGGCTTTCAAGTCTTACCTTCATATATAAATAATTTTTGGTACAATTATTTTGCCCTTTTGTTTGTAGGTAGGGCCACTAGATCTATCTTCCCTTGGATACTTTCCCTCCCCACCCTCCTCAAAGTTTCAGAGGCACAAAGCATTTAGAGTCATTATGTTAATCTTACATATATTATTAACTCTGGAATAATCAATATTTTGCACAGCATGTAGGTCAGACCCTACTGTAACAGCCTCAGATTTATTTTTTTCATATACACTGGTTCAGCAATCAGCCATCTCTCTCCCATAACCAAGGACCTCCTAATGATGTGAGTCTAAACTATGTTTACCATCTACATTTCAATCGCCTGAAAATTTTACTTTAAAAAAAAAAATCTTCAGAAACCTGATGCTCTCCAACTTGACACAGAAGCTGCTTGTTTGACTCTTATCTCATTCGATGAATTGAAATCACCCAAAGTCCATCGGTGTTTCATTTCCGTAGTTTCCACATGTTGTTGGTCTACTCTAGATCTCTACCTGATATCTCAGCAGTTCTGCCACAGAGGTCTGGCTAGCTCTCTTGTTAAAGTCTATCTCTACAGTCTGTCTTCTTTCTCTTTTGTGTCTATTGATGTTGAAAAAACAATGAATAATCTGAGTTCAAAATTGGAAAAAAATGCAAGCTAACTTATTTACAGCAAATCAATTTCTGTCATCAGTAGCAAAAAGTTGTATCTTGTATCACACATTCATAGTCTTCGATTCATCAGCGCTGATAACCAGACAGTGTTCATAGTATTGCCTGTCTGGAGACCAAGACCTGGGACTTTCAAAAGGATTTGTAGTGAGGCGCCTTTTTTTTTTCTGTTTTAGCTAGGCCATCCCAAGTTGACAGGTTCTTTATATCTTCTGCAGATTAATAACATAGACTCGTAATGTTCTGTGTTTAAAAAGGGCAATTATAAAAAGAATTCTTTGCATATGAAGTGGTGAAGGTCAGCTTTACAGTGCTCACTAATTTGTTAATTAAATCATAAGGTATGTGTTTAGAATATCTGATCTCTGCAATAGAATAACTAAATACATATAGGTCATACAGATAGGCAGCCAGATAGAGATCAGTGTATTTCAGGCTAGATAAGAAAATGGGTTTTGCTTAAAAATAATTACAAATAATTAAAATTTCTCTTTCTGTCTGTGATTACTTCAGGATGAGGTTAGCAAGACATTGCCAAGCTTCACTGGCTAGATTCAGCAGTCTGAAATTACATATTTTTGTTTTACAGCCTGTTATGTGGACCAGCTAGAAAACCTTAGAGATACTTGAGGTAACATTTTATTCTATTCTCAGCCGAAGTTTAGGAACAAGCTGCTCTTTACAAATGGGACTGATTTGAAATCTGCAAAAACAACAGGATATTACTGTAAAGAAGTTTATGTATTATTTTTACATACGTCTATATGGTAGAACCTTAATATATGAATATCTTCCTTCCCAGAGGAAAAAGAGAGACATGATCATCTCCATGATAGCTACTATCACTGACCCTGGAGTCTGCAATACGTAGAGCATAGAAAAACAACACTGTGAAGACTGGGGACATTGTCCCCTACTGCTAAATGGCAAAAATAATCTAAAAACACATTTTGGGTCTACAGAATTATCTTGTCGATTTCTTATTCTTTCCCCTGCATCTTTATTCCTTGTACTCCATAGGAACAAAAGGTTCTGAAAAGCTTCTGTAGGCATAGAAAATTCTTGATTGTTAAGTTTTAACAATGTCATATTTGCAGGCAGCAGGGAGTCAATCTCAATATGAGGCACAGGCTAGTACAAGCTGTCAGTGTATATAGCTCTGATCGCTATGTCACTGAAGAAGTGTTTCTGGTGGTCAAAATTAGTCAAAGATCTTCCTTGTCAAGGAATTAATAAGGAGAATCCTTCAACTCGAGGGGTTTAAGTGGATTTTGTAATAAGCTCTAAATGACGATGGTCTGCAAGCTCTCCTTATGAGCAGGATCTAAGAGCAGGTCAAGAAGGAAGAAGTTGATCAGTGTTTGAGAAGAGCATTCATTACCATACCAAGGGGGTCTGGTAACAGGCAGTGTGCCTGCATTACTTGTTGATATAATTTTTCAAATTCTTTTTTATTGAAATAGGCACTTGGAAACAGCAAGCAAAGATCTGTAGCATCTCTTACGGAGAGAGGTTTTCCTTCACTCAAAGAATTGGTGTATGAACTCTTTCTTCAGTCTTGTCCTCAGAAGTAAGAGACTGAAGAGATAGTCCCTTGAACCCCTGCAAGAAGTACTCTCTCATAATTGCTTTTCTGTCCTTTTCTTCTTTTCATATTTGTATTATTACTTAACCAGCCTCTATTTCTTTTTCTTTATATAAGCAAATGAATGTCCAGTGAATGCACAGGAATCATTATAGAAAAAAATGGATTACAAAACTCCACCCAAACCCTTCTACTTGATTTTAGACACACTTTAAGAATTAGTATATATTCTGCAGTCATTTTCTAGGCATTGGCCCTTGGATTATTATTTTCTTGAATTATTGAACTGAAAATGATCATATCCTGATATCTTTTTTACATTTGTTACTTTTAATTTTTTCTTTACCATAGGTATTTATTTGGCATTCTACTCAATGGAGCATAGTTTCTTTTCTTGTATTAGTAGTATTTTTGTTGCTCCTCTATTCATTTCCTTGTTAACATTTGACATTAAGCATTTTTTGAAGGAATATAAATTAGCTAGGTATCTTCTAGAGTCAAAAGACAAAAATAAGAATTTCCACAAGATTATTCAGAGAAGGTCCAGAGAAAGCAGACTTTCCAGAGGTGGCTAAAACGTTGATCATAGTATGACTAGCTTTCTAAGTTATATTGTCTATATACCATTCTTCCCTCATGAATATTGTATTAAGAATTAAAAAAAAAAATCAGCTGTAATTTCTAATTCCTTAATAATAGCATGATTGGTGGAAATTCCATTTTTATAATTGAAATACCGGATGAAACATGAGTTTTGATTTAAAAGTTTAAAGCAAAGTCATGCAGACTTTTGAACCGTGCAAGGCTGAAAAGCTGAAGTATCTTTTTGAGGACACAACTTGAAGGCATGGTATAGAATCCAGTAAATTATGACCTTCTTAATTTCAACATTTCAAAAGCTGGCAAATAACTGAAACCTGAACAGAAACTATAACAAATAACAGAATGTATTGAACAAATTATATGGCACTGTCCAGTGTTCGGCCTGACATCTCTGAATCCTTCAAAAATATTTTTATTTGAAAACCAATACTGCCATAATCCAGTTCATTTTAGTCAAAGAAGAGTCTTTAACAGACTTCAGTCTGCAGTGGATTAGGCTGCATATCTATTGTCTATTCTATGACAAGAAATGAAAGGGGTTATAAAGGAAGACTGCAACACTGTAGATCAATTCAAAGGAAATGTTCAGTGTAGCAGAATCAGCATGGAAATATTTTAAACAGAAGTTGACAAATTGGTCCTCAAAGTTATACTCAATGATAGGGTAGAACTAGAAAGTCTGTTTTATTCTTCTGCATTCTTATGCTATCTTCACAATTGCAGTATCTTACATCTTCCTGTGATGTGAAAATCCATATGACTGATTGCTGTTATCTCTACTTCAGTTCTTCTTTCCTTCCATCCTTGGTGATATTATAGTACTTTTAACTTCTTGCATGTGTTTTGAATGTGTTAATATCTATGCTGTTATTGACTGTTATTATTATATGGTAATGTAAGAGAAAGCAAAGTTGGTGTTATTATTATATATGTGCCTATATAAAAGGAAGAAAAGTTGGAAAAATTATCTATCTTTTGTAAAGACAGACATGTGGAAATAAGTAGGGACTTGGGACAAGAAAAAAATACATTGCTTTCAGAGGACTAAGAGACTGAAGAGCAGATTTAGAACACTGCAGTGGGTAAATGCTTGATATTTAAAGTAAGATGAAAGTAAATGAAACAGAAGTTATGGACAGGATAATACACTAGATAAACTTTAAGGTTTCCCCCAGCCTTGTGTTTTTGCAGTATCTGTATTTTAATGTCAAAGAGGACAACAGTACCTGAAAATAGAGAAGGTTCTGGAAGAAATCTCACAAGTTCAGTTTTGCCTATGTTCAGCTGAACTGACCTGAGGCATGCTGAGAGGACATATTCCCCCTCCCAAAAACTGTCCTTATGATGACTTTGATGACTTTACCTTCTACAGACTTTCCCCATACACACAACAAGCTTATTAAAAAAAAAAAAAGTTTCCATTAAGTAACTGAAACATTGGCTCTTTCTAGTATCTCCTTCTCATTTAGTAGATAAAAGTTTCACCTCAATATAATAAAGTAGCTCTGCACATATTACATAGTAAGAGTTCAGTAGTATGTAGTGGATAGAGTATGTAATTATTATAGAAGATCTATGTTTGAAATATCTACTTATAAAATAATAAATGGAGTAAATTTCTGAACTTTTAATTCTGGATTTACAGAAGTATACGTCAGTGCTTCAAAGTGCTCTGGTCATACTTGTGGTAACAGAATTGAGCATTTCTTTCATTTTTACATTTTCATGTTAAAATTACATCTTTGAAGATATGATTTTGTGAATGGCTAGCATGTAATAATGCCTTCTAATTGCAATTCCAGATGAGGTTGAATAAATTCTCAATTCTTTGCTATGACTGTAATCTTAAGGAACTGTGCTAAAATAAAGAAATTGAACAAAGCACTTCAATGTACTTGTAACATGCAAAACCCTTGGCCAGGTCTTCAGATGGGTTAAATCAGAAAAACACTATTAAATTCATTGGTGCTCTGCTAATTAATGCCAGTTTATGGCAGGACCTTTTAGGTTTATTCATTCACTTGAACTTTCAAAAAATGCTCAAAAATTCCATATTCATGATGTATGGCCTCTGGTCTAATTTTGAAGCACATCTCAGTCTCTCATCAGTCACATATTAATCACACTATGTCATTCTATTCCTGGTTAGAAGTCAAAACTTCAATTTCATGAAAAATGATGAGCTTTCATCATTCATTTTTCTTCTGCATGAAAACAAACCTTGGTTTTTTGGTTTTTTTTTTTTCCCAAACTGATGCCTGGACTTACAGCCAACACCGTAAATGATGGCAATCCACATTCACCTTATTAGTCTCAGTATCTTAACCTCAAATCTATCGACTCTTCTGAGGTAGGAGTCTCTGTCTTTCATTAAAATATAATGGCATGACACTATAAAGCACACATGCAGCAAGTTAAAATCTCAGTTAATATCAAAGCTAACCCTTAAATGAAAAAATTTTATATATGCAGGAAACTTACTTTTATCAGGAATCTTTATTTTCAACATATCAAGTCAAGATATCTGTTTTTACACTTTATTCTTTCTTGTTACCTAAAATGGGCTTTTGTCTGTGGCTGCCTAAAGAGTTTTAAAGACCTAAACAAGCAAACAACTGAATAAAAACTGAAAAAAAAAAAAGAGAGGAAAGGACGTGACATATCTAGGAGGTTTCATAATTGTGTTCTGCCCTATTTGAGTTCAGTTTAATTGAACTGAATTGAATTTAAATATGCTTAAGCACAATAGGCTGTTTATTTCAGTGTAATTTTTCATATTAAGTTATTAATATGCATGTTAAGCATATGTTTCTCTTGTATTTCCACAGAGTTCAACAAAAAAACTTTTGTAGCTGTTGATGGATGAAAGTGCACATACATAAAAACTATGTATCCCTATCTGGAAAATGTTTATGACATACTTTGTGTATTGAAATATTATAGTTTATATTCTTCATTGTTCTTGGTGAAAAAATATTATTATGCAGCACCAAGTAATATAGTAAATCAAGTAATAAAAATAATGACAAACTAATGTCAAATGGCATTCACAAATTAAAGTGAAGCATAGATTAACATTTTGTGTATAAGAAATCCATGTTGTAACAGAAATATCTTGCATTAAGGTCAAAAGCCATGAGAAGTCCAAAATTTTATTACTTCTGCAGCTGCTTTTCTCAGGTATAAAAATGTCTATCCTTTTTTAAGAATAATTGAAACAAACTCATGAAAAGTACTTTCAGAGGTATTCATGGAGCAATGTTGAACAGTTAATGGCTGCTGATATTTTACTAGGAGTTGGAAGCTTAACTTTGAAAAGTTTTATTCCTTAGATGTAAAACTTCCTCTTATAAATTAACATTCTGCAAGGGAAGCCACTCCAATTTTATTTTGCACTGACAGTGTTTTTGCATTGGATAATAGGCTATCAATATTACTCTCATTTATTTAAGTCATGGATATGTGGGGTAACTAAAAAAAAAATTTGGCATAGAAAGAAGGACTTAATGAATAATGGATAACAGCTTGCCTGGAAACTCAGAGAAGGTGTAAGCTAGATGGAAGGACTTGAGAGAAACATAAGCAAACTGAAAAACAAAAGCTTTAATGGAAATAAACTCCTACCAGAAAAAGAAAATCAGTGATTACTGGCTCTTTTTTTTCAGTTATATATACTTTAAAAAAACTACACTTTAATAGGTGCAGAAACAGGCAAAATAATGATGAAAAATTATGCAACATAGTACAGAGTCTGTGATTTGAAAAAGCAAGAAAACAAATGACCAAAACATTACTTTCTCATCTATAACAGTGAAAACCAGCATAGAAAAGGTAACCTGTAAGAGAAGAAAAGAGACTGACATAGAGAAGAGCCCCTTTGACAGTGTTTCTGAAACGTGTTTCCATTACAGCAGGATTTTTATGATGGGGTGGGGGAGATAATTGTATTCTACTAATGAAATCATTACTATTCATCTTTGGACTTTTATCAAAATTTTTGTCACTCATAAATTTCACTAACATGTATGTTAATCTTCCAGTGTCTTGATCTATTTATTTTTGAATGTATGATGTCAGATACTTTCATGGCAGTGGGTACTTTCATGACATCAAGGCAACACACAGAGTCTGGATATCCTGCTGATAGGGTACTGGCTGAAAAAAAGAAAAACCTCTTTTGTCCCAGATTCCAAATACAAAGGAGAATTTGAAACATACTCACAGCACTGTTTGAAAGGTTTTTGCTATTAGTTGTTTTCTTTATGTTGCTGCAGAAATATATGCCTAAGAACATAGTAGACATTTATTAGTAGAAACAGGAATCGCCATTTTTCATTTCAAAAGCAGGTAAAGGTAATGCTCTGAAAGGATTCATGACTACGACACTGCCAAAAAATAAAGAAAAAAAACCAACAAAACTTCCACAAAACTCACAGAAGTTCACAACTGTTTTTCTTCATACTTAAATGTATTGGTTTTATATCCAGGTCATTATAAACAGCAGATTTGTGGCTTAGAATCATAAGACCTTCAAGATCATCGAGTCCAACCATCAACCATGCCCACTAAACCATGTCCTGAAGTGCCACGTCTATGTGCTTTTTGAATACCTCCAGGGATGGTGACTCAACCACTTCCTGGGCAGCCTGTGCCAATGCCTGACAACCCTTTCAGTAAAGAAATTTTTTCTTAATATCCAATCTAAACCTCCCATGCCACAACTTGACGCCATTTCCTCTCCAGCCACCTGACAGAAGAGACCAGCACCCACCTCACTACAACCCCCTTTCAGGTAGTTGTAGAGAGCAATAAGGTCTCCCCTCAGCCTCCTCTTCTCCAGACTAAACAACCCCAGTTCCCTCAGCTGCTCCTCATGAAACTTGTGCTCTAGACCCTTCACCAGCTTCGCTGCCCTTCTCTGGACACGCTCCAGCACCTCAATGTCTTTCCTGTAGTGAGGGGCCCAAAACTGAACACAGGACTCGAGGTGCGACCTCACCATTGGCTAGTACAGGGGAACAATCACCTCCCTGCTCCTGCTGGCCACACTATTTCTGATACAGGCCAGGATGCCACCTGGGCACACTGCTGGCTCATATTCAGCCAGCTGTCGACCAGCACACCCAGGTCTTTTTCTGCCGGGCAGCTTTCCAGCCACTCTTCCCCAAGGCTGTAGCACTGCATGGGGCTGCTGTGACCCAAGTGCAGGACCCGGCACTTGGCCTTGTTGAACTTCATACAGTTGGCCTCGGCTCATGTATCCAGCCTGTCCAGATCCCTCTGTAGAGCTTTCCTACCCTCGAGCAAATCAACCCTCCCTCCCAACTTGGTGTCATCTGCAAACACGCTGAGGGTGCACTCAATCCCCTTATCCAGATCATTGATAAAGATACTAAACAGAACTGGCCCCAACACTGAGCCCTGGGGGACACCACTTGTGACCTGCCGCCAACTGGATTTAACCCCATTCACCACAACCCTCTGGTCTCACCCATCCAGCCAGTTTTTCATCCAGCAAAGAGTACACTTGTCTAAGCCATGAGATGCCAGCTTCTCAAGGAGTATGCCATGAGAGACAGTGTCAAAGGCTTTGCTGAAGTCCAGCTAGACAACATCCACAGCCTTTCCCTCATCCACTAGGCAGGTCACCTGGTCATAGAAGGAGACCAGGTTGGTCAAGCAGGACCTGCCTTTCATGAACCCATGCTGGCTGGGCCTGATCCCCTGGTTGTCCTGCACATGCCATGTGAGCACACTCAAGACAAACTGTTCCATAATCTTCCCTGATACAGAGGTCAAGCTGACGGGCCTGTAGTTCCCCAGATCCTCCCTCTGACCCTTCTTGTAAATGGGCGTTACATTGGCAAGCCTCCAGTCCTCTGGGACCTCCCCCATTGACCAGGATTGCTGATAAATGATGGAGAGTGTCTTGGCAAGCTCCTCTGCCAGCTCCCTCAGTACTCTTGGATGGATCCTGTCTGGTCCCATAGATTTGTGAGTGTCCAGATGGCATAGTAGGTCACTAACTATTTAGTCCTGGATTATGGGGGTGTATATTCTGCTCTTCGTCCTTGCTTTCCAGCTCAGGGGGGCAGAGTACCCTGAGGATAACTGGTCTCCCTGTTAAAGACTGAGGCAAAGAAGGCATTAAGTACCGCAGCCTCTTCCTCATCTGTGGTGACAATGTTCCCCTGTGTATCCATTAAAGGATAGATATTCTCCTTGGCTCTCTTTTTATTGTTAAGGTATTTGTAAAAACATTTTTTGTTGTCTTTTACTGTAGTGGCCACATTGAGTTCTAGCTGAGCTTTTGCCTTTCTAATTTCCTCTCTGCATGACCTAACAAGATCCCTGTACTCTTCCTCAGTTGCCTGCCCTTTCTTCCAGAGATAATAAACTCTCCTTTTTTTCTTGAGTCCTAGCGAAAGATCCCTGTTCAGCCAGGCCAGTCAGCTTCCTTTTACATTCCTCTTACCAATATTAAAGTTACTTTCTCCTTTATCAGTCAGGGCTGTTCTTTCCTTATAAACTTATTTTCTTTTTTTCTTATATATTCATATTATATGAAATGCTTTCTGTGAACCTGTTCATCAAACCATGTATTTCATTATGTGTGAAATTCTCCCTCTGCCCTCGCTTTTTGTCAGTGAACTTTCTACATCAGTCAGAGATGACAACAAAAAGAGATTTCTACTGAAACTTATTTCATTTAACTTTTCCATCTACTTTTTAGCTATGACAACTTTTAGATAGGTTGCTTACATTACTGTTGTGAATTGTGTCTATGATGTGTCTACATCTTTATTTGGATTCAAAAACTGAGTAAGTTCTATGATTTTGTATACAAAAGAACCAAACTAATTGAAAAGGTTGAGCTCTGTATTATGGTTTTGCATGTATTTGTTTATGTAGTGAAATGAAAAAAGCTTTTATGCAGTTTATTCACACATATAGAAAAAGTATTAATATAACCATTCAAAAGAGGAAAATTATATAGCTTTTTATGTGTAACATAATATATAATCATACTCTACACATAACTTTAAAATGTAAAAGTGAAAGGCAGGAGATGGACAGACAGGAATGGATATACAAAGAAATAATAACAGAATATGGCTCAGCATAATAGGCAATCTTTATATTCCATTTTTATGCTGTCTTCTGGATGGGAAATTGCACTCCAGTATTTACTTCAGTGAACAGCATGTTTCTATTTAAAAAGTAATGATTTAAAAAAAACAAAAACCAACACTTGATTTTGGAGGATGGCTTTTGGACTGCTTGAGAAACAAATATTGATCTGGAAGTGCTGATGAGAGCCTTACAGTGAAACAAATGGTAAAAAACACAGTCCTAGCAAAGTTTATAAAGCAGAATAACAGAAGCCTAAAAAAAAAAAAGTGAGTGCCACTGCTTCAGGTATTTTTTTGCCAAACATCTTTTCCTGGTCCAAGGAGTGGGTTCAACAGCTCTTTGTTTCAGTGATCTTGGTAGTAATTTTCTGACTAGTTGGATGAAAGTGCTTGAAGCCATTGGCTTTCTTCCTCCAATCAACTGAACAAATCACTTCTGATATTCACAATCAGCTTGGGGTCTCTTAATCAAAATCTACCATCAATTTTGCCTCATTATATGTAGCACATGGAAATGTGGTTGCTGATTTGGGCTAATTCTAAAATGTCTGGTTTGTAAACATGAAACCATTCCAAGTGCTGTTTGGTTATGAATAATTCAGTACACCAAGGTTTAGCCTGCACATTATCTAGACAATAGAAATTTATCAATCCTAATAGTCAGTAGTCATTTGTAGAGATGAGCAGCATTATTTTTCCAGAGAACTTTACCTGGGCTCAAACTCTCAAGCTGTTTAAATAAGATGATCAATTTCAGTATGTGCAGAGTCAGGTTAAAAGCCAGCAACAACAAGAAGAAGCATTTAAGCAAACTGTAATGAAAGCATCCTTATTCATCTAAATTTGGTAATCAATAATTCTTCACTGTGCTGTACAATAATGTTTTATCATATTTTTCTCCAAGGTGAGTACAAGAGTTTAATTCAAACTCTTGTAAGGGCAGCAGATATGAGATATAGCCCTTATGCCACATATGTCTATGTCAGAATGAATCAGGAACCAGAAGCCACATCTTTGCAATACAAGTCTGGACTAAAATACTGTGTTCCATAGTGTAACTACTTAGGGACAAAAGGACTGAAAAGAGATTCCTAGCTCAACAGCTGTAGTCCCTAGACACTGCACAATGCATAATCTCTTTGCTATCTTAGTTTTTGCTGCCTTGGAAAGAGAAAGAAAAAAAAGTGCTGAAAAAGCCACTCTCGGTCTAGAATGTAGTGGCTAAAGTGTAAAGGAGTTCAGCTAGTAAACCTGATGCTGGCATAACTAGTGCTGTCTCCACATAACCAATCCCTAAGAATATAAACTCAGACCAGGAGTGAAAAGGAATTCCAAAGAAAAAGTAGTTATTCTTTGAGCAGCAGAATCAGTGAAGTCTATTTTCCCACAGATTTGAGTCCTGTACAAACTTATGCATGTCTTATCAAGGTGCTAACTGAGGCTGACAACTCTTCTTGCTGCTGAAACATTTGTAACATCATTGCACCTGTTGGATTATTTGAAGTGTAGTCAAGAAAAATCTCCACTACATATTTCCTCCATAGGGTCTCTCATTAGGTCCACTGACAAAGCCTCTCTCCAATTTTCACCTAAGGAATTCTGATCTTGACAAAATTTATGAGTCCTTGGTAACATTGAGATTTCTACTTACCTGTTTTGTTTGGTAGATATTGACCATGGGATGAGGAGGAGGGGAAACAGGCATGTGAATATGAACTAAACAGAGCCACACACGGAAACATACACACACACACTCATGAACTATGATCATATACATGCATCTTTTAGTAAAAAAAACATGCTAAGAGACTCAACCCAGGACATGTGATGCTCACAGGCAAAGCTAGTTTATGACTTGCTATAAGGCATCAGAAAAATAGTCTGTGGTGAGCTGAAACTTACACTGAAAATCCTCTGCAGTAGTTCTTTCCTTCTGTGTGAATCTGAGTATTTGAAATAAAATTCAGAATATTTTATATGTTATTTAGGCTCAGGTTGTTTCAACTACTCATTGCATCAATTTTTAAGCATAAATACAGTCCTGTAACTCATGTCCTGATGACAGCAAAAATGATGAATATCAAAGATGTTTTGATGTCGATGCATATTCATTACACTGCTTTAATTTCACTTAGTCCATATGAACCCAAATTTTCTTGTGTTGTTTTCAACGTGATTCCAGGTTCTACACTTTGTAAATCCTCATTTTTTTATGTTCAAAGAATTCCATCCCAAAATCTTCCACACAGGTAAAGGTGGATATTTGAATGCTTAGAAGAAGCAGATTTAATCTTTTCTCTTTTGAAATTTCTGCTTACAATACAAGTATTGCTATGTAAGTAAATGAGCCAAATTATTATGGGTAATTAACTGGTCAGATATCTGCAAGTAATTGTTCAGTACTCATAAGCATTTTGTGTAAGATTATACTATCATTAAACCACATTTATAGTGTATTAAAAGTCTTAGTGCAAATTAGCAAGCACATTTTTTCAACATTTCCTAGAGTCATGCTTTCATGGACTGAAAATACTGAATACCGAAAGACTCTTTAATTTAGCTAAGAAAGGTGTTTTGAGAGCCAATATCTGGAGTAATATAAAATACAGAGTAATTCTAGTCAGAAATATGGCATAACACTTTAATAATTGATCAGATATTGGGAGTGATAGATTCTTCACCTCTTGAAGAAAAGTCTTGCTTCATAACAATACAGGCTATTGCATTCACTGCAAGAGTAACTGGGTTAAATTACAGTGCCTGTGTTACAGAAGAGGTCAGACTTTATAATTTAATGGTCATTACTGGTTTTAAGATGAAACCTTCTGTAACACTCAGATACTTTAAAAGGTTTTGAACTACAAAGTAATACAGTGGCAGAACGTCTGTGGATGTAATAAATAACAACTACCCATTTAATGTATTGATAAAAGAACTTTCCATTTTTATACTCTGTTTTGCTTAGATATTTCCCTCATCAGTGTTTGCTCTGCCTAGGGCATACTTATCTTCTTTGTTATATGTTTTTGGCTCCTACAAGTGTATCAATGTCATTTCGGTTAGTAGATTCATAATACTGGGGGCTGTGGAAACACAGTGCCTCAGTCTGTGATTAATGCAACATGCTAATTAGGATTTTTTTTTTTCAATTAGGATTTTTTTTTTTCAATTTGGGCTCTAGGACTGTCAAATCTTTCACTTTGATCTTCACTAAATTCACTTCAAAAGCCTTCTAAAAGTTCCATTAAAACATTTTTAACTTACCTGAAAGATTACTTTTTTTCAGTAATGGCATGAATCCTAGTCAAAATTTGATTATGCAGTTCACAAATTTCAGAAATATGTCACTTGGAGGAAATGAAATAATATCCATTTCATTATAATCTAGGTTGCAAGGTCCCAGAAAGGTTAACCCTTAATGGGTGTGTTGAGTTTTTATATAATATATTAACCAGCAAATCGCAAACCTCAAATGTTTCACCTCTGCATAAATTCACGCTACATCGGATCTAAAAAAACCCTGAAACCAATTTTTTATTCCTTTCTTTTTATGGCAAGGTAGGATTAAGGATACATGTCCAGGCCTTGTTACTCGTGGGCTATTCTTACAGTTTTGACTTACAAGTTGTCTGTTAGTATTGTAGAAAAATGCATTACTGTGCAGGGTGCACATCAGTATAAAACAAGGTCAGTATGTACTGCTTCACTATCATGCTATGATTTCTGGATGATATTCAGCTGGTGACTTGAATGGGGCATACTAAGACTTAAATGTAAACAGAAAATTGATTCTAAATAAAAAATACATTCTCCAGGCTAGTGTCTTAACACAATCTGAGAGAAATAGCAGTGATAAACAAAGGATGCAAAGGATGGAAATGAAATCTGACAGTTCAGAGATGTATTAGGGATAAAACAAAGACTACTATTTCAATCCTTATTTTTGTTTATGCTATCCTTATATTTATTCACTTTTTATATCTACATTTTTATGCCATATAGGTGGCTACAGTGTGAGTGCTAGTAAGAAAATTTAGTGAAAAATATCATTATTGCTTTAGATCAATGGTGAAGCTACACCATTCATATTACTTATAGAAAGAAAGGATTGCAGAAAATACCTTAGTTCACTCTTGACTTTGCTATGCTGACAGGAAGTTTTAACAATTCCAAGATTATCAGCCTGAGCTGCAGCTAAACACATTCATAAGCAATCATCCATCAGTAGGATCTTTGACTAATAGTCTCACCGCATTTCAATAATGTTTCATCTTCAAGATCTGGCTCCTTTACAATGAATCCTGTTCTCTCACCACAGGATATGAAATTGTATTTGTGTGGTTTGTGTGTGCATAGCCTTCAAAGAAGTGAACATAGTCAGAACAAGCCATCTGTAATTAACTAAAGATTGTAGTGAAAGGATTAGTTCTATGGAACGAGCGAATAGTTCCCTTTTAGGTTAATTGTTAAAATAATATGATCAGCAATTCTAACAGAATACGTTCCCAAAATACAGAAGTGCTGTTTTGCTTTAGCAAATATATGTTGACTGAGTATGGTGGGCTTACGCTGAGAATGACAGTGCCTTTTATTGCTAAGCTTTTGCCATCTGTTCTAATGATTTATTCATACTAAGGAAAAGGCAGGTGAAACTACAGAATGGAGATAAATAGCAATAGATATGTGCTGAATTGGGCTGTGATTGTAGAAATGGGTTCAATGTTAACGCTAATGTTCAGGCAATTGCTATCATTCAAATGACATCTTCACATGCTATTATGTAGCCTTGAGGTGCAAAATATTGAAGATATAATGCAGAAGATCTATTTTTAGGCAAGTAATGATTTCCACTCTGTCTTCAGACATTCATCCCTTATTATGGATAAAATTATAAAATATTTATGTATATTTTGGCCTTTCATACATAGCAAATTTTAAGGACAAATTCTGATGAAAGATTTCTGCATCAAAGACTCCTGGAAAATGTGAAGGTTTTACAATAAGTTTGCCTTATTTCTAAGTCTGTATTATTGAGTCCTTTTCCTACAGTTTACTGGGCTAGATAGAGCTTTGGTCTCATCCTGTATAGCTGTTTCTTTGTGGAAGTAAAAATCCAAAAATCAAGAGTCTGGAATTTTTACATGAAATTCAGTGTAACCAAATTCCTGAATTTTATTTGATTATGTACTGGTTTGGGCTGGGATAAAGTGAATTTTCTTTATAGTAGCTCGTATGGTACTATGTTTCAGATTTGTGACCAAAACAGTGTTGATAACACAGGGGTGTTTTAGTCATTGCTGAGCAGTACTTACACAGAGTCAAGGCCTTTTCTGTTTCTCACACAGCCCCACCAGCGAGTAGGTTGGGGGTGTACAAGAAGTTGGAGGGGACACAGCTGGGACAGCTGACCCCAACTGACCAAAAGGGTATTCCAGACCATATGATGTCATGTTAAGCAATAAAAGCTGGGGGAAGAAGGAGGAAGGGAGGGTTGTTCAGAGCAATGACGTTTATCTTCCCAAGTAACCATTATGCGTGATGGAGCCCTGCTTTCCTGGAGATGGCAGAACACCTGCCTGCCAATGGCAAACAGTGAATGAATTCCTAGTTTTGTTTTGCTTGCATGGGCGGCTTTTGCTTTACCTATTAAACTGTCTTTATCTCGACCCATGAGTTTTCTCACTTTTACCCTTCCAATTCTCTGCCCTATCCCACTAGGAGGGGAGTGAGCAAGCACTTGTGTAGGGCTTACCTGCCTACCAGGGTTAAGCCATAACAGATAACAATTTTATTCTCCAGTAAAAGGAGAGCCCACCATATCATTAATTAAAATATTGTGATATTCTTTTGTGTTCTTTTGAAGGAACAATGGTAAAATATTTATTGGATGCAAAATAGCATATAAAGATCATGAGAGGTGGAAAAATGATGGAGATGGAGATGAGTGTCATTGCATATATGTAACAAAGGTTCCAACATAAAAATAATAAAAACAGACATGCAAAACCCAATAATCCACCAGTAACTATTCAGAAAATTTAATAATCATACATGTTAAGACTAAAAATCTTTCAGTACTGATTTGCTATCTCCAATTATAGTATATAATAGGTTATACCTATTTATGAGGTATGGAAATCAAAACAGAGCTTGACATGTTACCTACACTTTTTCATAGGTGACAAGCTATTAAAACAAGCATTTTTGTTTACAAGCTCTAGGAATCAGGCTATTTTTTAAAATAATGTTTTTGTAAGCTCATGCTTTTTGCTTAGCACCTGTGGGAGCTAAAAGTGTGTACTGACACAGCTGACAAATGGTGTCCTTTTAAATTATGATAGAATTTGGTGGTCCCCTGAGCTTTGGATTCAGAGTTCTTTATATAGGTGTGACATGGAGTAGAAATCAACTCCATGTCTTCACAAGAAAAATTATATATTTAGCAAATGTGTTACAGTCAAAACTTTGATATGGGTGAAGAGGGAACTTTCCTTATCTGTGCAGATAAAAATTGATTGTTTATCTAAGTTTTAATGGTCTAATCATAATACAGAAACAGGTATTATTATTTGTTCATTTGCAATGGTAAACACTTGTAATTAATGGTATAGTTAAGACTGATAAGCAGAAACGTCCCAGTACCTTATGCCCTTTCTCTGGTATAATGTTCACCCAATTTTTCTCTGCATCCAAAGTTTGACAGCTTCAGTCTTTCTCAAAAAGGAACTTAAAACAGCTCGTTAGCATCTTGAGTTTCCAACTAAGGGAGCATGACACTGATGAGAACATCTTCCTGCACAGTCTTGATTCCACTTAGATTTTTTTTTTTATATGCTCTTACAACATAGATTGCTTGGCTTGATCTCCCTTCATTATTTCCATCTTAAGTTTGGATGTTTTCAGCCATTACCTACTGAAGTTACATTAATAGGCTTCCCCAGCACCGATTAACATCAATGCAATTATGTTTCCCTGGGCTACTGTTTGTTATTCATCCACTACACGGATTTGTTATAACTTTATGGTATGTGATCTTCACAATTAAAGAAATTGGACAGTAGTATCTTGACTACTAGAAAATTGCTGTCATAGCTAAACCAAGGTAAAATCAGCTCAGCCAAAACCAAAGATAGACAGGTCTAGACTGCCAGGTCAGTACAAAATATGTGGGAATTTTATTGGTTGCAATGAAATGGTATTTAATGGGATACAGATGGCTTTGCTAACCAGTAATCAACCATTCTGAAGACTAATTAGTACCCATTACAAAAGTGATGGTGATTAAAACTATATTAGCTTTCTGTGGGATTTTCTGATGTTCATCCCCACCTATTAATATTAAGCAGTATTTTAGAATATGTCTATTAGCACATATTAGCTGATAAATTTTTAAAATATCTTCCAGTTTTCTTTCTCATGTGTGCAGCATTCAGAATGCCATGTTCAAGTCCACTGGAATAAATAAGTATTTAAATTCTTATTTTTTTGATTGAATGACCCATGACTGTAGCATAATTATCTATATTGTTTTACACCTCTTCCCAGGAAAATGTAAATGCTTCAAAGAAGCAGCATTTTTAACTTTCTGGTAGGTACCAATTATTCCATAATGGAAAATATTTAATGCTTGGAAAAAATGTCTTCGCTAATATTTAATGTGCATTTTTCTTTTCTTAATTTCATCTCTTCCTCCTAGTTTTAGCTTCTCCCATAACATAACAAACAATTTACTCCGGAACATTTATGGTCCTTGAGTATTTTTTTATTATTATTACTTCTGCCCTATACATTAGCTGTAATTTAGCCACAGTATTTAAATCACATGACTTCTCATTAATCTGCCACGTGCTGTAAGTAATAAATGAGAGACAATAAATTGTGAAAGAAAAATCAAGATTCAAGTATTTACAAATGTTTTGTCTCTAGACTTGTTCCTTGGTCATTAATAGCTTTTAGTTCATGTTAACTCCTTCTGCTTTGTCTCTTCTTTCTTGATGCTGAAATGACATCTGCATTTCCGACTGAAAATCCACATCTAACTTGTTCTTCTTGGTCATAACTAACAGAATGATGTAACAGGCAGAGAGGCTAACTTGTCAGGTAAAGAGAGAACTGGGTTACGGAAGAAAGGTGAGAGCTGATAGGAAAAGTCAGATGAACCTGACTCCCAAAGTTAGGTACCATATGGAAAACAGAAAACTGACTAACAGAAGAAATGGTGACTAGTGTCAAAGCGGCAAGACTTTACCACTTACCTTGAAAAATGTGTGGGATAATGAGAATTAAAAAGAGGGAAGTTAACTTTGATTTTAAACTGCAGGCAGAAAAAAGGTCTATCAAGCAAGATCAGAACATAATCTGCATGTTCATATTCCTGTTGTCTAACACAGAAAAGATGAACAAGAGGGTCAGGGTAGCATTTCATCCCCTGTTTTTTTTGCCTTATCCCAGAATTTATACAGTTGGTGGCAAGTGGCAGAACATCATTCCATACTTGGAGGGAATGTCAATAGGCTTTTTTGTTAGCCAAGGTTGATCTCCAGTTTGCATAGTACCTGCACTGGCAGTGTCCAAGTGATCAAAACTGAGCCTGGGATGAGCAACCAAGGGTTGCGGCAGGGAAGGATAAAGGGGAGTGCAGTGCTGTTTAGGCCAGCATTGCTATTAAGTTGTTCATCAAACACCATCCTTACTGGATTGGATAATGCTCAGTATAATGAAGGCCTGATTGCTGGCCTCCAGGTACATGAGGCAATAATAATACGTCTTAAAAGAGTAATAGACATAGAAGGTAGAGAGAGGTAAGTGAAGACCTTGAATTGACAGTTGCATGTAGCTAAGTGAGAAGTAAATTTCACTGGCAGATAATTGATTCATCAGGGACCTTTAAGTGTCAGATTCAGTAGCTGGCTGGAAAACGCTGCAGCTTTTTTCAGGTGCAACTGAAAGGAAGAGAGTGAAAGACGCATTCTTATAATTTGTCCTTTCATTAGGCTAGAGGTTTTTTTCAGTAAGATTAAGCTATGTTGAACCAGGTATCCCAGTGGTAACTCAATTCTATGTGGCTAAATTAAACACAAATTGCTATTTATAACACATAGGACTCTGAGTTCCAGTAAATGAATATGGCTTATTAAACAAAGCAAACGCTAGAATAATCTACAGTCATCAGCCATACAGCTGTATTCCCATACCTTGTCAGCATAATAAAAAAGTGGCATAATAAAAAATAGACAAGCCAAAACTAACTTCAGCATGGAGTTGAAAGCGTATTGAGGCTGCTTCTAAACATAAATTGTTGGCAAGAGCATGAGCACTGCGAGAGTAAAGGCTCCCTGTGAGCATGTTCCAGCATTGGTCCCAGTCCACACTCCAGTGATTAGAGCATTGGAGAGCTTGCAGGAACTTTCTTCTGCTGATTGCAGTCTGCATGTAGGGATGGACAGAACTGTACGACATGTCTTCCTCTGTCCCTCTGGGTCTTAGCTTCTGCTGCTCTCAATATTCTGGTCTCTGCAGGAGATGAGGGAAACCTTAGAGGTTTCTGCTCTTCTGAAGAGATGGAGACTAGATTCAGTAGGTGGGACCTGGTAACACTACATTTCCATCTACAGGGCCGCTGATATGAATATGTGGCTATCAGTCTGTCTGTCAGTTTAAAACAATAGAAAACTTGGTTGCACAAAATCTGTTTCTGAGATGGAAGGATTTTGTCTCTTGGAAAAAAAAGCTGGGAAAACTCTGGGCTTTTTTTCTCTGCTCCTGTCCTTATCTCTCTTTTGGTGCAGAATTTTTCATGTATCATAGCAGGCCTTCAGCAAATACAATTATTTTCTATTACTTTATAGCACAGTTTATGCTTCTATTTTCAATTATTACAATTGCTAAATTAAAGTATTATACATATTAATAATTTTAAAATATTAGCAAAGTATTTCCAAGGCTTTAAAAAGTTCCATTTGTCATAGTATAAGGAAATTAAGCTGGAGGAAAACATCATCTGTGAAAATAACAGTGATACATGAAGATGCAGGATTTTTCCTGTTTCCTTCAGTGAACTAAAGAGGATCCTCTTTAACTACTTACTGCTGATGTTAACTAATTCCTCTTAAGCCATTATCATAAAAAAATCTAAAGAATAAATTCCAAATAAAAATAGATCCTAAGAAGCATTTCTGTTTTCTTTGAAGTGCTCTCTGACTCATGGGGAAATTTCTTTCCAAGCACTTTTGTAAGCACTAAACATAAATGAAGAGCTCAGACCTTTCTAGGCTCTGTAAAACCTTCTGTTATTTACAAAAGGTTCAAAAGTGATAATTTAAATTTCCCAGTGAGCAGGAGTAAATGACAGGGGTTTATTTGTTTAAAACTGCAGTATTGGAATGATATCTGACATTTTCAATTTGAGGAGGAGGCATTGCAACAGACAAAACACAGAAAGGGTTACTGAGAAAAATGGGGTTCTTTTTTAAAGTATCTTTTTTCAAATTACATTCCATTGGGATAAAAAGGTGAAAGAGAACCACCTTGACACCAAAACCCCCTTCCTGTTGTCTTAGAAAAACTAGGGGGTTTGCCCAGGTTGGCAAAATGAGGTATAGTTTTTGGGGGGAATGTAATAATCCTTCTCTTGAGTCAGTTTCAGCAATTTACATTCTTTCAAACATGAATCCAATTTAGTCTGCCTGAAAGTTCTTCCATGCAACCACCACACCTCCCAAATACATGCTTTGGAAGCTCTGTAACAAGTCTTACTAAAGTGTCTGGGGTAATCATGTTTTTGTGTTATTCATGTGTCTCACTGAAATCAATGAATGAAGCTTCTGTTTGTTGGCCTACAGCTGTAACATCATTATTAAATTCTCTGCAGTACCCTATTTGAATCAATAAGGGGCCAAGAGGTCTTGACAAGCTATATTTTTTCTAATATTGATCTTGATGACCAAGCTGGTGCCCTCGAGTCTAACCATTGATTCTAAGAGACAGAACCATCAAGTTGGAGGCCAAATTTGTGCTATTAAACACATCAGAGTTTGTAATTAAAGAAAATGTCACACTGTCATATTTTTCATCACAAGCAAAAGGAATCTTTTCACATACATTAAAAATAAAATGAAGTGCACAGGTATACTGGAGATATGTGCACTAAATTTAATTACTGTTTTTATAGACTACATTCAAACTCAAATCAGGGTCACTAACATTCCACTGTATGTGGAAGCTGATGTCTTTCTATTTTTCCTACACTTAAAAATTCAAGAAAGTATTTTTATGAATTAATTTTTTCAGTTGCGTTCCTTGACCCCATTTGCAATTAATTTTGGGGAATCCCAATCCAAATACATTTTTAAATGGACACACCAATTTCAGCTGGCCTGTGCTTTATCATTCAAGGACCAGTAATTGTTATTCCCCTATTCACTTTAGTGTGATGTAACATGAATTAAACCATGCAAATGATGTTCAGAGCTGTTGACCAAAGCATGCATATTTGAGAGGGCTGAAGAATGAGTTACTTGAAACTCAAGAACAGTTTTTCCTCAAATATCTTGGAATGCTAGAGCGCTTGTTCCCTAAACATGCCAATATCAATGGCTGGGTGCAAAGATGTCTGCTGACAATTAGGGAGCTCTTAG
Organism: Haliaeetus albicilla; assembly: GCF_947461875.1. NCBI lineage: Eukaryota > Metazoa > Chordata > Aves > Accipitriformes > Accipitridae > Haliaeetus > Haliaeetus albicilla. Next base: position 14,784,424 of record NC_091502.1, on the reverse strand, counting down.
CTACAAGCAGCTACATGCAGGGATAATTTAACATAGCTAGCATAATTCTTAGAAGAAATATATTAATTTATTGCAGAAGTCTGACATATAGTCAAGTTACAAAGACAGAAACTGATTTCAGGTAATTTTATAACATCGTAGTGATATACCCTCCTGATTTAATGATTATGTATGCTATGGGATTAGGTTATGAATTATGTCTTGTGTATTACATACTCTAGGAAACCCACTAAAAGACAGCTGGTGGCTCAGCAAACTGATTGCTCAAAGTAAGGGAGAAAACCCTTACAAATAAGGAAAAAAACACAAGGATGTTTAGCACAGAGTCATATGAAAAGTTAGGTTTGAAGGGAGATCATCTATGCCAATCTCCTGCTCAAGTAAGGACTAACTTCAGCCTCTCAAAGCTTCTCAGCTCCCATTTAGGAGTTAACAGAAATCACCAGGTATTAATACAATAGGTCCTGAAATCTGAAGACACTAGATATCAGCATCACATGCGAGTTTTGCACTTTCTATTTCAATACTCTATCTGGAGATGACAGGTCCGTAGCTGTCAGGCCTGTCTTGATTTACCCAAGGTCACACAGGACCTCCTTGACAGAACAAGAAATTTAAGATTTAATTCTTACCCCAAAGGCTTTGATTTCCAAAACTCATCATTTGCATTTCAAATTTCAGCTTTGCTTGGCTTAGCTTTCTTAGGAATTACACTGAAATGTCTGTTTCAGAATTTAGTAGAATGCTTTTGTTTAAAATATTACTTAAGTCCCATTTTCATTACACTGTTTTACAATATTATTCAGTTTATAAGAATACCCTCAAGCTTCTCCTCAACAGTGTTTTTGTCTGAAAACACATATTGCAGTGGAATTCTAGGTTATTTCTGAAAATATTAAAGGGATTTAAAATTCCTTAGGAATCAGTTCATTAACTGAGTCCACAAAAACTTTTAAAGTGCATTCATTTTATTAGGCAATGAGTACTGGTTCAGAGTCTTACAAAACATATAGAGAAAGAGGAAGAGAAGATAGGTGCATGAATAAAGAGATAGATGTCTATATAAAAGTGTGCAAGAAAAATACTAGTTTTGCTATAAAGTTTCAGCATTACTACGGAAGTGCCCTGGGTCTATAGATTTTCACAATTGCCAGTTTTAAACACTGTTACTTTCTAGTTTTACTTCCATTTTCTTTGTCTTTTCAAATTTCTTTCTCTTAAAGAGTGGCATTTTACTGCCATAGACAAAGTTTTGCAAAGCTTCAAGAAAACTGAAGAAAAAAAAGTATTACAGGTTATTAAGATTTCACCCAATTGAAAAACTGAGGTTAGTTAATGTTCCTACAAATTCTTGAAACTCAGAAGTTATTTTCTACCTAAGTTTTATGTTTTCCATGGACTTAAACCTCAAAAGTTATATTCCGGATATTGTCAGCACATACACATTAGGCCTGCTCTAATTTAGTGCATTTCCCTTTAGGGACTAAAAAGGATCATATGACCAGTTTCCTCAGTGGAGCTGAAAGTTGATAACCTGTCAGGATATAATGCTGTCACCATCTTTAAATGTATACTCATTTCTAAAACTTCCCTTAAAAATAATCAAGTCTATTTGTTTTGGCTAACTGGAAAAACCCTTTTTTCTGAAGTGGTTTTTGACTGAGTTTAAAAAGCATGAAGCACATATTACAAACCACCCTTCAACTTGGTTAATGTCAGAAGAGAGGAATTCAGTGTTTACCTTGATTGGCTGTGGTTGAAGGGTCAGGGTTTGAGACATTTTAATGCCTTTTTCTTTCCTTTTGACTTTCAAAAGCAGCTGAAAAAATAAATGCATAAGAAGTAACAAATTGAATGCAATGTTAAGATTACCTGTCTAAATACAAAGATGTTTTATTCAAAATGTATAGTCATATAAAATTTCATCTCATATTCTTAGTATTCTACCATTAAGAAAACTATTACTTAAAAATCAAATAATCTCAGGACATTCTGAAAGAGAAAAAAACCCAGATAACAGATATATGGTGCATATTTCAAATATAAAACAAGAAAATTTTATGCTACTATATGTAGCTACTCTATGTACTCTATGTATTTTAATATCTCTCCCCACAATGAATCTAAGGAAAGAGAAGGGTTATGAATTCAGAGAAATTCATATGGCAATTGACAAAGTGAAAGGTGATCAATATATGTGACAAGGCAAACCAAGCCTGCTTTCAAATTAGAACTGGCTAGGTGAAAACAAGATACATGCTTGGAATCTGGTAGTTTTTCAGTTAGATCCACAGTATATATCCAATGCTGAATATGGATGATACCCAAATTGAAATTAGTTCTATTTTAAAAAGTACAGTAAGTAGAGAAAAAAGCAATTCTTCACACATTACAAAGGTCACAGTAATCTTAATATAGATTTATGGGGGTAATTTTGAGCAAATCATGTTTTCATCCGAGTATTGGCACTACTTTGTGTTATATTCCATCCAAAGACAGTCCTTATACTGCTTCAACTCCAGTCTAATGAAAAGCTCTTAATTCAGGCAGGGTTAATAGAAGAGAATAGTACAAAATTTAGATTGCTTTTAAAGGAATACTAAAATCAATTCCTCTTTTGGAATGTATTTGAAATTCTTAACTGCTTCCATTTAACTTCATATGTGCTTATTAAACTGTTGTTACTTGCTAAAATCCATAACTAAAATGTTTTCTTAAGACAAGAAGGTCATCCCTTCATGAACAGAGGATCATTCATTGACTCAGCCCACAGCTATTGTTAGCTACCTTGTAACCTCTGTGGTACTGTGGTTTATGTACTGGTTGTTGCAATAATGAAAATTCATATAATACTATATTTTTGGTCTGTGATAATAAACAGCATTTTTATTTAAATAGTAGTGATTTTAGAAAAATACTCGTTAATACAAAAAGTCATGGCTAGATAGAACAATTTGTTTAGATGAAATGTGTTCTCAAGAACAGGTTCATTTTTTCTGGTGATTAATGGTTATTCTGGCATGTGTAGAAAGACCTGTACAGAAAATTCTTTGCAGTTTTTTCCTTTTTTTTTTTTTACTATTACTAATTTTCAGTTGAGAAATAACTATAGGAATTTTTTAGTTTTGTACCTGTGTGAGCACACACCTAAAGAAACTTCTGTATCTGCTCACTTTCTAACTGTTATTATGTGTTGTCTATGTAAATTCAAATTTATTTTTTTTTTTCACAAAAAATTGCTTCTGCACTTATATAGGAGAAAAAGAGATGTGTGCTCATCCTATGCAACAATGAGGGACCAGTATCTTTTAAAAAGTTGAGGACAAGTATGCATATAAGGAACAGCAATTTGCTAAGGTGGCTTCTGGCAATTCTGTCTAGGAACAGGTGTGTTCCAGTTTTCCATGCTGAAATTAATATGCTGCAAATGCTTATATTGCTTACATAAATGTATTAGTTGTTGTGTCTTTAAAAGTCCTTTCATGCAATTGTAAGTCTTTTCTTGCTACAGTATTTTCCTCAAAGTTCTCATGGCAAACTTAACTAGAAAATTCCCCAAGTCCAATACTCAAATACATTAAATGTTAGCTCTCCCACCATCAAGCATATTCAAAACAAAATCTAACTTATTTCTCCATTCTCCTTCCTTATCAAAGTCAAAATCAAAATTTGGAACATTTTGTATTTGTGTATCCAGAGTAACAGGATGGCATTTTAAAAAGCCGGTGAGTCTGTCATTCAAAAAGGAGAAACTGGTTAAAGAGAGAGATCTCTCCTTTCAAGAGAGATGCAACTAGAATTTTAAGCAGATGACCTGCTGCTGCTGCTGCTTCACAATTCTAACAATGACTCTATGTAGGTTTCATTCCTCTCTGCTAATATGACTCAACTTGTACATAAAAGTGTTATAAATATTGATGGTAATTGTTAAGCATGATACAGTGTTCCATGTTAGCAGCTCAGCTACTCAGGAGATAATTCTTTTCCTTGGGAAATGTCAATCAATCATGATATGTCCCCTGTTGAGAAGAGGAGAGGGGAAGGGTAAAATGGGAGAGGAAACAGAAAAACAAATGGAAGAGGAAGGGAGGAAAAAGGGAACACATCAGCATTTTGATTCAAATCACTAGTGCAGTTTTGATGTAAATACCCTGACCGTGCCTCTTTGTGTCTATATTTGGTTTACAGTGTGGTTTTGATACATACAAAACAGATTTCTTTTTCAGGCCATAAAATGGGAAATCCCACTCCAGGAGTGCAGCAAAGGCTCTCCAGCCCCTAATGGGGACACAGGGATCAACAGCAGGTCCTTTGGAGAGCTTCAAAGCACTTGCATGGTAGGGATGTTTGGCACAGACCAATCTACCCCATAGTAAACCCCATGGGCCATATGTAGCTACTCATATTCCTGTAGGGAACTCAACTAACTCTTTGATATACTGATCTCATCCTACCATGCTGAACTAGTTCTTAACATAAATTACTCCCTACTTTGCCTTTGTTAAACATAGGGAAACCTAAAAAAAACCATATTGGGCTAATGGTTTTGCATTAGGATAAAGTTAATTTTCTTCATAATAGCTGGTATAGTGTGATGTTTTGGATTTGTGATGAAAACAGTATTGATAACACAGGGAGGTTTTCGTTATTGCTGAGCAGTGCTTACACAGAGCCAAGGCCTTTGCTGTTTCTCACACAGCCCCACCAGCAAGCAGGCTGGGGGGGCACAAGAAGTTGGGAGGGGACACAGCTGGGACAGCTGACCCCAACTGGCCAAAGGGATATTCCAGACCATATGATGTCATGTTAAGCAATAAAAGCTGGGGGAAGAAGGAGAAAGGGAGGGATGTTCAGAGCAATGACGTTTATCTTCCCAAGTAACCATTATGCGTGATGGAGCCCTGCTTTCCTGGAGATGGCAGAACATCTGCCTGCCAATGGCAAACAGTGAATAAATGCCTTGTTTTACTTTGCTTGCATGTGCGGCTTTATCTCGACCCATGAGTTTTCTCTCTTTTACCCTTCCAATTCTCTTCCCCATCCCACTAGGAGACGAGTGAGTGAGCAACTGTGTGGGGTTTAGCTGCTTACTGGGGTTAAACCACAACACTGATGTTGTTAAGGATAGGTGTTATGGATAGGCTTTTTTATACTACAGTGCAAAACAGCAGTTTAATCTCACTTTCTTTTTTGCCTGGTAACACAGGTATCGGTTCAAAACTGAAAGAAAGATTTTGCTATTAGTTTTGACTTTGTGAATGTAATAAAATAATGAAGCGTGGACTACTTCTAAATAAATAATCACAGAATCACAGAATGGTTGAGATTGGAGGGCACCTCTGGGCCACCTAGGCCTGGTTGCCTAGGGCCATGTACGGATGGCTTTTGAGTATCTGCAAGGTGGAAAACTCTACAACCTCTCTAGGCAACCTGTTCCAGTGCTCAGTCACCCTCACAGTAAAAAAGTGTTTCCTGATGTTCAGAGGGAATCTCCTGTGTTTCAGTTTGTGCCCCTTGTCTCTTGTCTAGTCACTAGGTACCACTGAAAAGAGTCTGGCTCCATCCTCTTTGCACCCTTTTTCAGGTGTTTTTATCCATTAATAAGATCCCTCCTGAGCCTTCTCTTTTCTAGGTTAAATAGTTCCAGCTCTCTCAGCCTTTCCTCATAGAAGGAAAGTCCATCATGTTCATGGCATTTTTCTGGACTCTCTCCAGTATGTGCATGTCTCTCTTACTGGGGAGCCCAGAACTGGACACAGCACTCCAGGTGTGCCCTCATCAGGGCTGAGGAGAAGGAAGGGATCACCTCCCTCCACCTGCTGGCAATAGTTTTCCTAATGCAGCCCAGAATACCATTAGCCTTCTTTGTGGTAAAGGCCCATTGCTGGCTTATGTTCAACCTGGTGTCCACCAGAACCTCCAGGGCCTTTTCTGTCCAACTGGTTTCCAAGTGGGTGGCCCCCAGCACATGTTGTTGCCCAGGGTTGTTCCTCCCTAGTTGCAGGACTTTACATTTCTCTTTGCTGAACTTCATGAGGTTCCTGTCAGCCCATTTCTCCAGCCTGTCAGGGTCCCTCTGGATGGCAGCATGACCCTCCGGTGTATCAGCCACTCCTTCTGTATTGCGTCATCTGCAAACTTTTTGAGAGTACGCTCTGCCCCATCATACAAATCATTAATGAACATGTTAAAATGGACTGGACCCAGTATAGGTCCCTGGGGTACACCGCCATTTTCTGACCTCCAACTAGACTTTGCAACACTGATCTGGGCCCGGCCATTCAGCCAGTTTTTGATCCACCTCAATGACTACTCATGCAGCCCCATACATCAACAGCTTGTCTATTATGAGCATCTTACAGCAAGGGAAGGGGAAATGGAGACAGGGAGGGAGGGCAGAAAGGAAGACACTCAGAACACTGGGAATGAGGAGAAAGAAAGATCTAACGGGCTCTCTGGGACAGACAGTTGCGCTAGCTACAACCTAACTGGGAATTGAAGCACAGGGTGATGTGGGAAGAGGAGGAAGAGGACAACTGTGGGCACTTAATAGTCTCGGGTAATGGAGAGGGCTTCAGTCATTAGCCCAGTCAGCTGGGCTTCCATTAAGGAGGCAATGAAAGGAATGTCTGCATGCAGACATTCACGTGTGTTGCAATAACATTTTTAATAAAAATGAATGTCTTCGGTATTCATCCTTTAATAGTTCCAAACCTGGGATCTGGTTCAAACCAGCACACTTTGTCTATCACAATTTCAACATGGTTTTAACTAAACTGATACTTTTAGAAAGGAATTTTACTATGTTTAAGGCATTCAAAGCACATATCTGCCCCCCAGGACATCCACTTCATAAACAAAGAAATGTACTCTGCCGATCTTCCTTAAATTCTTGTATGACTGGCCCTAAAATCTATCTCTGATTTTTATCTTATTTACTCCACCTATATTTAATTTGCAAAGAACTGGGACATCGATGTGTCATTTCCCAGTGTAACTTACTCTTACCATGGCTTGAGTAGAAAATGCTCTGAATGACATAGCAAAGCCACCATGGCCACTACTTAGCAGCTGAGCCCTTTTCACTCTGCAGTTATCATGATGCTACAACTCAGTACCTTTGTCTGGATCAGAGAACAGTTCAGTTACCTTTTGTCCCTACTGTTTTTTAGTGACGGGCACTGTGTATTGTCTGATTTTTACTCCAGTATTACCTATTCTCTTGTAGGGACTTATTAAGTAATGCTATTTTCCTTGCAGCTTTAATAGACCACTCTAATTGAAGGAACTCTGCCATCTGAGAAGCAGCATGTTTCCAAAGTAAAGTACAGTGACAGGCAGGAGACATAATTTCTTTTACTGCTTAGACAGTGACTCACTGTTTGACTTTGCGCAAATCACTTAGGAGGTCCAAATTTACAAGCACCTGCACAAAGTTTGGGTGTCTTTATTTTGTTACCTACCACAGAGTTTTGTTCTGAGAGGCGCTCAACACAGAGAACAGCAGTTAAAGGCAGTGAGAGCTGCAGGTGCTTTACATATTCAAAAATCAGAATAGTATTAGTGTTTCAAAGTCGACATCTTAAACCCTCAGGTGATTTAAAGCATTTTTTTAAAATGTTGCCTTGAAAAATACTGTTCCTTGATTTCCCTATCTGCAAATAGAAGATAATAGCCTTCACAAGGTCTGTTGATTGGAAATGTTTATAGAACTTTTTAGGATTGCTTGTGTTATAGAATGAGACATTTAGTCAGCCCTGTTAGTATTAAGTTACATGTACTAGAAACATTACAAACAAGACCAGATGGAAATAACCCAGCTGAAACTTAGACTCAGTTAGCTAGACTGTGACTATTTGCAAGGACTTCTGGTGAACAAGAGTCAGTCAGTCTTCACTGCACACTGATCCACATTATTGGGTACCTTATGAGTACAAAAAAAAAAAAGTGAATTAGTCATAATCCTGTCTTTCCTCCTAGAAAGTGACATACATCTGTGAAAAATCATCTGTGGTTACAAAGGTGGAAGAAAGCATCCTATTAATTAGACTTGAAAATAAGTACTTCACCACAATGAAAAAGAATCCAAGCAAGCAGATGTAACAGAAGCTGAGCTCAGAGGAATTCATCATGAGATGATTACTTGCATTGGCAACCAGCAATGACAGTGTGCTGGTTTCCAAAACGTATTATCTTACTGACAGTGATGCAGCAGCAGTGCCAGCAGAAACATCATCTCTGGTAGAAAGGTACAGCAACACGGGCCTGTCTGTGAACACAAAGATCCAGTTGGAGCGGAGTTTGATAACAGCTTTGGCCAGTGAACCTGCTCACAGCTGCCTTCTCCCATCAATGTGCCTATGTTTTACTGCATTGGAGAAAGCCTAGTTGCATGACAGGGCACTTAAGGAAGATTACACTATGACAAGACAATATGCATGAAAAAAATGTGAGACTAAACTCAGTAGCAAAGTGTCATGACCTAAAGGGTTACCCAGTCTGTGCATGTATAGAGATTGCTACCGTGGGTTTGTAGGATTCCGTAATACACAGGGAGATGGAGGCTTTTATCCTCTAAATTTCTCTACTTTATTTGAGTATCACAAATTTCACACAAATCACCACTAGTAAGAATACTACCACAAAAATAGCAAGTATGCATATGATAAATAAAGTGAATATATATATATATATATTTCCAGCTATTACAAATTACTATCAGCAATCAGTAATATAGTATCAATCAGTAGTACGGCAACAGTCAATAATAGCAGCAATCAATCATATAGCAACAATCAATATAACAGCAAACAATAACTGTTACAGGTTACTACAAATTTATCATTAATGAAGCAACTTATCACCAATATAACAGCAGGTACACTTATGATAGATTACCTATATGGATATATAATACCGGTGTCAAGTGAATTAGACAGATTTCAGAAAGGGCCAAACCATCCCAAAAGGAAGGACAAACTGCTCACCAAGAGGGACCCAACCATCCCAGAGGTGAGAGGACAAACTGAACCAACTCCAAAAGTGGGCCCAAAGTGGGGATGAATAAGGTAACAGACAGAGTCTCACTTCAAAAATGATCCACATCACAGAGTCTGGAGTCAGCCAGGCATCCACAATGAGAGTCCGAGATCTTGTAGAAAGTCTGTGCGGATTTCAACTTGTTTAGGAAAGTAAAAGTATGTAAAGCATGGGAAGTTCTCAGTGAGAGACCCTCCATTTTGGATAAAAATGAAGTCGTTTTTATATTGTAGAGACATAAGAGGGCATAGGACACCACCACTTTGAGCAGCCAATTGGTTCTGTTAATGTCTATTCTTCACCTGGAACAGCCAGTAGGTGATGATGTTTCTGTTCTTTCAGCCTGATTTTATTTTCCCACACTGCTTCCACTTTTTCAGACAGGAAGTTGCCATTACAGTTTCTCAGGATGTCACCTCTGCCTAGGTTCCCCACCTGTACTTCAAAGAGGCTAGCTGCACTTTTCAAGGACATTTGTGGGGCCTAGTTCCTAGGCTCACAGCTCCCAGACCAGCAGGCATTTTCTTTTGTAGTTTTCCACTTTCTAACCAGGCTAGCTTTTTGGCTGCTCACATCACAAAGTTATACTATTAGTTATGACTTAGAGTAAAATCCCAAACTAAAGCACACTGTGTACTCACTTTCTACAGGCTTCTTTGGTGATGCTAGAGAAACATGAAACAGAAGCTAAATATTACACCACCTACAAAAGTTTGCCCACTGGGCAAATAATCTTCTTTTGGAGCTGAGTGTGTGTCCTCAAAGTTTCATATATAAGGCCAGGAATTATTTCCTGTCATAGAATTTTGTTCTTTCAAAATCTGCATCAAAGCAATTGGGTTCTTCTGTTACTGAACTCTACAGTTTACTGGAAATGCTCATTATAACCTTCATCTTTATCGGCATTGGCTGCTGGTGACCTTTCACTTGTCAGTTCATCTTTCCATGTTTTTCCTTCTGGAAAATGGACATTTACATCTATTGTTAAAAATTCGTGATACACTGCAGACAACACTAGTGCTAGGTGTTACAGATATTACAGTCATCGTTATTATTGTTATTATAATGCAGCGGGGAAGAAGGACTATTCTGGGATCATGCCTACTGTTTCTGAAGCTTGTAAAAGGAAGATGTATGTCAGCAGACAGTACAAAAGTACTTGTAAATATCAAGACATCCTTTAAATTTAAAGATGGACCTGTTGCTATATATTTAAAGACCTTAGTAACACTCTCCACCTCTGTCTACCAGACTAAAAAATTATTAAGAAATTATTTTTTTTTAATTATTGAGCTCCAGAGAGTGTGTGCATATATTTAAAAGAAATTCGTAGATTCACAGACTTTGTAAAAATTTTCCTAGAGGTCAAGTCTATTAACTACAGTGAGCAGGCTAAAAATCACTCTGAGGATCATAACCTGCCACTCACTATGTGATATATATAATTCCCTTGTGCCTGCTTGCCTTGTGCCTGTAAATAACAATTTCTCACCATTGCAGGATTTGGCTTTTAGTTTCTAAGTGGAGCAATTTTCTTCTTCATTTAAGTTTGGAATTAGACTCGGCTTCCCTTGTGTGATTGCCCATCGCACAAGTACAGAAGTGCTTTCCCACTTCTGGAAAAATCAGCAGAAATCCTTGCTTATGTTCCATTAAGGTATGTGTTATATGTTTGATTCTATATGGATAAATGCAAAGCAGAAATTAAAGGATAATGGGAAATGGGAGAAATTATTAACTCATAGAATATTTGTAAGCGTTTTAAGCTCTATTTTAAATTACCTGGTCTTTTAAAGGCTTGGGCTGAAATATGACAACCTGTGTAATGACCAGTACACTTGATAAGGAGCCTGAGGAGCAATTTCTTGCCTTTAAGATTCCCTAGTATACCTACTTTCTGTGTCTCATATTCCCTTTTAATCTTCACCTGTGTAGACTGTACAGTACCAGAAATAGATTGAAGCAGAAAAGCAGAAGAAAAAGATGCTAAATGGAAAATATTGCACTAAGAATTCAAAAACAGTCTTGAAACATATACGTAGTGGAAATACTTGGGGTTTTATAGCAAGCCTATTCTTCAGTGCAACCTACAGTACAAGGCCTCCCAGAGGAGATTTAGGAACACGATCGTCTTTGATTTTAATGGAAACTATGTTTGCTGAGGATGGTGCTGTCTGCCTTGCAGTCACCAGGTAGCCTGGTTGCACAGCAGGACCCTCTTGCCTGTAGTATAGACACAGACAGTGAGACCCGCTTCAACTGTCTAAAGATGCCTGGAGTTTTCTGTAGTTCAATGTGGGAGGCATTACGTTTCTTAGAGAAGCTTTTTCTTCCACACAGCTGATGTTCCCCTGACACAGTTTCAAATTTGCTAGGAACTGTGAGCCCATTTGGCGTAATAGGAAAGAGGCTAAACAAATTGGGAGAAAGATCTGATTTAGCCACTTCAAGAAGAAAAGTGGAATTACTGAATAGGCAGGTGAGCAAAAGGTAACTATTTTTCTGAACTGTGCTGCATAAGAAGCAGTAGATTTGTTTAATAAATGCAGAAGGGCAAGTCAATTGCCAAGATGCTTTAAGGAAAAATGAAAGATATTGTGCTTTTACACAGAATGAAACTTTAACTGGGCATAACTTTCCTGTGAGAGGACAAAAGCAGGAGATAGATCTATACATCTCTCAAGCTATTTTTTCTAGCTAATTACAGCAGGTTTCAATCAAATATCTCCCCAAACCTATTACCTCTCTATTTCCCTCTCCTACTTTGCTCTTCCACAATATTTAATAACTTTATCACTGCTTCCCCTTTCTAACATATAAAAATTCACTGATTCTTGAACAGTCATTAATGAGAATGTAATCTCTCTTGTCTGAGGTTCACTGGGAGACTGCATAGCCCGACAGTGAGCTATTCTTCACAGCTTTCCTGCATAGCCTTTCTGTGGATACTGACTTTATACCTCTCTTCTACTCTAATTTCCTGTTCACTCTATAGCATAGCATCTATTAGTCACCGAAAGTTGGAAAGTGTAAGACTCTGCAGCTGGAGTACTCTGAGGCTTGCAAATAACCACAGAAAGGTTTTAGACCTTTGGGTGTAATGGGCTGTAAAAGTAAAAGCTGTGATTTATTGTTTCTTCCAGTTACTGAAACCTAATGGCTAGCCCACCTTCTGTGGAATTCAGTGATCTGCAGATGTTTCTATCTAATAAGAAGTTTGAATGAGTTGTGGTTCTTTTCCTTTTAATACATCATACTTCCATGTTATTGTGCAACCTTTTTTGCACGATTATTTTTTTGACATTCAGTTCAAAGCTGAAAATAATACTTTTTTTTATTTTAAAAACAAAACATGTTTTAAAAAATGAAATCTGTGACCATTAGTAGTAAAAAACACAGATGAATTATTCCTGTTACTTCATGTTAAATCAGTCTAAAAATAAAAATTATTAATATATAGGCATATGGATATGTATGAACACACAGTAATAGCTTATATTGTACATACACACACTCAAACAGATCACAGATATATACCACTGTATTTATGCAAGAGAAAGAAACTCAAGAAAACGGAAAAGTTAAGTACAAATCATACCTAATATTTGGCATTATTTCAACAGAGAATGTCTATCTTTGTTTCTCATTTTCACTAAAAAAAAACCAACAAACCATATATATATATTTTTTATATATATATATATATGAAACGCTGCAGGGTGACATGATACTTGAGGGCAATGTCTTCCTTTCCCAGGTGTGACTGTAAACCCTGCAGGGAAATGATTGATCAGCTTAATAACATCCAGGAATTAGTTCCAAAAGGGGCTGCAAGGAAGTGGAATTTTTATCATCAAGGTATTTTTATGGCTAAAAAAGAAACACACCTTATATGTAAATTCAATAATTTATTGTTAGTATAATTTAAATCTTAGCTGCCTACTTGAAGAATTCTTACTAGTTCAGTTCTTATTATTACAGAAAAAAAGAAAGAAATAGAAAATAAAGAAAATAATACTATTGCAGAAGTAGTTGAAATTTCCATACACACACTCTTGATATTTACCACTTTTAGGGCGTTAAGTTTGATTTTCCAACACCTTCTGAATCCAAAGTTTGGCTTCAGTCTGGGGTAGAGGGTACAGCTAGCTGTCAGCATCCTGAGTCCTTCACTGGGACTCATGATTTATTCCTTCTCATCTAAGACTCACATAGGGACATTTTTACATGTTTGCCAACATGCTCACAACTTGCTATTTGTTCACTGGTTTTCAAGTGCATGCTTCATCTGGATTTACTATTTGTGGTGCACTTTACGTATGTTAGATACACGTCCTTTGTTCTCTTTGTTGCCTGTAAAACTGATTTTGCCAGGTCTCCACCTCCTTAGCTGACCATTAGCGGGTTTTTTATAGCCAGTGGGTCTCCATCATCAGCATGTGTCCTTTCTCTTATGGTTGTGTGCCTGCCCCTCTCTACACTGCATACTGCATCTTCACTTTCAAGGTCTCTTTTGTCGTAGCACAGCTATATTCCTCTATGCTATGTTGTTGTGTTAGAGTCATACTAGATTATACACAGAAAAACTACTACTACCTATATGAAAATTGTACTGTAGAAGGATAAGCAAAAGCAAAATGTTCTGGACCTGGTTACCTGGTCATTTAAAAAATTGCTGTTATAACTCTACCAGCTACAAAAAAGTTCAGCTACGTAAAACAAGTTCAGACAAAGTAAACCTGACAAGCCCCTGTCTTGAGGCTTTGCAAAGTTAGTACAAAGACCATGGCCTGTTAATAGTAGTGGCAATAACTTATTCACAGGGCTACAGAATCCATTCCATTCAGAGAAGTATCTAGTGCCTTTTCTACCTTTTAGGTAATGAGATGTTTCCTGGCAGAGGTCTACAATATCCAGGTGCTGATTGGAGAAGCTCATATTTTAGTCAAATGAAATAAATAGTGATTGTGTGGAAGTGCTTCTGTTGGAGGTGGGAGCTGAAGCTGTTCCCCTCAAAGATGAGTAGTGGTTCACCCTTTCAGGATGTGTCTCTAAATGGTTGCTAACAAACAGGTGCTTAAAAGATAGGAGGGACGGATGACATTCCTTATTAAAAGTGCCAAAGGTGTGCCATGAAATACAATTTTGAAGGTTTCATAGGTCATAAATTTTTACTACTTGGTGATTTGGGTAACAACTAGACTGGGAGAAGAGTGTATTTGTAGGCTTACTCACATGGATACTTACATAGATTATTATCATTAGTGATTAAAAAACATACAAATACTGTAAGGGAACAGGAAGTTAGATCTAATTCTCTCTCTTCCCATAAGGTGGCTTCACCACTGGTTTTCTGTAATCTTTCTCTTCACAGTCTTTATAAAATGTCACTATTTTCACAAGCTGAGCCAGCTCTAACAGAAGGGTGAGCAGTTTGCCTTCCTCTACTTCACAAATCAAAATGGTTACTGGACTGCAGAAGCAGCATGGAATCATTCAAGCAGTACAGGATTGAGCTGTAAAATCACCTATGTAAATTCTTATCCACCAGGCTGGTCTACAAAAAGTTAATGAGAACAGCATCAGAATTTCTCCCTTGTACTGACTTTTTTTTTTTTTTTTTATAAATGGGGTTTGTGTGGCAATTTTTTTGGTAGCGGGGCAGGGGCCGCAGGGCCAGCTGCTGTTCAAAGCTGCGGGAATCTTCCCCGTCTGGGAGCCGGCCCCGCCGCTGGCCCAGGCTGAGCCCATCCGTGAAGGCGGTTGTGCCTCTGGGAGAGCAGAGTGAAGAGGGGAACCTGCAGGGAGTAGGGGATTGGGATGGGAGAGGAACCCCTCTGCGGGTACCGAGGTCAGGGAGGAAGGAGGGGAGGAGGAGCAGGGGAGGAGGGGCTGCCCCCCCAGCCCGTGGGGAGACCAGGCGGCAGGCTGTGTCCCCCCAGCCCAGGGAGGGCAGCCCCCGGGGGAGCAGAGGCCCACCTGCAGCCTGGGGAGAGAGGAGCCCACGCCGGAGCAGGGGGTGGAGGCCCCCCAGGATGGCTGGGACTCCAGGGGGAAGCCCGCACTGGAGCAGGCTGTGCCTGAAGGACTGCAGCCTGTGGGAAGGACCCACACTAGAGCAGTTCATGGAGGACTGTCTCCCATGTGAGAGAGCCCACGCTGGAGCAGGGGAAGAGTGTGAGGAGTCCTGCCCCTGAGGAGGAAGGAGCGGCAGGGACAAGGTGTGAGGAACTGACCCCAACCCCCATTCCCTGTCCCCCTGCACCGCTGGGGGGAGGAGGGAGAGAGAACCGGGAGTGGAGTTGAGCCAGGAAGGAGGGAGGGGGGGGGGAAGGTTTTCTAAGGTTTGGTTTTATTTCTCATTATCCTTGCTTTGATTTGATTGGTAGTAAATTAGATTTTGTTTCTTCCCCAAGTTGAGCCTGTCTTTTGCCCATGACCATAAGTGGTGAGCAATCCCTCCCTGTCCTTATCTCAACCCACGAGCCTGCCTTCATGTTTTCTTCTCATCCCACTGTGGCTGGGGGGGGGGGGCAGCGAGCAAGTGGCTGCGTGGTGCATTGTTAACAGCTGGGTTTAAACCATGACTTTTTAAAATATGCAATAAAAGTCAAAACTACTCTCCAGTCCCTGAATTCAGTGCCTTTCCAAAGGCATGGTCTAGGTAAATTTTTCAATTCAAACTTCAAGGCCAATACAGTGAGAAAAGTTTGTTCATAATTCTTAAGTGCATTAACTATGAAATTGGTAGTTAGTTGTACCACAGTGCCTTTGGCAGAAGAACTTTAGACATATTTTTCCTGGCAATGACATAGACAGGTCTGACTAGGACAGTTAATTGCCTTTTATTTATTTATTTGGTTGGTATTGACTAGGCCCAAAATAATTTAATAGATGTAGTTCCCAGCTGCTGAGTGATTCCCAGGAAGATAGTTTAAGTAGAGAACAATTTGGGATAGGAGGACATTCTTGTGACTCCTTTAGTCAGGATAAAGTATTGCAAAAGTCAAGAGAAGAAGCATCTGAGAACGTAACTCAGGATGGGTACAAGAAAAACTGAAAAAAAGGAAAAGCTTTAAGATGATACAACTGTTTAGTTGTTTAGTTAGTACTGTTTAGTTAGTAGAGACTTCTGCAGGAAAAAGACTTGTTTTCAGCCTTCATACAAAAGTTAATTAATCTAATGCTCACGGAGCACCACAACAGTGGTCTATTTTTGCTTGGGGTTGATTTTTTTTTTCTTTTTTGCTTTTCAAATTGAGGATGCTAACAATTTTTCAAATTTGTTGCAATTTCTCTCTAGTTCTCAATTGAAGTTAATGATTGAATAGTTCAAACAATAATTATTTTAAGGAAGTCTTATGCTGTATTTTTTTGGATAATAAACTAAATGGAGACCAATGCATGCTTCTAGCATAATTTCAAATGAGTAATTTCAAAACAAAGTAATCAACAAAGTTGTAATAGCATGTTATCTTGAAAAGGTCACTTTAAAAAAACAATAATATGAGAAAGCATCTTTAGAAAAATGCTCATGAGGTGGTTTAAATTCAAACAACAAAATTATTTTATATTCCTTCCATTATATATGAGTATACATCAACATAAAAGGCTAGTAATGTAAACTTGTAAGTTTTCCATTCTTCTCAGTACTATCCTTTCTTTATAGGGTAGCAGATAAAAAAGAACCCTTCATTCCTCTTTCTTTTTTTGCTGTTGTAAAAAATACCATTTTTTCCCCTGACAGCATAAACCAAAGCACTTTTTGAATCCTGTATCCATTCTGAAACAAGACAGATATCTCAGATTTAATTTAGCCAACCAATACTGCCATGTCAGATCTCCACATACAAGAAGGTTTGAGTGATCTAAGGCTTCAAGTACAGCTCTACACATACATGTAACATTTCCCCTGCCCCCACCCCAGATTACCAAAAAGGACTCCTAATACATTTTTATTCAGTTCAGCTCCTGAGCATCATCGGTTTTCACTCATACAAGACTTATTCTGTGGAGACCATTTCTTTTTTAAAGAACAACTTCTGTACAGCCAATAGAAGAGTTGAGGTAGTGGATATTTATACTAAACTGCTTTTGGAATATGTTTATGACCTTTATTGCTTGCATTTATTAGTTTATAAAATTAAAATCAAACACAGAAGCACTCACCAGCAATTTAACCTGAATAAGCTTACAAATGAAACATAGATTAAAAAAAAAATCCAGTTTTCTGGATAATATTGTTATGTTTTTCACCATGGGTTTGTAGAAGGTTCTGTCTTGAAAGTGTTTACCACTCCTTGTAAATGTTTTAAAATAATCACTGCAGTATACTCTTAACCTGGATGAACTGAATAGCTTTTTAAAAACAAGTTTCGTCTCATGTTTAATAGCATCTGATTAGTTCTGGAAAACCCTGTAGACAAGATTTAGACACAAAGTCTATATTACACTTCTAACCTCCCAGGTATTTCAATGTGACTTGGTCTAGCTCTAGAATATGGGAGGGTTGTTACAGGAATCTGAAATCACTAGTTCTTATGAAGGCAAACCTAAAGGTCAAGGATAATGTCTCCTGTTAGGCAGTCAGAGATTGTTCCCAACTAACATTAAGTGGTTTGTGTAACTCAGTGCATGTTTTATTAGAATATTCAAATAAATACAGTTCTGTATTAATGAAGCAGGTGAATGTCAAAAGTGGTGTGCTCATTAAAAGCCTATTGTGATACAAACCAGTACGATATAACAGCTGTAGGTAGGAGTCATTTGAATCTGATATTCAATATCCAGATGAACAATGGATATTCACTTTAAATTTATCATGAATACAGCCGCAGATGGAAATAAGATGGAGCAAATGTCTGCGGTTATCTGTTAACTGGTGTGCTTCATCATTTGATAGCTGAATGACTTATGATCATGTAGTTCAGAACACCTCTAATTAATTTTTGAGTTGAGTCTTTATTCTCAACCTCAAACTATGGTTTATTAATAGGTCAACATAAAGAGCTTGCTAAAGTGTAATGTGTGGCTGTGCAAACAAATTTGGAAGCACATAGTTCATTGTTGGATGTCAGATGTTTTACCTGCCTACCCAACTAATTGAGAATCATATCAGAAAACTAGAAAGCTGTTATAATAAATGAGACAGACAGTGACCTCCAAACAGACGCAACTGAATTAAAACTGATGATCTTGATGTGAGAAGGTCACAGTATGATTTTAAATATAACACAGTTACTTATTTTCCTGCTCTTGACAATGTATTGCAACTACTAAGAACATAGGAAAGATTGACAGGTGAATTTTAACTTGTTTTCTCTGTACAAGCCTTATTAGAGTAGCATATTTATTGGAGGATATTCTTTATACTAAAAAGCATTTTGATTCTGAATGCATGCAAAGTGGGTGTTCTGGCATCTAAGAGGTGTCTTTAATGTCTGAGGAGCAAGAGATGGTAGGAGGAGAGAAGAGGGAAGAGGGTTTCTCCCCAGACTAGAAATGAAAAATCACTCTCTTTTCTCTTTCTGGCCAAAGAACAGCAAAGATAAAATTAAGCCAT
This sequence comes from Haliaeetus albicilla, assembly GCF_947461875.1. NCBI lineage: Eukaryota > Metazoa > Chordata > Aves > Accipitriformes > Accipitridae > Haliaeetus > Haliaeetus albicilla. Next base: position 14,765,823 of record NC_091502.1, on the reverse strand, counting down.
AATTTTGTTGGAGAATTTAACTTCCTACAGGTTTCTATTTCTCAAAATAATAACTATTTACAGATTGCATAATTGTGTATACTCTATGTCAGAATTCTGTTAGTCTTTAGACTGGAGGCTTTTGGTAGTCCAATTTTGACAAATATGCCAGGATCATTTATGCAGATATTCCTTCTACATAAATCTATAATATCAGGTGACAGAACCAACTTCTGGCCTGCCAGCCTTGTGCATGATGTTAACTTCATCCTCAGTTGCAGTTGAGGCAGAACTGAGTCCTGTGACTGTTCCTTAAATCCATGTGACTCATTCTTAATAAATGTTAAAGTGTTCACTTATAGAGATTCCTATGTAAAAAAATAACATAAATTTCCAGTGAAATGCAAATCACGCTGTTTTTTGTTCCACTTTGATAAAGGAGGAAGATGATTTGGCACAATTTTATGCCTAAGCAGGAGCTGCTTATTTACTGGTGAGGAATATGCCCTCAAAACAATCTTTGGTACTCCATGTCCTCAACCTCTTAGTAAGTACACAGTGTGAAATAAAACAGATTTAGGGAAAACACTGAGCTCCCCTGACTTTTTTCTTGAATTTTTTCTCAGCTCTGAGGTCCAGGAATACTTTCATCTCTCCTTTCCTGAAAAGCAAAAGATCTCCATTTTTTTGCCTAAGATTCTGCTAATTCCCCTGTTTCTGCTCCTTCATTTCTGTGGACTTACCTTGTGTTGGATTTCCCAGGAATAATGCTTACATACACAACTGTTAAATCAGAATAGCTGGTACATGTCAAAGTCTCATTCTTCATTTTAAGTTAATCACTCAGATAAATGTAGAACAACAGCGGCAAAGCTTACATAAACAAAAGAAATCTCTCTGATGCCTATTTTTGAATAGGCTATGTCAGTCTTTTTATAGTATCTATCTTTACCGTGTGGACCTTGACATAGTGATTACATTTAATAGATCTTTTTGGAACTGCTTTTTCTTTCAAATTTTGCTGGAAAAAATTGCACCAGTCAGGAAAAACAGTTGCTAAAATGGGCTATATAGGGGTTTTGTGTATTGTTATTTTGGACGATCTGAAAATTCTGACAGTTGTAACAGTGATGGACAGGAACAAATGTAGCAGTGATTTTCAAAAATACAACTCTGCATTGTCTTCTAAATATGAAGTTTTCACTAGACCAACATACTGAGAGAGTGGAAGTACCTGACACGAATTAGTCATTTTCAGTGTGTGTGGAATTTAACAATCCTTAAATGGCTTGTGCTGGATAAAAGAAAAACAGAAAAATGACCTTTATCTTTGTCACCACTGCAAATCATGTTGTTCCACTGTTCCAGTGATGCGTAGAGGTGGAAATAACGGAGATGAGTACAATAGACTTTTCCATAGACTGAGTTTTCCAGGTCATTTAATTCTCTCTAGTGTCTTCAGAACCTTTCCAACAGAGCTAATGATAACAGATTGCCACATTATCCTGTTCGTGGTGACCTGTTTGGGTAGCTGCCAGAAATTCTACTTACTCAAAACTATGAGTGAAAAAAAAGTGTTTACTGAATTGACTTCTAATGGTTGTTATAATGTATTCAGGGCAAATAAAATAGTATATTGTATTATTGAGTTCTTCATGTGTTAAGTAATGATTCGATTTTGAAAATTGATGCCTTAGATCTGGGTTGCTGCTCTGTTGCAGCTCGTTTTGAATTTTCCTTGCAGACTCTGGCCTTCTTCCAGTTCATGTTCCATGGGGATAGTTCCCCCAATCTAACAAGGTTGTTTTTTCAGCATATAGCCAGTGAAACCTATCCACACTAACTCTCTCCTTGCTAAAAGAGAAATAGCTGTGGCTCTGAAGGTGATGAATGTAGCTTTTTCCTGGAAATTCTGGTTGCTTGTGGGCTGCATGAGCTTAGAAAAGTGTAAAGGGAGAAAGTCTCACCACCTGTGCATATAGTGGCATTCAGTCTCAAACACTGATCATTTTAGATTTTACCCTAATTGTTTGTATCTCTAGCTTTAACATAGTCTTCTGAGGACCAGGAAGCTTGAAATCAGGTACACCATGTGATTTTTGCCATGAAAAAAGTGAGCTTGCATTTAATTGATGAGTTTAATTAAATAAATGTACAGAAATCTGCCTTTTGGCTACTTGAATATTCAGTGTTTCTCTACTCTAATTAGAACAAAATAGTTTTGTAAAAGAGATTCTTCCTGGGAGTTCTGCTTTTGAGCTACCTTGCTCTTGAGTGTTACTTCTACCTAATTTTGAAGAGCTAGAGGGATCTAAACTTTAAAATGCTTACTGTTTATTCAGACTGATTCCTAATCTTGAGTGTTTGAAAAAGATTTGAAATAAGTTCTTTTATTTAGTTTCTTGGGTTGTTTTTTTTTAACCAGATTTAAGTTCCTATAGAAATGCTATATACATCACACTTGTTCCCTTTCAATGCAAAAATCAGGTTAAGAGTATTACCAAAGGTTACTTACTATACACCAATGATTCAGTTAGGCTTTCCATGTATAAATCTTTGTTTTCTAACTTAGGACTGATGTTCAAGCTTGCATTGAGCATGTAAGTCATCTGCATCGCTTCCCCTTGATTATAGGTTCTAGAACTAGAAATACTAGAGGTGGAAAATGCCATCAAATCTTTTTGAGATGTAATTGCTCTAATCAGAAGAGGTTTCTTTTGGAGTCTGTTTCACACATGAAGGGCTCAAATTTCAATATTACAGGAGAAGTTTTGCCTGATGGATGTAAAGTGTGGCAGTTCAGCAGCTGCTTTGCTAGCTGCTGAATCATCTCACACGAGCAACAACTTCCTTCTCCAAGGTGGCGAGAGCAACATAGGCTGTGGAATCATGAGAATTATCACAGGTAGTAGGGTTAAGTGTATCACACTTATATTCAAAGGAAGGTTTAAGAGGTTTTGGGCTTATATGCCTGATATCTCATTGCCATCAGGGACACTTGTATTCTGAGAAGATACGTATTTTCAAGGCCTGAAATGGGTTTAGTGATCCCCTTCTTGCCTATATATGTGTTTGCAATACAAATAACTAGAATATCAGCGGGTTTAGACCTTGAACCCATTTACTTTAAGACTTCAATTTTATGTTATATTAAATTGCTTAATTTTAATTTTGTGATGAACTCTTATATTTTGCTGCTGCATAGGTTTGCAAAGGTTAAAATGCTATAAAATTAAGACTTGATGTTAATATAAAATTTTTTTTGAAAGTTTTCAGATTAATGTCTGAACTCCTATTAGACTATAATCCTGAGGTATTCAAATATTAGTATCATTTTCATTAATACTGAGTACATAACTTGATGGATTAAATTGTGATATATATGTTCACAGTTCACTAGACTAATGAGAATCTAATGTGTAACATATTAATAGTGGTTCACTGCTTTCTGTTATAGCAGAATGGGGAAAATAGAAATACTATTTTAAGTAATTGCAAGTATTCAGGTTTCAGACCTGCTATAAATCTCTCTCCCTGCAAGAAGCCATTTCTTATAAATCTCAGTGTTATCTAAAGAAGAAAAGACTTTATCCTAAGATAGTTACTTAGGCTTCGTCTGACCTTACAATGAGGCCTAACCAAAGACAAATCACTGCAAAAGATGTGGTTCTACTACAGATGAAGTTGCTACCCTCTCTTCTCTGTAGCAGATCTACTGACTGTACAGCCAATAAATAATTGTTTGATCCAGTGGAAAAGTTTTTGTTTCGTTTTGTTTAATTTCGTTTGGTGGCTAAATCAGTATACTAGATGCGAGGGAAATTTCAAGGCAGCAAGACTTCCACTTTCTGTGGCAGCTTGCTATCAGATTGGCTTTGCTACCACACTAAGCCACAAAGCATGCTTTAGTTTTTAAATCAGGGAAGATTTCTGCACTGATATAGCATCAGAAATCCCAATGTGAACAGAATCGAACTGCATGTAGAGCCACTCCCCTGGGGATGCCACTTGCCACTGCTGGATGATTAGTTACTTTTGCAAAATTAAGTGAGGTAGGGCCTCACCCTGACTTCTTGTCTGATTTTGAGGAGGCACCATGCTCTTCAGGAAAGCAGCAATGGGTCAAGCCTGTCAAGCCACTAAGGTCCAAGCAGGCTCCAGTGTTTGTTAAAAACAGCTCTAAAATTTTCATAAAGACCAAATATGCCTTCTTTCCACATAGTGATTATGAAAGCCTAGTCTCAAACTTGGCCATGGCATGTTCAACTGTGCCCATTGTACTATTGTCTCCCAGAAGCCAGGCTGAGATTAGCCACAAGGCAGCCACTCATTCATGATGGGGATAGACACAGGCAGAGTGGATGTTGGGGAAGATACTGCACAGCCACCCATCCTTTCCTAAGAAATTTACAGGAAAAAGTCTTACATTGTTAGCCATACATACTTTGTGGGTAGTGAATGCAAATGTTCAAAGCAGCAAGCATCCGAATCTTGAAGACAGCTCACTGATCATGTCTTTTCAGCTATTATATAACTATTACCATTTTAAGTGGAATTGAGCTATTTGGGTGATAGCCAGCTGTAGAAAACCCTGAGCTAGAGGTAGTTTTCAAAGATACCTATATTTTGCATGACTTTTTTTCAGTACAGAAAACTGATGGACTGAAATTGATAGCAAAAAGCCATTGAGAGAGCTTAAGTCTCGTATAGGCTTTTCATTATACAGTTTATAAAGGTACAACATTTCAGAATAACTAACGTCATATAAGCATGTGTGTATCTTTGTATTACATTCATATATATTTCAAGTTTTCAGGAGTATTTGTAAAACACACTTATAATTGTTTTGTTTTATCTCCATAGACTTGAAAAAAGAAATGTGCTAAAATGCCATAAAGATGTTTGTACCATGCTGCCTTTTACATGACTAGAAGGACAGGTAAAGAGGCTGTTGTGGTTTAAGCCCAGCTGGCAACAAAGCACCAGGAGGCCACTCACTCACTTCTCCCCCCCCACACACTTCCCCAATGGGATGGGGATGACAATCAGAAAGGAGAAGAAAAAAAAAAAAAAAAGGTAGAACCTGGTGAGTTGAGACAAGGACAGTTTACCTTGACAACATAAGGAGAGAAGTTACAATAACAACAATAGTACCAATAAAAGAATATACAAAATGAGTGATGCACTATGCAATTGCTCACTACCTGCAACCTGACGCTACTTCCCATGCTGTGATACCACACCAAGCCCCCAGCCTGCTCCCCAGTTATATACTGAACATGGTGTCACATGGTATGGAATATCCCCTTAGCTGGTTAGGGTCAGCTGCCCTGGCTGTGCCCCCTCCCAGATTTCTGTGAAAGTTGACTCCATCCCAGCCAACCCCAGGACAGAAGCTGTCAATACAATGATTTTGTCTCAGGTTTTCAAATCTGAATCCACATTCATATCTCAAGTCTTGCAAATATCCACATGATGTAAAATTATTTTTTTTTGCATAACATGAGGATTTTTTTTAGAATGGTTCTAGGCTACAAATAACAAAATAAAACACTTCATTAAAAGATTACTGTTCTGGACCGTAAACTAGAGAAGAGGTCCTGGCAAATGGGATATATATCTGGGTTTTGCAATGCTTTTAAAAAAATAGTAGAAAATCCATAACCTCACAGAAAAAAAAAAAAGAAAACATTAAATAGTATAACAGAGACACTCTGAAAATAACCATTTAACATGCCTAATACACAACACAACTCCTTTATCAGAGTTTCAGGGGAAAAAATAATTACTTCTGCCTTGACAGGTTGAGAACCAAAGCTCAGTATTATTTGTTGTCATTATACTAATTATTGGTATTTATTTGTTATAGCAGGGGTATTTTTCCAATTTAAGTCCTCAGAATGAAAGCTATTTTCATCCTTTTAATCACATATGCAGTGGGGTTTCTAAAGGAGTTTTGTAATTAATTCTTTCAAATTCATATGAACATTGTTATTGTCTTAATCTAATATTTGGTACTGATAGAAATGAGCTGCAAAATATTTAATAACATTTTGCAAGTACTGTCTTATCAAGTTTGTCATTGCCACCTGACACAAGCAATTATAGAAGTCAACAGTCTTGTTAGTTAATGTTAATGAATTTGGCAGTCACACATAATTGGCTTTTACCTTGGTTTTCATGGCTTTTTATGGGATTGGGGGCGGGGGGACTTTTTGAAAGTATAGACTTCAGATTTATTGATTGTGCAACTATAAAATCACCTCTTGTAACTGATGTTTGCCTGGATTTTCTATCACATGAAATAAACCAGAAAACTATGAAATCTGGTAAAATTAAGTAGCTCCGTATAAAAAGCAAAGTTCATAAAATCATAGTGTTCAGATAGGAAAAGGACCTTGGGCAGTCTGCAGTCCAATCTCCTGCTCACAGCAGGTCAGCTCTGAGGTCAGACCAGGTCTTCATCCACTTGAGTCTTGAAATCATCCCAAGGACGGAAAGCATACAACGTCTCTCAGCTTGTGCCACTGCCTGACTGTCCTTATAGTGGAAAAGCTTCTTATATTCAGGCTGAACCTCTCATTTCAGTTCATACCTGTTGTCCCTCATCTTCCCAGCGTGCGCTGCTGTGAAGAGCCTGACACTGTCTCCTCAATGACACCCCCATAGGCACTGAGGCTGCTGTTAGGTGCACCCAAAGCTGTCTCTGCTCCAGGCTGAACAAGCCCAGCTCCTGGCTGAACAAGCCCAGCTCCCCCAACCTCTTGCTCCTCATGGAGGAAGTGCTCCAGCCTCCACCATCTCGGTGGCCTCCCTTGTACTGCCTCCAGCTGGTTGCCGTCTTTCTTGTACTGAGTGGCCCAAACCGTATGCAGTAGTCTAGATATGGAAATTCTCAGAGAAGTGGGAAATAAGACATTCTTTATCTTAAGAAGAAAGAATTCAGGAACATGACTGAGTTGGCACTTTTCTCTGATTTAAGACCAGCTTTAATTTACAGTAGCATGAATCAGACTCTTGCTGATGTACCAAAAGCAGGATTTGGCCTTCAGATGCATGGATCCAAAGGGATGCAAAATTTCTTTAAAAAGAGGATCTTATGTAACTCCTTTTAAAAATTCCTGAATTCAGAAACATCAGAAGGAGATAAGAGATAAGGTAAGAACCATAGTGATCTAAATTGATTCTGTAAGGGAATTCTTCAGTTGCTTCTTTTGGTGATATTTGCACAGCTACACTTTCCTGTAAACATCACATTCTCCGTTCAAAAGAGAGAGACCAAACAGAAAGAACAGCTTTCAGCTGATGTGAAAGACATCCCTGTTTACTTGTTTTAAAATGGGGGGAACTGTCCCAGTTCTTATTCCAAAATGTAATGGCCGAATGGGGCTCCTCCATTTACGCTGGTTGACACCAGGTGCTCACGCACACCTCTGCTTTCCCAGGAAACCAGCCTTGTCCTCAGACCAAGAACATGGCAGTCAGCAGAGCAGCAACTTTCAAGACAGTGAACATCCTGAGGAACTCCTTAAGAAACTGGTAGAAATTAATATTCTATGAGTGATTTGACAAAAGGAAGACATAGTTTTACACATCACTCCCAAGTTTATTATCTCTTTTTTTTTTCCTTTGACACCCTTAAGTATAGATATGTTTTGGGTTTATCCCTTTTGCCTCTTATTAAATCTAGTTATTAGTGCATAATTTGTTTTTGTTTGTTTTTATTGCACAGCTTTTCCTGTTAGTTCATGGCTTTATCTCCTGTTTGATCACTGCACATGGTGGGGTTGTTCTTTCGTGCTTTTAGATTCTAAAAGATATGTAAGTGTGGGCTGCTCACTGCTACTCCTTCTAGAGAGGCAGATGGGAAAAGTATATACATGCAGAGGAAAAATATGTATCATCCTAATGCATATATCTGAGGAAGGGAAATATTTATAGGGTGATTTCTCCAAGGTTTGTTTCTAGCCAGAAAGTGAGAAGTGTGTCTACATGAGACACAAGAGTTACAGTCAATGGATATGGTGAATAGTGAATAAGTGACCACTTTTTTGACACTCGTTTTCTGGGTGGGTTTTTTGTATTATTTAAGAAATATTAAAAGCATAGATTGCCTCTTTTTCATTAAAAAAATAGTGTGGAGTCTTTGTGATTTAATAGCTGAAGGTTGTAGTTCACCATTTACTGTAGCAAAATAGAGGAGAAATATGTAGATTTTTCAGTGTTTCACCTCTTTTACTCCAAAATCTTAAAAATAAATTCTTAATTTAAAATGAAAGAGGGCTTTAGCTTTCCTAAGATATTACTAGAAGATCTGGGATTTAAATTATTGAAACACTAAAAGTAAAATGTAATTTTAATCCTGTTGTCTCAAACATATTGTAATTGAATATTCATTTAAATATCATCCGATTTCAGATGTTACATTTAGTGATTTATTTATTTGTACATGGCAAGTGAAATTTGGAGTCTGCATTCATTTAAGAAAAAAAACAAGTAAGTTAGTTATCACTCAGAATAGTCTGACATAGTTTTGTGATAAAGCGTTAACACCTAGATAGATGAATAAAAGCATTATGACCACAAGGTCTCAACATTACTGGCGAAAAAAATAACTGATTTCTTTACTAAATAATAAAATGTGGAAGGAAGCACATGTAAGGAAGAATAGTCTTGATAGAAATGTTATCTGGTGGGCTGAATATGTTCTGGATTTCAAGAAAGTTTTTGTGTGGCTGCGTGCAGTAGAGAAAGAGGTATTCATGAATGCTGTAAAACAAGGCTTTTCATAGAGATTTTATCCCCATTTTTGCCAGACTGTCAAAGCCACTGTCCTTCAAGAAAGCTCTTTCATGAATAGAAAAGGAAAAAAAAAAAAAATCAGCGTAACGTTTTTAATACAGTAAGCAAATAAAAGTGATATATTAACCTATTGAAAGTGCAAGGAATCTTTTATGGAATTTATACTTAAATTGTTTATGAGGACTAGGCAATATAAAAATAAATTTAGGTAAACAACTATTTCTAGCAAGTAAAACGCAGCATCTAAATGTCGTAACAGTAATCCTAGTTAGTGCTTGAGATGTTTTACGCAGCAAAATTCAATTTCCAGAATTAGATATTGAAAATCCTTCACTCCAAGTTAGTTTAAACTGAAACCCTTGTTTAAACTTTGATTTGTGCAAATGTATAAAGTTTCGAGACACCTAACTATAAGTAGAAGGGGAACAGAATGGCACAGCAAGTGTCAGCAGTTCCTTGGCAAAACTTACTTCAAACTGAGAGAAAACTTGGCTTAGTTTTCTGTACTGAATGTGAGCTAAAGAATTGGGTTTTTTGTTCAAAGTGAAAGAAACCTTTTTATTTTCAAATGTAGGAAATGAAAGGTGGGGAGACATCTCAATTTCTGTATATAAACTAAATGCATCTTCAGTAGCGTGATTGACCGGACTCTGCAGTGTGGGAAAATATATTCTTATCCTCCAGACTTCCTTAGCTACTTCCCTGCAAACATAACATCCTATTGTGAAGGAGCTGCTGAAGATATAAATGTGGTAGATATAGCTCCTTCTTATTTAGGCAAATCTTCATTTTTGCGGATTGTTATTCTGGAGCTTTTACTAAAGATAAAACTGGTTACAGAAGCTTCAGTAAATGGTCTCTGAGCTCAGTTTCAAGGCTACCTTCTGAGCATTTCACTTGTATCTGCAGTACTTTGATGTGTCCATACTAGTCCCATCTCTCACGAATTTATATGTATTTCTATCCAAGATAATTTATAAAATCAGTAATTGCTCTTCTTTTTTTATATTAAATGTGATTTTGATAATTAACATCTACTTAAGGAGATCTGTTCAGTTTTCAATATATATTGATCCACAGATCTTAGGTAACTATTATTGTAATGCAAATTTTCAAGTAGATTCCTGTACTACTAGCTATAGATTAAGAAAAAGATATGACTTTATTGCCTTCTTGTGTTTAAAAAAGAAAGCTAGGTTGATATTTGGGGTAGAGAACATACAGCACTATTTGGTTCAGTTTGTGCAGCACTGAACATTACATTTTTACCATAGGCAGGGATTGCTTAGTTCACGGACTTGGTGAAAAGTAATTCATAGTATTTATTAAGATAAATGCAAGAAGTCATAAAATAAAAATAAAATGGATTCTTCTTTTTTTTTTTAGTTAAAGATCTCTTTAACTCTGTAAGTCATACACAAATGAAATTTAGTCAACTTTGGGGAGGGGCAGGAAAGGAATTTAGTCCCTTGGTGAGGACAATAATCCCTGTACAGAAACTGTGGAAATACAAAAGCTATTCTCTGTCATTCAGGGAGTCAGAAACATGTTTCCACTGGCTTCTGTGGGTTAAAGTCTCAGCTAGCATATGCAGTTATATGAAAATCAGTTTGCTATGTCCCATGAGTAATACTGCTCACTGGAAATCCAGAGCTATTGCTGAGAAGGAACTCAAGAGATTGTAAATAATATAGTAAAGTAGCATAGTTTCTCATTACAGTGTAGTTACAAACCACAATCTTTTACTTTCAATCTTTCTCTTTCATTTGATAAATCAACTGACATAACTATCCTAGTTCAATGACCTATCTGATAAAATGCTTATGAAGAATGTTAAGTATTTTACAGGCTTATTATATGATTATTTGTATGAACAGAGTCTTTGATCCGACCTGTTGCAATAAAAGGAAGAGTAAAACAACAAGCAATATAGCTGAAAAATCTGAATCACTAGTTTTCATATTATAAAAGACCTTGAAAGTAGAAAGTCTATAAAACAATCAACTAAAAATCTAGTTCGAATTTCACTGTGGTTAATAGCAAGGCTTCCAGTAGTGCCAAGGGTTGCATAAGTCCATGAAGTTTATAGAAATTTGAAGAACAGCATACAGTCTGTCTGGGAAATAGAATCCTATAAAAATTCTATATATGCATTCTTTTCAAATACAAAATATCTATTGATACTACAGGGAATTTGGAGTGAGCATGTTAACTTTCACTAAAAAGCACAAATTAATTCCAACTTAATAGTATAGGAACTGAGTGGAGATACAGATTCATGGAAAGCCAGAAAATATGATGTAGCATGGAAGTAGAAGGTGCAGTATATTCCTTCTTGTGCTTCTGGATCAAATAGACTATTAAAAAAAAAAAAAAAAAAGAAGAAAGAATAAAGCAACCAACAAAAAAACAAATTCATTAAAACTCTACAGTGACTAATCAGTTTGGTAGCTTTTAGGGAATTTTTATGGTATCCTTTGAGGTGAATTAAACACATTTGTGCTTAAATATATATATATAAAAAATAATGAACAATGCATTGGGCAGAGTCCTATCGCAGTACACGGTTCTACATGAAGTCTGCAAATATTCCTTATATATCCTTGCACCAGCCCCAGTCCTGAGAGCAGTTGTGTGGGGCACCTCAGGCCACCCATGGGTCCATCCCCCAGCCCAGCTCTGCTGCCCAGAAGTGGCCTCTGAGCGCTCCCATTCCAGGATGGTTGCAAGACAATGCTGAGGCTGTTTCTTACCTATCACCAAGGGAAACTTCAGTCCCTTGCAAGGATTCCCATCTCTGGCATTCCTGCTTCCAGACAATTTAACCCCTTCTTGTAGTTAGGCCTTCTTGCCCTCCATGCCAGGTGATTCCTCAGTCACAAATTACCACTGCTAAGCAGTTACAATTAGAATTTCCCCTTCATAGCTAAAATACATTTTAGACTTTGGGAGTGGAGTAGGAAAGGGAGGGTGGCAGAAAACCCTCAGAAGATGATCTGATTAAAGCAATAACAGTTGATAAATGAACAATTCATTCTCTGAAGACAAACCCAACAGAGCTCATAGAATAACTGAAAACATCATGTCAACAGGGAAACAGATGACCCAGTATAAACACTATGTGAAGATAAAGTGAAAAAAGATGGACAGCTGTGCCACTCAAATAATCTCCCAAACCATTTAGCAAATAGAAGGCATGCCACACATTGCAACCTTTTAACTCACTAGAATTTCATGGGGATCAGAGCACAAAAAATAAATAGAAACAGGACAACTAAAAATATTCATTGCATAAACCTGCATCAACTTAAAAGGAAAAAAAGCCTAGTGAGGCAGATGTTGTAGCTGAACTACTGCAGAGAACCAGCGTTGTCTGCTTCTTTGGTTTTAACAGTTAAGTAAAATCCATAGTATATATAGTGGTAGTGCAACTGCTGACTAAATAACCATCTAGGTGATACAGGAAGCATAAGGGATTGTGTGAAAATTAGATTGGATTCTTAGGAGCTAGGCTTGAATTTCCACTTCTGCCTTTGCTTTTCCTATGGAATATATAATTGAGCAGCAGAAGAATAAGAGATTTTCAAACATTGGTTTTATTACTTTTTTTTTCCCCTTTCCTAGAAAAAAAATGAACATATGTCATTATCCTACTGAGTTTCTAACAAGTCATCAGCATGATTAAAACTCCAATATGTAGATCATAATTTGTACAAGAGACTTGTTTGTGAACGTAACAAAAGAGTAATAATTCAGCTGGGGATGAAGAATGACTCCATTTTAAAGCCAAATGCTTTTCTTTAATATCTTTATGCTTGTATGAAATCTATCAATATCATATCCTTTTTTCTTTATAGATTTTCATGGTAAAAACAAATAAAATCTTAATAATTCTTAAGACCTCAGCATAAGTAACTATGAAATGGCCCTATTTGAAAATGTGGCAATTGTCATACATAAGTAATCAGTCATGTTGCTAAATTTAAAAATAATTTGGCTGATGAAGAAGAAATGTGTGTTTTTCTTGCATAGTGCTTTCATTTTCCATAACAAATTAGTGCCCACATAAATTCAGTCTTCCAGACAAATGAATGTTCAGTTAAACGAGAATCTGGAACTTGCACATTAAAATAAATGCAACTGTACTGATCTTAGCAACCGAATTGACAGATGCATGTGCAGTAGTGTCTATTTGGCTGATAACGTATACATTGTAAGTTGTATGTAGTTAAAATACACTTTTTACAAATGCGTGTGCATTTTTCAATTCCAGTTCTACAAGGTTAGAAATGCATGCATGAATTAGAGAGCATGATTTCGTTATTTGTCTTTAACTTTGCTTATACAAAACTTGTCATTCATGAAACAGCCAGTCCAAGATACTAATTTTTAAAAAGATAAACTAAAAAAAGAAGTCACTCTTCTTCCATACACTTTACTGCAGGCCTAAGGCACATTGGCTTTTGAGCATCATTGCTAAGTCCCTGTTTGTAATCAGTGGAAAGAAATAACAGGACGTAATTCAGTTCAACCATGATCTAAATCATCCTCAGGGTGTCTGTCAGTAAAAGGAACCTGGGATGCCCAGTTGGGATGAATTGGCCCAGTATTACATGTTAAACTTCATTTGGCAACACCCTACAGTGCCATGTTACAGAAGTTATCTTGTTAAGGTTTTACAAAATGAGGTATGCAGAGAATGTGGAACAGGATTTTACATGGTAACTCTGTAAACCTTAATAAATATAACCTGTGTTTAGTGTGAAATAGTATTCTTCAGAGTATGTGCTGTTTGTGTTATGCATTCAACCCTTATCATATAACTCCTATTACGAAGTGCTGAGGAAATTACGTCCTTACGGTTAGCAAAACAGAACTTCACAGTTCTTATTATAAGAGCGTTTTCTCATCATTTGGCTTTTTTTTTTTACCTGTATGGTCAAGACTGTAGTCACCTTCTGACCCATCCATACTATATATCTAATACATAGTTATATTTGCCACTTCTATTGCAATATCCTAATTTCAACAACCTTCATTTTCTTACCACATTTGGTCCACTATTGAAAGCATCTGCTTAACATCTGGGTATGAAATGTGTTCCTACTTTCTGGCGCCTGGATGTTCCTTCTCTGCCATATGTTTCAAGCTTGTTCAAAGACTTATTATTTGAGCATGAAGTCTATCTATAACAATGTTGGACAGAAAAACTGCTCAACTCATGGTGGTTTAAATCAAATCTGGTTCCAAGTGGTTTATTGACTGATTAATGACACATAATTCACTAACAATCAATGAACCATATATTCAGGATCAATACCAACAATATGGAAGATAAACCATAATGTTAGACATATATAAAACAGTAAAAAACCCCTTTAAATTTCTAAACAGCCCTTTAAAACTAATCCCCAGAAATGTGAATCGCACACACTTGTGTAGTAGTTGGCGTGCTCTGGGTTTGCCTGCACCGGTATCAGCCCATCTGCTGGTGAGACAGCCCCCACGGGTGCAGACCCAAGGTATGGGTGCTGGGATGCAGTGCCCTGACTGCATGCGGCTCCCTGTGGCCCCTGATGATGAGGATGCTCTGCCAGCCCTAGACAGAGATCGCAATGACGGCAGGGAGACTGGCATTCTCAAACTGCCATGGTCTTTTTGTACTTCTTTTCAAGATCACTTCCTTGTTTCCAGAATCTCTTGGTAATCCCCTGTTTACCATTTGATCTGGCAGTCATTGGTGTCTTCCTCTCCAGGGTGCGGGCAGGTTTGCTGGAGGGCTCTGAACTTGCTGAAAGTGAGTGTGGAGGAAAACCTAACACCATAGTCAAGAAATAAGAAGCAGTGCATATCTATTTTAGTGCTACAGGATCTCTTACAGCCACACAGGAGAAACTTAAAAGTCTGTTCTGTAAATTTTTTGACTTAAAGTCAGTTTTAAGCATCTGTGTATATATATTCACTGGTTTAAGAACAAATTAGGCTGCTGGGGATGCTGCTGCTTACATAGGATAGAGAATTCATTATAGTGTATTTACCTTGTGATAACCAATTTGCGTTTGTTTATCTTTCCTCTAATTTCCATGTTCTTTATGCAATTCAACTAGAGTGATTACCAATATTTGAATAAATGGCAGATTTACTGCATCTTGTGAAACAAATCATTCCTTTAAGTCATTGTGCTAATCAAATGTATTTACTCTGGAATGGAATTGGTATTTAATGTCCTTTGTGCTTTGAGATGAGAGAGGCCATTTTATTTATTTTTTATTTCTTTGTCAGCAATTTATTTTTCTGTCAAATACTGAAGCCTGCCACACATTGTAAAAGTAATTGGATGTAGCTCAAGAATAGAGTAATAAATATCTAGCCGATGTTTTCTTTTGAATAATAATTAAAAAATCCTGAAATTTATTTAGTACAGTCTTTCTTTAGTAAGTGTGGATAGTATATTTGACAAGGGATTTGGAGGTTTGGACCCAACAAGAAATCAAATACAGTTAATTATACAGCTACCTATGTACATTTTGAAATTTAAATCCTTATATGTTCAAAGTGGGATTTTAGTTTTATTAAAAAAAAAAAACAAAACAACAAAACAACCCAAAACCAGATAATAGATAGATGGTCAGCTCTACTGGCTTTACTAAAATGAAACAATGTTTGTACATTTACACATCTTTCAGTTTGTGGAATTTATTGGTTTTGTTTTAAAAAAATCAAAGTTTTTTAGCAGTTACATATTTACAACATCTTTAATACACTACAGCTAACTTCAGAATAACTGTATGTGACTAATGTCAACGTCCTTATGTCTAAAATTGCCTTTTAAAAATGAATAAAACATTAATTAAGGTTCATCTAATATAATTCTGGTTTGGACTATAAACTAAAATTGTAATACGTTAATGCAACTAAGAGCAAGCACTGAAGAGCAAGTAATGTGTCCAGAGTTTTCTATATTAGCAGAGTTATGTAAAAGCTTTTAATTTGACAGCATTTGGAAAAGCAAATGCTCATAATCTTTATCTAGTTGTAACAGTTTTTCCCTTTAGAAGCTTTAGAGTCTGCTTGGATTTGTGGAAAGTATCTTCAATTCATCTCACTGTGGCCTAAATTCTGTTTTATATACATCAGAGTAAAACAATGGCAATTCTGTGGAAATGATTGCCAAGTAACCTTTGTAAAACAGTATTAGATATTGATTTAGTATAAGTTAAATTTCAGCAGAAGTTGAAATCATGGTGAGGAAAAGAGAGTAAGAGCTTGCATTCCACACTCTTAATTTCTCTTGGTTTATGTAAGATTTTTTTATATGATTTTTTACACTACATCCTGATCTGTAAAGAAATTGCTCACAAATTTTCTTTGAAGATTCCTTTGAAAAAAAAGGACACTTGAATTTTATAAAAAAAAATGAGCCAATTCTCACTATAGCATGAATTTAAAAAAGCAATTTATTATTCTGTCCTTAGAATCTATGAGGATTCCTTGTAATGGTAATCTCTCAGTGAAGTTTTACCCCAGGTTTTGGAAAGATTTTGCTGAATGGAAATGGTCATTGCCTTCAGAATTTCTATGGAATCACCTATGTCGTATTTAACAGAGCAGAAGTTTATGTATGAAGCCCATAAAAGTTCAGGCACCTAAAGTATGATACGAGTACAGTTGAGGAAAGTAGGCTCAGTTCACCTTCCTACTGAACTTCCACTTAATTATGGAGCTAATTTCACTCAGGTTTTTGAGTTAATGTTTCCTTTTTTTTTCGCTAGCATTCTAATTTTAGACAGACACACCACTGCTACTTTGCCTCTCCACTCCTCTACACCTCAAAACCCACTCAGGATCTGGGTGTTGTCCAATCCAGAAGACAAATGTGGATCAATAACAAGACTTATGTCCTGATGAAATGCAGTGGTGCCTCCTTCAGGACCCTAACACTACAGGCAAATTTGACATTTCCACAGGCTATTTGAATACCCTAGCTACTAGACGAAGAGTAAAGTTCTCTTTACCATGATTGCATTAGCTAAAGTAACCCTTAAAGATCTTTGCATTTGGCCAGAAACTGCCAGAGGTGTGGCTGTTTTCTGCTTATGTGACACATAAAAGCATGTGGCTTCAGAGCTTTGATGCTATGAAAAGTCTGGATAAGAGTCATGTATTTAAGTTACACTGATTATTGTTTTAGTTCGGAAAACAAAATATACGCCTGAGTTCACGAGAGAGGTTAGTTCTCAGGAATTCTTCCTCCAGTCCCTTTCCCTTCCTAGAGTAGTCCATACCCTTATTTCACTTCCCAGAATAACCTGTACTTCAATTTATCATTCATCTTAGAAGAGTTTCAAAGGTAGAACTTACCAGGTATCAATTTATGAAGCTGGAAAAGGGAAATCACTGTCCTACATTAGTTCTAGTTGATAGGTTTCCATTTCCTGTAATACAATCAGTGCTGACCAGCTTTGTAAGACCTGCAACAAGAAACTGTCTACCCTGGAATTCATGGCCATTATTGATTATTTTGGGTGAGAAGTAAAATTGATATGTATTTTTTAGCATTTTGCTCCACAGATGAGGGAGAGATGCAATATCCATATCTTCTGGCAGTCTTCTTTTTAACAAAACTAATTAAAAAATCATGATACTTTGATTTAAGATGCTCTAGTATTTAGTGCCTTATGGGCATTTGTTAGAAGTTTAAAAATGAAAGAAGTCTATTTAATATAGCTTTCCAATTGGTTAGCGTTGATAGAATTGAAGTACTTTGGATCGCTTAAGATTTTAATTAAGGTGATAATTGTGTTTATTTTTAAAATGAAATATCTTGTGACTCAGTTGAGTTGCTTGTTTGCAAAGATTAGAAAAATCAATATGCTGCATTTACACTCACAAACCAGAATCAGTGTTGTGAGATAATAAAACTATTTTCACTCTAATGGTATATTCTCACTGCTATTTGCACCAAGAGAATGCATTCATTGTGCCTGAGGTGTTGTTTGTTCATAACTGCTACAGTTTGTGTGATCTCAGCAAAGGTTTCCCTTTATATATGCTTCAGGTATATGTGACATGAGTAGACTGATTTGTGTTTGTGGAAGCTTCCTTCTTCTTCCTACCTTCCTCAAGTTTTGTTTTTATTATTTCTTTATTTATTAGAGTTAAAATATGAAATTCAAGGTTATCTTCATATGGTGCCACGCCCTCATTTCAAAGCCACTATTACAAACAGAAGTTTCAGAGCATCTCCAGAGGTATCTCTGGAGGATGACACAAAGTATCCTTTTGTTTTCAATGATTATGTGACAAATGAAATCTAATTTAGGTACTGCATGTGCCTTATGAATATTCCTGATTTTGCTTGGGTCTAGAGATACCTTGCTCTGCAGAAACATCAGAGTGATATTCACAGTGTTTCCTGGAGGTGTGTATTGTCACTTTGTCACTGCTATAAATTATGAAAATCTTTGAGAAATAAAGTTTCTTGTAACTGTTTCTACTTCATTTGGAACATCTGGCTTGAACTTTTTGAGTACTAGGTAGTAGGGTTTTTTTCCTGAAGATTAGAGTTATTTTTTTCTGTTTCTGTCAAACTTTTGAAAATCCAGCTAAGGCCAGACACTAAAGTTGCACAGGCTGTTTGGAAAATTCCACTCTACAAAAATTACTTTGATTCTTTATTGTACATAAGCACTGGTTTTGTAGCATTTATCCTCTATAATAAGGATACAACCCAAGATAACTACAGTAGCAAATATTCTGCTGCATATATTTAATTATTGATAAATACATGTCTACACTGGGTCCCCTATAGCTATCAACAATACTTGCTTTACTGAAGCTGCCAACTGGACAGCTTCAAAGCACCGGAATGCCAACAGTAGACATGAGAGCACTGCAGCGAATTTGAAAAGAAGAGATTCACAGCAGGAGTATATTGATAACTCCTATCTCAGCCCACTCTCTACAGCCCTAGAGGTGACTGTTCGACAAGGACACCCTCCTGCACTGCAGATTCACATGTGCACTGGGAGGGTGGATTCACCTTGAATCCTTGCCAAAGGAATTGTTTGTGAAACTAATGTAATAAAACTGCAGAATACTAATTAAAAAAAAAAAAAAAAGAAGATCCTGGGGTTACACGCAATTGTCCCGCACATACAAGTTAGCAGTAGTAACCAATCTGTTGTTCCATGGTGATTACATATTATATTGTAAGCATCTCATAGAGTCTGATATCCATCTTATAACTGAGGTATATATGATAAGTCAGACACCGCAGGGTATTTTCCATATATATATATATATATATATATATAAAAACAGGTATTTCTGTTATATAGCTGCATATTAAAATGGAACTTGTTCAGTGCTATTCCCATAGAGATCATCATCCATGTAACAGATTCAATACATTTTTGTGCATTTTAGTTTGATTTTCTTGTTGGAGCAACAATATTTAGGTAGAAAGTAAAATAATAATTCATAGATACTCTCTCTTAAAAATGTGATCCTTCAATATGCATTTGATTTTGCCCCACTTTTCTTTTTCTTCCAAGGTTATGCTTTCTTAACAATTTGGGACAGGTTTTCCCAAGGGCGGTTTTCTATAGGAAGGAGCATACATAGCTAAAAAAAGACTAAGAATAGTCTTAGCTCAAGAAGAAAATCCAGTTCTATTTCAGAGCAAGGTGTTAGAAGCAATATAGTATATCATGCTCTCCTTGAGAAAAGTTTCTTCCTTGACATTAAAGAAGGCAAAATCTCCTTGGGAGATCCTGATTCAACACAAGAGGAAAATTTTTCACAATGGGAACAATTGGCCATTGGAAAAATCTCCCCAGGGAAGCGGTGGATTCCCCAGCATTGGACACTTCTAAGGTTTGGCTGGACAGGGTGCTGGGCCATCTTGTCTAGATGGTGCTTTTGGCAAGAAAGGTTGGACCAGATGATCCTTGAGGTCCCTTCCAACCTGATATTCTATGATTCTGTGAAAATATTATGGACCATTGGTAACTTAGTGATGTTTCATATCTGTGCTGAGTTCATTAATAACTTGGAGACCCTATAACAGTTTCATAACTGGACTTCCAAATCAAGACATCTTGAAATTACCAAGACGTCTATTGGACAATTCTGTCAAAGAGCTCCAAAGATCTTGTTATTGTGGTTATCATGACAGTTGTAAATAATTCCTAATAAGATGTAAAATAAACTTCTATCTTATACTCATACAATTACAAGTATCTTCTATTACTGTCAGAAAATTAATAAGAGCCACTATGTTAAGTAGAACTAATGAGGGGGATTTATTTATCTCTTTTCCTGATTTATGCTAATATGAGTGCATCCACAGTTTGAATTAGACTGTCTAATGCTGTTTTGGCCAGGATAGGATTTCTCAGAGGCTTTGCATTCTCACATGGTTGCCACTTCCGTTCAGTTATTTCCCCACCAGTACTTTTAGCCTGGATGTTAACACTAATTGCAGAACACTAAATAGTTCATTTTAATCTTTAATAAGTTTACATCTTTTCAAATTGATTCTTGGAGTGTGAAATCTCTGTTGTCATTGCAGTTTAATAACTTAGCATCTCAGAATAGGAATATGAAATGAAGATTTTTCCATTGGTTTAGAAGATGATTCAGCAACTACTGATATCAGAAAGCATAATGCCCTTTTCTTGACTTTAAACACAATTAACTCTTGTAATTATAAATTCCCTTTATCAGTGTGTATCAGTGCTGACACTGACTGATCTTGATGAACACCAAGAGCAGACAAAGTCCAAAGTAGCTTTGTAAATGTCAATGTATGACATCACCACGGGGAGTTGGCATCTTTCTGTACTAACAGAATGGAGGCTGTAATTAGAAATGAATGACAAGGTGCTTTTCATCTTTGATGAGAAAAGATTTTTGTGTCAAAATATCTCACTGCAGGAATAATTTTTCTCTAAGCATTTCTTGTCCTGAACACATTTTGCATAAAATTGGGGGGTGGGGGAGGGCACAATTATTGCACAGTGTTGCTAAGTGACAAAATAGCAGATGTTCTGCGTTTGCAGATAACAATGTTTGAATGCTATCATATTGTGATATTGACAGATACCATTCGGAGGAAGACTTAATATATTCAGTACTTGAAAAATATAAGGAAAATCAAGGGTATTAAAATTTCTGAGGCCTTATATAGGGAGCATTTTAAAATTACTTGACAAAAGTGTAAATCATCTAGTTCAGAAATGTGTTTTAAGGATTTAATCACATGATACATAACCACTTTAGGAAGATAAATGTCCTGAATTATGTTTTGTTGATCTTTTAAATGGCAGAACACCTACCTGGTCAGTCAGTGGAAGTGGTATCAAATGCCATCTTAATTTAGATTGTTTAATAATTGGCCTAGTAAATGGATTTCTAGTGCTTATATTAAAATTAGTATTTAAACAAATGGCTGTGTTTGTGTTATTTTAAATTAAATATCATCTCTGAAGCACTATAGAAACACTGCAGAATGGCATAAGATGTTTTCAGAGAAGTATATAACTTCCATATTGGCATAGCTGCAATTTTGACATGTAGGAAAGTAAGCTTAACTTTGACAGACAATGAATACCCTAAATTTTTATTAAGTCCTGTAGATTTGCAAGACAAATTGATCAGTTTGCCAAAGCTCAGAGAAAACTCACTCTTCATAACAAATGTATCTGTTGATAATTAGATAACAAATAGGTTGTAACTTGAGCTTTCAGGTTTGTAGTTTATTTCTCCCACCATTTACTTAAAATTTGTGATTAGGTGAATGTACAGACAGTAGATTCTTTTGGTAGTCCTGTCCTCTCTACCTCAATTCTTCACAAATCCTGAAAATATGAAAACAAATTCCAGTTCAAGGTAAAATGTCTGTGCAATTAAATGAAGCTTTCCTTGCACCGGGAAGTTTCCAGATTTAACTCTCAAATTGACTCTTCAAAAAGCAAAAATTGAAAAAGTATGCACAAAGTAAGTCAAGGGGTGCTTGCAAATATTTAGGTCTGATTAAAGAGCAAGACTGTGTATATGTGCAAATAAACATATAATTTACTAGATCTATTGAAGCAGGGAGAAATGGTTGGTCCTCCCTCCCCCTTGGTATTTGTTTAGTGTGCTGCCAGTGGGATTTTTGATATTGTCTTGAATGAAAAAGTGTGAAGTTGCAGTCTCTGGAACCTTTTTCCAGATGATTATCACTTACTTGCTTTTTTTGGCTAGACTCTGAGCTTCATTTTCCTTTTCTCTGAAAAGGCAAAAATATCAGAGAAATCCACGGAAGTTAATGGAAATACATTTTTATACAGATGATATAAATGTAGTTTGAAATTAGAGTATCTTCTGTGTAGATCTTTGCTGAAGAGACACAATTTAATTCTCATTTATTCAATAATTCTTTTTCACTGTTGGAATTTGAATAAGCAGTCTTTAATATGTGTTTATAAAACATAAATACATTAATGCAGTGTTTAGAGTTCTAATATGTTTTTCAAAGTTTTTATTACCTTGATACAAAAATGGAGTACATAGCTATGATCTACAGTGTTAAAATCTGAATCATCATTTAAAAATCCCATAGATTATTTTAATAACTGCATATTTAGTTAAGTATTCAACTGAAATGAACAGCTAGCCAAATTAATTGTCACTGCTTGAAAAAATACTTGAATTTGTTTTGTATGTGCAAGCAATATCTGCCTGGAAGCCACAGGGAAGTTGTTGATCAGCCGTTATCACCATTCTGCCCACTTTAACAGATGGTGGAAATCACCAAATTACAGATAGAGAAGGGTGTGCAAAGAAAGAGAGAAAATCATGTGAAAATGAAGGGGAGGCCACTTCATAGCATGGAGTCTCTCTGCCTCAGTTACCAGCTGGAGAAAGAGGAAAAACACTGTCTCTGTATGTTCACCTTCCTTCCTCATCATAATGCTTGCCAAAAACTTTACAAAGCTCATTGTCATGACCCCACCCTTCTTCCCTCTACTGTATTTTTAGGTGTTTTCAGAAGTGCTAAAAGTCTGACAGTTTGCTTTAAGCTTGAGAAGAATTTTTTTTTTCTTTGTTGGGCCAAAACTGGAAGAGCCCTGGAGGAATTCTTAGCATTTTTTTTCATCTTTCTCAGTCATTCAACTAGGCAAAATTAATTTGAGGAGCTGAACAATGGATTTTAATGTTTAGGAATTTACAGGAGTTTTTAGCTTATTTGAAGTTAGTGCTGCCCCTCCTATGTATAGGCAAAGATAAACAGACATATGGCTTATAGACACCCCACAGCCCTTGCATTAGGTGTACTGGGAAACAATTTAAAAACTGTGGTACACCTTTTCAGTTCAGTCTGATGTCTGTTTTATTGCCTATGCTAAACAAAGCTAGAGAAGATTGCTCTGTATCTGTATTTGCGTAGCTCTACTTGGCAAAAATGGCGCCGAAAAACAGCCTAAGTTTCAGCTTCTCTAGAATTCTTGCTGGCTTTGTTGTAAAACTGGATGATTTATTTTTTATTTAGAGCACATATAAGTTGAAAACAATGCTCATTTCCCCAGAAACAAAACACAGACATTTGAATTTCATATTAGTGTCAATGAATGACTGTGCTTGTGCAAGATTCTGAATAGCAGGTTTGTGTTTTAATGCTTTTATCCTGTATTTGAGCTACTACTGGGTGCTGACAGGGCAGTTTGTACAATGATGTTTTAATTTTTAATTTTTTTCCCCTAAATTAGAACTTCAGGGTTTAGTCCCAAAGGCAAACAAAAAATGTCTACTGTAGATAATGCCACACTGTTCCAAACAATACACACTCCGGAAGGCTGACTCTGCTCAGACTATAAGGATGATAAGGCAGGAGACCAGCATGGCTGAGAAAGAACCTCTTGGTCAAACTGAAACACAAGAGGGAAACGCACACATAGTGAAAGCAGGGCTGTGCATCCTGGGAAGAACGTAGGGATACTACCCGAAGAGCAGGGATGGGATCAGGAAAGCTAAGGCACAGCTGAAGCTAAATTGAGGGAAGTGAGGAATAGTAAGAAGGGCATCTACAGTTATGTTTGTTAGAAAAGGAAGAGAAATTGTACACCCCTGATAAATGAGACAGGGTATCTGGTGACAACTGATATGGAGAATGCTTAGGTACTTCACTTTTTTTTTTGCCTCAGCAATTGCTCTTCCCAACTCTCTCGAGTCCCTGAATCTCAAGGCAGGAAATGGGGGAATGAAGTCCCACCCATCATAGAAGAAGATCAAGTTCTAGACTCTCTGAGGAGCTTGAATACAGAAGTCCATGGGACCCAATGAGATGCACCCCAGGGTCCTGAGGGAATTTTCTGATGCAGTCACCAAGCCACTCTCTATTGTATTTGAAAAGTCGTGGCAGTCAGGTGAAGTCCTCAGTGATTAGAAAAAGGGAAACATCATGTCCATTTATAAAAAGGGTAGAAAGGAGGACCCTGGGAACTACTGACCTGTCAGCTTCATCTACATGCCTGGGAAGATCATGGAACAGATTCTCTTGGAAGACATGTCAAGAGATATGGATGACAGCGAGGTGATTAGAGAGCCAATATGGCTTCACAAAGGGCAAATCGTGCCTGACTAACCCCTAGTGGCCTTCTATGGTGGAGTGACTGCATTAGTGGATAAGAGAAGAGCAACCGATGCCATCTATCTTGACTTCTGTAAGACCTTTGACATGGACTCCCACAACATCCTTGTAGCTAAATTGGAGAGATATGGGTTTGATGGATGGACTATTCGATGGATAAGGAATTGTCTGGATGGCCACATACAAAGAGTTACAGTCAATGGCTCAATGTCCAGGTGGAGATCAGTAACAAGTGGTGTCTCTCAGAGATCCATACGGTGACCGATACTGTTCAATATCTTTGTTAATGACATAGACTGTGGTTAATTGATCCCTCAGCAAGTTTGCAGATGACACCAAGCTGAGTGGTGCAGTTGATACACTTCAGGGAAGGGATGCCATCCAGAAGAACCTTGACAGGCTTGAGGAGTAGATCCATGTGAACGTCATGGACTTCATCAAGGCTATGTTTAAGGTCCCCAGTATCAATAGAGACTGGGAGATGAATGAATTGAGAGCAGCTCTGTGGAGAAGGACTTGGGGATATTGATAGATGTAAAATTGGACATGAGATAGCAATGTGCGGTTGCAGCCCAGAAAGCCAGGGCTGGATGAGAAGTTGTGTCCTGGGCTGCGTAAGAAGCAGCATGGACAGCAGGTCAGGGGAGGTGATTCTCCCCTTCTACTTTGCCCTCATGAGGCTCCACCTGCAGTACTGCATCCTGTTCAAGGCCAGGTTGGATGGGGCTTTGAGCAACCTGATCTAGTTAAAGATGTCCCTGCCCATGGCAGGGGGGTTGGACTAGATGATATTTAAGGTCCCTCCAACCCAAACCGTTGTATGATTCTGTGATTTATGATATTGTCCTCTAGTACCTGAACAGTCAACATTATATCTATGGAGAAAATTACTACTGTGATGGACATATGCTTAGCTCTAAAAAGGTAGTGACCGTGTATCATATAAACAGAAGGTGGCTTATGAAATTGCTTATTTCGGTGTCCAGGATGGTTGACTGCAGTCATTTCTGTGTAATGCTGAAACACAAGCATTTAGTGTTTTTCTTAAAAAATTATTATTTATTTTCATTGTTTGTGGAGTCTTACCTAGACCTACCTGTTCTATACCAGTCCTATCTAGTCTGGTCTGTTTTATACCAAGCAAATCTTTAGCAAACAAAGAATTATTAGTTTTCATAAGAGCTTGACTGTGGAGTCCTCATGCAGAATACTTGCACTCTTCCAGGCTGTCAGCGAAGTTATCCTTACAGCGGTTTTCTGAGGTGACCTTATATTGTCTCCACTTCACTAGGGAACTTGGTCACAAATGATAGGCAGCATATCCAAAAGTACTGAGCAGTTTTTATGCCTTACCCAAGAAGCCAAGAGGCTGACTTTTTTTCCAGTTTTCTTAGCACTTTCACAGAACTTTAATTCAGAGCAGAGCTCCCACTGATTTCAGTTTCAACTGTCAACACTTAGGACCCCTGCAAATTGAACTTCAGCTGTCTGAAACATACGATCGTGTCTATTTCCAGTACATGGTACCTAAATAAGGTAGGGATCCTATGGGAAATACTATGTGATGATGTAACTAAAAACTATATCAGAATGGCTACATATGCCAGGGTGATTTCAGGTCACACATAGTCTGGCACATTCTACCTTTTCATTTTTTTTATTTACAGCCTGCTATACTTGTGGTGCATTTTTGTTTGGCAGAGGTTAGGGCCTGGAGGAGAGCAGAGGGTGTTGTTTTTAATTAGTTGGAGATTTTATTTGATTTTTTTTTTTTACAGTAACTTCCTGTTGTCTGTTAATTTCCTGTTAATCTTCATCTTCAGACTGGGATTTTCAAAAGTACTTTACCGAGGGATGCATGTAAGTGACGGACACTGGAAAGCAGTCATTTGTTTTCTGCTTACCTTTAGGGAAGCTTTGTAGTTCAGTCTGGTTTTCAGGAAGTTTTCACAGGCCGTGAAAAATGTTTTCTTTTTCCTCTTTCTGCTACTTGTGTTTGCCCCTTTGCTCCATCCTCTTTTTTTTTTTTCTCTTTTTCCTGTTCTTTCCATGTTTCAGAAAGTTGTTTCTTTTCTTTCTTATTAGCTATAGAAAAATACACTCATCTTCCTTATTTGTCTTGTGCAAAGTTCCACTATTGTTCTTAGCCCTGGAAGAAGAAATCTTGCTTTCTCCACAAAGACAAGGTTCAGTATGAGCAGTGGATATAGGCTGTGTTAAGTAAAACATGCTGAGTCCCCAGAGAATTTAGCTGCTGAGACCTAACAGATCTGAACATGTCTTGACTGACAATGCAGAGATTTATGAAAGGTAAAGTTTATAGGTGTTTTCAGAAGAACGAGCAAAGAGCACCTATGGTGTCTGGACAACACACTTCTCAAAACTGAAGTCCCAGATATGTGAGATAGATGGGCTAGTATTTCTGATTTTTATGATTGTAACAGCTTGGGGGTTAACACAAGCAGAACAATCTCTTCTTTTAATTTCAGCAATAATGCCTTATAAATTACTTAGGATAAACTTCAGAAAAACAAAAGGACATAGCAACATCACAAACCTGTAAAATTGTGGCCTGAATGGTCAAACACTATGAGCAACTGCAACAAAGGAATGTTTATTCTAAATAACCAGCCACTTTAGTAGTAAGTGGCACATGAGCCACCTATACTATAATTCCAATTATCATAAGATGAAATAATTTCTTCTGAATTTAATTTTATTTGTTAGAAAAATAAGGGTGGATTTTTTTCCATAAAAAATAACATTTAGGAAATCAATAGCACTTGCTTTTTGTCTTTCAATGTCTCAGTCAATAGAGATGTCAAATTTAATTTACATCATTGTTCATGTGCCACCTGGGGTTAGCAGAATTCAGTCAACAAAAATGGGAGAGCTGGTGAAGGTGAAAGTTATTCCACGATATCAAATAAACAGAAAAGCAGTTATACTTCAAATACATGATGTAAAACCTTACATCATTCTTTTTTTATTTTGATGAACTCAGGGGGAGAGAAAGGGATTGCACTGATACTTCATTAGGATTGGCCTGAAATAGTTGAGAAATTGATGGTCATCTCAGTTATAAAGGATAGCTCTGGCAGAGATATTTTGTGCACTTTGGAGGACTACATATTTGAGGTTTATTTCCTGGGATGCAGAGCCAAAGAGCCCTATATCGATTGCCTTGGACTGCCATTACTGCTATAAGATAATAGAATTCAAATGTTTCATATAAACTGAATTGGCATTGATGTTAAACTTCATTTAAATGGTAATGCATTACAGAGTAAGCAATATTGGTGCTAAGAGTACGGTGGCTTGACCATTTGGAAGTGAAGGTGTGGCTGGACATTATATAGCCTTGAAGAGATCTGGATACATTGCTAGGGAAATATTGGGAAGAGGAGGAGTATTCGCTATATTCTCTGTCTGATCATTAATAGAAGAATTCAGTGTATTTCAGCAAGCACTTCTTCACCATTGCACATATGAATTCGAAGCCTGTCATTTTCTTCTGATTCAAAAAGCACCAAGGGAACCATTTGCAGAGTTTGGCTGAATTAAGGGGCCAGGAGAAATCATTAGTTTCTTTAGACTTCATTTGAGTTTCACTTCGATACTCCTATATGGAAGCCAGTATCTAGTTAGGGTAAAATATTTTTGTCTGCGTATATGCTCCAGAGATGGAACAAAACAGAGGTGCAACATTACCTAGCCATCATGCTAGTCCTTAGTATTTGGTAACATTTAGCTTAAAAGAAAAAAAAATCATTTATTTTGAAGGTAATATATTAATTTTTTCACAGATGAAATAATAAAATTTAATACTTTTCTGATTTCTGTCATGAATAACTCTGGTTTTAAGGGGGGGGGGGAGGGAAAGTCATAGAAATATTTTTTACTGAATTAGAACTTCAGGGTTTAGTCCCAAAGACAAACATATAAAAATGTTCAGAGTTTAAATAGCTTTGTAGTTAATAATAGAAGTACAATAAATGTTAAAAGGCTTATAATTCATAACTTCAGTGTACCTCAGAATTTTCAACTGTGACACGAAAGAACATCCTTCTTTTTTCCCAATCTAAAGTATTTACATCCATAATTCCAAAACAGCGTCACTGGCCTTGAATTCTTCTCATCTAACATGAGAACATGAAGTGCTATATTCCACCACATTTCATTAGCATGTTGTTTCTTTTTTTCATGCAGAAATATGTGCATTCATGTCATTGGGCCAATGATCTCAACTGGCTAAGTGAAAATGTAATATAAATATGGGTAATTGCAAAGTAATTACTTTACAGCTTTATGAATAATTTTACCTATTTTATGAAGATGAAAATACAGCTTTCCAGAGATGATCCTGCAGTGCAGATATGAATGGATACAAAGAATTTTAATGAGTGTGGCTCAGGGGATGGTATCAGCAAAATATATTGGCCCTGTAAGGGTTATGAAAGTAGAAATCAGGTCAACAAGTTTCAGCCTGCTGAGAAGGTTTCTGTAGCTTTCTCTTAAAACATACTCAAAACGAATCTTGAACTGTTCCATACAATTATAATAATAATTTATTAGTGTAAGTGCCAATTTAATGTCTCCTTTAAGAAACTCGGACAATTCAAACACTGTAAGTAGGAGCCTGGGGGGTTTTGTTTCCATGTTAGAGATTTTTGGAGATGACAGACACATATCATGGATCAGATACTTAAATATATGTCTGATTCAAGTAACTGTCTTCTTGGAACAGCAGGATTTCAGACAAAGCTTAATGCTACCTGTACATTGAATGAATGGAAGACACTGGCTATATACATGTTTCCAAACATGTCAATCTTTTTGGATCTCTGTATTTTCTCAAAAGCATGACTTTTGAGAATCCATAATATTTTTTAAAAAAATACAGAATACATTCCAACATATGTGTGTACTCTACAGTTTTTTGAACTTGGATCTGAAAAAAGGGAAAATTGAAAAATATCTCTTAAGTGATGCTTGGAATTTCTAAACTTGCACTTCTTCCTGATGCCTATTAATCAGCAGTGTTAGCAAAACATCAAGCTGGTCAGCTGTGGAGTTTGCGTAGTAGAATTTATTACCGTTAAGGAGAATTTGTAAGGTTTTTTCTTTCTTTCAGTGCAATGAATGAGGCTGTAAGAACAGATGTAATTTTGATAAGAAAGAAAACTGTAAACAACATTAACGGTAACTGCAGATAAGCTGTTCTATATACCCCCTAAATACCTGTATTCCATATTGTAGAATATCATCAGGGAGACTATCCTATTCTTATAAGGTGTGCACCTTTTGCTGTTTCAGAGAAATGATCGATGAGAACTATGTTTAAGTAATAGACTGAGCTAGTATTCTTAAGTAACACCAAAGGAACAATTGCAGTTACCTAGCATGATCTCTCTAAATCAGGCAATAGACTTTATAAAATCTCTATAACTGTAGCAAATAATTGAGGACAAAACCCCCCCAAGTTTTAAAACAAAACACATTTTTTGACAAAGATGCTGCAAAAGCTTGTGGTAAAGTTGATCCAGTGCTTAATCTCTTAGAGTATTAAATGTCTACTTATTTCAGCCTAAGAATTTCCAGCTTTAATTTTCAGCCTTTGATTTTGTGACATCATGCTGTTAATATATAAAATGGTCCATTGGCTATTCTGTACTCTAAATGTAGTTTAATTCTGGACAGGCCATCTTTAACGTTTCCATTAGTATATGGACTTGAATTTTTCACTAGAAGGCATAATATCCACACTTTTATATCAATAATAGCACTTCTCTGAACCTTCTCCATCTCCTCAACATCCTCTGTGAATTATAAACACAGTATTTGAGTAGGAGTTGTGTAAGAGAACTGACATATGTACACAATATTTATTATTTTACCCACCAGAGCTTTTTTTATTATTATTATTTTGCTTGCAACATTGGCTTGTAGTGATTTGATTTTGAAGTTATTCGGAGTCTTTCATCCTAGAAATATGGGCCATGTTCTTGATACTTAGCAATGCTATTTTGCTTTTAGTGACATTGAAAAACAAACTGGGGGGAAGAAGGGTGTTTGTTGCTTTTTTTTCTGACTCATCAGGTAATCCAGGATTAGTGGTCTGATTACTGTGTCGTTTACAAATCTTATTTGTTAGGACTAGAGGTTTTTTAAGGTCATTTCTAGATTATGTGAAATAGGTATTAGGCATGACTAGGTATCTCCAGATAGGTAACTATCCTAGTAATAGATAATTCTTCTTACTCACATTATCAACTAGTCAGTGTTTCATTGATTTCAGTGTTCAGGATACTTTATATTTTGATTAAGAAATGAGAACAATTTATTTTGAATAGTTGTAGTATCAAAAGAAATAAGCCTTTTTAAAATCTAAACATACTGTATCAGCACTATTGTATTTATCAGCCAAATTTATAACTGCATAAAAAAAGAAAGATCCTTCCAAAACATCTAAGATCTAAGTTAAGAACTACTTTCCATGAATCCATGTTGATTTGGATTGTCTTCCTTTAATTATTAAGTACACTATCAGCGCTTTTGTATAATTCATGGCAGTTAACACGGCCTTGTCCTTCTTTATTAATTGAGTCCTACCTGTTATGTTTCAACAGATTGGCATGCGGATGATAGATTGGTAATTACTTGGTTAATCCAGATGAAACTTTTTCTTTTTATTGCCATAGCATCAACTTTGTTCCATAGCCCTGGACTTTCTAGTGTTTCAAGGCTTGAAACAGGACATCAGCAGACCAGATTGCTCCTTGGCTAACTCTTTTAAAACTGCCAATTTGAAACTGTGCATCATGATAACTTTGTTTATCAGTCTCCTTACTTTATAACTGCTATAGCAAATATTTCTTCATAATGTAAGAAAGTTGAATTTTTTATATAGCTTCTGGGAACCAAATTCAATTATTTTAAATCTTTCAAATGTTTCTGATCTATCTGATATCACAATTATTTTAATGAAATTTGTATGCCTGAACAAACTATACAGAGTCTCCACAGATAACTTCTACTGTCTGAAATATCTTTTCATGGCTACCGCTTAGGATTTTCTCTTAATATTATGTCAGTTATAACTGGAAATGTACTTTTGCCTTTTTGTTCTAGCCAAGAGTAACATTATTCTCTGGTATTTTGGTAACTAACAAGATACTTAACCTTGATCAAGATATAAATGTTGGAAAATTTATTGCAAAATGTACAGGTAAAAATTTGCTTTTCATTAGGTGGAAATATTTTATTCCCTGTCAGTTGATTTTTTACATTTCTTTGCCAGCCTGGGTATGTCTACATATTGCTCTTATATCTTAATGTTATTCATACAAATAGTACCCTGTATTCACGTTCCCAATTCAGAAATAATAATCCATTTATAAGGTTCTGAAGAGCACAGAAGTCAGCATAGTGTCATCTTATATGCCTTCATAGGTGTAGATGACTAGAGAGTCACAGGAGAATCTTCAGAAATCAAATTAATAATCTGCAAAGTAATGACAATGCTCCCACTCTGCTTACTCCTGAGTGCTACATAAACAAGACACTAGAAAGGTCCTGTTCAAAAAATTGTGAACGTATTTATGTCATCCTCCTGTCAAAATAGAATCTGAAAGTTAAAAATTTTACATGAAGCCTTCTGAGTGGGTGCATCCTTATTCTGTCACCAGTGCTATGAAACTTTATGGAATTTTTTTTTAATGGAAAACCTTCTTTTAAAAATACTTCAGCCTCTGCTGCCAAAGGGGATACATTTTATTTTCTGGAGCTGCTCTTGAAAAAGACTGACAGGCAGTTTGGGAGGAGAGGTGCCTCTCCCTCTACTTCTTTCCTAAGTTCCTCTCAGATGGAAACATCTGCAGTAGCATCTTCTGACAGATCATTTCCAGAGCCGGCAGAAAGCATTAAATGGGACATTTTCCAAAAGAGAAGCAGTTCATATGGAAGCATACCTAAAATACTGTGCTCGCAGTTCACCGGTTCAGTTCAATAGGTTTAAAATGCACTGACCATTTTTTTATTTTTTCGTAAGTTATTTCTTAAAATATTTATGGAAGTGTTAGGATATAAAATCATTTAAGAGTGCTCATTCCTGAAACTATGATGTTTCTCAGCAGTATAAATTAATTAGATCATTAGTCCATTTTTAAAACTGAAGGAATTGCACACCAAAAACTGTCAAATTTCATTTGAGTTTGATAGTACTGTGTGTCATGGCTAATATATTTAAGAAGTAACCTTTCCATCCTGTTATTGTCATGCCAGTCTATCCAGCTTGGACTTGAATTGGTAATGGTGACCCTTTAAAAGAGCACGTAACACTGCTAATGCCAAAGTGACAGTCAGGGCACCAACGGCAAAGAAATAATTACAGGAAATTACAGTTTCCAAAACTAGGTAATCACTCAATGGGAGGCTTTTTTGAAGAAAAAAAGACTTGTGAAACAGTAATTTCTTCAAATATTATTTTAATTCTCTGTAACTGCTCAAATATTTAATTCAGGTTGTTTTAAACCACTAATTTTACTCAGGCAGGCTTTTTCAGAGGATTTCTTGGCAACAAGTTTCTTATCTCCAGGAGTGGGAAGTATGATTCTGGAGACCCTGGAGACCTGCATATATACCACAGTTTCCAGATGCTGGCCCTGATCCTTCATCATACATGTTACACTCATATGAAAAAGTGAAATACTTAAATTCATTCTTCAGGAAACAGTATTAAAATACAAGGGAGAACTTGGCTTTATTCTACCAGGTTAACAGGATATTGTTACATAATAGGATTTTCTCATCATTCTTTCAGTCCCCATGGCTGAAAAAAATTATACATATGTTAAACTGAGACAGTCTGTCCTTCTTACTCTCAAAAGGGTGGAGGTTTTTCTTCTGACATTGTTAGATTTATTACAATATCTATTTTGGGAGAGGTACTGCATCTTTGAGCTGAATAGCTAAGGATTAAATGCAAGCATCCTACTTATATCTTGGAAAACTCCAAATGCACCTGGAGATATTACTATTTTGTAATCAATCCTACCAAAGTAAATTGCAGATGTAAAGCAAGTAAGAATTGGCACAAATGTGTCATAGGTGATACCGAGCAAAATGTCCTCTGCTGAGCACTTCTCCAGAACTTCTTGCAAAACATTATTAAAATACAGGCCTACACACCTGTACACCCTGTTTTACAGTCAATGACAGGATTGCTTTTATAACTTGTATCCTTAAAGCTGACAAAATTTACGTGGAGATTGTTCATGTTGAGGCTGAAACTCTTCACTGCACAGTGTGCTACATGGGTGATCTGCACCAGAGTGCTGAGTTTGTTCTGGCTGAGTTTAGAGCCAGGATGTAGCGAAAAATGTCCTTCTGCCTCTCGATACCAACTTTAGTTTGAATTACAATTCTGCTCTGGAAGCTTATACTTTTGCAGCATTTTGAGGAGAGTTGAAGAGAGAGTAGCAAAGGTTTAATGATCTGATTGCTGTGCATCTTTCTTAGCAGGCAAGTATTTCGAGTGTGTTCGACTATTTTGGCAGAGCTGATAATGAAACAAAGAGTTTTACTGAGTATGAGTAAGGAAGACTGCATGAGTAGAGTCTCACAGCACTGAGGGTGCTGCTTCAAATCTTTTCATTGTTGAGACCACCTTGGCCTAGATGTACACGGAAATCCAGCAAATGGAAGCTGAGTTTAGCTCCTTGAACGTAGACAACACTTGGATTGCCAAACATCAGAGGATCCCTGAAGTTAAGGGTGGGATATTCAGGGGTAAATCTGAAAAGATATTTAAGCACCCATTTATGCAGAGATTAAAGGCTTATGAAGCACTTCAGTGTCATAACATTGTACTTAAGTGGAAGAAGAGACAAAAAGTATCCCATAATAGTGTGTTGGGGGGTTTATGTTTTGGTTTGTTTTTCTCCTGTGGAATATTGGACTTTCTATCATTTAGACATAAGCTGAATGATATTAGCTGAAGAGGTGGTGACGATTGCAAGACATGGTGAAAAGTGTTTATGCGCTGCCTGTATTTATAGAATGGCTGGGAAACAGGAGGAAGCTAAAGGCCATATGGCTGATTTTCTAGCTTCAAACTCCTGATGAGTTTGGTATGAGTAAGACACAAGCTGAAATACCAGCACTAAATACTATTATTTTAATATGATTTCATCGACAACATTCTCTTTATGCTTCAGCATTATCTATCACTTTTCCTATTTTTGTTCTGATGGGTTTAGGCCAGCCTGTCCTACTTCACCTTTAAGTATGAGGATAGTATTTGATTTTAAACCAGGAAGACTTAAATCACAGAACTGTAGGACTGAAAAGGATAACACAAGATCACTGCAAATTCCGGTCAACAGACTAGGAGTTTACTTCAGGAGGTCTACAGAACAATTAATGATTAATTTTTTCTTAAATAGTAATGGACCAAATACTTTATAAAACTGTATAAAGAATAGGGGAGATAAAGAGCATCTTCCATGTACTAGCTGAAAATTTGTTAGATCAAACTGGATATGTGTAGAGTTATATATTACACCTCAGCAAAAGTGATGAGAGTGATCTCAACAAATCCAACCTATGATGCTCATGGAAACATTTCACTTTAATTTTTGGTTTTGTTGCCTGAGTGGTGGAATCAACATCAGCAGGAATTTACCAGCTATGCATTGGTGAGAATGTCCAAAGAAGTAAGCTGAGAAAAGCAGTGTTTCAAGATCTTGCCAGCCTTAAGCCTTAATTATTGGGTTTTATCCTTGCCAGTCTTTCTTAACTTGAAGTTCATGGCTATATAATTTGTCTGTTGCCTGGTGTGATAATATTACTCAATGAAAATGCAAAAAAAGTCTGTGCACATCCATGACTGCTTTTTTGTTTAAATTCTAGCTTGTCTTTCCTTTTATAGGAAGCAACTGTAACTGTTTCTGTGGAGCACTTGCAAACATCTACAGAAAAAAATCTCTGTGGCAGCCATAGAAGAACATAGTATAATAGCCTGCTTGTGAAAAGATCGATATCTTGTCAAAATGTTTGTAATCAATTATGTTGTTAATGAAAGATACCATTTCAGCCAAAAGAGATTATCAAAAAAAGAAAAAATAAGTTCTTTTGCTTGAACATTTTGCTAAGTATTTTAGCATTTTGGCTAGCTCTATTGCTGATACAGATTAAATCATATTTCCAAAGACACATTGCAGATCTTCATATACTTTTAAATAATCAAATACCACTGCATAATCATCCTATAAGGACCTGGGTAAGTTTGGCAGACCTCCTCTGGAATTTCCTTAACCTTAACTACTTATTTCTGGCTGCAGTGATAAAAACTTGTTGAATTATGTGTCCAATTCAGTAGCAACTTTTGCTAGTCCTTTTAAAGAAGCTGATGAAATCTAAAGTACTTCAGAAGGATAAATTTAGTAATAATAATCATTAAACATGGCCATCCTTCATTCAATTAAATTAATTTTCCCCTGGAGACATCTGAAAGATCAGAAACAGGACATAGCTAAAAAGAAGTTTGTAGAAGTGAAATGTTCCTCAATGATGTTAAAATGCAAGAAAATATAAATCACAAACTACTTTTTGCCCCTAGGAGTTTAAACAGATTATGATTAGAAACTGAAATGACTTTTTGCCACTCATGATGTGGGGTTTCATTTAGCAATTCCTTAATGATTTCTTAATTAATAAAATCACATTTATAAGAACAGTGCCCTTCCTTAATCCAGCCCGAAAGTCTGATTACTTTTGAAATCAAACTAGAGTTTAACTTCAGAAGTAGTTGTTATAATGCTGTTTAACCCCTGGTGAGTCAAGTTCAATTGCTTATTTTTAATTTCAAGAGGGCTCTGAGCAAAGCTGTCACTTGATAATTTAGCAGGTGAGGAAAAACCTGCAGACATTTATGGCAGGGAAATATGAAAATAATGAGAAAGGGCAAGTAACAGTTTGTCACTTTGTGATAATTATTTTTACAAAACAAGAATCCTTATAATTATAAATATTTAATGATACTCACAAAAACTGTAAAACCAATCTTAAGTCTTGACCAGAGATACCACCCATTAATAAAAATTTCAGTACAATGCTACATTTAATTTGTGTCAGGGTGTATTTTGAACACTGCAGAAATCTCAAAAAGGTGGATTTTATTTAGGTTCAGAGTTGCATTTGGTTAAGTATGTGATGGTTAACCAAACTGCTTAAAACTGTAGAATTATGCAGTGAATCTTTTGCAACCAGTATCTTACAAGAGTTGCTTTTTTCCACTACCAGATAAAGAGTTCACATGAAGAGACTGTGTTACATTGATTTTTCACATACCTCAACATTCTCTGAGTTTGCAAACTATTCAGGGAGAAAAAAAATAAAATCCTCAGAGTCCTCAAAAAGCTAAGTTGGTTATTCTCCTGCATGTCGTCTTTACTTATAATTGCTGCTTTACAATGTGTAAGGGAAGACAGAAGTTTCTGTACATAGTATAAACGGTTGAATCTACTCACAATCATATGCTAAATCAGGGTTAACTCTCAATGCACTATAAAATAAAGAAATGGGAAAAGAAATTCTATTACAACTGTTTCTGAGTTATGTTTTTCTTGCAGTAAGGTAGCCAGGAAAACCTTTCACACCTTTTAGCATGTATCTGAAATCTGTCATTGATGGGTTTGGTTGTTTGTCTGTCTTTGCTGTTCTACTTCATATTCTTTTCCTAAACCTGTTTCTTAAGCTGAGCACGTCAAACTTCAAGTTAAAAAGTATACCCCTGAGAGATTCTATAGGTATAACATTTGAACACAATCTAATGATAATTAGATGATGTAAACAGGTGTTTGCATCACTTCCATCTGAGCAGGCTGCTATGCTGAAAGAGAGGACAACTGAAGTAGTATGTTTTAGATGAGTAATTTCAATTGCATAAATATTTCTCTGTGTAGCATAATGCCTAAATGGAACATTCAAGATTATTCTTACTTTATTAGAAAGGACTGGAGTCAATAAAGATATACCTAAAAAAGCTGAAAATATTTAAAATTATCTAAAAACTAATTTTCAATGCTTTAAGAAAGATTTTTTTCATTTTCCAATTTGTAACATCTCATTCCTATACTATTTTATTAATTTTTTAATTACTTTGGTTCTAATTTTTAGTTGTGTAAAAACTAAGTATATAGTAAATAATACTTTGAAGTCACTTTGGTTTTCTTGTGAATTTATATTTTACTTTATTTTATTTGTATTTATTTAATTTGGACATATTCAACTGGACCTGGGAACCGAGTGGTTTTATTTTTTTGTTTGTTTGTTTGTTTGTTTTCCTCAAAAAACTCATAAATGCTTAAAGAAAAATATTTTTAAGAGGGTTTAGTTTTTAAGCATCACATTCTCCAGAATGAACATTCCCCATCTATGAACACCCAAAGATCTAAATTATTTAAAGAAACTTAAGTTAGAAAGAAATAAAAAAGTTTGTATTGTAATTAAACAATGAAGATACATCTGATTGTATAAATAATCGATGATACATAACTTTCTGTAAACTTCTTTCACTGAATTTGTAATCTAATGCCATGGAATAAACAAAACCCACAAAATAACTTCAGAAAGTACATCCTACAGATTAAAGCATCTTCTGAATAGGCTTCCTTTTCAGAATTATGCATGCCTTGTAATGGCATCAACTAGGTTTCATTGTCTATTATTCTTTCAACTTTTCCTCTTGATTTCAATTGCCTTTCCTCTTTTCCACTTCTACAATTGCTACAGAAACTTAAGATATTCTCTCTACATCAAATTCTATTTAAGAATACAGGCAATTTTTCCCCTGTTTCACTTAGAGATGACGTCTCTGGTAAAATTCAGTAACATCAAAGTGTAGACTAGTAATGCCTCATAGTGAAATAGTTCAGACATCACATTTATATAGCCATTTTAATTTCTGAAATATTCAAAGATGGTAATGGACGCAAACCTGCCCGTAGTGCTCTGTGCCTTTGGGCTAGAACATTGCAACAAGCTCTCTTTAGAGCTGTCCTTGAAAACCCTCAAAGATTTTGTCTAGTGAGGAATGATGAGGCATAACTCCTTGAGGGCATGTCACTAAAAGAGCTGGAGACATCCAGACTCCTCAGGCTTTGCTTGTTGTTCAGAATGACTCAATTTTAATGTAAGTAAGACAAGTAAGAAATTTGTCTTATAGAACTTGAAATCAAATGTTTTGGTTCTGTTGGGTTTTTTTTATTATATTATGAACTTCTTGTACTGATGATGAAATATTATCTTTACATAGAAAAACAGAATTCTGTGTCATGTTGAAAACTCAGGCTTTTGGGTTTTTTTTACATGACCATTAGGGATAACATGTTTTGCATTCCACTAGAAAATGTAAAATCATTAAACTCTGAATCTATGTGCTTTACTGTGCAATACAAACAACATCAATAACAACACTGTGGCCTGTGGAAACCCTGACATTTTTCTAAGATGTGACATATGGTCCTGCCAGAAAAAGGAAAGTGACATTTTCATAATTGTTGGGGTTTATTATTTTCTTCACAGTGGCCTGGTGGAGATTAACCCTCCTACACCAGACAGAGTGAGATAGGGTGTCTACCTTGAGGAGCCTTAATACAGGCAATTGAAGTGATGCAATGAATTAGGGCAGCAGACTACTAGAGAGAGGCATCAGCAGCCAAAGGCCAAGGCTGTGGAGGGAAGTTCAACTATTCTCTGCAGGTGTGTTCTTTGATAACACATTTTTTTTTGTTATTTCTGTTCGTGGGGCAGTAGCAGTAGCAGTCATGGACTCCACTATACCATGTACTCCACAGCTGAAGGAAAAAACAAAAATAAAATTGTTGTTCTTTAGAGTTAATAAAGCCATACAGTGATAGAGGGATGAAAGCAAGGAAAGATTGATAATATTCATTGGTATGATGAACAAAGGACTCAGTGTATCAGTAACAAAACATTTTTATTGACAAGTCTAAAACAGAGTGTATTTCTCCCTTGTTTCAATATATATGGTCATTTTGAGGGGTAGCTTGCTGTAAATTTGAAAATAATCCAGAAAGTAAGATTACAATCTTGCACAGTCATATTCTTGTTTTGAGGCTACTAAATGGCAGTTGTAATAATCCCTTAATTAAAGTGTTTCTGTCTTTGAAAAATTTGTATTATAAGGATACATGGATGGTAAAAGGTATGTGGACACCTGAAATGTAAGGACATATGGATTGCCAAGATATCTGGTTATCTGGCAATTCAACTTAAAAAACAATAATAAGAATCGGGAGAAGTAAAATGTTAAACACTAGATACAGAAACTTAAGTGATTAGGACATCACAGGAACAATACCAAAGGCCAAGAACTTGCAGGACACTGAAAAGATCAGTGGAGCATAGCCGTGGAGAGCTTCAGCCAGAGCTTCGTAACTGGTAAAAGGGAGGAAACAAGATCATCGTGGGTCTTATGGGTAAGAGCAAACTTACTACAGGATATTTGAGAGGTTTGTAGGATTGTATAAGTCTTGTTATGGGAAGTTTTAAGGTGATTGTAGAAATAATGAAACCTATATGATGTCTAAAGGAAGAGCTAAATGTGGGGAAAGGCAGGGATCAAAGTGGATGGGGAGAAACAGGTTTGGGAAAATAGAGGGGAAGAGGGTAAAAATAGCCAGTCCAGTGTAAGCATACTGCTGGTCCTTACTCTGTCTGGTCCAGCCAGGAGAAATCCTTTGGGTCTTGAAGTCCTCCACATTTGGCTTCTCTGAATATATATATTGCTTAAACGATTCACTTCACTCTGTTAGAGTCCTTTTTTTTCTCTGTTATACCAATGTGTTCCTGTTTATGATAAGCAGGCTTAGTGGAGATAGAAGGTGTTCGTTTTCTTCTCTTCGTTTTCTCGCCAGTAGGAAGAAAAGCAGTCTCATGTTTCTCTTCCCAAATGTAATTGGAGGGTGGGAGCCACAAACAAACTTCATTGTAGAGTGGAAAGGTGTGACAGTAATGTAGAATAAATATGATAACATGTAGAAAGACAAAATGAATGCTGATCTTGATAGCATTATTTAGAGAGTTTCAACAGGAGATAGGGTTCACACAGTTTTGTCATTTGTCTGTGAGGACATTCTTTCTCTTCCATCCCAGTAATAGCAGAACTCATTAGTCAACTCCAGAGAAATTTGAAAAAATACTTAACTTGATGTTCATCAAAATTTAGTGAAAAAGCTAAGCAGAGAAAAAAACTCTCGAAATGCTTTACTGGGAGAAATTTAGGTAGAATGTAGATTGTAGATTTTCTACATTCTGTTCAATACATCTGGTGAGCAAACTGCTACGTAGTGATAGACTGAGCACAGAACATGCTTTCTCTTAACCCACACCAATATGGTAAGGATGCTGCAAGAAGCTGATGGTACTATATTTGTGGATGCATGGTTTTCAGGACAAAGAGCTGTATATATAAATAGGCTTTATTCAATTTTCTTCCTGCAGAACAAAATTAATTTTTTAGACATTTAATTTTCTGTTTGGTTATTTTTACAGAATATTTAAATGTGCTGTTCATAAGTAGTCTTTTGGGTAGTGTTATTTAATTATTTTTTCATAATTACATTTGATCCAGGAAATATTTGTGCATTTTTTCTGTGTTGTTATGGCTACAGCTGACATTCTTTAAACCATTTGGTATACATGAAATGGGTGTGAAATAAGTATTTTTTGAGTTTGCATACGATTCTGCAGTTATATCAGTCTTTTTTTTAATGGTGTCTGGTGGCATACTTAATTCATTTACCACATCAAGTAAGCAGGTATTTGGAGAGAGAAGATAGGATGTCTATTCTGAATACAGTTTCTGTGTATGTCAGGAGAAAAAAAGTTGTGTCATCACAGTATTTGTAGAACTTCCACTTTCCCTAAATAATGGTATCCATCCACAGAAATAATTATTTAAGAGAAAAATCTACTTTAGGATGTT
The DNA here is from genome assembly GCF_947461875.1 of Haliaeetus albicilla. Taxonomy (NCBI): domain Eukaryota; kingdom Metazoa; phylum Chordata; class Aves; order Accipitriformes; family Accipitridae; genus Haliaeetus; species Haliaeetus albicilla. Next base: position 14,724,394 of record NC_091502.1, on the reverse strand, counting down.
GAAATGTGCATAATGATGGATCAGAATTTTTGGTATAGCACTTCTGTATTTATCCTTGATTTCTACTGACTTCTCCATGAAGAAATTAAAAATAAAAGAAGTGGGTAAAACCTTTGTGATGGGAGATGACATCCATGCATCTGTCTTAGAGGCATTATATATATTTTATTTATCTTATTGTAAAACATGAGAGTTATCATGCCCTGATGTTGCATTTTCTGAGGCTGAATGTCCCTCGGTGTGGGTCACCCTGTGCTCAGGGCATGCTGAGTTTTCTAATAAAGTAACCCAGCTGTCTCTGCTGCTGACATCTAGCATACCCTATATCCATACTTTTGGTGACTGCCGTTGCTACACTAAGGTTATTTGGCAGGGAGTAGTTTTGGGATCACTGCATATTTATTAATTCTCGTTCCTAGAGACAAGATACAGCAGATGGATACTGGAAAGCCCTTTTGGGTGCTGCAAGGGGGAGGGGAAACCCTAGAGAATATTAGCAGCCATGAGATCAGTTCATTAGCCATCTAAGTCTCTTTACCCATCTAAGTCTTAAGTTCATTTTCAATGCAGCCATAGAAAGGTAAAATGCTTTTTGTCCTACCTGTGTCCTCTCCTCTGCAGAAATGTGGCTCTGGAGCCTGGGGCTCCCCTGCAGCCTAAGCTCAGCTTCGAGCTACCTGCCATCCCTCCTTCCCCACCTGTGTGCAGTCCTGCCACCTCCCTTCTAACTCCTTAGCCCTTTTCCTGAGGCATTTTAGCACACTAGCCTTGCAGAAAACTGCTCACCTTCAGGTGAGTTTTCTCTGAAGTTAGCACGAGGAATGAGGTTGCAAAGGATCACATCAATACCAGAGTTAATGCAAGTGGAGAGGGCACAAACTCTGTAAGTCATTCTGAATACATAACGTGTGCATGAAATACGCTTTTTTAAAATTACAGCACAACTCTGAAATTACATCATTTTTCTGATAGTGTTTGGTAAAAATATTTACTTTGGATACTGGGTCAAAAAAACAGGTATTTGGAGACAGGTAAAGGACCATGTAGATGAGGAGGATGAGGCGAGAGAGGAGCTTGCCAGGCTATGGCCAGGTGAGCTGTGGGCTGCTCTGCAGCCAAGGCCAGGTTTCACTAACTTTGGTAGCTGGCTTCAGGGCAAAGGAAAACAGATTAGTATAAACCATGTTCGCTATAAAACAGTGAATTATGTCTGGTAGTCAAACTCTGACTCCTTCCTTCCATTTAGCACTCGCTGTCTGTATTAGCCTCTTCAGAGTTAAGCTGAGAAAGACTGAATTTGAAGATTAATCTCCTGCTACAGATGGTCTCCCTAGCAAGGACTTAGTATATTTCTAAGAAGTGTGCTCTTTTTTACTGTACTCCCCCATAATTTCATAAAGGTTATCAGTTTCTAATGCAGGAAATAAAGCTGTAAAAATATGTTGCTTGGTCTTTTGTTTTTTCAAAAAGGGCTGCTTGAAATCCCCTCCCTGGGTAACAATCAGCAAAGTTCTCATTACTGGGAACTTTCAAATGTGTGCTGATCTGCAAAACAGAGCATGAGTGATGTGGGCATTACTTATATAATTGGTTTTGTGCATACTACAATCACATACTGGCTTAAAAATATGCCCCCTTGGTGTGCTCATTATATCCATCCCTCATCCACTTCTGCAATAGATATTTGCAGTCATTCATCACTGTTTATTATTAGAAAAGCAATGAATGTGGAGCAGCATCATGTATTTTAACAGTCTCACATTACAGTCCCAAAAGAACATACATGTTAATATACAAAGCATGGTACAAAGCTCATATTTCTCTTATCAACTTCTACAAATTCAGCAGAGCTAACCTGTTGTCATGTTTTCCTCTTTTTTTTCTCTTTTCATTTATCTCTGCTTGGTTACTGGTGATCAGAAATGAAAGCAGGACTCTTAAAATGGTAATTTGGGCTTTGTCTGCTGATAGCGTGATTTATTATTACTTTTTGCTTCTTTTTATATTAACATGTTCCAATTTTAATGATTTATGAGTTTTTATGATTTCTAGATGTATATCTTTTAAAGTATTCTACATTTTGTATAGATCTTTAAAGGAATATTTAATTGTATAAACCTTTAAAGATGCAAATAAATCTCTTGTAAAGCATATACAGTGTGAGTGGTAACTCCATAATTTAAAGCTGTATATCACAGCATGCCATAACATTTTCTTATCAGCAGTTCTTGGCACTATAAAGTTGATAAGTTTGGTGCTACCAGGTAATGTACTCTTTCCTGTAAGTCACCTTATTCTGATTTACCCTTAAGGTAGTCTCTGCATGGAGCGTGTTGTACTTTGGACTTATTAATAAACTTATTGCAGAATCAAAAGCAGTTCATCCATAACCATAATTAGTAGAGGATGACCATGACTAATTCAGTTGTTTAGATTACCCAAGATACCTCGATTATCGTTCTGCAGCAACAAACTGAATATTCAACTTTGTGAATCAATGCAGTACTGGATGCAGTAGCAGATATATCCAGAGGCCCAGGGCACAATTTGTCTGTTTGCTCCAAATTGATAACCTCTTACTGCACTGTTTCTCAAAGGGTTTATTTGCTGCAGAAGCTATTCCTATTACTCTTCTGATTGCAAACTAGCTTGCCTCAGTGCTAAAGAGCGATAAGGAAAGAAGAGATCCTCACTGGCAAACTGCAAGAGCTTAGTAGGGATTTGAATAAAAAGGCTATTTGTTGTAACATCCTCCTAGGAGGGATGTTGGGGTTGGGGTTTGATATTCCCAGGCCCATTGTCATGCCAGAAAGGCTAATTACACTCATGTTAGTGTCTTTGTGAAGAACCAGTAATGAACCATATATCCTATTTAGGTATTTGTTTCCACTATATTCGTCAATGTAGACATGCAAGATTCCATGGAGAAGGTACCTCAAGTGACAGCATTTCTGCTGTGGGTGTAATCGCTGTGCACGGTCCAACTAATAACAGGCTGATGCCATGAACAATTGTTCCACCCCTTTTTGACTCCCTCCCAGACAGACACTGTTGTCACCTTTCCATCAGATTTAATAATAATTTATTCACAGGTAAGTTCAACCAGCAGATTGTTTGGAAAAGGACCCCTCTACCCAACTCAAAATAAAAGCTTTTCTTCTGGTCACCTTAGGCCTTAGCTACGGTGTCAGGAAGGGAGATGGAAGAAACGATTGCACTGCAGCTATCAGCCAAGGGCCTGAGTTCTGCTGTGATTTGTGTAATGTAAAAAGCCACCCTGAGTCACCCAAAGAGAAAGAGATAGGGGGAGTTTATACCTTCACTGAGTCAAGGAATGGGTAATTTGTCTGTCATGTATAAGAACTGATCTGCTCTAAGAAGAAATTTGTGTTTCTACGGAAGTGAAAGAAAGCTTATTTTGACTCAGATGGATGGTCAGACTATCACTGGAATGAGAGAGAAGTAAAGTTATTTTAGAAAAACAGATTAAATCTCTCTAGACCCACTGGAGGGCTCCAAAATGGAAATTAATTCTGAAACCAAGTCTATCTTACCCAGACAATATTTTCCTTCGGGGATAAAACCTGGGGTACAAGGCACGGAGAGAAATAAAATCCACAGATGCCAGAGAAGTCCACATCACACCTGCTAGATAAAGAGATTTTTTATTTAATCATAGTGCAAGTAGATTAAAATGCCAATTTCCTTTTCTTTTTTTGTAACTGTGTCGGGTATTTTAGATGTTTTGAATAACTTCTTTTATTTGCATTTTTCTTTAACCTAGCTTGAGATAAGAATGATCTTAAGATAACCCACCAAGAATATGTTCCTCACTGAAGAGTAAGGCAAATCCAGAAACCTGGTCACTTGGCCTCATTAAGTACCCAGTTCCCCCATGTTCTCTGAAATACCCAAAAGGGATTGGAGAGTTTTTGTGCACAAAAATTTCATGATGCTGGTGAGGAGGTTGTGTTATGTGAATCAAGACCAAACAGAAAAGTGTCTACCAGGAGGCTGTCTAGCATCTAGTTAAGATACAGGAAAACATGCCTGAATTCTTAGGATCGTTATATAGTGTATCACAATATCTAGAAGCAGTTTGACCATAATTAAATCAGAAACTGACAGTCTTTTTAAAATCTATGGGCTGAAGGTTATTTAGCAACTTGCAAAGGTTAGGTCTAACCACCGTGATTATGAATCAAAAGATAATTTGAGTAGAAGTCATGCATGTATCAAAAATTCTCTGGGACTAAAAATACAGTTTTGTGTTTTCTTTCATCCATATCTGATGCACACACACTTAATAAAGCACTGGTCAGTAGAGATTCCAAACTCTACAGTACATTTCTGCTATTCTCTTCATGGAAAAAGAAAAGTTATTTTATGTATGAACTGACATTGATCATTGAGAATTTCAAGGTAGAAACAATCACACAGCAAAAAGTAGTGATAAAAAAGAAATGAAGCCATACCAGGACTTGTATGTTCAGTCAGTGGTAAAATAGGCTTAAGGAAGTGAACTTTTGACTGTATTTTAAACTTTCTGTAACATATAAAGAACAAAAAAAGGAAGCAGAAAAACATGTGTTGCAAGAGCGAAGCCAGTTGAACGGAACATCTATCATTTGGAGGCTGGAAATTCAGCTGTGTCTTTTACTTTGGAAAGTAAAAAAAAGAATTTTGAAATAGGCAGGGCAAATACTTGCCCCCTTCTGTTCTCAGCTTTTTTTCTTTCACACTTTACTCCCTTCTCCTCTCATACTTCAGTGAACTACAGAGAGAAGATGGAGATGCTGGTGAAATGTTGAAGATGCTGAGAAAAGTATTTGGTTCTTTTGGACTACTCATTAAAAGAGAGAGTGTTGTGTCATACACTTTTGAGATAATAAGCATACAAATGGTTTTGGAGACTTTAGTGTCCCAGAGGGTTATAGAAGAAAATGATAAATTTAAGATTAGTCAATGGGTCTAGATAGTATACTTCCAAGAATGAAGGGATGTAATATTACAATAGGAAATTCCCTATTTCTAAATTAAATATGCCATGTATGTACCTAATTAACACTACATTGTATGACCTTACTGCTGAGTTTCATGACAATTTATTAGCATTAGAATGGTAAGTTTTACATATTTTGCCTGCATTAAAGTGCAAGATTTACAGATGTAGCCTATGCATCAAAATAACATCTAATAAAATGTAACAACATGTTTATTGGCTGATTGTCCATTAAAATGCCTTATAGTTCAGCAGTTAGTAAAATGCATTCTGTGCTTCACACCTTTTAGGAGGTAAGCATCTGTAAGGGAAATGGTCCCCTTTAATTCAGGGCAAACACCGGCCCTAAGGGGGACCAATTTTACCCACTGCGATTGTGAAGCACCTGATCACTTCTAGATTACTTAGAGGTATATCCAAATCTACTGACATTTGAATTTTTATGTTGGAAATCCCATTTCTCAATCATCTAAGTCTGCCTAAGGAAGGCAGAATTTCAGCGTGTGGAATGATTACAGTCCTTACACAGAATTTCCAGAAGAGGCTTAGCATTTAAGATGTACCTTATAAGTCTGAGGACTTATAAGTCCTCAGTAGTCTGAGAGCAGGTAGTTTGTCAGCCTCTTCTAAAAAATAGGACAATTTTGTAAATATTGAAGTAAAAATCTTTCATAATTACTTACAGATTTTATATTCTTTCTCTTCTAGAATTAAACATTTTCCCATCTTGGGTTGAAGGAAAATAGGTTGAATAAACTTATTTTCTTGCTGAGCCTTACTGTTTTTCTTTTACTAGTGTTTATTGTCTCTATACTTTTGTCCCTACAGCAGGATTTTGGAAAGCTTGGGCTGAAGTACCGATGCTTTTGGCTCTGTCTGTGAATTATATAACGCACATCTATCTGGAGCTTCAATTCCCTTTTCTGGTTTTATGTCACATTCACTCCTGAACAGATGGTTGCATGCTGACAGTTGTCACTTATATACTAAAGTGACTTACAATTGACTGTTGCTCTTGCCTTAAAGTGAGTGTTGGGTGAAACAGCAAAAGTAGTTGTCCTGCAAACAAATCAACTTTTTATCATAAGTTTGACATGCATCACAAATTAATGGAGGCAATTTCTATAGTAATAATGTAATCCCTGGAAGAACTGCAGCTGTCTATTCAGGTGCATTCAATCTCTCTTTGATGGGAATAATTACCTTCCATCCTTGCTGGATAATTGCCTTTTGATTGAGGTCATCAGAGCAATCAAGTCTGTGAGAGGCAGAAATCATTGCTAGGGTGAAGAAAGAAGGGGGAGGAGGGTAGAGACCAGAACACATATTTTAGAAAGGAGAATTAATAAAGAGAATTTGCATGTATTTTACTGCTTCTTTGTTTGTAGTGATATTTCAAATTATGTGATTATGTGAAATTAGATGGCTTTTAAATACGCTAAAGCCTATGTATATTTATTATTTTTTTCTCCAAAAGAAGGGTGTTATTGTGTCAGACCTTGAACAGAGAATTTTCTAATTGCAAGCTTTGAAAATCATTTCCCTTCGTGAATGTCTGCATCAGTTTGGAACTCTATTTCTTTTTTTATTCCCCCTACCCCCCCGTGTCTGTTAATTGTTTAAACCAATGAATTTAGTAGCTTGGATTTTTTCCCTGGGTCTTCAGAACCTGGGGTTGGTCAGTATTGGAAATTGCTTTCACCTGGTTAATGATTGGACAGCAAGACAGCTTAGAATGCCATTTATTATTCTAGTATACAACTTCTTAGTTGTTCTGTCAATCCAACATTGTCTGCAATGAAGGCAACAATTGGCTAGCCTATTAGCTGACAGCATCACCATTGTATCCCTCAGTTTTACTGAAAAGGAATGTTTTGCTTTTGTTTTACAAATTATGAGGAAATATCAGAAGATACTTATATGCAATATTTTTTCTTCCTTTTATAAGAATATTGAAACAGGCAGGGAAGAACCGTGTTGCTTTAAAATATTTTGATTTTTCATCATGGGTACAAATACTTATGATTTCCATACATAACAAGAAATTATTTTGCTATGCAGATGTACATGACTAAATTTTGTCAATGGAGAAGAATCAGCAAGGTGATTCATGTTAATTAATTATGGAGAAGAAACTGTTACACTATGTGGTATATAAAATGTATGTATTTTAAAGGGTAGCCTTTGTATTAGTTTTTAAGTAAATTATGAAATAGAATCATAGAGTAGTTTGGGTTGGAAGAGACCTTTAAAGGCCATCTAGTCCAACCCCCCTGCAATGAGCAGGGACATCTTCAACTAGATCAGGTTGCTCAGAGCCCTGTCCAGCCTGACCTTGAATGTTTCCAGGGATGGGGCATCGACCTCCTCTCTGGGCAACCTGTGCCAGTGTTTCACCACCTTCATTGTAAAAAAATTTCTTCTGTATATCTAGTCTAAATCTACCCTCTTTTAGTTTAAGACCATTACCTCTTCTCCTATCACAGCAGGACCTCCCAAAAAGTCTGTCCCCATCTTTCTTATAAGCCCCCTTTAAGTATTGAAAGGCTGCAATAAGGTCTCCCCGGAGCCTTCTCTTCTCCAGGCTGAACAACCCCAACTCTCTCAGCCTTTCCTCATAGGAGAGCTGTTCCAGCCCTCTGATCATTTTTGTGGCCCTCCTCTGGACCTGCTCCAAGCGGTCCATGTCTATCCTGTGCTGAGGACCCCAGAGCTCAATGCAGTACTGCAGGGGGGGTCTCACCAGAGCGGAGTAGAGGGGCAGAATCACCTCCCTTGACCTGCTGGCCACACTTCTTTTGATGCAGCCCAGGGTACAGTTGGCTTTCTGGGCTGTGAGCGCACATTGATGGCTCATGTCCAGCTTTTCATCCACCGATACCTGCAAGTCCTTCTCAGCAGGGTTGCTCTCAGTCCCTTCATCCCCCCAGCCTGTATTGATACTGGGGGTTTCCCCAACCCATGTGCAGGACCTTGCACTTGGCCTTGTTCAACTTCATGAGGTTCACATAGGTCCACTTCTTGAGCTTGTCCAGGTCCCTCTGGATGGCATCCTGTCCCTTAGGCGTGTCAACTGCACCACTCTGCTTGGTGTCATCTGCAAACTTGCTGAGAATGCACTTGATCTCACTGTCTATGTCATTGATGAAGATAGTAAACAGTATTGGTCCCAGTACGGACCCCTGAGGGACACTTATCACCAGTCCCCATCTGGACATTGAGCCATTGACCGCTACCCTCTAGAAGGAGACCATCTAACCCATTCCTCATCCACCGAACAGTCCTTCCATCAAATCCATATCTCTCTGATTTAGAGAGAAGGATGTTGTGGGGGACTGTGTCAAAGGCCTTACAGAAGTCCAGATAGGTGACATCCGCAGCTCTTCCTTTGTCCACTGATGCAGTCGCTCCATCATAGAAGGCCACTAGGTTGGTCAGGCAGGACCTGCCCTTCATGAAGCCATGCTGGCTGTCTCAAATCACCTCCCTGTCCTCCATGTGCCTCAGCAGAGTTTCTAGGAGGATCTGTTCCATGATCTCCCCATGCACAGAGATGAGGCTGACAGGTCGGTAGTTCCCAGGGTCCTCCTTTCTACCCTTTTAAAAATGAGTGCAATGTCTCCCTTCTTCCAGTCACCAGGGGCTTGACCTGACTGCTGTGACTTTTCAAATACTGTGGAGAGTGGTTTGGCAACTGCATTAGCCAGTTCCCTCAGGGCTCTGGGATGCATCTTGTCAGGTCCCATAGACTTCTGTATGTTCAGGTTCCTCAGGTGGTTACAAACCTGATCTTCTCTTACAGTGGGAGGGACTTTGCTCCCCCAGGCCCCGTCTTGCAGCCTATCTACTCGAGAGGTGTGGGAAAAGAGTTGGCTGGTGAAGACTGAAGCAAAAAAGTTGAGTACCTTGGCCTTCTCCTCATCTGTTTTTACCAGTTTGCCAGTTGTGCTCATCAGGGAGGATACACTTTCTTTGACCTTCCTTTTCTGGCTGACATACCTGTAGAAGCCCTTATTATTCTTTGCATCCCTCACTAAGTTCAGCTCCACCTTGGCCTTCCTGACCCAATCCCTACATAACCGGGCAGCATCCCTATACTCTTCCCAGGATACCTGTCCCTGCTTCCACCACCGGTGCATTTCCTTCTTGCCCTTTAGTTTGACCAGCTGGTCTCCACCCATACATGCCAGTCTCTTGCATTCCTTTCCTGGTTTCTTACACCTAGGGATCGGGAGCTCTTGCGGTCTATGGAAAATGTCCTTAAAGGTCTGCCAGCTCTGTCTGTCCTGCTCCCTTGTCCCTGAGGGCAGTTTCCCAGGGGTCCTATTGACTAATTCCTTGAAGAGCTGGAAGTTTGTTTTCCTAAAATTCAAGGTCCTGACTTTACTCTTTGCAAATACAAATGAGGGATTTACATTCTGTGTAACCTGATGTCTTTATTTCCGACTGCTGTAGAGGGAAACACAAATTCTGGCTGTGCTGTTATTTCCCTCATATATTTAACAGGAAGTGTGTCCCAGAGACAGTAAATGCCATCTATTCTTTGGAAAGCAAGTCTCTGGATATTTCAACTGTCATGTAGAATCAACGCAGATAATCCATGCTCAGGCTGGTAAATTTACTTTTGCTGTTCAGCGAAAGTTCAGAAGGTTAGGTTTTTTTGTGCATAAGTGCATTATATTACATTTAAAATTGCAAATAAAACTTAGTAATTTGTAATGAGGATGGACTTATAGTAAATATGGAAACAGTTCAGGGAAGTTTTTCTTATGTTTCTTCAGTATGAGACTACGTGATAAATTTTCATGAGCCTGTTTCAGAGACATATTATGAAGCTTCAGATGACAAATACAGTGTTCTTGAACTGACATCGAATTAACATGAACAGGTGATTTACCATTTTTTGTGACTTCTCAAAAATAGTTAGCTATCAGAATCTGCATTTGGAAGAGTCATGAAGAAAAACTTGTGCAGCAGTATTTCCTTTTGTTTTTAAAAATGTGCTTATATAAAATGGATACCTTAAAACTGGAAGCTCACAATATTTCAAATGGTGTAATGAGTGGCTATATATTTGATGCATTAAGCTGCTCTTTTATTTGTAGTGATTCTATGACACAACTTTTTCTCTTCTAATAGGAAAATTTGTGACTGAGATATTTCTATTATTCTTACTAAAGAGATGATCTATCTATTTGTAGTCTAAATCTTCAATCTAAATGTTAAACATGTTAGAATATGTGCATTTTTTCACAGATGAGGTTAACAAAAGCTGTCTTAGTACTCATCTGAAAATAGACCTAAAAGGAACAACACAGAAATGCATTGGTTTGCTGATAATCCTGCTGTATGAAACTAGAATACATATTTTCATTTGCTAATCCTATTTATAGGAGATAAAGCCCCATGCTTCAGAGCACTGCCATCCATGAACTGCTTGGTGTTTGGCACAATAATACTGCTGCACAGGCAAGTGAAGCATTGTGTCTCTCTCCTTTAAGTAACCCAGTTAAATTGGCTCTGCCTACCACACCTGGGATCATGGGACACTTCATACTTTTGGGGTGAACATAGAATAATGATGGTGAGCAATTTCCAAGGTACTGCCCAAACTACTCAGAAAGACAGACATGAATGAGAGAAAGGCTCTTTAGAAGAAGAAAGGTCTGGATTTGTTTCTGAGATAGACAGCACAAGACTGCTGGAGAAGCTATTGAATTTGACAGAAAAACACAGAAGAGTTCACGGTGAGTGACAGTGGGAAGAAAAAAATGTTTGGAAGTTAATGGTGTGGAAATGAGGTAGGTTCACCAAAGCTCTGCATGTAACTGAAAGGAAATTGTTGCTGGTAAACACTAGCTGTGGCTGAATGCGCAGGATGCACAGTTGGCTGCTGTAAGAGGTTTCTTGCTGCGTCTTCAAGGCAGTTAGTGTTAGTCACTTTTCATTCGAGTGGATGAACCACTATTATAAGACCATTGCAGTGTGTACATGGCTCTGTCATTTACAAGTGGAAAACATAAACATTTTAGAAAAATAAAAGGAGAAATGTGTATTGACAGGTGCTTCCATGGGACAGAAGCAAATTTTCTTTCTTAGCCTTCTAAGGAAGAAATTACTCCGTGCCTCAATCCTGTTTTTTACCTTGTCTTCAATAGCTGCCTGAGCTTAATTTATTGGTCTCCATCGGTCTCTCTTGTTGCTGTTCAATTTTCTTGCTTGAAATTAAACTGTGAGCTCTTTGAAACGGGAATGCGTGTGCCTCAGCAGTGTCCAGTACAACCAGAGTGATGTTTCTGTGGGAGTTCTGCTGGAATATTAATCAGAGGCTGTACAGTTTTTGAGAAGACTTTGACTTAAGGGCCTTAGTATATTGGCAATATGACTGTAAATTGTACTTCTATTTTTTCTGTTTGATTATTAGAAACTTAGGCTTGAAATGATGTGTGTACAGATGCATTTTTCTTAACCAATAGAAATGCAGCTTTGATCATGAGATGAAAATGGGTATGTGAAAACTGTGTTGTCAGCACTTATTCATAGAGATTGAAAACTTAAGACAGGAAACTGCCTTACCTCTTAATCCTTCACAGGCTGAGGTGAATTACTTGACAGTCAGAGTGGCAGAAAATGTTGCTATCCACTTTCTATCCAGATAGAAAGTGAATTAAATGACTGAGGACAATGCCATGAGCAATTGAGCTGTACTGTTGTTTTATTAGGTAGAAAGGTTAATGCTGGACACCTTATTCTAAGTCCTGACTGCTTCCTAATACAAGATGGTTAGCCATAGCTGACAGCAATAAAATCTCAGAAATATGAAAAGAAATGGAAATGAAAGAGAATTCTTATTTTCAAAGTGCTGAGCTTTATTAACTTATAAATATTTAAATAATAAATCTAGGTCAAATACAAATTTGCTGTTGTCTTTGGACTCTGTGTGCTAAGGGTCAGCCAGCTAAAACAAACAATGACAATGGTAGATGGAAATTACTATGGGTACAGGGCTGAAAATTTTGAATGCAGGGTACGTTCAATGTACTTGTTTGTAAATCAGTATTTTCTGGTTTTGTTTGAAATACTACATAATTGTGACACTTGCTGTTATCTCAGTAGAATAGTTGAACTTTTAAATACTTTCCACTGTCTTTTGTTCAAATGTTTAACTTCAGTAAAAGTCTGAAATATGTTCTTTTTGTTCTCATTTGGACTATGTGGTAAAATTGGATATGAACAGCAGAGAATATAGGCGTGCTGAAAATAACTCAGTTAATGAGAAGTGTAAAACAATTCATTATATGTTTGCATAAAATAGGATACATACCAGAGTGCATACTGGAAAAGTGTTGAATTTTTTTTTTTGTAATTGAACGTAAAAAGAATCAGGGGGTGATATTTTTAAAGACCAGTCTAGTTCTATTAAACAGAATAAATGATCTCATTTACTTTTTCTGTTAAGAATTATATTGGGACAGAACTGGTTAAGATTTCTTATCAGTAACTTTTCTTATCCCAAGGATAAGATGCTGAAACAAGCCCATGGCTTGTGTGCTTCTGGCTCTGAGACTGGGAAGATGGAGGTGGCATGGGAAGAGTACTTAGAGCAAATGCTGCTCTAACAGAAAGGTTCTACTTTTATCTCCTCAGAGTCCAGCATGGCCAGAGATGTTCTCCTGTGCACATAAATCTACAGCTGGGAACAATTTTCTACTTTGCATGTGCCTGAACAGTATATTAAGCTAAACTCTGCAGCATAGGCCAAAATGTGAAGACTCTACTGTTCATGATACATAATGGTGTTAGGAAGTATATTTCATATCAACATCAAATTCCACAGGTCAGAATTTTTTTCACCAAAAGTGGTTGTCAGTAAAAAAAAAATTATTTTGTTGAACTTCCATTCTTTGTTAGAGATCTCTTCTGTCTTTTACCAGACATGTAACGATAGAACCAGAGTGGTACTGCTGGAGTGGTAAAAGTGTGAAAGAAAGAAACCTACTACATTAACCAGAATAGCATTTGGGAAAACAGACTTGAACTAGGTCTTGACAATCCCAGTTGAACGTCTAAACTTTTGAACTCCAGAGGAGACATTTTTTTTAGTTTTTTAAAAAGATGTTATTTAATATAGCTTGGTTTGGGAAGTATTTTTAGAAACTATGAATTCTTCGGGACTCTAAATCAGCTTCCCATTGAGATACAGATCTCCAAGTGAGTGATGTCCATTAACCTGACACATAGCTGAAGCAGAGCTGACCCAGAGTCTGATGGGAGGAAGTGCCATCTAAGTTTTTACAAAACTAGGTATTGAGATGAAGTTCAACATCCAGCCAAAGTTTTTGGGGAGTGCAAAATGATCAAAAGTCTGTTTCATTTTAATGCCTCCTGCAGTAATGTAACTTCTGAATACTCCTCAATAAACCAGAGTATTCCTGTGCAGGGATTTTCCTCTAGCATGGTAGACCGTAATCCAATGGTCAGCATTAGATGAAAAATGCTTCTTTGCATGGTACGATCTGAAAAGCCAGTAACAGTATTTGCTCTCCTTACGGTCTCCAGTAGTGAAGCTAACAAACTCCCTTAATTGAGACAGCTCTTGCAGACTTATCCAAAACCTTAGACAAGTCCCTCTGTCAATCTCTATTACTTCCTACTTTGTCTAGCTTGCACAGACGCCAACTGTCTTTCAGGCAAGTCTGAGGCTTTGCTAGAAATTTAGAAAACAGGGAAACAACATTGTGTAGCTGTGCTGAAAAAGTCGCATGCTTAAAACACAAACTTCTTGTCTGGTTGTCACTCCAGAAGGCTCTTTCCTTTAGCAGTATTTCATGAACACAGAGTATAGTGATATTCAAGATCCCCATGGTGCAACAGTAGCATGATTTCTTACTAACACTGATCTTTAGTCTTAAGACAGTTTTTCAACTGGTGTGACAGTGTTATGGAACATTATATTACTATGAGTAGTATCAAAGGCTGTTGGGGGGAAAAAAGCTGATTACTAGAACTTTAAGTTAGTTGGGTTTTTTTGTCACAGGCTTGCATTTGCATGTAATAGAAGTTTTTTTATTCTTTGAGTCAATAACTGCAAAGAACTTTTCTTCTTTAGTAAGTTGAAAAAAAAATTCTAAATACAGTATCTGGCAAAATCTAATAATCCAATAAATGATTTTATGTTTCGTCAACAGCAAACACTTCCTTAGTTTGACTTTATAGCAGTGATTCAGGGTGTTATTGGAATAAGAAAAAGACCAAGCATGTTGGGTCATAGAAAATATTCTTCTATTGTCCCTGACATTGATCAAAGTGCATGCCTAGAGAAGGATTGGAACTGGGCAGATAGATAGATATTTTTACCTAAAATCTTTTAGCCACCAATCACTTTCAGCTCAGAAATCACATTTATCTCAGGAAATTCTTACATATTTAGCAGCTTTCTGTAGATCTCAGTTCCCTGCACTATGCCCGTCTTCCCCTTGTGTCATATAAACTTCTAAGGTCCGCAACATCCTCTGGCAAACATAGGCACACCGCTTGGAAAAAACACTATCCTTTATTTCCTTTTTGACCTGGCTCCTGCTGGTTACATTTCATAACTTTTGTCTCATATTTTGAAAGAGATATATAATGCCTCTTCATGGCCTTCATGATTTTGTACAGTATATCTTCCCTCAGTCTCTCTTTTCCAGACTGAATAGTCCTAGCTTACTTAGTCATTACTCATAATTTTTTTCCATACCATGTTGCTGGTTTTCTTTGGACCATTTCCAAATATACTGTATTCTTTTTGTGCTAGAGGGACTACAGTTACAGAATGAATCTTAGGTGTGGGAAAATCATGGGTTTCTATGATAGCCTTATGATGTTCTTGGTTCTGTTCTTTACGCTGTTTCTGTTAGCCAGTGTTTGTTTTCCCTTTAGACATCTGAGTATGGAGCAAGTATCTTCAGTGAACTATCTTAGCCCCAAGAGCTTGCTCCAGAGTGGTAATGTGGCCATCTTCTTATGTTGTTAGGAGCATAGGAGCCTGTCCCTTTTGTGTAGCCCTTTGTAGTCTTATGTAGTGGGTAATTTCTGTAGTCCTTTGCTTTGCTCCAGCATCCATAGTCATTGCTTTAGAGGTATTAAAGCACACATCTGTAAACACACATTTTAATATCTGTTGCTGGAGATGTTGTCCATGAATTTTTCTAATTGCTATTTGAACCAGCTGGGCATTTTCAGCTCTGGAGGATGCCACTGCTGACTCTTTTCTACACTGAGAATTGATCACTAATCTTTACCTTCATACCCTTTAATGAGACTTCAGTCTGAAAAAGAACCTTCTGCCTAATCCTGTCACAATTTAGATTCTTGAATAGCCTCAAATTTCATGTAGCCCAATAGACTGAAGGTTAAAGTGATATTTTATTTGTCAATATATTTAAAGAACCCCCTAGACTTATTTTACCTAGGTTGTAAAATCTTTGGGATAAAGGCAATGTTGTATGGAGAAGGGAATTAAAAAAAGTGAATCTTCATGACAAGAACATACCCTGGAATAAATAATCACATTTTTTAAGCCCCTGACAGGTAGGAAGGAGATGAACAGCTGCCAGTGGGATCAGTGAAGAACAAGTTTTGTCATACAAATCTAACTGTAGATTTTATAATCTTTATACAACATGGTTAGGTGTTCCCATGGATAGAGAGGGAGTATATAGTATAGATTTTGATTTTCCACTTAGGTTTGGACTTTCTCAAAGGAATCTAAAAGAGATCTGCATAGGACTAGGTGGTGAATGAAAAATTTGCTAGAAAACTACACTCAAAGAATAGCTGCCAGTAATCACTAATTAGGTAGGAGGAGGGCACTAAGTCTATTTTGTTGAACCCCAAAATGCTTATTTTAGGCCTACTTCTAGTTGTTGTTTTCATTAAGGATCTAATGATGGAACAGAGAGCTCCATATTAAATTGCAGATCACATCTAGCTCTTTGGGACTGCAGCATATAAGATGCAGAATTTGAAATCATCCTGAGAAACTGGAGCAAACACCTAGGGGACGAAAAGATATAAATCAACATGTATAAACTCAAAATACTATTTTACATAAGAACAATGAATTCACAGGTTTGGGAGCAACTACTTTGGTAGGGGCTGGCTAGAAAGAGCTCAAGAGATCACAAGGTGAAAATGAAACATAAATGCCATGTTACTGTCCAAACAGCACTATCCTGGGATGTACAGACAGAAAGTTTAGGACAAAGCAGGCATATAGAAAAATATTTAAAATAATCTTTCTGCTAAACTCTACAATAGTAGGTCTCAGCTGAAAAAAACCCTAACGTTTCATGTGTGACAGATTAAGAAATATGTACAGCTATCAGAGAGTCCAGAGATAAACAATGATAACAATCAGAGGCCTAGTGAATTTATCTATGAAAATAGATTAACCTACTTAAGGCCATTTACCTTGAAGAAGTTAGAACTCATGTGGGACATAAAAACCTTCCAAAACATAGAAGGCTATTGCACAAACAAGTAAAACTATTTTCCCCATATGCAAGGTGAATGAAACGAGAAGTTGCAGCTCAGGTTGCAGAGATAAAGATGTAGATAGTCCAATAAGGAAAAGTTTCTAATTGCAGATTGACCAAATCGCATGAGGCAGTTGCAAAGTTTCTATTACTAAAGACAGAGATTAACAACAGATGAGACAAATGTTTGTGAAAAATTATGTAGGTGCAATTGATGCTGTATTGAGGCAGGGTAACTGGCTCTAGAGATTCATTCAGCTTTTTGATACTTTGATCAGAATCTTTAGATCTTAATACAATGTAAACAGATATTACTAGACAGATGAGACAACTGAACAAGAAATACTGAATCACTTTCTTGAGAATAAATGAAATATTTAAATTTAAAACTATGTGAGAAATTTTGCAAATTCCTCTCTCTTAGTCCAAGTTTAGACAACTTAAAACCATTTGTTTTCTCAGATAGAAGACAAAGGAACAGAAATATGAGCACAGTATTCCTGATAATCTTGCAGTCTCACAGCTACAGCTACAAATCAGCTTAAATGTTGGGTAATTACTTCTTATGATTATTTATCTTATTAAACAGCAATTCAGACCGAGGCTGAAACAGCACCTAATGTACCAAGAATGAAAATGAACCTACTTAAGGATGAGAAATGATCCATGGCAATCAATACAGAATGGCTGCAATAGGAATGGTCTTGGAATAGTGCAGAAAACCAGACTGCCTTAGGAATCATGCCAGGTCTAAGGTGTTTGTTCTGTACAGAGACTTTTTGCAATATGGAACTGAATTAACTAAACAGTGCCTCTGTTGAATTAACATGAAGTCTCCTTTCAATGATTTTAAGTACCTTGATGAGTTTTGTGCTGATGTGGAGACCTTTAACTTGCCAATACGATCTCTTCTTTAGAATGATAGAGATTATAAGTGTGGCAGACAAATACATTGGTTATTCTTTCAGTCCTTGCTACTAGAGGAGGAATTTTCCCTGCTGTATATTTTTTGGGTAATTCGTAACAGCTTTATTCATTTTAGCTTTAAATGTCTTTATTTGATTAAAAGTTGACAAGTTGTTGATTCAGGATGTTTGTTGTTAATGACAAGGGACTTTTTCCCCCCTGTTGCATAGGCCTGGGATACTCTATCCAAAAATAAATTAACATCTGAGGAATACAACCTTAAGTTTTCCCAGCCAAAACCACACAAAAAATATGTGGAAAGAGAATTAGATATTAATATTACAACTATAACTGCTGAGTGGTCTTCTTAATGCAAAGGCACCTCTGAGATTTTGTGAATTTAACTATCATAATTAGCCATAAAACTCAACTGTTTAACTTTCTTTTTTTTTTTTTAGTGTATAAACTTCCTCCAAAACTACAAGCATGCTACATTAAATGTATATCAGGTGCCTGTGAAGTTTAAAAATGCTGAATTCTGAAAATACAGTGGAAGCATTCTTAAAACTTTTTGATATTCCCCATGGAAAACAGTGGAACATGTTTTTTAATTGCTCTTCCTCAGCAGTGTATTATTTTCTGTGAGTTATCTTTCTAGTTGCCTGTTGATTTTAAGTTGCGTACTACTAGAGTAAAAATTAGCTTTTTTTTTTTAATATAAACGAAAAAAAGTCTTCCTTTCTTTACTGTGAGATGCCTCTAAATTGGCACTCCTGGAAGTTTAATTTGTGCCTGGGCCAGTAAGGAGTAGTCAATATATATTCTGAAGTATATATTGATAATTACATTTAAATTTTGTGGTATTGCAGACTAACTCAGAATATGTATTTTCTGGGCATAGGAGGAAAAACTGACTTTTATGGAATATAAGTATTGTTTATTAACCTAGCTGTCTTTGGTCATACTTTGGTTTTTGTTTGGTTTTGTTCATGTAATACCATAGCTTTCAAGTTAGTGTGCTTTCTAAAGAGATAATAATTATTGAAGTCTTATTTTATATGAAAAGCATGTATTTCTGCATTGAAATAATTGAAGTTGTTTTGGTTTGATTTGGTTTTTAGGGCTTAACCTCTTATTTCACTAATGTAGATCTTGCACTCAATGAATCATACACTACTGGCTTCATATTTTTCCTGCACTTTCATAATTTTTAATCTTTAAACTGAACTTTAGAGTATCAGTGTACTTTATCTGGATTTCAACAGACTTCCTGAAGCAATTTTGTTTGCATTCTTTTTATTAAAAATGGCATTTTTTTACCTATACAGCACATTAATCTAAAGCTTTTGAGAATTTTTAGTATTTTAGGACTTTTACCATTTTTAGTTTGTATTTTTAAAAAAATAGATTGTTTATAATAAAGCTGACAGGCTCCTACAAGTATTCCTAAATGTTTCATTGTTAATGTTTTAGAACCATTTCCTTTGACTGCTATTTTTAATTTAAAGGTATATCTAATTAAAGTAAGAAATGGGGTAAAAAGTTTGAAATTTAATTATTTAATTTGGTTTGAAATATATTGTTCAATTACCACTGAGAACTCTTATGTTTGTAGTTACTAACTACAAACTATGTGTTATCAGTGATTTTATGTGGAACAGCTTTTTGCTTATTTATTCTTTTATCTTAATTTTAGTCACTGCAGCACTTTGAGTCAACCTACTACTGCAAAATAAAATTTTTATGATTATATACTTAAACTGAGGAATACTTTTACAACTTTCTAAGAAACTATATTGGTTTTGCTCTCTGCTGTCTTATCTCCTTATTTCTGGCAAAGTTTGACTTGTGACAGATGAGGAGCTGTGGCAGTTAGCATCCATGTGTCTGTATTATTTTAAAGTCAGAAGTGAGCATTCTGTACTAATCTGTTCATTGCAAATTGAAAAAAAATACCGATGGTCTTCTGAGCCAGCCAATTCCTTGAGCACAGTAAATCTAAAGAGTACACAACATAGTAAATCCATTATTTAATGAGGACTTGTACTAGCCTTATCTTATATTTGCATATTGAGAAGATTCTGTAAAGAATGAAATTCAGTACTAAGATTTATTTATCTAATGTCTTGCTCCTGAGATGATCACAGAATTGTTCACCATGACCTTTAGTCTGTCTAAAGTCTTTCATACCAATATCCTTTACTTTTTTTAATATCTATTCTGAAGACTTAGTCCTCTGAAGCAAGTAGTTGGAAATTTTAATTACAGACTGCAAATTCTGAGTATTGGCTATTCATAGACTGAGCTGAGTCAGAGATGACTCGAGTTATTTATTTTTTGTCTAAGAAGTGCAAAATTTGCACTTGTTTCAATGCTTTTATGTTTGAAATAGGATCTCTGCTCATTTAAAAATCACAAACTGCTGTAAGTTGAACTGAAAAGCAGTCTTTGTAGTATTGGCTAGTAAAGTCAGATGGATCTGCAACACATTTTACACACAGTAGAAGCTCTCGTGAACTATTTATGCCTTAGCTTTTGTGAATGATAGTCTTAAGTCCTGTTGTGCTTTGAATATCAGGGACATTTTTATTTGACTAAATCATGTAGACTTTCGAGTTCCTAATACTATCTAATTTCAGGAAAGAGAGAACATTCAAGAGGATTGGTAAAAAGAAGAGAATGATCTTATAAATTTGGAACTCAGGTCTTGGAATCCAAAGAGGAAATTATCTGTGTGTGTTAGTAGTACAGTAACTGGCTGTGGGCTACCTATCTGATGTGGCTGAGAAAGAGACTAGTATGATTTCATACATTAAGCAACATATTTTTAGTAGCAATGACATAATGTTAATGGAGTGTTGTCAGATACTGTTAAAACTTTGTGTGGAATACTATGTATGAGTGGGTGTTTATGTACAGGAAAGGAATAGGTACAAAGAGCATTTACCAGAGGAAGAAATACTTAACAATGTCTCAAATTAAAACAAAAACAAACAAACAAACAAACAAAAGAATACATCCTGTAAAATAACACAAGAAATGCAATGGTCCCTTAGCCGTTGAGGAATGGCAAGTTGTTCCAATAAGAATAGTGTGAACAAAAGATCATACTTGAGAATTGGGCTGTCAAGTTCAGGAAAATGAGACTATAATGTACATCTCTGTAATATTGGGACTTGATTAGAATTCCTTTTCACTCTCACGCATCATGCTTTGTACACAGAAGGTATAATTAATTTAGTGAAAATGGAAATTAAATTGAAATGGCTTTCTTAAGAACTATTTAAAGAACAGCTAGGTAATAAAGCAGTTCTAACAAGAAGAAAAATCTTCTAAGGAAAGGTACCTGCTAAAGGCTTTAAATATTCTGATACACACAAAATTAGTTCAGAAAGCACAAACACACCTAACCTTATGACTTTTGAAGTGTTGTATTTGGTATATTAGATATATGTTAAGAAAATAAAATGTTTGCATTTGATCTTAAATGTCAACATTAAAAATACATTTTAAACATTACAATTATCTTTGGGGGTTAAGCCTAAGAGAAAAGAAGATTATTATATTAACAAGTTACTCCCTTATCACAGAATTGTTAGAATTTATTCTGCCTGAAACCTTTTCTGTTGTGTTTCTAAGCATGCGTTTCAAGAGACCTAGAATGACACATTTAATTTAACATTGTGACAAAGATCATCTCTCAAAAATGCAGCCAGTTGCTATCCTTAAAACTGACCATATCAACTCTGCTTGTAATCCTGCACTTTTATGGTTTTCCATCAAAGAATACAGAGAAAATTGGAAGACCAAGAACTATCATTTAAATATTCTGATGAAAGAGGTTTTGTTTGGTTGGTTATTGTTTTCATAAGATACTCTTACTTTCATATTAGCTCTTATCTACAATAAGAGTTTGATAAGGATGGCTGGTTTTGGTCAGAACAAGGAGACAATCGAGATTACTGAAGCAATATGTCAGGATGCCTGCATGTGGTGTGCCCTAAATCAAATTCTTTGTCTAAGGCATGACAATGCAACATCTTCAATTTCTGGTTTTTTTATTCCACTGAGTACTCTAATAGTGAAATTATTTGCTATTCTAGATAGTGAACTGTCATTATTTTCCTAAAGTTTTTGTATCTTGAGTTGAAAAACAGAATTTCTGCAATGTATAACCTATTTTCTAGTTGTTGGGGGAGGAAAAAAGTCCTCACATCAGAATGCTTATACTGATATATGAACTATACAGACTGTGTTGATTTGGACAGACCTCTGATCCCCTGAGAGATGAGGCCTCAGGCAGGATTTTGGCTCTAGTCCTAAATACAAAATTTCCAGATGAAAAAGACAGTTTTTCAAATTTAATTATTCCCCGTCAAAATCTTCTCTCCATTTACATTTAGTCAATACTTTCTGTTCTAATATATTTACAAAACCTGTATAATTTCAGTTACTTAAGATTAAATAAGCAACAATTTTTTGAGACTTTTGAAACAAATGCATGGCTTTCATACAACTTATGAAATGAATTTAAAAATCACATAGTATTCCGAAGCTTAAGAAATAAACAGTCTGTATTAGAACAAAATGTATGCTTATCCTTAGGGGCTTTGGAGAATAACCACCATAAATGCCAACCCAGGCGAAAAGTGGGTTCTTTTCATTAATTAACAATACTGAAAAACTTTTTTTCATTTTTTTCCAGGGCAAGTGTTTCAATTCTGACATCTGGAATAATGCATTATTCTTAGTGTACTGAATTAATTACTTCTACTTTGAATCTCTGTTTATTCTTCATCTCATCTCTACTTGTAGTGTACGATGTTCTTTAATCATTCTACTGTATTTCTATAGGTTGTTTATTCCAGAAGTCTTTCACGTTAATAATAATAGCCTCTTAATCTTTTGTAAAAGGGTAGTTTCAAGATAATACCATATAATTATGATGTTCTAGTATTATCAATAACTATTCTTCTGGTTGCAATAATTTTGATAAAATGTGTTAGTCTTGTTTCTTATCAAAGCAGAAACATTCAGTGAAGGCTTACTGTTTTGAAGAGGAAGATTTACAAGGTATTTGATTATCTGGTAAGCTCAAATTAAAAACACATGTGCCAAAAGTTAAGGACCAAATTTGGCTTCTGCATTTGACTTCAATACAGCCAGGATTTCATCTGAAGTTTCTATTCTAAGATTTCTTTGGCAAAATTGTGCGGTCTACATATTTCTCTGCAAAGATGATAAAAAAAAAATTAGGCTTTTCATTTTATGTGGAAAAAAAGTAATCTAGAAATTATAACTAACCCACAGTAGGAGCAAGTTAATAGAAAAGAAACAAGTGCTTGTGGAATACATGGTAATTGTTTTAATTCCGTAGCCTCAGAATTACATCAATATTAGGGAAAAATTACATGATGAATGCCTAAATTGATGAATCGTGGAAATGGTTATCAATCTTAAATTATTGAAAACATTGTGCATAAAGACACATGCAGGGATCTGTTTTGTATTTCAGGAGTGGTGCCAGAATAGACAGTACCTACATACAGACAATGTTTTCCATGGGAAATATCTTTTGGTAAAGTAACAGGTAATAATTTCTCAGCCTCCAAAGAGACTTTTGTTTTGTTGTTTTTTTCAGATGTACTAACACACTGGTCTGTATCTTGGTCATCCAGAAAACAGTATACATTTTTTGCCATCTTTGTTAGGAAGATTAAAAAATTATTTCCCTTCCTCGTCCTTATCAGTGCTGGCCACCCTTTTAATACAGAATGCTTTGGGTTTTGACACACATCCTCTAGTGAATCTTGCTAGGCTGATGTGACACATCTATCTCCAGCTCTCCTGCATTTTTCCTAGCAAAGTTTACTGCCCCTATGGAGCAGATGATGAAAAGAAAACATATTCTAGAATTTTCAGTTTGCATGCTGATGCATTAATTTAAACTGCTAATGAAAAGACAGGGTTTGTGTGGTTTTGCTACACCAGGACATGCAGTTCTCTCTTACAAGGCTGAAAGTTTCCGGCATTAGGCAGGAAATTCACATTGGGGCAGGAATATGCTAAACCACCCTTACAAGAGGACATTTGGCAGAGCTCTTTGATTTTGCCATATGTCCTTTGCTATACATTTGCATAGGTTCTGCCTCTTGGCTAAAAATGACAGGCTGTGACAGTACTTCTACCACTGAAACAGAACTTCATGGTCCAAGTAATACATCAAGCCTAATCCTCAGCCTTACTAAGTCATATTTCCCTCCTACTAAGCTATTTTAAGCTTTAGTCTATTTATTTATTAGATTTTCAATTTCAGAAGTGCCAAAAATGACATAATAATGAAAAATCCATTCCATGAAATCATGAGAAATTACAAAATTTTTGTGCCCACTTCCAAGTGTGTGGAATCTGCACACTTATTTTATTGGATTCCACAGTTCATTTGAAGTGATGATGCATGTCATTGATAGACCTCTAATTTCCCACAGACCTCTAAGAAAATGCTAACTTAGCAGCATTTTTGCTTAGAACATGCCTTTCAAATTCCACCTTTAAGGCTAAAGTATTTTGAGCAGCAGATGCCATTTATATTTATTTGTATAAATTATTTTGTTACAGTTGCTGGTCATTTGCAGATTTTTATAACACTATGGAAGCACGGTGAGACTATCTTCATGTTGATCAAGGTGCTGAGTTTGAAAAGTGCTAACATTTCTTAAGTGTCTTATCACTGTAGATTTTACTATAGGAGAAAATCTGTTGGCAGAAGTAATATTTTTTTGCTATGTCATCAATGTGGGGATACATAGTAATTCAATTTTTTTCATAATCTGTGTTGATTTTTACGTACAATGTATTCAAAGCTAGAAAAAAATACTATTAGCATAATATCTGGGAGTCAATCTCTTTTTGGTGAACTCTACATGTTAGAAAGATGAAATAAGTCATATCCAAATAAAGCTTTTACTTTTTGTTAACAATACCATTTGATAAATCATTAAGTACTAGTAAAAGCGCTTAATATAACCCCCCCAAAATAAGAATAAAGTTAAGATAGCTTTTAATTGTCATCAAACTAGTCTTAAAAGTTTTTAACTAAGCCTTCTGTGAAATATGATGCTCACAATGCATTGATCTATACTTTGCATAAGTAGTGTAAGCTTAGAACAACTGAAGGTTGAAAGCTTGCCATGACTCTTAGTTAATACTTTTACTTTTCACCAAGTTAAAGAAGCATTCTCTCGCTCTCTTTCTCACACACAGAGGCGTGCACGCATACACACATTTATAGCTTTAATAGTGACAGTCTCTGTTTCATACATGGTGTTTGACCAATCAGAAAGAACTGCTGTGTCTCTTTCATGCATTTAACTGTAGTACTGGCTAAAATCTTACAGAATATAAGTTAAATGTAGAGAAGCAAGCCCCCAATTATAATAAAATATAAAGTAAATTTTATCAAATCTTACAGATGTCAAAAGAGAAACAAAATATTTTAAGTTATTTGAAAAAAATTAAAACCAGACTTTATTATCACATCATATTTTTTATGATTCATGGACTGCTCTTGTACAGAAAAAATAATGATATTAAAAATGTCTACTGCAATGTAAGAGCTTGCTTGCTGTTGTTTACAACTAAGATTAGTTAGTGCTCAACAGTCAAGAGGCTTCAACTGCATTCTTAGTTCCCATAAATGGCTGATTCCTTGTTATTGGCTTTCCTCTCAGGTAGTTTATGCAATGTGGCTGCACAGATTTTGTAGTGGAAAAATTCAGCCTTGAATATTCTTGTGTACCCTTGCAGGAGAGGGTTGTTTGTTGTTTTTTTTTAATGAAAAGCAGATTTTTTTAATTTATTTGAAAAATTGATTTAAAAATACAAAATCTTTGTTGGTCTACCAATAGCATAAGGTTCACACTGGTAAAATTGCTACATGGAAATGGCATCCAAATTAGACAAATGCATGTCATAAAATATCACCATCAGTTATGGTTGGTAAATCGTGACCATGGGCAGAACAGATGACTTGACAGTTCATTAGGAAAGACAGAAGTCAGAAAGCAAGACACT